>NC_136065.1:577370391-578084150 GCF_964261635.1 Lissotriton helveticus
TTAGATGACACCGACTGGCAGGAAACATTGGAGTCCCCGCGCAAGGTGGCAATACCCTCTAGACTGCGCTTTATGAAACCCAAGATGCTCCATAGAACATACCTACCCGGGGAAACACAAGTTAGAATGGGGAAAGTTGACTCCCAGCTCTGTCTGCGACGCTGTGTAGGGGCAGGCACATTCTACCATATTTTATGGGACTGTCCTGAAATCAGGACTTACTGGAAAACAATCATGCACACAATTACACAAGTTTGCAGGGCCTCTATACCACCTGAAGCCAAAAGATGCCTTCTTAATATATGGGAGGCCACAGACCTTAATTACAAAAACCAAGATTGGGCGAAACTAGGCATGATGATTGCGAAGCGCAATATCGCTAAGAATTGGGGAGTGCAGCCTACACCAACACATGCCGAATGGTGCAAAGATATGTATGGGGCCATGGTAGCCGAAAAGACAGTCTATGTAAATAGGGGATGCCCCAAGAAGTGGGAGCAGGTGTGGAGAGGGTGGAATACATACAGGGGAGGGATATGTACCTTTCCCCCTCGGGGCTTATCGCTGGAGGAGAGCTGAAGAACACACTAGGACGAACTCGGATATAAATCTAAAAAATGGCTCATGAACAAGAGAAGGGATTGATATGGTTTGTTATAGACAATTTGATGCTATGTTGTCAATTATTGTTTGAATTGTATTAATAACCTGTGATGCAATCAATAAAAAAAGTTAAAATAGATAAATACAAGGCATACATAGCTTCCAAGGTTTGAGACTTCTTATGTGTGATATATCCATATTTCAGTCTTCTTGTGTGTGACATATGAATGTCTTATGTGTTGCACTTTTAGTCATGCATATTAGAGAACCTGGACCTGAATAGAGAACAACAGTTATCCCAACACAGTAAGATAGATTTCACAAATTAGCCCATGTTGTGGTATAAAACTGCCCCAAAACTGCCCAATGCTCCTAAAGTGCCTACACCAGTTTACTAACATACTTTATTTTGCTACCACGGTCATCTTGCAGATATATGTGGCATCACAATAACCAATAAAATAGATGTTTTGGGAGCATGGCAATAGTTTATTAAACTTGAATGTTATGCCTAGTACACATTTCAGTTAAAACAAATGGTGTAATGAGCCATAGCAGTTAATCAATGGCATTGCATGGTAATATTGGACAGCCATCAAAACAAAAACTCGGAAGACATCTGCCACTTTCATGAAAGCGACATTTGGTCCATCACCACTGTGCTAAACTGAACTAGGTTACAACTTAAGTATGTTTAAATGGTCATGATTAACATGGAAAATGAATGGTAAAAAACATAGGCCTGCTCACTGGTTCTCTGCCCTCTCTAAGCCGTTTGGGATACCGATAGTTGCATTTACACAGGCAAAGGAAAGAAGTGACCCTTTATTTCCCATTTCCATCTTCTCAATCACATTACAGCACCTACAGTCCTTGGCAAAGGGAATGCCTGAACAGATTGGTAAAGGGTAGCTTTTTCACTTTCTGACATCCTGCATCACGTCTCCCTAATCTTAAGGCAAGGGGGCTGCTCCAGGCATCAGGGTGATCTTTCTGACAAAAAAACAGTGACTCGAGCTATCCAAGTGGAGCTCTAATTCGTATCACCTTTAATTTTATGGTGGTAATGCAAGGTAAAGTACTGAAATATGATAGGCTTACCGTGGTGAGTGGCTCTTGACACGGCTGGCCATGGATGGTCTACATTTACAGATGTCAGTATACTGAATGCTTGTCCACAGAAACTGTACATGTGAAGAGTTAGGGAAGCAGCGATTTAGCATACCTGACACATGGCTATAGTGTCCTCCCCAGCCGGGTCCATATAAATGACCATGCCACACACAGAGTTTGGAATTACACATGTTCATTCTTTAGTGTGTAACCATTAACTGAATGTACTATGTTAGGAATTACCTTAACCACACCCAATCACTTACATCACTATTCTACAGAGTCCATTAGGGACCAGAGGAATCCACTATCTCTAACACACACAACACTATATCTACCCCTTTGTTACATAAAAAGTGTACAAAAAATATATATACATACATCATAACTCCTCAATTAGTCTTCGAGGTGCTCAAATCAATCTTCCAGATCTCATTGCTTGAGGTTGAGGAGACATAGGAGATGTAGGAGAGGCATCTCCAGCTGACACAGGTGACACTGGTGCAGTCTTTGGACTCTCCTGACACCCAGATGGAAGGGTCTCACTTTGAACATCTGGAGTCAACGTGCCTTGAGACAAGTGTTTGAATAAGAAGAATCTCTTGTAATGGACTTTCCAGGGCAATGAGCAGGTACCATGTGTCCATAGCTAGTCGCAACCCTCAATGGGTCAGCATTAAATGGAGCATCAGACTTGCGTTTCCATTTCTGTCTGACAATGACTTGGTCTCCTCTTTGAACACAGTACTCTGAGCACAGAGGTGTCCATCCGCATAAGTCTACATTTTGCATATCTGAAAGGAATCAGTAGAGTAAGAGTTTATCAATGTTAATAGATCCTTCAATGGTCCATTGTGGCAATTTTATTCTCATTGATCTCCCAAACACTAAACGGCTAATTACGATGTTGGTTGGACTCAAGTCCACCCGACAATGCCTCGGTCCTGGGACCAAGCGACCACTGGTCAGCGGTCACGACCAACTCATTAGGATGCGACGAACACTGTTAAGTCACATTCCTGCATTTCCCTATGGGAACATGCATTACGCCCGTAAACCAGCCATAATACATGCTCCCATAGGGAAATGGGAGGTGCTGTTCATCCCTGCAACCCCTGGCAGGCACCTCAATGTGCCTGCCAAGGGAGTGCAGGGATCAACAGGGGGGCACCATAGGTGTTCCCTCAGCCACCAGCTGGAGGCCACGCACCTAAGGGGGTCTTGCTGTGGGCTCCCAAACACGCTTTATGACATGGTTTCCATGTCGGACAGGCCAGCATGGAAACCATGCTGGAAACCGGGGATTGTAATCCCAAGGGCGGAAAGGCCTGCCCTTTGGGATTACGAGCCGATTCCAACTGGCTGACAGGCTCATTGGAAGCCATCTTGAATAACTGTCTGGTTTCGTTTCTGACCGCCATCATTGTAATGAGGCAGTCGGAAAATAAACCAAGCACCCAATTACAATGCGGCCCAGGAAGACTCCGACCTTCGTAACACATCGTAATCGGCCTCGAAGGTGGCAGGGTTTTCACCAGTGGTAGAACAGGGAGTTGACCTATATTCATGAAGAGTAGGTTGACTAACTGATTTGAGTTCAAGTCTTTCCAGCGCAGCATACCCAACAGTCTTCTTGAGGCTGTTCATAAATCTCTCAACAACACCATTTGCCTAAGGCTAGAGAGGTGTGCTTTCCTGATGCTTTACGTATAGGTGAGAGAGAAAGTTTTTTAGAAGGCAACTATTGAAAGGTAGCCATTGTCATATTTCAAAATTGAAGGAACGCCCCATGTTGCAAAAATACTTTCTAGTCCCTCAATGACTCTGATGTGAGGGGTTGACAACAGATCTTCCACAAGGGGAAAATGGGAATATTCATCATCAACAATTAATAGATGATGACCATTGTCAAGGAGTTCAAAGAAATAATTTGCAGTCTTCACCATGCATGCTTTGGAAGATCAGATGTGTTTAATGGATACAAGGTTGTTTTGGACGACAAGCTGATGGAGCAGATTTCATCTGGAGTCAGGCATTGTTTTATTTTTTGTGCTACAGACAGACTGCATTTAAATTGCCACGCACATTTTGGTGCAAGTTAAAAACATGGCACATGAAAAACATGAAAGTGAGGCCTATTCAGTCTGAAATGCTTTTGCTGAATTAACATGTGTTTTTTTGCAATGTAGAGAAAAGTGGCCTTTTTAGCTTTGAAGATTAATAGAATATGTTTCTCTCTTTCCCAGCTCATCCCATATAATCTACATTCACTATTTCTGTCTTAAAAGACTTTGACTTGTTGCATATTTTGATAAATATTTTCAGTTAATAACACCTCTTTTTATAATGTGTGTGAATTAATAATGCACACACACTACACAGGGGGCTAAATGCTTTTTGCATGAAAAGCTATCTAAAACACTAAAGCATGTTGCTGTGTGTGCTGTATTAACTATGTGTGCTTTTAAATTTTACACTAAAGCATGAAAATGCTATGTTGCACATTTCACATTTATTTTGCATGTTGTCATAAATAATAGAAAAGCTGCTTTTCACTAATAGCTTGGCTAGGTAAACATTTATAAGGGGTATTAGTATGAGGGAGGGAAACATAATGGGCTGATTTACATGAAATTAATATTATCTTTGTGTTTGTTTTATTTTTGGGGCCTACACAAAACATGGCTGCCTGTGAATCCATCAAGGCTATGGCTTGCAATTTAATGAGAAGGGAGCATGCGCAGACTGTGGCAGCTTTCCTCATGACAAGAAGTGAAGGACATCTTGAACTGTAGATTCTTGTGACTGTGCCAATGTACCAGTTAGTTAAAAGTGTCCATCTGACTGCGCTGAGAAGGGAAGGAAGAGAATTAGAATGAAACATTTTTCTTAGTAAATGTTGCAAATGTTTATAAATGTAGTTATTCATGTATGCTTCTTTTGTTAAAACTGGTAAAGTCAGGATTTTAGAATGAGTCAGGGTATTGAGAACTCATGCCATCATGACTGACCAATCACGTACAGGTTTTCCTGAAAGATGCTACATCTTTGTGTAGTCTGCCAATAATTAGAGTATAAAATAAGGTCCTTTCTGGATGGGGGCTGGCTTTCTCAGCTCAGCTGGCTTCTATGGGTTAGGTACAAGAAACGTCCCGGGAGATTGCTGAAGGAAAGGTGCGTCCGAGGAGATTCAGGGGGAGGTTTCTTGCTTCCACGTCATATCTTGGCACTGCAGGCCACATTCCTTTGAGGTCTGGTGAAGGGCGGGCTGTCTCCCTCCTTTTTGCTCTTTAGACACAGAGATGTAATGAGCAGCAACAGATAGAAAGGCTCTTTAGATTTAGATGCTAAACTTTGAGTTTATGCTTTGACTAATTAATTAGGTCTAAAAAGATTTATTTGTTTTATGCATTTATTTCTCTTAATGGGAGATTTTTGCCAACTATTTAATCATTGATTAGCTTTGCAAGACTATTTTTCTTACAAACTCTTTAATAATTTTGCGCCACATTTTCATAACTACATGTAATGCTTATATGCAGACTGTAATGTGTTCTGTATTATTGATATTTTTCCTGTTTTCCGAATTCTGTAACCTGATTGATATTTTACTAATGAATAAAGGGTCAGAGAAAAACCTAACTTTTGACTAGAAAATAAAACCCTTTAAATACTCAACAACTCTCTTTATTGGCTTGAATAATAATTGCAGTTTTTACTGTTCATGATTATTTAAAATCTCCTGAAGGTAATACATGGTGTGACGGGCCCAACACCTTTTTGCAGAGGTAAATTAGAGGTAGCATGAAGGTTTTGCATTGAGAAACTACCAGAAGAAATTACCGCTCCATCAAAGCAATTGCACAAGTTACATGTTCTTAATACATTTTCAGCGCTTTGATCAAGACAAGGGAACAACAAATAGAGATTGTTGTCTCAGGCTCTCAGGTAGAACACTTCTCAATCCTCGTAATATAATGGCTTCTGGGGTAACTGAAAGCTCTTCCTGCACATTTTTTAATTTGTGATACTCAAGGTCATCATGAAGAGGTTGAGTATGTTTTCTTCAATATTGATGTGTAATAATGTTTTTGAGCATTAGCAAATCTCTGTCAGAGCTCATGGCAGCAATGATTTATGCCCCTGAAATGGAAGTAGGAGTACTGGATGTTACGATGAAGATAACATAAGCATCAGTTGCTTTAGAAGTGGTGCCATGACACAGTATTGGTACATGTGAGAAGTAGTCAGCAGGGTTTTGATCTTTCCCTAAACAATGCACAGTTGTATAATCTTACTCCTGCAGTCGTAACTCCCTCCTCCCAATGCGAAGAGGCAGCTTGGTTTTAGGATTGACAAAAATGGCGAGTAATGTTTGGTGGTTGGTTACAACCGTGAAGTGCTTTCCATACAGAAACACATGAAAATGCTCACGAGCCTACGCCACAATAGGGCTCTCTTCTTCTGGATGTCAATAAGCATGTTCTGTTGATGACAAACTCCTGCTAGCATAAGCCACACTGTGTCTTGGTGCATTAGGATGTCCATTGTGCTGGGCAACTATGGTACCTAACCCTACTGGGCTAGCATCAACAACAATCTCCATTTGTAATTTCAGATCAAAATATGCCATTTGAGAGGCATTCTCAAATGAATGTTTGATTTTCATGAAGCTTTGTTCACATTCATGTGACCATCGAATGGAACATTTAGTTTTGTTAAGTCTCTTAATGGGGCACTTACAGTGGCAAAGTCATGTATGTACATTGAACAGTAACTGGCCAAACCAAGGACGGATCATGGCATAGTAACATCTTGTGGGGAAGAAGTGGATGACAAAGCATGTACTTTATTTGGATCTGGAGTCATTCCCTCTTCAGAAAAAATATGACCAAAAACCCAAGCTTTATTTTATAAAACTCACAGATTGCTGAAGTTAAAGTGAGACCTGCATCAGCACATCAGCAAGTATACGACACAACTGTGTAGGAGCTTTATCATGTTCCATTCTGGAGGCCCCAAAAACTAGTATGTCATGACTGTAATTGAAAGCATTTGTGACTGGCTGTATTTTGCGATAAATGCCATCCTGAAAGAGTTCGATGCTAATGACACTCCTAAACGTAGTCTTCTATATCTAAATAAACCAACATAAGTCGAAAGGGTGGTAATGTGCCTGCAATTTTCTTCCAGTTTGAGTTGGTGATATCCTTTGTTCAAATTAAGACAGGGAAAGACTTTGACTCCATTCACCGGAAACATGTTAGCAGTATGTGGACCTGGATGTTGTTCTCTTTCAATCGCCTTGTTAGCTTGGTGCATATCAATGCAGATGCGCACAGCCCCTCCATCACCTTCTTAGGCACTACCAGTAGGGGTGACACCCATGGCATCAGACCAGTGGATCACTCAATAATAGCATCTCAAGTTCTTCCTCAACTGCCTCTTGTAAATGAAACCCAAATCGATGATGTCAAAGAGCAACAGGACGAATGTCCTCATTTATGTGAATTTGCACTTTCATTGTCTTAAAAGACGTAAGACAATGAAAGTGCAGCTTCACATAAATGAGGACATCCGTCCTGTTACTTAATGACATCCATGAAAAAAGGATGGAGTATGAATCACTATCTCATGATAGGCATTGACGCTCACAGAAATCAGCTCTTGTCAGCGGCCATGTTGAAACTGATTCAACACAATGAAGCAGGACATAAATTGTTGCTTGGACGTCTGAATTCTTATGCTTCGCAATGACTATAAATAAACCTTGAATTTGCAGTCTAAGCAGCTCATGTATAGATTTTGGTTTTCAACAGGGTTAAAAGGGGACTGGAGACAATTCATTGTACTTTCCCAGAGGCATAATGTTTTCCGACATGCCACTGTCTATGATAAAAGGTATGGAGAACCCATTCACCTTCAATGTGATTTTGGGAGTGCCCAAGTGAATTTCACACTTTCACCTGTTACTCTCGCTTCGACCGGCATTCTTTCTTGCAAGAAGCAAATCCTAAATGTTCATGTTGTCCAGCGGTCAACATTGACATCGCACACCCATCTTATTCACTGCCACTTGACAATGACAGTGTCAAACTTTTAGATAAGGAATTTGACGACAAACAATGTTATTCAATTTCTATGTGCCTCAACTGATGTTGCCGCTTGGCCTTGTGGGTGTGGTTGGAACTTCTCTGGAACTTTCTGGTATCCATTTTGTTTTCTCTATGTGACACACGTGTTCTTTCTTTGGTTTGCATACTGTTATAAAATGGTTCTCTTTCCCCACAGACTTTCTATATCTGGCCAATGGCGGGAAATTTACCTTCATGTGGAAAGGAAAATTCAAATAGAAAACACTTCTTTTTCTTAGGACACATTACTTTGTGGCCTTCTACCGAGTGTTTCGACTTAAATTTACTCTGAGCACTGATTCATTTTGGACCATTTAGGCCTCCATGTTAGTGGCTTGTCTATCAGCTCTTTCTTCTGCTCTAGCAGCCATAAATATTCGCTCTAAGTTGAGTGTCTCTGTCAGCATTTGTTGTCTGAAGGAATCTGAGAGTCAACCATCTATTTTGCTAAGACTCATGGCCTCTTTATCATTGAATTCATTGAACTTGTAATGCTTGATGAGCCAATCAAGTCTTTCGCCAAACTCATCCATCGTTTCAACAGCTTTCTGTCTTTCTTGACTGAAAATGTACCTTTCATATTCAACATTAGGCATTGGATTGAACTTGGTGTTTAACGCCTCTTGGTGCATCACTTCATCACCATGTTGTATTTTTTTTATCACTTCTTTCATACCTTCACCCGCCAAATTCTTTAGATGTTTAATGATCTTTTTGTCATTTGCTTCTTCCAGCTCATCAATAAAATCATCAAAGGATTCGATACAGCCAGTCCATTGGTCAACAATATTCGTCTATTTGGGTGCATTGAAGGGAGGCAGTGGTTTTAGGAATGCAGCAGCATCATAACCTGTGGAACCTTCTGTCAGGGTCTGACTCCTTACGCCTGCCATATGTCCGGATTCAAGGAAAAATACCCCAGGAATTACAAATCCCAGAAGGCCTTTGTAGGAGGGGCCTCCAGGTACTTTAGGCTGACGCGCACGGTCTACTGTGTGCGTAATTCCGATGCTGAGTTCCTCGTGGCTGCAGGAACTAGATTTCTTCCGTTTCAGACTAAAAGGTTTAGTGATAGCGGATTGCTGTCACCTACGGCTGCCTGCTGGATCTTGCAAGGAGAGACGTTCTTTGATTTGCAGACTTGCGTTAAACCGGAGTAAACTGGCTTTCGGCAGAGTGCACCGAGCAAAGCGTTCGCAACAAGAGAGGCGCTCGAATGAGGCATTGGGATCACAGAAGCCTCAGTGATTACTAACTTTGAAAGTGGCTCCAACGGCTGTTGGGGTGCCTTTGGCTGCTCGGCCTCGAGCGGTCACTTGCCTGGAGAACAGCGCTGGGCAATACCAGACATATTGGCGAGACGCTGCCAGGAAGTAAAAATCCGTATTTGTAAAGCGTGAACTACTCACCCTTACAGGTCTCAAGGGACTGGGGGACATTGTGGAAATTAAGTGAGCTGTTGCCCAGAGTCACATGGTGCTGAGTTGAGCTGCCACCAGAGCCGGGAACTAACCGTGAACCCTGTGCACCGAAGTCAGCTGCCCTGGCCGCTGCACCACACCTCTACTCAAGGTACTGTTGGCGAGCGCGCTGAAAAGCGCTGAACATTGAGTTTGAACATACAGGGTTTGACAGATAAGACACCTGGATGTTCTATTTGTGTATTCAGTTCTTCATGAGGAGCCTATGTGTTTCGGTCCCCTTGGAACTATTTGCTGACGCTTAATTCCTTATGAACTTTTGGGAGCAAGGATCTTTGGACATTTGCTTTGTTGGCTCCTTCTACTTTTGTGCTATTGTGATACACTACCTTTGATTTCATCTCTGCTACTGCTTTACTTTTGATGGGAATTAGGCAACAAGGGTATGTATGTGTAAGGGAGATGGTTTACTAGAAGTGAAGTCGGGTTGAATGTGGTGTTAACCTGTGTGCTTTGCGTTGTAGGTATATGCTCCTCGAGTAGTGAGCAGTATCATTGTTGGGTAGTGAGTTTGTTAGAGGAACACCACAGCAGTTGGAGCTGGCTTTACTGGTATTAATCCCTTTAGTGAGATCCTATGAGAGTAGTAGAAATGTAGATCCATATTAATCACTGTGTTTCTGTTTTCAGGTACCCATTCCCTGCTGTTCCTACCCTAATTCTTTTCCCTCAGTTGATTGCCTCAATACTCTGTGTATCATAGGTTAGAGTTGGGGACATCGAGAGGTGGACCCCTTTGAGCATCGCCTGGATTCGAGGAGTTCCTGTGGCTGTGACAGAATTACGCATGCACGATATTCACACCTCCTGGTCCAGGCGATTCACAAACATGGCTTCCTTGGATGAAGTATTACAGTAGTTGGTTGCCGTTCAGCAGGAGTTAGCAGCATCTAGAGCTGAAACAGCCGTCCTTGGGGAAAGAGTTGACAGACAATGTAGGAATCCGTTTGATGCTTCCCCATCACAGATCCAAGTACATGTCCTCCGCCCATACCTTTGCCTAGCCCAGAACGATATTCGGGGATCCCCTGAAAATTCAGACCTTTTTAACACAGATTATGCTGCACTTTTCATTCAAGCCAGCTTCCTTCCCTAACAATCACTCAAGGGTGGCATATTTGATGGGGGATGCTGCCAATTGGGCTGTCCCATTGGTAAAGAATGACGATCCTGTACTATCAGATTGGAATACTTTCCATAGAAAACTTGAAAGGGTGTTTGACTGACGGGTGACCACGTTTAGTGCTAATAGGGAGCTGTTGGAGCTGAAACAGGGAAGGCAGGGTCTGATTACATATTTACAGGTACTAATCCCTTTAGTGAGATCCAATGAGAATAGTAGAAATGTAGATCCGTATCAATCACTGTGTTTTCTGCTTTCAAATATCCCATTCCCCGGTGTTCCTACCCTAATTCCATTCCCTCACTTGATCGCCACAACACTCTGTGCATCATGTGTTAGGGTTGGGGATATCGAGAGGTGGGCCCCTTCGAGCATCGCCTGGAACCTGAGGAGTTCCTGTGACTGTGACACCTTCTGCTGTCAGGAGCGCTTGCTGCCCACTCAGACTGACATCTTCATTAAGCCCTAGCCGTGTACTAACATTTGGGTCAAAATGCCTGCTCTCTGGTTGTGAGGCTGTTAGATCTGGGGGTCTCTAGTTGGCAGAGGTAGGTACCATTGTCAAAATAGGGACCCTTGCTTCTAGTCAGGGTAAGGAGGATACACTCTTTAGATCACCCTTGCTCACCCCCTTGGAAGCTTGGCACGAGCCGACAGGCTTATCAAAGGCAATGTGTAAAGTATTTGTACCAACACTCACAGTAACACAGTGAAAACACCACAAATGGACTCCACACCAGTTTAGAAAAATAAAGTATCTTTATCTAAACTACACAAGACCAAAACGAGAAAAAATCCAACATACACAGTCTAAGAATATGACTTTCAAAGAGTTCTAGAGTTCAATAATCCACAGTTGCATCATGTTTAGCCCAAAGTACCTGTAGATGCGACAAAAGTTTCAAGTGGAATCAGCAGTGTTGAAAAACAAGCAATGCGTCACTCCTGAGACCCTGGGGAGGCGATGCTACAGCCCCGCTGCACGCAGCGGGCGTGTTGCGACGAATCCAGTCTCTATGGGGAGGGATGCGATACCTTGTATGGATTCCGGTGTGCAGGTTCGGTAGGAAGTGTCTCGCACAGGCACGATGCGACGATCTTCGGGATGGCAACGATGTCAGGTGCGGGTGGGATGTGCAGCGTTGATCTTCTCCTCCCGTGGCCCCACGATGCGAGGGTTCTGCGTCGATGTTCGCAGCGACGTGATGCGGTCCGCAAGCAAGCGGTGCGGCGATCTCACCTAGCGACGACAGGCTCTGCGACGATACTCACAGTGACAGGAATCTTCCCGCACCGGGGCGATGCGTTCCACAAGCGAACGATGCATCGGTTCTTGCAGCAGCAACAGGCGCTGCGACGATCTAGATCTTCGCGGCGGCAGGATTTTCCTCGCACTGTCGGAGATGCGCTCTGCAAGCGAGCGATGCGTGAAAATTGCAGATCTTCTTTTCTTGTTGTCCAGCTCCCCAAACAGCAGGCACAACTTCCAGAGGCCCCACAATTGCATCAAGCACTCTAGGAAGGGCAGAACTCTTAAAGCAGAGTTCAGGGGGAAGCTGGGGCTGAAGTCCTTTTGTTCCTGGGACTTTTTAACAGGAGACCAGCTCTCCTCAGGCTCTTGGAGATCTCTTCAAGCAAGGGGGCACAGCAATAGCACAGTCCTTCCCCTCTCATTGGCAGCAAAGCAACTGCAGGTCAGCCCACAAACACACAACAGGACAGTCCTTCCTCTTCAGTCTTCCAGCTTTCTCCTTGGCAGAGGTTCCTTCTTGATTCCAGGATGATCTAATTTTCTGAGGTCTGGGCATCCCTTTTTATACCAGTCTTTCCTTTGTTCTCTGGAGGCAGAGAGGCCTTGGCTTAGTCAGAACCAATTCTGGCCAGTCCTGGAGCACTTTGTTTTCCTCACTTCTTCTTTCCTTTCAGAGAGAGGGTCAGGTTTGTCAGCCGCCCAGCAGGAGGTGGAGCTAGCATTGTGGAAGGGAGGCACAGCCCTATTCAGGCCCAGGTGCTATCCCCTCCCACCACTCAAGATGCAGGTGCAGCTATTCAGCCTAGGGCTGACTCATCCAGGCTCCTGGGCGCTCCTCAGCCCCTGTCACTCACAAACCAGACAGTCAATTCACAAACAGGCCAAGGCACACAGAAAGGTCAGACAAGACAACAGCCACTTTCTAAAAGTGCTGTTCTCAAACACAGGATTTAAAAACCATCCTTCCTAAAAGATAGGTTAGGTTATTAAATTGTGAGTTCAGGGATACTGGACTTTAATTTTCTATCTTGCTCCTATGGGAAGATCTGCATGTAAACATTATACGCAGCATTCCATATTATAGCCTATGGGCAAGATAGCCTTACAATAGTGAAAAAATTGCTGTAATTCACTACTAGAGCATGTCACACACACAAGTACATGCTCTACCTTTCACATATCACATTCTACTGGACCTGTCTGCCGCATTCAATACGGTTAATCATGGGATTCTATTGGAATGGCTGAGGGAAGCCGGGGTGGGTGGCATTGCCTTGCACTGGTTTCGTTCCTTCCTGCAGGATAGGAAACAGGCTGTATCCCTTCCTCCGTTTCAATCGGCCTTCTCCCCGGTATCTCATGGGGTGCCTCAAGGCTCGTCTATCAGCCCGATTTTATTCAACGTGTATCTTAAACCATTGATCACGTTGATAAAATCTTACCGATTGAAGGCTATCAATTACGCAGACGACACTCAACTCATCCTCTCCTGGCAGGGTGAGGAATCAATTCCTCTGGAATCCTTTCATGACTGTCTGCGTGACAACTCACTGCAGTTTAACGCCTCTAAAACTGAGGTCTTGTTCTGCGCCGGAAGCCGGATCCCTCGCCCTTTCCCGATGGATTTTTGGCCCCCAGAATCCTCGGAAAAACCCCAGCCGGTCACCACTGTTCGCAACCTGGGGGTTATGTTGAACAACAAACTCAGCATGGAAGCCCAGGTTGCGAAAACAGTGTCCACCTGTTTGGCCCTCATTCGATCTCTACGTAAGATCCTGCCACTACTTCCTTTACAGGCCCGGGCTTTAATAGTCAGGTGTACTATTCTAAGTCGCCTTGACTATTGCAATGCACTGCTACTCGAGTCTCCAGCCTTGCTGTTAGACAGACTTCAAAGAGTACAATCTGCCGCTGCTAAACTGGCCCTTGGTTGGCCGAGGAGATCCTCGGCCACAGCAGCGTTGGCCGAACTCCACTGGCTCCCGTTGAAAACAACGAGTGGCCTTTAAATCCCTCTGTCTTGCTTTCAAGGCCCTGCATGGATTTGGGCCCAGCTCTCTGCAAGCCATGTTTGACTGGTACTCTCCAACCAGAGCACTTCATTCTACAACGGCATGCCTTGTAAAAGTGCCGAGATTTTAAAAAGTTTGGACCGGAGGCAGATCTTTCAGAGTTGCGGCTGCTAAACTCTGGAACAGTCTGCCCCTAGATATCCAAACCTTTCACTGGGGCACCGATTTGGAAAAGATTGGTTTTTGTCTGTATAAGCCATATTGACATCAATATAGACTACCTGTGATAGTCTGTCTAGGACCTTGAAGATTTTTTTCTCGTGTGTTGCAGCTATTGTGCGTCTTTTAGATATATGTCGCTTACATTAGATCTCTTAAACGTAGAGCTATCCCTCTTTTTAATTTTAAACGGGATTGTAAATTTGGTGCATGTACTTATGAATTGGTATCATTAGATCGCTATATCAATATTATGTGGGCCCTGTATAGTGACTTTTTCGTGTCACATATGACAAATATTATCTTTTGTTGATTATATTATTATATTATATATTTTTCTATATATACATATTTTTTCTCTTTAAGGCTTACCTTGGCCAGATAAAACACCTTTAGTACTTCTTGTCAACATTTTCATCTTTGACCCAGCAGCGTTTCTTAAATAGGAAAGAATTTTCCTTTGATATTATGTGAGTATAACAGTGTGATAATAACTTCTGAGACTTGATACCTGTTTAGAACACACTATATGGGAATGCTTATTTGTCATTATTATTATTCTTACAGACCGACCTTTAGATGCCATATTATGCAGTATCTGTGAATGTGAAAACTAAATATCTTATCCAGGTACTTTTTTATGTATTTATTTTGACTGTGACATCCACTAATATGTTCTTTTTCAATTGGGACAAATGTAACTGCATTGCTTATAGGTAAAGGTAGATACATACCAGCCTAATCAGGTCTTGTTGATATCTTCTAAGTGTTATTGCAAATTCACTACTATTTACATGGTTTTTACTTTCGACAAATATAATTATATGTAAATGTAAATGTACAGGAATTTATATAGCGCAAATCACCGAGCGGTTTCTAAGCACTTGCTTAGGGAACCCGTCCTGGTATTCCCCTGTGAGATAACCCCGGCAGGGTATCCGCAAGGTGAAAGCCAGGCATCCCGCCGCGAGGGGCCGTTGTGGAGATTAAGCAAGCTATTGCCCAGAGTTGCAGAGTGTGAACCCATGAATCGAGTAGGCACCGGAGTGAGAATTGTCGAGTCCATGGACATTTTAGGACTCAAGACCCCGCCGAGTCGGGAATTGAACCCTGGTCCCGGGCTGACCTCTGCTTCCAGGTCTGCCTCCTCTAACCAGTGAGCCACACTTCTCCACTATATGGTTGGTCGATAAAAGAAGTTATGCATGAAAGTCCAATGAATTTTCTGACGATACTCTTGCAGGGTTACATGACAAATTTATTAGTATGTTTATTGCACCTAACAATCGAGCAATTACTGGGATAAGAAATTATGTATATTTTGTTTATATTTGATTCCATCTGTGTTTAATTAGAGTTTCTTTTGTGTTGTGGATATATGAACTGTCCTTATATTGTGGATATATGAACTGTCCGTATATAAGTATTTTCTCTTTCTTTATTATCTTCACACTTGCAATTGTTTTCCCAAAAATGTATTCAAATATGATTTTTTCATCATTACAAACGAAGTCTGGTTCTCTGTCTTCCTAGCTAAAGTTTGTTTAGCTGAGATTTTTTTGTGTGGATTACAAATTTTTGTAAATATGTGTTTTTTGTATCCTTTTTTTACTATGTATAGCCCTGAAGAAGTCCGGTGACGGACGAAACGCGTTGGCTATCAGCGAATATCTTAAAGAAAATGAAAAACTGAATAAAAGAAAGAAAATTGAAAATTTGAAGTCTCTTGTTTATATATACATTGGGAAAACAATCATGACTATGTTAAATATATTTTTTTGTAACAAATGTTGAGACATCATCTATCACAAATTGTGTATTTACTTTGAAGGGTGCTGTCCATTTTTTCAAAGTCTAGTGAATTAAGGAAGTGGGTGTCCCTCATCTTTCTTGTTGGGTCTGTATAGGGATTACATGCCCGGTTCTAGCACCTTCATTCTTTGGACTTAGATATGGTATTTAAATAGTGGTGCAAACGTCTTTGCCTTAATCCCTAAAAAATTCCTTCTTTTGCCCCTAGATATCCGTCATACAAAAGAACTCCTTCCTTTTAGGAAACGTGTCAAAACCTGGCTGTTTCCTAAATGTTAACTTGCTGGCCACTGTATTGCTGCTCCCCCCCCGTACTTCCCCCCCCTGGAGATATCTCAGCGCCAGGATGCCTGTAAGGTGATAGCCGCGCTATACAAATGTTTTAAATAAATAAATAAAATAAATAACATACACTGCACCCTGCCCAGGGGGTTACCTAAGGCCTTCCATAGGGGTGTCCAATGTGTACAGAAAGGGAAGGGTTAGGCCTTGCCAGTGTGGACACTGGTCAGGTCAGCATGGCAGTTAGCAACTGCATGCAAGGACTGCGGTGGCAGGCCTGAGACACCATTTTAGGGCTCCTTCTGTGGGTGGCACAATCAGTGCTGCAGGCCCACTAGTAGCATTTGAGTCACCAGCCCTGGCACACCCAGTGCACTTTACTAGGGACTTTCTGGTGACACAAATATGCCAATCATGGATAACCAATCACAATAACAATTTACCTAGTGAGCACTTGCACTTTGACACTGATCAGCAGTGGTAAAGTGCCCAGAGCATCTAAACCAGGAAAAACGAAATCCAGAACAGCGTGAAAAATACAGGGGGTAGAGGCAAAAAGTCAGGGGAAACCACGCCAAAGATTCCAGGTCTAACACATGTCCCCTCCACCTGAAAGTGGGGAGAACTGCCCACCCATTTGGGAGTTCTCATCACTAAGGCGGAAAAAACTGAACAGACCATCAGCGTTGGTGTGTTCTGTACCAGGGTGGTGTTCCACCGTAAAGTCCATTCCCTGAAGGGAGATGGACCACCTCAACAGTTTTGGGTTCTCACCCCTCACTTGCATCAACCATCTGAGAGGCCTGTGGTCTGTCTGAACCCGAAAGTGAGTCCCAAACAAGTAGGGCCTCAGCTTCTTCAGAGCCCAGACCACAGCAAAAGCTTCCCTTTCAATCGCACTCCACCTCTGTTCCCTGGGAAGTAGCCTCCTACTAATGAAGGCTACAGGTTGGTCCAAGCCCTCGTCGTTGATCTGTGAGAGTACTGCTCCCACACCATGCTCTGACGCGTTTGTCTTCACTACAAACTCACTGGAGAAATCAGGTGCCTAGAGCACGGGTGCTGTGCACATGGCAGTCTTCAGGGCATCAAAAGCAGTTTGACAGGCATCGGTCCAATTCACTGTCCTGGGCTGCTTCCTTGAAGTCAGCTCTCTCAAAGGGGTAACAATGGTGCCATATCCCTTGACAAACCTTCGGTAATACACAGTGACACCTAAAAAGGCTCTCACATCTGTCTGGGTCTTAGGGGGTTCCCGAGCCAGAATGGTATCAATCTTCACCTTTAGGGGCGGGATCTACGTCAGTACAACGCAATCTTTTAGATCGCTGTACTTTACAAAGCTCAACGCAAGTCGTTACAACGACTTGCATTGGTGTGCGCAGATTGAGGATTATTATAATTTTATATTTCAACACCAGCCCACATAACAGTAGGGAAGGTGTTGGAATATAAAATTACAATATTCCTTATCCAACAGCGCCATCCAGCGCAAGTCGTAGTAACAACGTGTGTTGTAATGGCATCGTTGTAAAGGTAGTGCGGTGTAAACACAGCGTTGTAAACGATGTTTCCCGTAGGGGCGCCACCTGGCAGCTCCCTACCTGGTGCCCCAAGTACACCACAGATCCCTGCCCTATCTGGCACTTACTGGCCTTGATAGTGAGGCCTGCACTTTGCAGAGCTGTCAACACTTCTCAGAGGTGTTGCAAGTATTCTTCCCACGTGGAGCTGAACACAGCGATGTCATCCAGGTATGCGGTGCTGAATTCCTCCAGCCCGGACATTACCTGGTTGACCAGTCTCTGGAATGTGGCAGGGGCGTTCTTCAACCCAAAGGCATGACACGGAACTGGAAATGCCCTCTGGCGTTCAAAACGCAGACCTCTCCTTTGCCCCCTCAGTTAAGGCAATCTGCCAGTACCCAGAAGTTAAGTCAAACGTGCTGAGGTACTGGGCAGCGCCCAAAGAATCCACAAGCTCATCAGCCCTGGGAATGGGGTGTGCGTCAGTTTTGGTGACCGCATTGAGCCCACGGTAGTCCACACAAAACAGACGTTCTGGAGTGGCATCGGGCAAAGCAGGTTTTGGTACTAAGACCACTGGGCTAGCCCAGCGGTTGCTGGAGGGCTCAATTACCCCTAGCGCTAACATCTTGGAAACCTCTTCCTTGATGCTGGCCCTGACCTTGTCAGCTACCCTGTAGAATTTCTGCTTCACAGGTAGACTATCTCCAGTGTCCACATCATGGGCGCACCAATTGGTGACACCTGGGGTCAGGGAGAACAGGTAGGCAAACTGACCCCACACCTGGCAACAGTCCCTCTGCTGTTCTGGGGTCAGGGTGGGTGAGAGGACCACACCATCCACTGACCCATCTTGCTCCTTGGCTGCCAAGAGGTCAGGAAGAGGGTCACTGTCCTCTTCCATTCCAGCATCTGTAGTCAGGAGCATTGTCACATCAGACCTCTCAAAGTGGGGTTTGAGGCGGTTCACATGTAAGACTCTCAAGGGTTGCCTGGGAGTCTGCAAGTTAACCAGGTAGGTTACTTCGCTCTTGCGCTCCACCACCTCATATGGCCCAGTTCACTTGTCTTGGAGCTCACAAGGCTCCACTGGTGCCATCACCCACACCTTCTGCCCAGGTTGAAATTCGACCAGAGTGGCATTCTGGTCGTACCATCTTTTAATTTCTTCCTGGCTAGCTTCTAGGTTCTCCTGAGCGAGCTTCCTGAAGTGCTGTGTCTGGTTGCGGAAGGCCAGCATATAACTGAACACATCCTGGGAGGTTTTCCCAGGGGATTTCTCCCACCCCTCCTTCACCAGAGTGAGAGGTCCTCTAACAGGGTGGCCACACAGAAGTTCAAAGGGACTGAACCATAAGGACTTCTGAGGCCCCTCACTGTAGGCAAAGAACAGGCATGGTAAAGAGACGTCACACTTCTGTATAACTTACCCCACACTCCTCCCACAGAGACTTCATGTATCTAGAGATGAAGTTGGTACCCTGGTCGGAGACCACCTCTCTGGGGAACCCCACACGGGAAAAGATCCCCATCAATGCACGGCCCACCACGGGTGCTGTGATTGTCCTGAGAGGGACAGCGTCCGGGTACCGGGTGGCATGGTCCACCAAGACCAGGATGAACCTGTTGCCTAAGGCTGTCTTGGGGTCCAGTGTCCACACACTGTCGATGCCCACCCGCTCGAAAGGGGTGCTCACCAGAGGAAAGGGTTGCAGGGGTGTCTTGCACTTTCCTCCAGTTTTGCCACTTGCCTGGCAAGTCTGGCAAGTTCTACAGAATGTACTGATGCGCTTCTTCATCTGGGGCCAGAAGAAGTGGGTGACAAGCCTTTGAAAGGTCTTGTCTTTCCCCAGATTCCCCAGATGTCCTGCAAGAGGCACGTCATGAGCCAGACCCATTAGGAAGGCCCTGAAGCACTGGGGTACCACCAGCACATGGGCTGCACCAGGCTCAGTGACCTTATGCTCACTATAAAGTAACCCATCTTCCAAGTAAATGAGATGATCCTTGGACTCTCCACCTGCTGCCTGATCTACAGCCTGCTGCCGCACACCAATGAGAGAAGGGCATTCCGTCTGTGCCTTGCAGGATTCCTCCTTGGAGGGGCCACCCTCTTGCTGACAATGGGTCAGCTCATTCAGGTCCTCCAGTTCGGCCACCTGTTCCCCTGTAGGCTCTAGGGCAACCCCCTCAGGTTCTGCTCCTTCCTGGACCGTTGGAATGGCTGTGGCTGGTTTCCCATGCCCCCTGCCCCTTCTCTTCCTGGCAGGCTCCTGGGCCACTGTTTCAGGCTCCAGGTCTGCTGAATCACCCCTACTGTCTGCCATACAACCGGGTGGTCACACAGATCCACTCAGGCAGACCCAACAACTCCATATGAACCTGGTGTTCCACCTCCTTCCAGAGGGAACTCTCCAGGTCATTTACCTAACAGACAGTCTACAGGCATGTATGGACTCACAACAACCTTCAAGAGACCTGAGACCCCCCTCCACTCAAAGGGAACCTGCGCCACTTTGCAGAGGCGCATTGCGTTGTCAGCTGCAACTACTGGGTGAAGTACATTGGGAATGACATGCTCTTCAGATACCCACTGACACCTTACAGATGTCAGCCAGGCTCCTGTGTCTCTCAGAGCTTCTATCTTTCTCCAATTGATGATCACCAACTGCCCGTATTTCTTAGTGTTTGTGGGCAGGTGGGTTTCCTGGACCATCTCTTGGTCTCCTAAAGAGACAAGGGTTATTACTGCTGGTCCCTCCCCCTCACTGGAAATTAAATCCTCTCCCAAAGCTACACTCACTAAACCCGGTGTTGGAGCACCAGTGGGTGCTGGAGGTTTCTTGGGGCAACAAGGGGTAATGTGTCCTACCTCTTTGCAGTGATAGCAGGTGGGGGGACCCCTTATGTCCCTCCTGCCCCTAGGGGACCATGTTGGTTTAGGTTTGGGGGGCTGGGACTCCTTTCCCTGGGAACTGTTTTGGGGCCCTTGAGAGAACTCCTTTTGGTTACCCTTGTCCCCCCCACTCTTCTGCTTGGGACCCTACCCACCTTTGGCTGTGGTGCCCACAATTCCTCTGTGGACCCTGGTACTGGTCCAGCGGTCCGCCTCCTTTGCAAGCTCAATCCATCAGCTTGCTGTCTAAACGATGCTGGCCCAGCTCTGAAACACATAGACTACTCAAGTGCTCACAACTAATTAAATGCAACAACCCCTTATAATCAGTTACCTTGCTGCCCTTCATCCAACCTTCCAGTGCACATGAGTATATATTCACACACTCCATCCAAGTCTCAGACTCTTTTTTCTTGGAGTTCCTAAACTGTAACCTATACTGTTCTGGAGTAAGTCCATACCTGAGACATAGGGCCTCCTTCATATTGGGATAGGTCATGGCACCTGCTAATTCTAAGGGCTCTAGAGCACTCCTCCCAGAAGCCTCAACATTTTTCCACAGGCCCGCCCCCCCCAATGCTGTTCAGGCACACCATTCATTCTCAAAGCAATATCATACGAGATAAACCAGGCATAGATATCCTCACTCCTTTAATAATTCTGTACCAAATCTTTGGGGATATATACTTTACCCCCCCTGCACTGGCTGTGCGCTGCCACCATTTGAACTAGAATCCACCTGCTTTGCCTTGATATCCAGTTCTCTCATGCTCAACTCATGAGCCAAAAGCAATCTCTTTTCTTCCAGGGCACGAACATTCTTGCTCTCCTCTGCCTCTTTCTCTACTTCCAATAGCTTCATCTGTATCCTCATGACTTACAATTCATGGTTTCTCACTCTTTGATTCTCCTCTAACTCTTCTGGAGTAAGAACCTTGCTGGAATGGTTGCTGCCAGGCCTTGAGCCTGGGTTGCTCACAGGCAACTCGTGGAGTTGAAAACCATCCCTGCCACTTGCATCATTTCCCTCTTGGGCCTCCCACCGGCCTTCAAGGCTTTCTGCAGCACATCCTTCTTAGAGCTGCTTTTCACAGGGCAACCAAGATCCTTGCAGAATTGTTTGAGCTGCTCCACTTTGTATGAATACAGATCCTCAATGTTAAACTCCAATTCTGCCCCTTCACTTGATGCCTTCCCTTTCAGAGACATTTTGCTTTTGAAGAGTTACTCAAAAATAAAAAAATAAAAACACGGTATGTGGTTGCGTAGTGGTCTGCACTAAACTAGTGATGTACACCAATTACTATGGGTCAAGTTCAAATACAATTTCAAATCCCACCGCTGCCACCAATGTTAGATCTGGGGGTCTCTAGTTGGCAGAGGTAGGTACCAATGTCCAAATAGGGCCAATTTCTTCTAGTCAGGGTAAGGGGGATACACCCTTTAGATAACCCCTGCTCATCCCCTTGTTAGCTTGGCACGAGCAGACAGGCTTATCAAAGGCAATGTGTAAAGTATTTGTACCAACACTCACAGTAACACAGTGAAAACACCACAAATGGACTCCACACCAGTTTAGAAAAAAAAGTATCTTTATCTAAACTACACAAGACCAAAACGACAAAAATCCAACATACACAGTTTAAGAATATGACTCTCAAAGAGTTCTAGGGTTTGCGTCAAAACAATCCACAGTTGCGTCATGTTTAGCCCAAAGTACCTGTAGATGCGGCAAAAGTTCCAAGTGGAAGCTGCAGCGTTGAAAAACAAGCGATGCATTACTCCTGAGACCCAGGGGAGGTGATGCAACAGCCCTGCTGCACGCAGCGGGCGTGTTGCGACGAATCCGGTCTATATGGGGAGGGATGTGATACCTTGCATGGATTCCGGTGTGCAAGTTCGGTAGGAAGCGTCTCGCGCAGGTACGATGCGACGATCTTCGGGACGGCGATGATCTCAGGTGCGGTGGCGCTGCGCAGTGCAGCGTCGATCTTTTCCTCTCGCGGCCCCTCGATGCGATGGCTCTGGGATGATGTTCGCAGCGACGTGATGCGGTCTGCATGCAAGCGGTGTGGCGATCTCACTCAGCGGCGACAGGCTCTGCGATGATATTCGCAGTGACAGGAATCTTCCCACACCGGGGTAGTGAGTTCCGCAAGCGAACGAAGCGTAGGTTCTTGCAGCGGCAACAGGCGCTGCAACAATCTCAATCTTCGCGGCAGTGGGAATTTCCTCGCACTGTTGGGGATGCGCTCCACAAGCGAGCGATGCGTGAAAATTGCAGATCTTCTTCTTTTCTTGTTGTCCAGCTCCCCAAACAGCAGGCCCAAATTCCATAGGCCCCTCAATTGGATCAAACACTGTAGGAAGGGCAGAACTCCTACAGCAAAGTTCAGGGGGAAGCTGGGTGTGAAGTCCTTTTGTTCCTGGGACTTCTTAACAGGAGGCCAGCTCTCCTCAGGCTCTTGGAGATCTCTTCAAGCAAGGGGACACAGCAATATCAAAGTCGCCTCTCCTTGGCAGCAAAGCAACTGCAGGTCAGCCCACAAACACACAGCAGGACAGTCCTTCCTCTTCAGTCCTCCAGCTTTCTCCTTGGCAGAGGTTCCTTCTTGATTCCAGGATGATCTAATTATCTGAGGTCTGGGCATCCCTTTTTGTACCAGTCTTTCCTTTGTTCTCTGGAGGCAGAGAGGCCTTGGCTTAGTCAGAACCAGTTCTGGTCAGTCCTGGAGCACTTTGTTTTCCTGACTTCTTCTTTCCTTTCAGAGAGAGGGGCAGGATCGTCAGCTGCCCAGCAGGAGGTGGGACCAGCATTGTGGAAGGCAGGCACAGCCCTATTCAGGCCCAGGTGCTATCCCCTCCCACCACTCAAGATGCAGATGCAGCTATTCTGCGTAGGGCTGACTCATCCAGCCTCCTGGGGGTTCCTCAGCCCCTGTCACTCACAAACCAGACAGTCAATTCACAAACAGCCCAGGGCACACTGAAAGGCCAGACAAGAGAACAGCCACTTTCTATAAGTTCTGTTCTCGAACACAGGATTTAAAAAACATCCTTCCTAAAAGATAGGTTATTAAATTCTGAGTTCAGGGATACCAGACTTTAATTTTCTATCTTGCTTCTATGGGAAGATATGCAGGTAAACATTATACACAGCATTCCCCATTATAGCCTATGGGCAAGATAGCCTTACAATAGTGAAAAACAAAATGGCTGTAATTCACTACCAGAGCATGTCACACACACTAGTACATGCTCTACCTTTCACATACACTGCACCCTGCCCAGGGGGGTACCTAGGGCATTCAATAGGGGTGTCGAATGTGTACAGAAAGGGAAGGGTTAGGCCTGGCCAGTGGGTACACTGGTCAGGTCAGCATGGCAGTTAGCAACTGCATACAAGCACTGCGGTGGCAGGTCAGAGACACCATTTTAGGGCTACTCCTGTGGGTGGCACAATCAGTGCTGCAGGCCCACTAGTAGCATTTGAGTCACCAGCCCTGGCACATTCAGTGCACTTTACTAGGGACTTCCTGGTGACACAAATATGCAATCATGGATAACCAATCACAATAACAATTTACCTAGGGAGCACTTGCACTTTGACACTGATCAGCAGTGGCAAAGTGCCCAAACCATCTAAACCAGCAAAAACGAAATCCAGCACAGCATCAAAAATACAGGAGGTAGAGGCAAAAAGTCAAGGGAAACTACGCCAAAGATGCCAGGTCTAACAGAGGCGATGTCCTCTTCTTTGGCGGTGAGTAGCGTCTTTTTTTCTTGCATGGGACGGGATCTTCACCACTTTCGCCTTGTTGCATTGTACCTGGTTTCTACTGAGTTTAGTGTTTCTTTGCATCAGAAATGTTTCTGCCTTTAGCCGTTTCTTGCACTTGGCTATCACTGCCTTTAGCACTTCTTTGTACCTGTTAGTGGCAGCCTTTAGCATTGTTGTATTATGTAAATGATGGCTCTATGTTAGGCTGTAGTGATATATCTCTTGTTTCAAATTCACCAGCAAATTTCTAGCCGACTATAAACAAACTTTCTGTAGGACCCTCACTTTCTTAACAGACCTTGGAGTGGTGGTTCGACTCCACATATGCCAATCACCAATTTTCACTGCAACTGAGGCACACATGGCACGCACAAGCAGTTTGTTGGACCATGGCAAACTCTCCGGGAGAGTTTTTCAGGCTGTGGGGTTTATGTAATCCCATACCTAATCGCCAGTTGTAGCATCCTGCCCAGGTCGGGTATATGTAAATGATTACACCACACACGGAGCTCAGTATTACACGTCTTTAGTCTTCAGAGTGTAACCATTAACTGATCGTACTACGTCATGAATTTTCTTACACAACACCCAATAACTTAAAGTAGTTTAAATGATGACTGGGACTTGATATGTCCTTGGTGTGTGGTTGTAGCCATGGTGCTATGTTTGATAGCATTCTGTTTCTCAGTTGAGGTGACCCATAAGCTTGTGCACAACTTTTTTTCATTCCATGACTGGAGTGGAAGATCTCCTGCTGGCATTCCCACTCTAGCTATCCTTTATTCAGGCACTGGTCCACCTGGTGATTGCTCTAGTATTATTTACTGGATCTAGGTCACTAACACTGCCAATATTTTCATCTTCTGCCCATTTCCACAGAGTTGTACCCAGACTTTTTTTTTAAGCAGGTGGGTGGTGTACCAGCATTTCTTGATGCATGTTGCCGGTAATCTAATAGTAAATGGCAACCTGCTTTTTAAATAATAACAAATAGCCAAAAAATCCTCAACAGTTTGAACAAAACAAATGCTGATTTTCCCTTCAAGTCTGTAACAAACATATTACAGAATGGGAACGTGTATGACTTGGCCTGCTTCCTCCTGATGCATTGACAGATCTTAAATTAAAATTAATAGCAAACTGGTATGATATAAAAGTCACGGATCATAGGTTTTTGACATGAATCAACTGAATGACGTAACTTGTGTATGCGTTAAAGCTAGCCGACTGTGAAAAAAATGAACACTGCAGTAATTACAAAACAGGAACAAAGAGCATGGAAGTTGAGAAAGTGACAAATTGGATGCACAGAGACTGACAAGTGAAATGTGTCAAAAAGCTATCCTGTGACTAAAAGATCTTGAACACAATGGGAGATACCACCTAATAAAAAGTACATGTTGATGGACATCATTGCAATGCAAATGAACGGTTATGTATATTAGCAGCTTGCCCTCTGAAGTAGCTGATCAAAAATGCTTTTAACTGAAAAAAAACAAATGTATTTATTTATTTTTCAAAATGTGATGAATTCTTTGAAGCTGATAGAAATAGCTTGCTTATCGTTTTACGTTATTTAACTTGCACTTGGTGTTTTTTTAGGTATAAAAGTGCTTCATGACTGAAATGGAACATCAGTTTCCTGGATGGGTGAAGTCCATTTATTTGCACAAGAGTCAGAGGAGTCCTACCTAAAAAGGCTTTGGAGTGTGAAGTGAGGAGGACGCACTACTCCTTTACCCAGAGTGCTACTGTGGGGGAATCAAAAATGTTCATCCCCGTCACTAGCCTATTACCATGTCTACTACAACAGACCAGGCTTGCACGTTAAGGGACACGTAGATTAACCAAAGGTAGGCCTATCAGTAAGGCATCTACTATAGAAGGTTACGAACACTACCACATTGCAAAACAATGTCCATATTGTCCTAGATATTTGTTTACTTCTCTGCACCCGGGTTGTCAATGGTAGGGTACCACAATTCAGATCCTCCAGGGACAGGTGAGTCTGGTGGATCAGAAAACGAACTCAGCAGCTGCAGTGATCGGTGTTTGACCTGATGGTCACAGACAAAGGCCAAGCACAAGTGGTTTGGGTGGGAGGAGCTGGCTTCAGAGCCTGAGCACATTCTAGGACCTGTGCCCAGAATCCACTCTACACATACCGAGGATGTGTCCAGCTGGCTTGGGTGGAGCAGGGGGACAGGTACAAAATCTGGTCAAGTCTGACATGCAGAGCCTGACGCCTGCTATACACGGCAGAAGATCTCCTCCCTTCAGGGTAAGCAGTGAGTGAGCATGTGCTAAGTGTTGCCCACTAAGATGATGGTAAAGTATACACACTGTGGCACTCACACGTACTTCTTTCCGACGCAAGTGTATATCGTGTGTGCCCGTTGTTATTTTTTTTATTTTTTGCAGATTTATATAGCACGAACACAACCCGAAGGCATTGGAGCGCTTTACATGAGCACCAGTTATGGTAGACAAGGAGACATTCATTTTTGGCAGGCACGGTGAGATTGAGGGGCATATTAGCAAGAACCTCGTTAAAATTAACACTGTTTTAGCGGCATGAAACTGAAGCTAAAACGGCGATAATGGGCTTGCTATTATGTGTTATATAATTCCAATAGAAGCCCAGGTTAGATGTGCAGGATAGCTAACCTGGGATTCTATTGGAATTCTATTACGCATATTAACAAGCACATTATCGCTGTTTTAGCGGAAGTTTCATGTCGCTAAAACAGCGATCACTTTAACGAGGTTCTTGCTAATATGCCCCTAAGTGATTTGCCCAGAATCACAGGATGCTGAGTGATGCTGAGAATTGAACCTGGGGGCATATTACCAAGAACCTTCTATTCCAATAGAAGTCCAGGTTAGATGTGCAGGATGGCTAACCTGGGATTGTATTGGAATTCTATAACGCATATTAGCAAGCCCATTATCGCCGTTTTGGCGGCAGTTTCCTGCCGCTAAAACGGAGATAATTGTAACAAGGTTCTTGCTAATATGCCCCTCGGTTCCCCAGCTCCAAAGTCGGGAGCCTGCACATCCTCTCCCCAGGTTATTGTTACACGTGGTTGCATAGAATGCCCCTGCTGTGTGTTTTTAATGAATGCACATTAGTGCCACGTTGATCTTGACTTAATTGAATGTGGATGGGACAACCCGAGTAAAAATTGTCTGTGTCCAATTACATTTTAGGGTGTGCTTTGCTATTAGAAGCACAATTGTGCAGACAGAATCTTGACGAATGTCCCCATGCTACGCCAACTCATGACCCACTATTCAGTTTGTCTATGTGTTTCTACAATTCTGAGTAGCTTACATGTGAGCTTCGCTACTCTTTCAACTCATATTGTTCATAGAACACCTCAGTGGGTTGCACTTGCAACACCTTCTAGCCGACTTCTAGCCAGCCAAGTTGTCACCAAATTGTAGTAAAGGACGTCCGTAAACCGTCCTATTTGAGGCATGAGCACGCCCCACGCATAGTGATTCCAAGCCAGCCAGTAGCCATCTGCCTGAATTTGGATTGCCCACACTCAAGGGAAAATACAGAACACAATGAACCTTCTGGTATTCCATAAAGTCACAGACACACAACAGTGGCCGGCAAACCAAACCGTGCACCATTGCTTCAATTCACCCCCCTGCAGAAAATATATTAAAGTAATACCTAGTCTCCTACCACCCAGGCCCACAACCATAAGTACTGCCCCCCCCCCCACCCGAAGCTGAGCTCTCA
The DNA here is from genome assembly GCF_964261635.1 of Lissotriton helveticus. Taxonomy (NCBI): domain Eukaryota; kingdom Metazoa; phylum Chordata; class Amphibia; order Caudata; family Salamandridae; genus Lissotriton; species Lissotriton helveticus. The sequence continues at coordinate 577,398,380 of NC_136065.1, forward strand.
GCTGTCCATCTGAACAGAGCACCAGTGCCACACTGACAGGCTCTCTGAGACTCCTGTAGGACCAGCCTGCAATTCCTTTAGGACAAAGCAATAGTGGGAAAAGTGCTTTTGTTCCCCCCAGTTGCGCTACCATAGCCACGAATAAACATATGAAGGGGCTTATTTACCACAATCTTGTGCCGCCACTGCGTCACTATTTGTGATGCACCAGCTGCGCAACCTGCTGCCCCATATTTACAAGGACACGTAAAGCCACCCTGCGTGGCTTTTTATTTTCCTTGTAAATATGGCCCCTTTACGCGCAACACTTTTTGTGAAAGAGGCGTGCCATGGGTGTTGCTTTGGGTGTTCCCACGCAACACCCATGGCTTCGGCCGCATTTCCAGATTTACGAGAAATTGTAAACCTGGAAATGCATCAGAGTGCTACGCCTCCCCACGGGAGTCATAGAGAGGCGCAATGAGGAGAAATGTTTTCATTCCATCTCGTTTTTTTCCTCTTTCTATGCGTGCTGCATTCTGCAGCACACGTTGGAAGAGGAAATCACCTCTAATGATTGTTTTTGTGCTGGAAAGTGTCCATTCCTGCACAAAAACAATCATCCCTGAGATGCAGGCACCCTTTCACCATGGTGCAAGGGTGCCTTCATCGGCACATGGCAGCTAATTGTGCACCAGCGCAGGGGAGAGCAAAGGGATCCGTCATATCGTTGTGGATATGATGCATCCCTTTGCTGTGGAATTAACGCAGTGCGGCGCAGCCTAATGGCTTGCGAGACAGCGCTGAGTTCATTCCTTTTAAATAAGTCCCTTAGAGTCTGGTATTCATGCCAATGGCTCTCAGGGAATGCAATACATAACAAACTTGTATTCCCTGAGATGCTGTGAATCTTCCCAGAACTTCTAAGAAACTCATTCTGAATTTAGCGGTGCCTGCTGGAAGTGTGTGTGTGTGTGTGTGTGGGAGGAGGGGGTGTCTGGGGCATAAACATAACCCATTTTCCTCCACTGGGGATCAGCCATTCCACTCCGTTGCCATAAGCGTTCTCTTCATGATGCAACATCCTGTATGAACACAACCCGAGATGGGCACTGGTGCCCTTCTCAATCTGTGCACGCACACTTGTGCACTAGGTCACCTGAAGGCATCGGGAATGGGTCTACAAGTCCAGGCCATGATCCCAGGAGCAGATGTGCTGTGCCCGTTAGAGTTAAGTTTCGTGTCGCATTCGAAGTGGCATCATGTCGTGAAATTTTACATCATAAAATTAAATTTCTTGGGCTTCTTCTCAGGGCTTCTTACCATGCAATCCTGGTTACACATGAACGAAAGTGCCTAAGACTTCTTCAGATTTATACATGTGATCATTGAGTTGGTATATAATACACTCATGGGTAGCCATTACATGCAGGTCCCACAGCCATGTATCAATGTATCATGTATACGATGTGACCGACCTCGTTGCGGCCTTTTCCGGTGGTTTGGTGAGTGAGGCTACGGCCCCCCCTCCCCTCCCTCTGTTAATTGAGCGCCTCTGTATGCTTACTTTTTCTTTGAACCTCTGGCATTTTCCCCATTTTCGTCTTGTTTTAGAACGCGAGTCCCGACCCTGATGTGCGGCAGCCCCGTTCTTTTTCGAAAGATTGCATCAAGCTTGGATGCACTCTGTAAATATTCGGCTGCTTTGAGGTGTGTTCACAGGGGCTTTGGGTTTGTGCCAAAGATGGGACAGATACGATCGTACACCCTTTGGTTGCCCCACACTATTTACATTAGAGCACCTTCGGCCTGACGATCCACGACCCCTTTGTCAGTATGGTAGTCCCCACCATGGGCCGCCTCGCACGGGCACGCAACCATTTGACTTATGAATTTACTAATTTAGCCACCTCTCGTTCACAGCGGTTGCAATCCCCTTCACACACAGCCATGTTTAAATCCAACAAGCAAGGTCACCACCCAGGTTGCACACTGTTTGGCATATAGATGCTTTCTTATTCGGTCACGCACCCCTTAACATGCGACCTGGCTGTAGTGTTGGGGCCCTAGGCCCTCATGGTGGAGTAAAGGATGACACAGGACACCAGTTAGGGGATAGTAGATCTGGCCACGAGCACGTGCGCTCAGGGTCTTTTATTAACAGAGTCACCTGACCCAGTGACGTCTGTGGTGGGTGGGTGTTCAGTGTAGGGTTACACTTACAGACAACTAGACTGTGTCCTGGCAGGACACTACACTGGCTACAGTCACGTTGTGTCTCAGGCCCAGTCTTGCTGTGGACATTTTTATCTCTCTTAGGTTTGTGCCGACTGGTCCATGGCGGCGTTACAAAATTGATGCTACCTTACTAATCAACCTTCTTGATCCAGTGAGTTGGCTCTATGGATCTCAGTGTATTTTTATGCATTACGTAGTCCTTATGTTTTTGAAACACGTTCCACTCGTTTACATGTGTTCATTTTATGTTTTCAGAATTTCAACTTTCTGCACTTTCTCGCTTGGAGCTTTTTGGCCCACACCCACCATGAAATTTTACACCCGTGATGACTGACAATCAAGGTAACCATTTTCTGTTTGTATGTACGAACCATATACGATTTATGTCTTTTTCCATTACACATTGAATCGTATTGACTCTCTGCCCCCCCTCCTCACAGGTTCCCTGCCCCTTCCTCGTTTGTCCTGATGAAGACCCCAGCCTAAGGTTACACTGTTACCTAGAAATTGAGGGGTTGAAACGTCGACAATCATTATTTCTGCCTATGAACCAACCATATTGTTGTATTAACCCAAATGGTTATCTTTGAAGTCTTTTGTTTCAATGTCTTGTAACATTCATGTACGTAGTATGGTTGAGTTTATAAGCCAACACGTATTGCAATCATTGTTAGAATTGGGTCTCATTGACCAGTATCATTTCACTATTTACCCCCAAAACCCACACACATTCTTTGCACTATTCCCTTCCCTCCCTGGGGCACTGTTACTGATTGGTCATTTGTTAATTATTGAACCAATCCGTGATATTATTAAATTGTGTATTGATTCAATGTGATTGATTAACACTGAATCTCAAGTGTCTCTCTCTAACTTCTTTTTGAAAATCTTCAATTTGTTTTCTTTGTGCTTCTAAACGGTTCCACACTGGAACCACCTATATCTGTACCATGTATCATGGGACTGCAGTATGGCAGATTTCCGATGTCGTAGGAGCTCAGGGCCGAACTGGGAACCACAACCGACCCTGGAAAAGTGCTTGTCCGCCCCCTCCCCATTCGGGGGGAGGGGGGTTGGAGGTGCTGTCGAGCTCTTTGCCGGGCCGGTTTTCGGCCGATTTTGGTACAGGGCCGATTTGCAGGGCTGCAAAAATGGCCCTGTAACAAACACGGCCCCCAGGGGCCCAAAACCGGCTCCCACCCATGCGGCACATCGGGAGATTGCCCGGTGCCCGCTATGGCCAGACCTGCCCTGTAGGAGCTCCACCTTGGCTGTCACCAAAATAGAGGACAGCCACGGGTTTTTCAGTACACGAAAAGTACAGGCAAAAACAAGCATTTCCCTGTATGCCATCCTAGCAAGTTACAACTTCGCAACTCTCAAATTGGGAGGGGGGGGGCAGACCACAACCAGCTTTTGTGTGTAAAAAGCCACTTTATTGGAACAGGTGCACATAACAATTAAACTCCTCGGCCAATGCCTTACAAAACTAAACCTCACTAAATAAAAAACACTTCCTAACCCTGTCCCCCCTCCCCCGCCCCTAACATTTTCTCGAACCAGCCCGCACCCGAACATTACAACATTATACAAATACAAACACTATAATTCAATGCATAAACATATAAACCTATAAATCTAAACCATCTGTTAACAAACTTCCCTGCCTGCCCCTTCACCACTTCAGGTCACCCAACTTCTGTAAGTACCCCAACAATCAACATGCCTAAACAGTCCCTGTCGATGACCCAACTTTAAACTAAACAACAAAAACTCTGCCAACCCTGGCAAACTTCCAATAATCCCCACACAGCACCTGCTCCAAGCGACAATACAAAAACCTATTCTACGCACCAGAACCAACAACGCAACCAGATGGAAAAAAGGGGGACAAGACTAAAGAAAAATCCTTAAAAAAGTAAAAACAACTAAAATAAAAGGGTGTGGGGGAAGGGAGTTTCCCTGACTAAAGCTCCCAGCCACCAGGTCACCAAAACCAAAATGGTGGCTTGGAGCAGTAGCCCAACGCATTTAAACGTTGGGCTACAATTGGGCTATAAAAAACAAGCCCAATTACAAAATGCCCACAGTTACCTGCAAATCCCCACCCCGCCCCTCCCAAACTGCCCGGGGGGACCTCCCTGTGGTCGTCCACCCCCCACCCCCCCTTGGGAGGGAGGGGTGGAGGGGAAGCAGACCACAACCAGCTTTTGTGTGTAAAAGGCCGCTTTATTTGAACAGGTGCACATAACAATTAAACTCCTCAGCCAATGCCTCACAAAACTAAACCTCACTAAATAAAAAACACTTCCTAACCCTGTCCTCACTCCCCCGCCCCTAACATTTTCTCGAACCTGCCCCCACCCGAACATTACAACATTATAATATTACAAACACTATAATTCAATGCATAAACATATAAACCTATAAATCTAAACCATCTGTTACACAAACTCCCCTGTCTGCCCCTTCACCACTTCCGGTCACCCAACTTCTGTAAGCACCCCAACAATTAACCTGCCTAAACAATCCCTGTTGATCACCCAACTTTAAACTAAACAACAAAAACTCTGCCAACCCTGGCAAACTTCCAATAATCCCGCCACCCAGAAAGCCGGGGGGAGAAGACTACCCCCCTTTCTGCCCCCCAAACCAAAAAACAATTCATCTATGCCTCTCTTGAATGCTCCTGTACGATGAAACACCTTGCTAGAACTTCTCTAACCTCCAACAAATAAAGGTCCATCCCCAACCTGGATAGGTGGACCCCACCGCTCCTGAAAAACTCCACTGACTCAAACCGAATGTCCCTATGAGACACTCTCCCAAAGCCTAAACTCCTGCAAAATCTTGAAATCTCTAGGTTTACTTTCCTACATGCCCTATCAATTGCCCTGGGATTCCGAGCGCCCCTCCAAAATCTACGCAGCACTAGCTCCGTCCTCAAAACATGGCACCCAGACCACTGTTCCTGCAAAAGAGCCAAGTCCCTCTTCATTGCCCGTAACAAAACCACACCTTTTACCCCACAGTGGCCATTCTCCCCCAAATGAATCAACAAAACATCCGGGCACTGGCCCTCAACAAGCCACTTATTCAAAGCAGGAACCAACTCCTTCCACAACATCCCTCCCCTCCCTTTCCAAACAATTTTAAACAAGCGTTCATTAAAACCCAACATTTTCCCCAAATAACAACGGTCAGCCTGGACTTGAGCCCATTCGACAAAAGAGTGCCCAACTATCCATATGGTCAATTCCGGGGAGCGAGGACCAGCTACCGAACCTGCAACAAGAAAAATCATATGGGATTCATGTAAAAGATGATGACGCAAGCGTTTATTCCACAGTACTCCTCAGATAGCGTTGGAAACAGTTTGAGGACCAGTGCCCTAGCTGCATAATATCTCCCCTTGACCAGCCTCGATTGCAGGCTCCCGTTGCTGCCCCGATCCTAAAAGAATGCGTCCCAAACGGATGTATGACATTACAACGCATGCTTTTACATCGCATGCCTTTACAACGCTGTTTTTACAACGCATGCCTTTACAACGCATAGTGCTTTGGGGCGCTGGATAGTGAATAGTTTCATTTACTATTCCAACTCCAGTCCCCGTGGATAGTAGGGAAGGTGTTGGATAGTAAATTAAACCTATTCCCTATCCTAGAGCGCCCCCCAGCGCAATGCGTTGTAATGGTTTGCGTTGTAAAAGTTGCATCGTAAAGGCACTGCGTGGTAAAAGTTGCGTTGTAAAGGATGTTTCCCGTCCCAAACTGAGCCCCATCCAGACCAATATGCCTCAATGCCTTACGCAGCACCATGCGCAATTGATAGTCTGTAACCCGGCCCCCATCAGTGTGTCGAAAAACCCTTCACTACCTCCCCCCCCCAGACAAGGTCCTCCACCACCTGGCCCAATGTAATGGGCATGTCGACACTGGAGAAGCTGCTTCCAGCCATACCTCCTTCCCTAAACTTCTCTGGTCTGTTTTTTGCGCTGGCCAGCCAAATATGAATCCCCCTCTCCGAGAAGAAAACCTCCTGCCAAGTGACTCCCATTTTTGACCTGGAACGTAAAAGCTCAGAGACCCTAAAAGCTCCAAAAAACATCCAAACCATTAGGGTAGAAAGCTAACATACTTCAAAACCATCCCTACAAACAACAGGTAACACTTCCAACAAACGCGCTAAAGTCTGCCATGATAACGGCCTACGGGCTAGACGTTCCCCACCCCGCTCCCTAGCCCAACCTTCCAACATCCGCCTCCCTACTTCCCCCGCCCAAGGGGAGTAGACCCACAGAAGTTTCCCCATGAAAGAAATATCTGCAAATTTCCCTGTGACGGTGACCTTCGTAAGACCCTTCTCCATGAGGTCCAGCCTAAACTATATCACATCCTCCGACCACCTCCATCCCTCATCCCTTCAACAGGTACCTGATTCTATGAATTCTCTCCAGGCCAGAGCATAAGCTGCACGAGTCAAAGCCGACAAGAAACCTACCACCAACTGTAAAACCCTACGTTGCCTACATACCACAGATGTTTCAGCATTGGTGTCGGTGTCCTGTCCGCCTCCTTGGCCAGCCCATGGAATCTCTCCCACTCCGAACAAGACAAAGCATCCGCAATGTCATTGTCCACACCTGGGATGTGAAGTGCCTTGAATGCAATATCATGTCTAAGGCAGTCAAGAACAAAACACCCACAACAACTTCAGTATCTGCTCATCTCTTGCCGACTGCCTGTTGATGATTTCCACCACTGCCATATTGTCAACCTGGAACAAAACTTTCTTATGTGCCAGTTCCTCAACCCACAGCATCAATGCCACTAGCACCGGAAAAAGCTCCAAAAAGGCGATGCTCCTCCCACCATCCTCCCACTGCTCAGGCCACTTTTCCGCACACCACTTGCCCTGCCAGTATAGGCCAGAACCATCGCTGCCTGCCGCATCCGAAAAAATCTGAACATCCCACTAAAAGTCATCCTCCCTGACCAATGGTATTCTGTTAAAGGAATGCAGAACAGTTTTCCACATACACAAATCCTCCTTCACCCCAGCCGACAAGCGGACATGGTGATGAGGCAGATGACGTCCTGCCAATGCACGTCCCAGTCTCCTACAGAAAGTTCTCCCCGCCCTGACTACTCAGCAGGCGAAATTGAGATGGCCCAACAAAACTAGGATGTCCTTCACCGTTACTTTGTGTTTTGCAAGCATTTCTTCCAACAAATCCAACATTTTTGCTTTCTTATTAGCTGGTAACCATGCCTGCATTCCTACTGAATCAATTTCAATTCCCCGAAATGACATGGTCGTACATGGTCCCATTGTTTTCTCTGGTGCCAAGGGCACCCCCAACTCTCCCATAAGCTCATGGAACGTGTCCAGCGCTACCTGGCACTCCGTGGAGCCCCGGGAACCAACAAAAAAGAACTTGTCTAAGTAGTGTGTTACCAGCCCATGACCAGTGTGCTGTGTGAAATACCACTGTAAAAAAGTGCTGAAACACTCGAACAAAGCACAAGACATTGAACAACCCATCGGTAATGCCTTGTCCACGTACCATTTACCTTCAAAGTGGATTCCCAAAAGACTCCAATCATCCGGATGTACGGGAAGCAAACGAAATGCAGATTTTATGTCACATTTCACTGTCTCTGCAGTTGCGCCCGCGGTCACTACCAGTGACATAGCAACGCCAACTGAGGAATATGACACTGAGGCCGCCTCTTCATTGATAAAATCATTGACCGAAGACCCCTCAGGCCACGATAAGTGTTGTATCAATCTGTACTGTCCTACTTCTTTTTTGGGAACCACCCCAATTGGAGAAACAATAAAATCTTCAACTGGCCAGTCATCAAAAGGACCCGCCATCCTTCCTTCTTGCACTTCTTTATCCAATTTGCCTTGCACCACTGACTTATGTTCCATTGCTGACTTCTGCCGTGGCCCCATGTAACCCAAATTAAACCCGTCTTCAAAACCCTCCAACAGTACCTGCCTTGCCTCCAAATCCCCATTATCCCTCAAACCTGTCGCCAATGCTGCCAGTCTAACTGGCGTAGGAGCTTTTGGGCCCAGACCCCTGAGAACCCTTACCTCCCCTACTACTTTGGAATTGCTGCGAGGGCCCAGATGTGCTAGCACCTGTCTACTGCCACTGCTGGCTTCCTTGCGGCTTGACTCCCCAGCATTTAACCAAGGGGTGTTTCTTTCCACACTGAGAGCACTCGTGCCTGAACCTACAATCCTCCCTTGTGCACATGCCTTTATTAAAATCCCAGCACAACCCCGACCCAGATTGTGTAGCTGTTGTACTCCCCACCCCTCCCTGGGTGGGTTTCCCCTGAAAGGGCTGGTCCACCAAAGGTAAGCCACTTGCAGTAAATATGGTCTTGCCCCTGCTGGTGCCCCCATTGTGTGTAGCCATAAATCAGAGTCCAATTCCCCCACTTTACCTCCAGATCCCAAGCCATACAGCCCCTGAACTCCTCATCATATTGCACCCATGCATACCCACTACCCGTGATCTGAGCTTTCCGAATGACATCCATATATTTAAAAATAGCTATGCAGCGCTCGGGAAACTTTTCGCAATATACGCTGGCATATATCAAAAATGCCACCGTCCAATTTTCAATTGTCAACGGCACCTTAGGCCGCTTGGCCAGCTCATACTCTTCCTCTTTAGACCCTTCTTTGGATCGCACCTCCCTGTGAAGTAGCTTCAATAATTTAACATATTCCCCTTTCCAAATGCGCTCTTTAGTAGCTAACATCAAATGAGCATCCAGGAACTTCATCACACCCATGTAGGACAGCTTTTTAAACTTTACTCTGTAAAGGCTCTTTACCTGGCACTTCTGGGTCAGTTTTCATTCCACTCTCCACTTTAGCGCCTGGTGCACCCACATCGCCAGTCCCTACATCCTGATCTTTAACATATTTACCTTTATGAAGCTTCCCTTCCAACTCACCCCGCACGTCTTCACCCCCTATCGCCACCGACACCATTTTTGGTTTGACCCGTGAGACAACATTCTCACCTGGCTCTAACAAGGCTGCCCGGCCGGGCGCCGACCTCCATGCCATTGGCTCAACGTGGTCCACCGTCCGAGGAGCCCTCACCGAGGGGCCGTGCTCTCTTCTGGGTCCCAATGACACTGCCCCCGTGGGCTGCACCGCCTCTGATGCCTGTAAAACACTAAGATATAAATGAGACGGCACCACCCTCTCCTCATTGTCCCTCCATTCTCCTTCCTCAGGGCTGTCCTCATCATAATCCAGTACAAGCGCTTCCTCTATCTGTAAAGATCCGTCACCAAACCAACATCGCGGGTCTTAACTGACCCCACATTGCTTACACCAGCCCTAGCAGCTCTGAATTCACTCCTGGCGGGGGAGGCGACTGTACTCACCGATACTCCCCCCTGCGTTGACTTTCCTAAGGATTCCTGTCCAGTGGCCCTGCTCACCATCGTGTCCTGCTTAACGTTGGGGCCAGCAAGGTCGTGTCGGACCTTCATAAGCTGGACGCGCCGGGATCCCCCGCCGGTATGGAATGTGACGCGCAAGGCTCCACCCTCCCTTTTCCTCGGTGCAGTCGGGCCACACCTCGCCCTACCGAGTCCGCTGTCCCGAGACGCTCCCTAACCTGTAAAGAAAAAGTTTGGACTGGTGTGCTGGGACCTCCAAAAAAGCTAACTGGCCTGCTTTCCCTCCCATCCCAAAAACCACCCTCCACCGACCATCACTGCCCTGTCCTGCGTACCAAGACCTCACCTTACTTACCCGACTGTTGACGGGGGCGCGTTCCCCCTCCACTTTGTCCCCACTCCATTCTAATCACTGGTGCAGAATGAGCCAAAACATGGCAAGCACTCCCATCCCCCCCCCGACAGTCCCAACCTCGCCACCTCGTCCCCCCTGTCTTTTCAGCACTCCCTACTTCGTACCTGCTCCGGGGGGGCTGACAAATTCACTGCACCCTCCCGCCCCAATGCCCCGCACTCCGCCCGCCCAAGAAGGAAAAACATCCAAGCCCTCCCATGCTTGACCCCCTACCGCCGGATCCAGGTCTGCCTCGGAGAGCCCGTAGGCCCCCACATTGCTCTGCCCAACCCCAATGACCTGTCTCTGTTCCACCCCCAGAGGTTGTAACCCCCCCCACCCTCCAACCGGTGCCCATTTCCCCCTCCCCCGGAGAGCTGCCACCCACCGAAAAAACCCTGCCTCTAGCACAATGAGGAGGGGAAAAAAGAAGAGGGCTAACTGTATCCCTCCCTCCCCCAACCTCCCAACCCAACCCCTCACCTTCATCCCTGTCCCTCTGCTCAGAAACGACAGACAATACCACCGACGGGGCCCTTGCCTCCATGGCCCAGTCCCCCCCTCTCCTGATTCCAGCCCCCTCCGTTTGCTCCCCCATGCAATGCAGGGGTGCAATCTGCCCTTGGTGCTCCCCCTACCCTGTTTGAACTAGCCAACTCCTGGATACAAGAATAAGGAGCCCCATGACTGTGCTGCTCCCCCTCCCTTGACCGACTCAAACTGGGGGGGTGCGCCGTCTTCATCAGCAAAACCCCCCTCCTGCCCACCCCCCACTGCCGCAGACGTCCCCGAGCAGCCAGCAGAGACGCCGAGCGCCTCTTGCCTCCTTGACCCCCGCGCTTTCCTACACACGCGGGGGCAGATAACGCCCGCTGATCGTGCACAAAAGCGGCAAAAGTCTCCTCAGCCGCCAACGCAGCAGCACCCCCTCCAGCCGCACCCCTCCCACCTTACCACTCTCCAGGGCTTACCTCCACTGCAATGACTTGCCCGCCGGACTGCAAGCACCGTACCGGGGCTGACTTCCGCGAATGCCAGCGGCCCCGTTCCACCACTGGAGTCATTCTGGGCCTCTTGGGAGAAGTGCAGGCAGCCACCGCTGCTGCCACGCCGGCTGAGGACTGCCGCGCCGGTTGCGGCGGTCCGGCCACGTCTCCAATGACGAAGTCCATGTGCCCAGCCTCGCTCAGGAGCCTGATGGCTTTGAGCACCCTAACATCCTCAGCAGACATTATAAAAAGCCAAAAAACGCTACTAACAATGCTGAAGAAACGTTCTAAACTATTCCAAAAATGTTCCTGACTGAAAGAATTTCCCTGATTAAAGCTCGCAGCCACCAGGTCACCAAAACCAAAATGGTGGCTGGGAGCAGTAGCCCAAAGCATTTAAACGTTGGGCTACAATTGGGCTACAAAAAACAAGCCCAATTACAAAATGCCCTCAGTTATCTGCAAATCCCCCCCCCCCCACCACTCCCAAACCGCCAGGAGGGGACCTCCCTGCAGTCGTCCACCCCCCAAGCCCTCTTTGAACATCCGGCCGCCCGAGAAACGTCTTCCCTCACAGGTGGTATCCATGCACCCAAGCCTTCCTGCGCCCTCCCTGCCATTTCAATTTTAGGACCATTATTCACCCCTACCCCAAAAATTGTACCCAAACCTCCCTACATCCCACCTGCTGTCCGTGCACAATTAAACTTCACTGTACCAATCCTCGTCCCCTCTACCTGCACCTCAAAGCTCATTGGTTGTGGCATGCGTGTGGCCTGAACCCCGCTAACTTTCCAACGCCTCTGAAGGCCACTTGCATCCCTCCTGTGCTATCTCCGGTATTTGGGTACACCTGCAATGCATTGATACCGCCAACCCTACCACGCGTTAAAGCAACCCGATTGAGCTCCCACCAAAGCCCCTCCCCTTTAACCATCCTCGCTGTGCTTACTCCAATCCTCCAGGTGCTCTCCGAAGCTCTACCTGGCAAGGACACAACCCCTCATGTATGGTAGCCAACCCACTTGTGGCAAGCACTGCAACTCTTGCCCTCAACCACTGCCAATGCCAGATGTGTTTGAATGCCCAAAGGGCGTTTGGGGATTCCTGATCCTCCCCCGGCAAAAATAGCTGAGATGCGGTCCTCCCAGCGCTCCCCTCCTCAAGCTTTGCCCCACTTGCGTGCCCTTCTATCCCTCCCCTGGCCATCGCTATTGTTTAAGGCACTAAACCCTGCGTTCCCTTAACTCCATTTTATTGTGGCATACGCATAAACAGACTGCATCTCCTTGTCCGTCCTTAGCCACTAATAAAAGAATGCCTCTTCCCCACAGAGACCTCCTGTCACCCCGTCCGTGGACTGGAGCCAGGCATGTCACAAACTTGCACATCTTCTAACCACCATTGTGCCAGACCCAGAAACAACACTTCAAGAGCGTCATTCCTGCCCCCATCGTCCTGTGCAAGCTGAGGCAGTATGAGCCATCCATCACACATAGTTCACCGATTCTGCAGCACATAGTTCCACTCCTGCTGCAGGGGGCAATGTAGTCCTCAATGCACGTTCCACATTCCTATGCCTTCTAGCCTCACAGGACTGCATCATCATCCCTGTGTGTCCTTGCTACCACCAGCCCCAAGGGCCCTCCACATATCCCAAATGTGACCGTCCACTCCAAAACCACCTGAGCAAACTACCTCTGCCACCCACAGCCTTTCTCCCTGTATAACGCCCCTTCCTAACTCCCCAGACAAAGCTTCACCCCCAGTTTTTGGTCTCTTGAGAGCCACCACAGTTATTCCCAAGGAAGTGTAACTCCTCTAACTGACCTTGGAAGGTTGAAAGACTGAGTGAACCTAGACTGGGGAATCTTTGATACCAGCGGCTCCTTGAGTCCATTCTGTATGCGAGTTGGAGCCAGCCCGGCAGTCCCTTTGAGGGCGGAGGACTGCCAACCTTCACTCGTCATCCCAACTGCCTGTGTCCTCTCTGTGCCTGTGTGGTGTGTGGACAAAATATCGAAAACACTAATATCGTGGGACAGAATATCGTGTCAAAAATATCGAGGGTAAGAATATCATGAAGGTCATTTCTTATGGCTAAGTAAAGTTTTACTATATATAACTCCACATAGATGTATTTTGATGATATATATATATCTTCAAGGTACGTAGATCTGGAGTTAAGAATAGTAAATTTATAGCTATCTATTTGCACTTACCTACTCGATATTTTTGTCCTCTATATTTTTGACACGATATTCTGTCCACACGATATTTGTGTGTTCGATATTCTATAAGTGAAGCGCCTGTTTATGGTGACAAACCTCCCACCCATCTGATGGGCACTGTGATCTGTACTGCACCTGTACTGTACTGTGTGCCCTTACTACTACTGGCCCATCCAGCATCACCACCTAGCCTCCCGGCTTATCAAGAAAATGTTCATCCCCCGCCCCCATCTGTCCACAAGCCAAACACTGGAAGAAAGTTCTGAGTTCCCTCCCCCGAGCCTGTGAAGATCTCACCCCCAAGGCAGCTATTCTACAAAATGTCCCACAAATTCTTCAGAGACTCCAATGCCTCACTCTTCCCAGATGGAAAAACCAGAAACCAGGCGCTCAAGCAGCACTGAGGGCCATCGAGGGATCAGTGCAAGCCGTCCGCGGTGCAAGGTCACACAGCTGGTCTGCGGTTCACATGTCTCCGAAGCGTCGGGGCCTTCTGGGGCCCGGACAGATGGGTGCACATACTCTCCCCATCCAAACAACGTCGAGGCCCAGTCTTCACTACGGCTGAATGTCCCCCAGAGCTGACAGAGGCTCCTATGGGACACCTCAGAGATGGCTGCAGAGCAGGAGAACTCACCAAGCCCCCGCTCTCCCTCCCTCCATGCACTGTGAGATGTGCTCACCCGTACCCATCCCAGCCTATAAGCTAGTACAAGTGGGAAACCCAATGCCCCAAGTTCCTCCGAGCCCAGAGGGGCGACCTGCGGTAGTGGGGCCCTGACATGAAAGCACCTATGGCTGTGCACCATGCTCTCTCCCCTCGCTTGATGAGGATTGCACCACGCACACAGCCCCTCGCCCCTCACTCACGTAGACACTGCACTGAACCATCCCGAGACTCCCACATACGTACTCCTGCCCTGTGCGACCCTGCATCCGGCCCAATCCCCCAGCACCATGCACTGCCACAAGGCACTACCATCCTGCCTAACAAACTATCCCTCCTAAGGTCTTACGGATGAGCAGCGATTCTGCCCTGGCTCAGGCTCCACCTGAAAAGAGTACACGTACCAGGTAACAAGCAAGCAAAGGGACCATTAGCCAAGGAAGGATACAAATGACGACATGGCCGCACTAAGGAGGGACTAACAAGCTTATTGAGGGATCAGACGCCGGCATTTAGGAAGGACAAAGACACAAGCCAATAAAAGATAAGGGCGGGTAGTGGGCGGGACTTCTCCTCCATTCTCTACCTACAACAGATCGCCAGAGCAGCGCTTGCGAGCCGGCTCAGCCTTGACCTGAAAACAGACGACACTGTCACTTACAAATAGGACAGTAATTTCTGAAAATGTTACAATTATGACTCCAACCCACCAAACAATTATCCATCAGAAATGTTGCTTTTGCTAACTCTTCTACAGAGCTTGAAATCTGTCACTCTGTCCTGTGTGCTCAAACAAAAAGCAACCGTGCCGAAAAAGTGCATTTGCCTGACCATTTTCATATTTGATACATTTTAGAATTTAGAATGAATATTAGCGCTGTCTCCCATAAAGAAGAATTCATCTGTGGTCAAGCATGTAATCTTTGATTTGATTTCTGTAAAAGTAAGACCTTACAGCTTGACTTCTTGGGTTTCAATGTCACAGAGTGTGTGCCAGGCGGTTTGCATTTATTTTCATCTTCTCTAATCCGATTCATTTTAATCAAATCACTAATTCCCGATGTTAAATTCATTTTATCGTGAAACAGACTTCTACAGCACCAAAGATCTTAAGCATTAAACAATAAATAATGGGCAGCCATTCTTAATAAAACATTCAATTAGATAAACACCAGACCTGGAGTTCAATAGGAACAGACAAGATGCCAGTAATGTTATAAAAACAGTGTTAGACTCCTGCTCATTTATTGTTCAGTAATGTAGTGTGTGTGCATAGAATTTTATTCATTCAGTACATTTGCGTAAAAATCATTGATGGCACTAATTTCAGTCATACTCAAATCAGCAGAACTACAAAGGCAACTAAGAGAGTAGCCACATAAAAAAATTACATGCTGTACGCTCTAATAGTATATAGAATAAAGCACCCCAAGCATGTTTAAAAAGGCATTGCTAGCCTTTCAAGATTTTCCCAACCATATACAGGTAGTAAGTGACATCACACTACTACCCTACCTCATTAAAAGGAGTAAACTTTCAAGTAAGGAGACCCCATATGCGGAGAAAAGTACTTGTTAACTTGTAATCTTTGGTGACTTGTGGCAACAAAACCAATAACAACATTCTTTCATATTACATAGAATAGTTGTATGATAGAAGCATGAATGGTTTTACCACGCATGCCTCTACCATGCAGCCCAGCAACAAATATGTCTTTCATTCCTTTACCACGCATGCCTTTACCACAAAAGTTCGTGGTATAGGCATGAATGGTAAAGGAGTGTGTGGCTAAGGTCACCACCATGCCCCTACCGACCACCCTCTTGCCCCCGTGCTGTCCCTAAAACTACCCCAATCCCTTCTACTTCCCTAAATCCTACCCGAACCCCAACACTAAAAACGCCCACAACTACCCATTCGCCTCCCACTGATCAAAAGGCCTAAAACCCTGCACCCTAACTTACACTACCCCACCCCTTTCCCCACTATACTGTCCCTTAAATTACCCCAATCCCTTCCACTGCCCTAAAATCTACCCACGACCCCCTCCCAGGTCTAAAAAAACCAGCCCCACTTACCTCCCCAGAACGTCTTCCTGCATCCGTCTTCCAGCAGCAAGACGCGCGCTGCCAAAACCATACAGATGCATGGGTCTGGCCAGCGTATAAGAAAGACAGATGGTGGGGGCTTGGCTTAGCACCTGACGGAGATGGCGGCTCCCGTGTAGGGCTCCTCGGCGGGATCGGGCGGCTGTCTCTTCTTCGTGCTACCTCGGCGCTGCTTTTCTCATGAAAGACGTCGGAACACATGCTGAACGGCTTCGGACCTCTCTGGCCCATTTTCAAAGCAAACTTCACCGTGTTTGACACAATGTGAGTCTTTTTCTTCTGTCTCTATATCGCGACCGCCATTTTGTTTTTCCTCGCAGCGCTGAGGTGTCAATTTTCTTAGCTCACAATGGCTTGCTGTGGCTTTTTGGGATGATTAATGCCTTTTTTCCTGCTCCCCTGCTGAATTATGAGATGATTTGAGTTATTGCACACGTTTATAGTGCTATTGACTTTGTCTGCAGTGAATGAAAATTTGGGGCGGCCATTTTGTGATTTTTCTTCCTCCTCATCGCATTCTTTGGCCACCTCTTTGTTTTTTCTCTACATGGGCAGGTCCAAAGGCTCCTTCTCCACAGTAACTTCAGCTAAGCATATTTTTATTAAAAACTCGAAGGTTTTACCCAATTTTCTCGCCTACAAGACTCTCTCCCCCAGCTGATGACATGGCAGCTTCTGAAACTGCGTCGACGCCTTCGGGGAAATCTCTCACTAAACGTCTTAGGCAGAATTCATCTTCTCCACCGAAATCCTCTTCACCTGTTTCAATGGAGGTGTTATTGGAGGAAATTAGGGCTTTGCGTCCCTTTATGGAGGACACCAATTCCAAGTTGGAAGATACCAATGCTAAATTGCAAGTTCTCACTGATACTTGGTCTCAACTTGATAACAGAGTCACAGCAGTTGAACAGTCCATTTCCTCCCTCACGGACACCTGCACTAAGATTTCTCCGCTCCAAGCTCAAGTTTCTCTGCTTCAACGTCACGTGGAGGAGTTGGAAAATCGTAATAGGCGTAATAATCTCCGCATTTACGGCCTTGAGGAAGGACAGGAGGGGTCTGATCCACTTGCATTGTTTAAATCCTTCATTCCTAAAGTTCTTCGTGTGCCAGAGGGCACTGTTCTTAACATCCAGAGAGCGCATAGACTGGGTCGTCCGGCTTCACCTACTGCTCCCTCACCGAAACCTAGAGGGGTAATCCTGTATTTCTTGGAATACACGGATCTGTTGAAGGTCCTTTCTGCTGCCAAATCCTCTCAACGTGTTACTTGGTTTGGATCCACTTTATTCTTCGCCAAGGCTACAGCGAATAGGAGGAAGGCCTTTCTCAACTTGAGACCTGCTCTTCGTGCAATGGGCGCTCAGTATGGTCTTTTCCACCCCTGCCTTTTTAGGGTTACTTTTAACAACAGCACCACTACGTACGAAGACCCGCTCCGTCTCCAGAGTTTCATACATGCTCATAATACCGAATCCATGGACGCTTCCTCCTTCAGTGTTGGCTGATTCCTTTTTATATGTTTTCCCATCCTTGGTTGTTGTCGCAGTATTCCATGTCTTGATGGTTGAATATTGTGTATTCTAATTCTTCCTGTATCGTTCTTGTTTGACTTTGATTGAATATTATATATGTTCTGATTTTCCCTGTATCGTTCTTGTTTGACTTCGAGTTTTCATATTGTGTTCATATTGTGTTTATATTTTCTCCCACAGCTTGTTCCCTTTTTTGATGTGGTGCCTCCCGGTCCTCTGTTTTGTCCATTCCCGGCTGTGCCAGTCGTCCCGTCTGGCTGTTCCCCTTCCCTTGTATCCTTGGATTTTCTCTTTGTAGGTATGTTCTTCTCCCTTGTATTCCTCTGGTTGTTTCTCTGTATGATGTACTCTTTACATCTTTCCCTATCTTTTTCCTGCACTTTTTTTCTATTATTTTTGTCCACCTCTCCCACTCTTTCTCCTTCTCATCTCCCTCTTTTTCTGCTATTCTTTCTTTTCTTCTATTTTACTTTTCTGATGCTTCTTCTTCCTCTCCTCCTCTCTGCTCTCATCTCTTCTCATTTCCGTTTCCTTTTCCTTCTTCCTTCTTTTTTCACTCAGATTTATTTCTTTTCCAGGTTAATGCATAATTTGATTTCATGTTCGCTTATTGCATTGTATGCTTTTTTCTCTAATATGGTTGTTTTTCATGAGTTACATTCCGAGTTATTTCATGGAATGTTAAAGGATTGAATAATCCCATTAAAAGACAACGAGTGCTTTCGCATTTGGCTAGACTGCAATCTGACATTGTTCTGTTACAAGAGACCCACCTTTCCGATGTTGAAGCTGCTAAATTGCAACGACTTTGGGTGGGTCATGTTTTTTCTGCTCCTGCTTTAGAGAAAAAAAATGGAGTTGCTATTCTAGTGCATAAAAAGTTTAAGGTTTCTGTAACTCACCAAGAAATAGACTCTGATGGTCGTTGGGTGATTACCTCTTTGACTGTTGACAATGTTCCTATTGTTATATTTAATGTATATGCTCCTGTCTCTGTTAACAATACATTTTGGCCTTTTATTTCAGACAAACTACTTTTACTGATAATTATATTCTTTTTGGTGGCGATTGCAATCAAGTTCACGACCCAATTCTTGACAGACATTCCCATGTTAAATTTGTTTCTTCAAAAATGCATACCCAATTTCCTTCCGCCATTAAACGAAGTTCCCTAACTGACATTTGGAGACTCTGTCATCCCGATCTCCAAGAATATAGCTATTTCTCCCCTCCTCACAAAACTCAATCCCGTATTGATTATCTATTTCTCAGTCAGTCCCTGACCCAACATGTTCTTTCCTCTGACATAGGTTCCATCCTAATATCCGACCACGCCCCTGTTATGGTTGATTTTGACCTTATTCCTTTCTCCCCTCCTTCGGGACGATGGTGATTTAATAATTCCCTTCTCACTGACCCCAAATTCCCTGGCCAATTCAGCTCTTTCGCAGATGATTTCTTTCTCATTAATTCCGTTCCTGAATCTTCTCCAACCATGATCTGGGACTCGTTCAAAGTTGCTGCTAGAGGATTCATTATTAACTATGTTTCTCAGAAGAAAAGATGCTTTGAGAAGCAGTCTTCTCTTCTCCTTGCCAAGATAAAAAAATTAGAGTATTCTTATTATCGTGCTCCTTCGGACTCATCTCTAAAAGATCTACTCTCTGCCAAGATTACTTTTAACAAAATGTCTACTGACGCCGCGTCTTCCTATCTTCTAAAAAGTAGTGCCCGCTATTACGGGGGTCAAAACAAAATGGGGAAACTTTTGGCTAACTATTTGAAGATTAGAAAGGATAGAACCCGGATTTCTTCAATTACTGACTCTTCTGGTACGTCTCTTTTCAAAGATGCTGATATCCTACAGGAGTTTGTCACTTTCTATAAACAGATCTATACTCCTGAATCTATTCAACTTCCTTCGGATCTCTCTTCCTATTTTCACTCACTTGCTCCTCCACCTTCTCCTAATGTTGACTTTCACTCACTTGAAGCGGATATTTCTTTAGCAGAAATTTCTCACGCAGTCTCGGTCCTGAAACATGGTAAGGCCCCTGGCCCGGATGGTTTCACCATTGAGTTCTATCAACATTTTTCAAAACTTCTCCTCCCCCGTTTGCTCCTCCTCTTTAACTCCTTTATTGCCATCGGTGTATCTCAAGGTACATTTCAAGAAGCAATGATATGTCTTATCCCTAAAGAAGGTAAAGACCCTGCTTTCTGCAAGAATTACCGCCCCATTTCCCTTGTAAATACTGATTATAAAATATTTGCCAAATTGCTAGCTTTGCGTATTGACCCTATTTTCCTGAACTCATTGGCCCTGAGCAATCAGGCTTTGTCAAAGGGCGTCTTTCCTCTGATAACTCCCGGGTTTTCTTCAATGTTCTCAGCAAGGCTTCTTCCTTTAATTCTCCCCTCGCGGCTATAACCCTTGATGCCGAGAAGGCGTTTGACAGGATTAGTTGGGATTTTATGTTTCGCGCTCTTTCCTGGATTGGTTTCCCCCCCAAGCTAATTTCCCTTATTTCTCTTTTGTACTCTGGTCCTAAAGCATCCATTTTCGCTAATGGGAAAATTTCTGATTATTTTTCTCTTTCCAGAGGAGTTCGTCAGGGCTGTCCTTTATCTTCCCTTTTGTTTATTGTAGCCCTTGAGCCTTTTCTTACTAAGATATGTCAAGACTCCCAAATTACAGGTTACAACCCGGGCCCCAATCAGGTTAAATTATCTGTATATGCAGATGACATTCATTTATATTGCTCTAACCCTGACTCATCTATCCCTTCTTTTCTCCGCCAGGTTGATACTTTTTCTTTAGCTTCGGGCTATCGTCTGAATCGGGATAAATGTGAAGTTCTACCCCTTAATATTTTATGTCTCAAACATTATTTTGACCAAACTGGCTTCTCCTGGAAACCAACCAAAGTAAAGTATTTAGGCTTATCGTTTTCCCCTACTATCTCCTGTACTCTGAAAGCTAACTTTGACTACATTAGGAAAAAATTGTCAGACTCTATCTCCAGGTGGCATCCTCTTTTCCTTTCCTGGTGGGGAAGATTAGACTCTATTAAAATGATGCTGGCCCCTGTTATTTTATATTCTCTATCTATGATTCCTGTTCGGATACCTTCATATTATTTTAAAAGCTTGGACTCTGTTTTATCCAAATTTCTTTGGAAGAACAAGCCCTCCCGCATTGTTTTATCCTCACGTAAAAAAGATAAATCTAATGGTGGTCTTAAGTTTCCTGATTTCAAATCTTATCACTATTCCTTTATTCTTAAACAAGCCTCTCATTGGTTGTCTACTGATCTTCCTACTTATCCTCCAGTCTTTTTATCTTTGGAAAAAGCTCTGCTCTCACCCTTTGATTTCCCTGAGTTTCTGACTCTTTCTGCTGCTACATCCCTCTTACGCTCTCCAAACATTGCTCATTCTCATTATCTTTTGGCTCCATTATTATCCTCCTCGTATCCCTCTCGTGCTTCTCTTTATCAACAACCTATTGGCACAATAAATTGCTTCGAATTAAGAACGTTCCTTTTTCTGGAATTCTTGGAAATCTAAAGGTCTGATGTGGATCTCCCAGCTCCTTCATAATGATGTTCCCCTTCCCTTTGCTGATCTCCAGTCACAATTTCATCTTTCTAATTCTGCACGGAAACAATATGATCTGTTATGTCCTGCTCTTCTACTTTACCTTCAATCTCTCCCTCCCTCCTCTGATTTGCCCCCCCTTTGTGATTTTCTCTCCCCGCTATTGTACTCCTTTCCTTCGGCATCTTGCATCTATAATTCTTTGTTAAAATCTCCTATGCGTCTCAAATCAAAGACTGAATTGGCTTGGGAGCAAGACTTATCAGTCTCTTGGTCTATCTCTTTATGGGATAAATTGCGGTTAAAAATTCACAAGACTTCCAGAGCTGCTAACACCACTCAAACCTTATATTATGTTTATCAACGACTGCTACTGTCTCCGGTTAAACTGGCCTCCTTCTCCTCTGACCTTTCCCCTAACTGTTGGTCATGCCCTTGTACTCATGCTGATTTGTCTCATATGTTATTTCATTGTCCCAATATCACCACTTTTTGGCACTCAGTTTGGTCCCGCATAAATACTATTTTTTCTATACAACTCCCCTTTTCCCCTTCTAATATCCTATTGGGTTCCTTGTCCCGAAATCTTCCTCAACATCCTTCTCACTTTAAATTCTTATATTTATTTTTAGCAGTTACCTTACACTTGATTACGTCCAATTGGAAGGATTCCTCAAACGTCACTTATTCCGCCTGGTGGAATGCGATTTGCTTTAATCATAGGCTTGATACCAACTATGTCACCCCCATTTCCCTGGCTGTTAAGAGAGATCTATTGTGGATTCCTCTTACCACATACTTATCCAATTGTTCCCCTTCCAGTTCCACCGCCATCTCTAATCCCATCGCTGGCTCTGATGAAGTCCGCAAACCTTCTTGATCTCTCACTTGTTGTCTTTTTTAAGATCCTTTTCTTTTGCACCTTTGCCAGATGTATTTTTATTGCCTTTATTTTATTTTCACCTAATATAGCTTTTACTCATACAATGTATACTTTGCTTCTTATTTTGCTTCTGTTTTTTGAACTTGTCCTCTCTCTTTTACTTAGAATAAGTGTTTATTGATTCCATTTATTATATTTTTGCTTTTTGCCCAGTTGTTTCTGCATATATTGTTTTTTACCCTTTGGATACACTGTTGTACTCTCCTATTTTACTTGGTTTCAATAAACTTGAACTTAAAAAAAAAAGAAAGACAGATGGTGTCAGTTGTTCCCTGGTACTTCTGGATCTGTCACGAAATTCAGAAATGTTAATCATAATATCTCACTTCCATGGTCGGAGAAGGAGGGATTCACTGGCACTGCACAGAGATGGGGACAGTAATTCCTGTCTAACATAACTTTCCTCCAGTTTTCATCATGACTAAATGTGGAGTTCCTGAAGGTCTTGCTCGATTGCACACCTTTTTTGTTGTCATATGTATCCAGCCACTCTGATCCTGTAGCCACTCTGATCCTGTTGTCTGATGTCAAATGAATGACCAATAACAAAAAACAGGTATTGTTCTATAACTCAAATTTCTTGAATGAAATTAGAATAAAATGCTTTCACGGATTTTATGATGGCCTTGGATAACCAGTGCTTAATTTGAAAACGAATCAGTGTCAGGACAAGGGTTTTTTCAGAAGCCAACAGGACCGGCTGCTGAGTTCTAAGGTTACAAAGTCTTGATTTTGCATCATGCCTTTTTATCCACCACAGACACTCCCAATCATTTTTTTTCTTTACTCCTGCAGGATCTTGTTCTTCCCTGGTTTTCGACTTTGTCACCGTTTTTCTGTCTTTTTCTTCATCCTTCCTTCTACCTTTTGTGTTTTTTCTATCTCTTGCTCTAGCTCAATATCTGATAAGGAAATGGACTGTCCAGATTTTTCCGGCATTTCTTGGCGTGGTTACCCCAGACCTTTTGCCTCTACCTCCTCTATTTTTGATGCTGTGATGGATTTCGTTTTACTAGCTTAAATGCTTTGGGCACTTTGCCACTGCTGATCAGTGTAAACGTGCAAGTGCTCCCTGTATAAAGTGTTATGTTAATTGGTTGCCCGTAATTGGCATGCTTGTCTTACTAGTAAAGTCCCTAGTAAACTGCACTATGTGTGCCAGGGCAGAGTTCTCTCTTAAGGGCTACGGGTGTGGGTGGCACAATAAGTGCTGCAGGCCAACTAGAAGCATTTGCATTACCAGCCCTGGCACACATAGTGCACTTTACTAGGGACTTTACTAGTAAGACAAACATACCAATTATGGACAACAAATTACCATAACACTTTATACAGGGAGCACTTGCACTTTGGCATTGATCAGCAGTGGCAAAGTGTCCAAAGCATCTAAGCCAGTAAAACGAAATCCATCACAGCATCAAAAATAGAGGAGGTAGAGGCAAAAAGCCTGGGGTAACCACCCCAAGAAATGCCAAAGTCTAACAGAAAAGGTATTTGCAGGTGACCAAAAATAAGGCATGTGGGCCACACCTGCAACCACACGTTCAAATTAAGCACTGTGGTTAATTTAAGGAGCTCAAATGTTTTCCCTCTCTGGTACAACAAGGCACAGTGGACCCTCCTTTTTTCTTACATAGAACTACCATACATCTTCTTGGCTTTGTTCCTGCTGTTAGCCATTGCGATAGTGAAAACACAACCGTTAGGGTTTGAAGGAGGAGCATAAGGAGAATTGCCAAGGAGTAGTTCCTGATAGATAGTCCTTCTCCTTAAGCTTGATTTGAATACCACAATCAGTCATATGTAAATGTAATGTAATGTAAATTGATACTTGTATAGCGCACTACTCACCCGCAAGGGTCTCAAGGCGCTTGTACGAATACCGCTGTGGAACCCATCCTGGCTTTCCCTGTGAGGTGTCCACTCCTGGGCACCCCCAAGGTGGAGGCCAGGCATCCTTAGCGTTGTGGGGGTCGTTGTGGAGATTAAGCAAGCTATTGCCCAGAGTTGCAGAGTGGGACCCATGATTGGAATAGGCACCGAGGCGAGAATTATCAGGTCCGTGGAATTTTGAGCCCAAGACCCGCCGAGGCGGGGAATTGAACCCTGGTCCCGGGCTAGACCTCTGCATCAGGGTCTTCCGCTCTAACCATTGAGCCACACTTCTCCACGATTAAGACAGGTAAGAGTGAACCACACCAGCTGTTGTTAAATGTTCATTGACAATGTGGCTGAGATTGAACCAATCTGTACTATTACAACTTGGGACCTTATGTAGAATTGGGCAGAGGTGGGGAAACCATCAAAAAATATCAGTTGTCTTAGCCACCCTATTTAGAGTATATATGAATTATATGTAGTCTAGATAGTGCCAACAGGACATATACTTTTGGGAAATCCTTTACAACGCAACTTTTACAACGCAAACCATTACAACGCATTGCGCTGGGGGGCGCTCTAGGATAGGAAATAGGTTTAATTTACTATCCAACACCTTCCCTACTATCCACGGGGACTGGAGTTGGAATAGTAAATTAAACTATTCACTATCCAGCGCCCCAAAGCACTATGCGTTGTAAAGGCATGCGTTGTAAAAACAGCGTTGTAAAGGCATGCGTGGTAAAAGCATGCGTTGTAATGTCATACATCCTATACTTTTTAGTGGATGTCCCACATCCGCCAAGTTCAAAATATGGGCACTCAAATGGCCTCTAAAAAAGACTAAGGGCCTGATTTAATTCTTGGTGGTCGGACAGTTTTGGACAGGCAATGGAGTAAAATACACCAGAGGTCCAATTCCAACTAATTGTGCTCCACTTTTTATTACACTAATAGTGAACAATAGAATATTGCTCATGATTAGTATAATGAATAATGGCAGAAAACAAGGAGCGTGGAGCGCCCCCGTGTTCTTGGCAATGATTTTGTCACCTCTGAGGCCAGAGATCGTGAAGGCAGAGCAAGGGGTCGCAAGGGAAACCCAAAAGCCAGAGCTGGAACTTCTGGAGACACCTAAATGACACCTGAATAAGGCACAGCTTTTATTTTTAACCATCTTTGGGACATACTAATATTCAGTGTCAGCACTGAACTAGACTTACAAATGTGTGTGGATTTCTTTCATAGCCTTTCTGATAGCCAGCCTATGAATAATATGTGTTTCATCAGTAAGTAGCATTTTACAATCGGCAAATGCTACTGAAATCTCTGCACTAAAGTAGCACTTTTAATCCTGTCAATACAGACACATGACAAAGCCAATATTTGTCATGCCTCCCCATGTGCATTATACACTCATGATAATACCCATGGGTTTCTTACTTAATGTAAAAAACAAGGCTATCCAAAAATCAAATAGTTTATTTTGACTTATGGTGGCTGCAGCATTGTCTATTTATTTTAATTCTATTTACTTGTGGGTGGTGGTGGTGTGTGTGTGTGCACTGGTTTTCTCATGACCTACAGCGATATTGAAACACGTTCTATTAATGTTGTTTCTTTCTAGCATTTTGAAGACAGTCTCAAAAAGCATCCACAATATTTCCGAAAACGCTGCATAAAATCTGACTTTGACCTAAAACTTATGATTGTCTACTCTGTTTTTCTTTGGATTGACTCTCTCCTTCCATTCCATTCACTGAATGCCTCCTCGCTCTAAGCTCAGCCTACTGTAAATCACATAGATGTTTTCCTTAATCCCTATTATTGTATCTCTGCAAATTCCTCACACCTCATTTCAAAGATCACAAGCATCTATTAATACCGCCAACCCATGCATCAATTCACATACCCCATATTCCACTAAAGGTAGCCTCTATTGATCTAATCTAATACATAGAAACTGGAGTAAATGCTTGACATGGTTTCCTTAAGAGTGCAAGACTAATTCCAATAACAAAGAATAATGACATAAAAACTAACCCTGGGATCCAGAACAGACTGCTGCCTGGCATAACGAACTGCAACACTTTATGAGGTGTAGTAATTGTGGTGAAAATGCAAATACAATATATAACCCACTTTTGTGTAAGTTTACCATTGTTTGGTATTTGGAAATGTATTTACAAGTAGTATCTTTACCACTGTGGAGTCTTCACACATAATAAGATAGGACACTCCTTTGTAAATAGCAACCAATAGTAAACTTACACACAAGTGTAAGTTTACCTTTGTGAATTAGGCCCTAATATCATAACTCTGAGCAGTTGAGGAGTCAATTATATATATATAATTCCCACAGCTTGCATAGTAACTTCCTTATACTGTGTGATTTTCTTACACTCACATGAGACAAAGGTGTTATCCGGTACTGTTCTGTCCATAGCCCACTAGTGTACCATTCCACAGCATTAACCCACCCATCGCCAATGAACAGGCATAGAATAACTGAAGAGATCTTCCACATGCCACTAGCCAATGGATGATTTTAATTTATTCCACCATTGCAAGTCCCGAAAAGCTACAAAATACAACCTCTTTTTGACATCTCACAATGACAATCAGACAAGGGATGATATTAACAAAGGACATCCCTGCAGATCTCTAAACCATTTCTCACTTTAACCTATGCCTGCTCAGGACCATAAACTTTAAACAAAATACCTCAGAATTGACAACACATTGCAGTAACTAGCTAAGTGGACTATGAACATAAGAAATACCATAAAGGGACCTGAAGAGCTGCTCAAAGCTGCCAGCTTCATGCAAGCCATAAACTGCAAGCCTGTCTCTCATAATTCTTCATCCATCACAATGCTAAGTGCTTCATCCCATAACATGATAGTTGCACCTCAGGGGTCATCACACACAACATGGAAACACATTCCCACACAGGATCAAAACACTTCCAACCACAAACACTACAAGGTGTAACATGCTACACATGCAGGCAAGCGTTTAAGGCACCCTACATAGGGGTAGTAAGCGTCATATAAATGTTGCAAAACAACAGAATACAAAATATTGCAGCCATTTAGGTAGTGGATGACCTGATGTAATGAATTTAAAGCCGTAAATGTGTGTGGTGTCAGGTCTCACTGCAGCACACATGGAACATCTGGCTGCTTAATGCCATTGGTGCACATGATGTGCTATTTGCCTGTGGCCGTATTAACAGGTCGGATGTGGCAATTAGAATTAACCATTTGTTACCATGTTTAGGGATCAAAACACTTACACGGAGTACAGTTTAAAAGTAGCTTAGTTTAGCAGACTCTCAGTGTCAAGAGTGCATACGCAAGTATATCTAGTCAGAATAAAGAAGGGTGACCACATAAACATATACAATTTTCTACAGTCATCAACGGTTCTAACTATTGAATAACATGACATTTGCATTCACACTTTTGTTTTCCTTTTGTGTCATTCTCCTCCTTACTCACTGTTGTGTCTGCCTGAATGCTGTGTAGCTGTATCTGTGTTGTGAGTGCCTGTATAATTGTTCTTTATTTTGAAGCTTCTGTGTTCAGGTTTGCTCTTACTGGCATACCCTATCATCTCTCTAACAGCCTACCATTCCCAATTCTCAGTCAACCATTGATTATCCACTGTTTGACCACTGAAATGATTTGTACTCACTTTTTTAAAGTTCCATCATGGCCACAACATTTAGAACCAGCAAGTTGGCCATCTTAGAATACAAATACAATGATACACCATGGACAACATCATTCCATAAGGGCCTCTTGGTTTAGAGGAAGTGGACAATGTGGGATGCAGTGCACTGCAGATAAAAAAGATGGCAAGCAAGTGACCCATATGCACTGCCTGGAGAGCTCTAGTATTGCCTAAAGAAACATTAAAACAAAAAGTGGAGAAACAAAGAAATGAAAGAGAAACTATAATTGGAGAAAACATAAAACCAATAGATTGGCCACACAGCCCTGACACTGAAGCATACTCATTTTAGGTGGATGCACACATGCTATGAGAAAATGCTATCATTCAGAGGGCAAGAGATCCAATGACTGACGTGGACAGTACGCTGTCATGGATAGAAACAGAGTGTAAACGACACTCAAACAGACCATTGGCAGAACAGAGCTGATGGATTCATATATTATTTAATGATTTTATCTGTTACAACTTCCAAGCAGACAGCTGACAAGAGATACACTTCTGCCCCTAGAGTTCATCAGAGGCAGTAACCAACACCAAAACCTTCCCTTCAAAGAAGTCTGTGACATTTTATTTAACAAAGCACCCGTATCTGTAGGCTTTAATACAGAGAAATAACAACCCATCCTTAAATGTCTGTTGACTTTAACATATCTTTTTTTAGAAACAATATGTCAGAACTACTGTGTTTATCATAACCTTTCATAATAAGTAGATCAGCCCTTTGGCATCAGAAATATTTTTCCTTGTGGAGAAATCAGACCTCTAGCTGTTTAATTGGCTTGTCACTATAACCAACTCTGACCTACTATGTTAGTTGACTGCCTTTCAACAAGGCACCTATTATAATGAAATGATAAACATGTACAGAATGCAGCCGTCAAAACAATATAAAATACCTACTAATAGAGTCTAATAAGGATTGCCATTGTTAAAATTGTCTAGCCCATTGGTTTGCTCAAGTTAGTCACCAACACCAAGATTCTTGGCTAGTAGGGTAATCTGCAAGATTCCATGTACAAAATACCTGCTTACAGGTTTTAACACAATGTAATAACAATTCACCCCTAAAAGCCTATTACCTTTTACACATGTTTTTCATAATAATTGGTCTGTCATAACTATTCCTTACAAACAAATCACGAATAAGGAATCAGACATACCTTATGCCAATTCACTGATTTGGCCTCTAACCTTTAACAATGACTTGACATGGTATACAACACAGGCCCACTGAAGTGTGAATATACGGGCAACTACCATGCATACAGTTGTAAAATTACAAATACGTACAAAATCACAATTTTCAAAACCATAAACAACCTCTCTCTATAGGCCTAACAAGAATCATTTTATGGAAATTCTCCTCTCCGGGTTTGACAGAGTTGATGGCAAGCACAAAAACTCTTGTCTGCTGTAGTAATCTCTGAGATTACATGCAGAGGTGTTGTGAGCATCCCCCCATTTTAGCAGCTTCAGGAGGGTTGGATTTCTTGTTGGGTCTCTTCTGTCTGCAACTCCGCAGTCAAAGGCTTATAAATAACATGAAAGGATGGGTCGGTGAATTGGGTGAAAGGATGGATGGATGGGTGTGTGAGTGAGTGAGTGAGTGAGTGAGTGAGTGAGTGAGTGAGTGAAAGGATGGATGAATGGGTGAGTCAAAGAGTGGATGGGTAGATGAATGAATGAAAGAATGGATGTGAAAGAGGGTGAATGGATGGATGAATAAAGGGGTGGCTCGATGAATAAGTGGAAGAGTTGATGGATGAATGAAAGGGAGGGTGAATGGTTGATGAAAGGGTAGATGAATGGATGGAAGGATGCATGAACTTAAAGGGTGGATAGATGGACGGATGAGTGAAAGGATGGAGGGATGGATGGATGGATGGGTGGATGGATGGATGGATCGGTCGATCGATCAATCGATCGATCCTGGGGAGTCATGAAACCTCAACTTTAGCAGCCACAGTGAGGGTGAAGTTCTTGATTGCCTTCTTCTGTTTGCAACTTAGCAGACAAAGGTAAGTGAGTAAAAGGATGGATGAATGGATGGATATCAGTGAAAGGGTTGCTGGATGGGTCAGTGAAAGGATGGATGGGTAGATGGATAAATGAATGAAAGGATAGATTAATGAAAGAACGGATGGACGATAGAAAGGAAGGGTGGATGGATGATGAGAGAAAGGTTAGATGGATGGAGAGATGAGTGAGTGAAAGGATGTGGTTGGATGGAATGAGTGAATGGGAGGATGAATGGATGAAGTGGATAGATGGATATGTCAAAGGATAGGTTAATGGATGAGTTAAAGGATGGATCAATGGATGGATGGATGGATGGATGGATGAGTGAAAGGATGGATGGATGAGTAAAATAATAGAATGATAAATGAAAAAGTGGACAGATGGATAAGTGAACAAGTGGATGGATGAGTGAGTGAAAGGATGGATGGAGGAGTGAGAGGGTAAATGGATGGATGGATGGGTGGAATGGTGGATGAATGAGTGAAAGGATGGATGGCTGAGTAAAAGAGTGGATGGATGGATGAGTCAAAGGGAGGATGGACAGATGGAAGGAGTGAAAGGATGGATGGATGAGTGACAGGGTGGATAGAGAGATGGATGAGTCAAAGGGTGGATGGATGGAAGGATAGATAGATAGGTTTGTTTGGAGATGGATGGATAGATTTGTTTGTGGATGGTCAGACAGAAGTAATGGTGAAAGAATGAATGATGGATGAAAGATTGAATGGATAACAGAATGTAAAGGTGAAATGGTGGATATTAGCAGGTGGATGGAAGGATGGCTTGCTTTGCTCGCTTGGTGCCATAATATCTTTGGTTCTAAGTGGGGGGTATTTTAATGCTGTGGCTCCTCCCTTGATTACACGTAACCAAGCCCATTTCTATGGCCTGAAATAGAATGTGACAACAACCCACTTCTAAGGCCTATTGGATTTACCATATGCTTTTCACAATAAATAAGCCAGACCCACTGCCTTTTTCATAAACAGTCCAGACCTATGGCATAACATTTCCCTGCACACCAATCAAGCCTACATCTGTTATCATTTGGTTGTCACATCAAAGAGGGGGATCGGAGGCAATCAAGGTCCAGCACACAAGCCCCAAGGAATGAACTGTGAGTAATAGGGTGTGCTGTTCCTAAGGGAAGAGAAGAAATGGAGAAGGTGTGGAATAGCTCCTATAAGGAGCAAGGGCCCTCACACACCCTGAAGAGTGTCATGCTTCATCATAGGACAGCTACTCGTTGGGCCGGTGCTGCAATGCCCAACGGGCCCAGCAGGGGGCCCTTTGCTGTAGTTCTTTTATACTGAAAGTCTGGCCGTAGATGAAGCAGGTGCGTATGTGGAGTGTGGTGTATGTACAAATGAGAGTAGTATGTGAGAAGAGTGCAAGTTAAAAATAACTACGGGAAACCAGCTGAACTAACTTTTATTGGCAGGTTCCATGCCATGATTAAAAACTTTTGCTGCTTGTATGTGGAGATTCTAATAATCCCATCAAGCATTTAAGTGAGAATTGTGGTCAACATGCTTCATGCCCTATATTGTCTTGAAGATCGTGGCATTTCATCAGGACCTCGAGCAACTGTTAACTACTCACATGAGGGTGGTTCACATCTAAGTGTAGAAATAGGAAGCCATGCCCTCACCAAGTACACCTACATCTTTAGGGTTCCTCCCAGTTCGGGAATCTAGGTATATCAAAGTGGGGAAGGGGACACAAAGGGGAAGGAAGGGAAGGATATCAAAATCTTTTTGCTAAGTTATCAACATAAAATCAATTGGCATCTGTCATGTAAGAATTCAGGCACACTCCATAATGAAGCTCACAGGAGTTGGGGATGCCCATGTCTCTGACAGCAGGGTACATTCAATAACGTTTAGAGATGCATCTTGAGCGATATTGGTGTAGAGTGCTTCTACATCTAAGGTGACTATTAGCTCAATAGAGACAATCTCTTCTAGATTTTCAAGTAAATTGAGAACATCATTGCTGTCCTGCAGAAATGATGGTGTCTTGGATACTAGTGGTCGTAGGAAGTGATTGCAGAACTGCCACAAGAGTTCCAACAGAGATCCTATGTCTGATACTATCGGTCTACCCGATGGGGGTCGATCCAGCCCTGGGTTTCAGCAGTGAAGACTAATGACCCAATTTGGGTTTTAAGTGTCTTGGTTGGGGCAGTGGTGATGGGGGTGTAGTGCATGGTATTGGCCAATTGGCGTAGGTATTCTGTTACGTAGTCATCAGTATTCATGATAACAATGGCTCCTCCATTATCTGCTGCTTTTATAGTTATGGAGGTGTCATTGCCAAAGGTTTTCATGGCTAGAGACTCTAATTTGGACATGTTCTTAAAGAGGGTTTTCTTTGGTAGGGTATTGATTTCCTTCATGATGGCTTGTTCGAAGGTCAGCATCTCATGAGGGACTATTGGCGAGTTTGGTGTTAAGGTACTTGCGTTGTGTAGCCCTTGTCAATCGGCTTCTCCGTAGGTTTGTCTTGGAAGAACACAAATCTTACTAAAGAAGCCGTGGAGTTCCTGTGTTGTCCAAAAATGGACATTACTGGGAGTTGGAATGAAGTCCAGGCCTTTCTCTAAGACCATGGTTTCTGTTGAAGGTAGAGGTCATGTGGAGAGGTTAAGTATTAGTTTTTCTTTGTTTGACTGCAAGTTTGTCCTGGAGTCTCTGCTGCCGTGCCCTGCAACCGCACATGTTTGTTTTGAGTGCCTCTTCTTCTTCCTCTTCCTCTGCCCCAGCCTCTGCCTATAAAATGTGGGTAAGAAGGTCGTGGAAATGCTTGTGGTGTATCATGTTGGTACATTTGGTAATGCAGATGCCATCCCATTGGTTGACCTTGGTATGGACGCAAATCTAGACGTTATAGAATTTACCCTGCTCTCAGAGACATGGACATACCCAACTTCTGGGAGCTTCATTATGGAGTGTACCACACTGGCACTGAGAGAAAAAGTCGTTCAGTTCTAGGAACAACTATACCATCAAAAGCAGGGGACATTGATCTGATGAGGATCCCTACCAAACCAAGATTATCATTAGGCGGCACTATGATGGAGCAAGGATTCGCATGTAACGCGACTTGCTTGTATTCTGTCCTCTTGACATAACGTTAAAAATATTAACCAACATGTTTGTTTTATTAATAATTGCATTACACTACATTTTGGGTATCTAGATGACGCTTGCATATGTGTTTTACTAACCTTAATTCGCTTGCATTACAATGGCCGCTGCTACGCGGGGTTTTCTACTGGGCATGCGTCTGTCACACTCATGTGATGTGACGTACTCTTTGCTTTGGAGGGAATCTTCGCTTCTGCACACTAGTACTAAAGATGACTGCTCTGTGTTACAGCATGCATGAAGCATGCACTGCTGCTTTTGCTAAGCTGTTCGTTCTGCTTAACCTTAACGCTATAGTTAAAAATAAAGTAATAGGAATAGAGTAGAGATAAATGGTATACAGTGCATTCATTTATTCTGTGTTCTAAAACTGTTTCTTTTCTATTTTCATGAATGGTAACCTTTGGGCCTGGGAGGTACTATTACTCCATTTTGTAGAAACAGACCGCGCATGTCAAAACTTCAGAAGCAGCTATGTCATTCGTCATTGAATCGCAGCCAAGCTTACAGTACACTAGAAGATGTGCCTGGGAGCGTGAACTTTCAACCCCAGGAGAGGAAACTGGACTGTACAATACAGAACGCTATTGTAACAGATTGATACATTCATTGCCGGGTGGAATAAAACATACGTGAGAAAATAAAAATGATGGGCGGGAACGCTATTAGAATATTCAGAAGAAAAGTTTCATTTTGGTATGGTGTGATGACCTCTCCTCAATCTTTGTTCAATCAAAATTGGGGATCCTTACACTTGCAACATTGGGGGGGGGGTACACTGACCTGGAAAATAGTATAACTAGGGTAGGCTTAGTTAGTTAATTTGTCCGACTTGTCCGAATAGCTGACCTGTCACTGACCCAACGCACTCAATAGGTGATCAAGAGCAGAGGGCTGCTGAGCATTCTGTCAGAAGATTCGATAACCCAATCGCGGTTCTGGGAACTGAAGTGCTGGCGAAT
Organism: Lissotriton helveticus; assembly: GCF_964261635.1. Lineage (NCBI taxonomy): Eukaryota > Metazoa > Chordata > Amphibia > Caudata > Salamandridae > Lissotriton > Lissotriton helveticus. The sequence goes on from NC_136065.1 coordinate 577,432,258, forward strand.
CACTTTGTCGGGGAAATCGATAACCCAATTGGGGTTCTGGCTGTTTGCTGCAGAGAGGGAGTAACGCAGGCTTTGCAACTTAATTGCGGGTGCCAGTCTTAACCTTTGGTGGTCCTGTCTTGATCCAATTTGGCTTTACCTGTCCTAAATTTTGATCCGCACCTGCAAGCCTACTGGCGACTGCAACTTTTGGGGTTCTGTCCTTTAAACTGACCTGTGGCCAGGGTTAGTTCTTCACGCCATTCTAGGTAAATTTAAAATCCATGTGGGTTTGTTATTGATTTGTTTCCTTCTCTTCCCTTTCCTAAATGTTACGTTTTAATTGCTGTATGTTTGCATATCATGTTCCTTCTCTTTACCCTTCCTACTGTTAAATAATTGACATATATTCCCTTTTCTTACCCTCCCTTGTTGTTAAATGTTTGAAATCATTTTGATCGTATTTCATGTTCCTTTTCTTTACCCTCCTCATTGCTAGATGATTGAAATTGCTTTAATACATCTTTTGCATAGTTGCATTTTGATTCTGATCCTCATAATTGAAAGTATTTTGGTGTTTAATCTTTGGATCATGACCATTTAAGAAACTTAGATAAAGACTTTAAACCTTTCCTGAGTTTGTGGTTATTATACGAGTGCAAATGTTATTGTTCCTATTATGCTAACACCCTTGATCCCTTAGAACTTTAGGTACCGGTGACGTGGATTTGGTAAGTCAAGGTATAGAAAAATGGTCAAAAGTCCTAAATGAATAAAATACACTGATAGTAGAGCAAAGGTTACCTGTTTATAAGTTGTGAGGAAAAAAAATTGTTTATGGGCCCAGGTGACTATTTTTGGTAAAAGACTAGTCGGGTGACCTGCGCGCTCTATCAGCACTACATTAACAATATTCTCGTCGTGTGGCAAAGCAATCTGGACGCATGAAAATGAGTTGTGACTGGGTAAACACATCAAACCCATTCTTGAGATTTACCAGCAACATCTCAGGGTTCCACATTCCGTTCCTGGACCTTCTGAAAACTATCAAGGACGGAAGACCACACACACCAGAGTCTATAGAAAACCTACTGACTGTAACAACCTCCTTAGATATGATAGCCACCACCTGAAACATCTTAGGGATAACCTTCCATTTAGCCAGTTCCTGAAGCTCCGCCGAAACTGCAGTTCTACGACTACAATGAGCAGGCAAACTCCCTCACAACGAATCTGACCGATTGGAGATACCCAACAAGGGGGGTGGAACAAACTTACAAAAGATCCAGAAATAACCATAGGGATGCCTTCTTGGAAACTAGGACCCGACCAGTTGATAATTCCCTTACATATGTAACATCTTTTACTCCAAACTCTACTGAGATTAAGAAAATCATGAGGAAAGACTGGCCCATACTACATATAGTGAGCCTGAATGTGGCACTACCACGGTTCGCCTTCAAGACCACCACCAACCTGAAAGACAGCATCATACACACGAGACCAAGGAGCCCTAAGGGGACAACATCCAACACTCTATGGGGCCTCCCACCTGTGAAGGGACACTACCCATGTGGGGCCAGTAGTGTGTGCCATATGACAAAAGCTTCAAAACAAATTCAGTTGAGCGCTGCCAGCACTTGATCCCGGATATCGCATACAAACTGCAACACGAGAAATTGCATATACATGATTACATGCCCTTGCCTCAAACAATATATTGTAATGACTTCCAGATAGGTCAATATTAGAATAACAAAACATCACAGTCATGTCAGATGCAGAAAAGATACCACTAAGATAAGCTCCCATTACAGAGAGAAAGGCCACTCACCAGATGATTTAAACTGGACAGTCCTAGAAACCCACACACCCACCAACAAAGTGGACTTGCTCTGCAGAGAACAACTTTGGAACTTTCGACTGTCATCAGACCTACAGGGCTGAATGTTGAGATGCCTTGGAGTGATCGTCAACGATAGAATCTAATCTTGTCTTGGTATCTCCGTTCCTAGTGAGGGTCATTAAAACTGTTTCCAGGTAATTCCATCCCCACAATGAGAGATATATAAAAACTCCATACAACCCGACTCTGGCCGACATGTTTCGCCAACTCTGAGGGATCAACAAGTAGAATTGAAACATATATAGCAACATTCCTAGAGAGGATCATTAACACCTAAAAACGGGCCCAGGTAACTCCATCCCCACTATGGGATAATTATATCCAGACTACCCGGCTGTGGCCATTGTGATCCGCCACCTCTGAGGGATCGGAAAGCGAAATTATGTGTTTTGAATATATATATAGCCAGATGCCCAGGATCACCCGTATTTAAACCTTTCACTCGTCTAATGTAGTCCAATGACCAGACAGATCAACCCATCATGGCCAGGGCACAACACCACATCATGGCAAAAGCTGACACACAGACGCCCCTTCTCCTGTCTCACTCATCAACATGCCGTCTTAACTGCTGGTTAAATGATTTTGAGAGACCCCTCTGACTTTACATTGTAGAGAACTGCCCAGTGTTTCACTGATAAACAGAGGTGCTTTCACTACATGATCTGAGACATAGTCAATTACTCATGCCGGTTTTAAAATGGTGCCCACAATATTCCCCGGCTGCAGGTAGTATCCCAGAATGGTCACGTTCTAGCAGTTTACTGGAAGCAACAGCACTCCGGTACGGTCCTTCCGGTCAAAAATGTCTCCTTAAACATGGAGAACCAGGAGATACGAATCAGACTCTGGAATTATCGGAGGGTAGGTTATCAGCAATAAGCGGAACTGGACAACCATGAGCATCCTCTATGTTTTCCAAAATCCCCATAGACCCTGGTTTTCCCTCCAAACCAGAAGCCATGCAGTATTTTCACTACACGCTTCTCCCTTTGACAAGCTGGAGTCGGTCTCGTCGCCATTACACATCCCGTAACTCCGGAGCCTTCGGCTACCCCAACAGCTGCCGCCGGGTACGTTTTTAGACTTTAGTTGAGTCTTTACCTTAGGACCTTCACCTAATCTTGTTAAAGGTCCACCCTTAGACACTAACATATTAATCGCCCAACACTGGGTTGGGCATACTCATACGTGAAGCATGTAGACCAGCACCTTTATGCTACTAAGTACAGTGATCACACACTGTGTTGATTGACAACACTTGAAACCCAGATTAGAATGCACTCCATATTCATACCTCCTAGATATAGATCAACACTGCTAAGAATAAGATTTATGACAAATACTGCGGCCACAGACATGGCGAGGTTTGTAGGTGCATGCCATGTTTTAGTGTAAATCCACCTTCATAGTATATCTAATGTGTGATTCACACTATGAGGATTCAGGTCACTATATAAAAACAGCAGACGGCAATTGATTTCATGTTGATAACTTAGCAACCCCGGTAATTTGAGGGCTTCATCAAGTACCGAGCGGGTGATTGGCTTTGCAGGCGGTGTGCCTACTAGCTACCACCCCCCTCCTGAGACCCATGGTGTGATTAATGTTCACTCCACATATAAATGTTGGGTTCCTACAAATAAGAAGGATCCCTCAGTAACAGCAGTTTACTAAAAAAAATTATGTTTTCTTTTTCACACTTCACACCTCTTGGTTAGGGTGAGCCTTAGCGCGTTCATAACGCCGGGGTCCACACTTTGGTCCTGAAGAATGCCTAGCCATTAGCATCATATAGGCAGAAACATGTAGACCACACACAGTGAGACGTAGCTGATCAATCTATCCAGCTCATACATCGCTCACTTACTCGTGTCTGGTTGGCCAACAAATAAAATCATTTTTGGACACAATCAAGACACTTTTAACTCACCTCATAATCACTGACACTTGTCACTCAGACAACACTAACCTGCTCCGCAGTAATCCTGGCGTTAAAGCACACAGGGGAGTCATTCAGCCTTCCTGGTGGGGCCCGATTGAAGCATGTCACCAACCAGGTTGGTGAGTGAGGGCTCTCTAAAGAATCAAGTTTGATTCTTCATGCTTGCTCTTCTCCTGAGAAGGCACACTCTTTTGTTGTTTTGATTATTCAAATTGGGGGACCAAGAGTACTCCTTAGATTCCCTCTCTCTCTTGTTGTTCATTGTCTTTCTTTCAAAACTCCATTGAATTCTTTGTCTACGTTTTTAAGACACCCTACGAACCAGGAACCTGGATGGTAGTAACACTAAATGGAACAGCCATCACTGCCAGGTCAGAGGGTGAGATAGTCACCAGAAACATATCATGGTTCCGGAGAGTAGAGCACCCAAGTACAGAAGCACTGATCTGGAAATCACCGAAACAGGAACCGACTGGAGCGAAGGAAGCTCACAGCCCAGCCCTGGAGGGTCAAGTGTAGCCGGTCCCATGAGTCCTCAAGCAGTCCTACCTGCTGGGAGCAAAGAGTTGAATGTCAACTCCCGGCCAGAACCAAACACCCAGAGTGCAAGCCGTCGGTCCAAATCCCAGCCCTACAACCTAAGGCCAAATCCACCACCCAGTCAGAGATTGAAATACTTTATTTGTTGATTTTGTTGGAACAGTTCAATGCCAAGTTGGGAAGGGATGTAATGACACCAATACCGAGAGAGGGGAGTTTCGAACTGACCCGGAAGGATATAAATAAATAGGGGAAGATCACTCGGGGTCTTCCACCCAAACTCCTGACAGCATGTGTGTGTGTCTGTACTCATTCCTGCCAGCGCGATAATCAGGCTGCACGATCACCCTGCGCCAAGGGATCCCTTTACAGTGTTGCTTAGGGGTCCTCACGTGCAGCCTTCTTGCCTATGAAAGTGGTTCAAGGGCACATTATCAGAGCTTTGCTTGTCCTGAGTGTTTTTGCAGTCCTGTCTCGCAAGTGTGCACTGAGCTGGAGAATTGGTCTAGCGCTTACTTTACCAGATGTTAAGTTTCCAGCCATCATAAAGCATCAATGCATATTTAAGTGCCTTCCCCATCTGTAAATGTTACTTACCCCCTTGCAGCTGGGCTGAAAACCCATGTGAGAATGGCTGGTAACTTCAGAGTACAATCTAATAACCCAAACGCATTGTGCCATGTGCACAGAAATACGCTCCAGACTAACATTGAACTGCCATAAAAGGAGAAAATGGAGACTACTCTTCACTTAAATTTTTTGTGTCTGTGGAATGGGGTGGGGTGCATGAGTTTGCTAAGACGATACTGCGTGTTTTCCCCTCTTTTGTGCCACGGAATTGGGTGTTAATTGAACCTGTTGTGTAAAGTGCCACGAATCAGTAACATGTTAAAGCAAGTGCTTTATGGAAACTGTAAATAATCACAAAAACAGCGCCAGTTAAACTGCAAAGGGACAACGCAGTGAATTAATTTCAAAAACCTGACTAGAGCCATGCGGGAGAGTGTTAAAGCTGGCTCAGACAGTGTAATGTTAGAGACAGAGTAGAGCTTGCATTTTAAAGGAAGACAGTTGTGGAGCCGGAAGTCTGCCAATACCATCTCCTGTCTTTGCAGGCAGTGAGTGACAGGCTAGCTGTCATCTGAGCACATGGGCAGAGTTTGGGATTTGCTGTTGGCAGCCAACATTACCAACTTTTTGAGCTGCTCTCTAGCGGTTAGCCAGAGACTGAATCAAGAGTTGAGATGATGAGTTGAGTGGAGATGATGGAGCAGGGTTTTAGCGAAATAAAATCTGCTCAGATTAAAACCCCATTCTGTAAAAATACTAATCGAGTGATGTGCAAACTACATGCAAAAGGCTAATAATGAAAATGAAAACTGCACAAGCGCGAGTTAAAGTGTTGTGGTAGACCGCAAATGCATGTGAAATTAACAGACTAAAGCTGCTAGTTTTATTTTACACTAAACTCAATCCAAAGAATAATCTTTTAAAATGCGCATAGATAAAGTGAGAAATTATGCATTACATAGGGTCTTTTAATAGTGCGGCTTTATGAACGATAAATAACACTTGTATTTGTCTTTCCTAGAAGTGTGAATTTTCTGCTCTGCAGAAAGGGCGCGAGAGTCATTTTAGAAAAATAAACGCGTGTTTAAAATGTGCAAGAAGTGAGTCTGAAACTGTCCGTCCTTCATGATTCCTGTGTGCCTACCATAACATTTGCGTGGAGGAAACAAAATGAATGCAAGAGACAGGGATACCTCCTCAGTGAGGGGTGCATTTGAACAATCGAGGCAGAAAAGATGAGACATGTCCGAGATGGAAGAAGCGTATGAACTGTGAATGTTTGAAACTGTATTTCCGTGGCTGGAAGTTGATAAAATGAACAAAACGGACAATGGATTATTTAGCAGAGTTGTCATGTCAAGAGTCCTGTGATTGAAACCTATTGTTTTAACCAATAGAATGAATTGAAAATTGCATGTTATGACACAATGTGGTTTGGACTTTAGAGTATAATTTAGGTACATGGTGGGTGGGGTTATGGTTGGCATGATTTACCTACTTTACGAGAGGAGAGAGCTGTGTTGATGTTTCCTAATTCTTTGGGATGGCTGATGTTCTGCTGAATCCTGACTCTTAATCTTTGCGCCTTAGCTCTTCTTGAGGTGTCTTGCTTACTCTCATGGCCAGAGTGTAGCTTTCCAAATTTCTTGAACTTTGGTTAGTATGAATATCTAAATTTGCATAACTATTTTGCAAATGACTTATGTATTTACTCTTTTGTCTCTACGCCTTTCCACTCACTCAGAGTGCTGTATAGAGATGTTATTATATCATTTTCTATTGATGTTTTCTCTTGTATTGTGATTTATGATTCAAGCTGAATTGTATTTGATGAGCAATCACATTATTATAGATCAACGTTATTAATTCAACAATAAGTTTAGTGTTATTGTGTTGTTGTATAAAGAGTGTCAAATGGTTTATTTCTAGATCCAAATATTATTTTGCCAAACCCTGATAACATTATAAAGATTGCATTGCCACAAAAAGGTTATTATGAAGATGATATGGTAATGAAGAATTGGTAAGTTTCGTTTTCACTCACCCAGGGTGAAAGGACTAGTAGGGTATTGAATTGGGTTCAGATGATGTAAATTATTTAGTCCCTGACCGCTGGATCAGAGGCAGGGACCCAGGTTATAATCCCGTCATCCCCACTTGGACACATTTGTCCATGTTTGCTCAGATACGGCCTGGAATAAATCGGGGGCTGCCTCACACGCACAAGGCGTGTGCCATTTTCACAAGCTACAGAAAGTCCACAGGTCGCGATTTTTTTTGCTGGCGTCACACCTCATGACGCATGCAGATTTTATACTGATCTTTTTCTGCAGTACATTACAAAAAAATGAAATTGCAGGGCGTCCCAGTTTACTCTGTGTGTAAAATGTTTGTGCAATGTGACCACCAAATAATGTATTCTGTGGCAGCATAAGTTGCGCAAAATATATAGAGCTTAATTTCTTTGCAATATTTTTCTTAAACAGAACGGTTCTAGAAGTGTTCACATCTGTCAACTGGTTCCATGTCATGGGTCTGGCATTGAGATATTTATAAAATTTGTGTCAACAATAGAATGCAAGTAACCATGCTAACCCTGAAAGAACTCGTTGTATACCCTTGAGTGAATATGGCGAAACTACAAGTCCCAGCATACTTAGTTTGTTCACTGACTATTTCCCTCATGGCATGAATCATTTTGACAACTATGTTTTCTTTGCCTATTCACAAGGTTATTTGCCCCCGGTCAACCATGGAGGTGATGTGTGCCAGAGGAAACCATTAGATTTGTCAAGTGCCCATTGAGATGCACGCGGCCTGTGGGCTCCAGAGATCGCTAGATTAAGGCTAGAGCCAGCGATGCTAGATGAGTTAAAGGCTGCTCTTGTGGTGTAACCCCGAGATACCCTTAGCATCTCCCTGTTCCTCTGCAGAAGCAACCTGTGAGAATATGATCTTGGGCGCCTATTTTTATCGTGCGTATGCCTGGATGGCCTCGAGTACCTACAACTTTAAAACTCACTTTTGCACGTATTCATTTATCAAGCAGAAAACATAATCTTCAACTAATTCTATAAAAATGAGCAATGGAGAGCTGGGGAGAAGATAATACAGCTGGTGGGGTACTTATTTGCGAAAATTTGAAACCCAGAAAAAACGGAAGCAAAAACAACATTTCTACCAGAAACGTCATTTATTAGGCAAGCTGCCCTTAATTTCCAGTATGGAACAATTCACAATATAGGAGGAAGCATTTACTTGGATGCACTCCTCTGGGTGCTGAACAGAACCGCCTGGTTCTCATTTAACTTGCCGAACTGACATATATTTATCTGTTATTACTTCATCGTGTTTTAATAATCTGTCCAAGATACCAAGCTGTAACTTATGGCAAACAAAGTGGTACAAAAGGGGGTGGTGATGGACGGAGCATCTGAACCAATCAAACACTCACACCCAGTCAAGAACCACTTTGTTCACCATAAGTTGGCAGGGTATTCTCAGACGTGAGTCCCTTGCTCACTTTGCCACTGGATTCAAGCAAGCCGGGCTGAAGACGGCTGAAATGCCAGAAACCGGTCCTCGGAAACTTGTTTCCGGTCCAGGGAAGGCATGGCTTGGCAGTTCGGGCTGGACTGTTCCCATGAGGCACAGGGTCAGACTGATTTGCATATGGCCATGCCTGAACTGGGGTGGCAGAGTGAGCTAAAGAACGGTGATTGATTAAACCCAGATCTGTTGACTGGGTGTGAGTGTTTGATTGGTTCAGATGCTCCGTCCATCACCACCCCCTTTTGCACCACTTTGTTCGCCATAAGTTGGCAGGGTATGCTCAGACGTGAGTCCCTTGCTCACTTTGCCACTGGAGTCAAGCAAGCCGGGCTGAAGACAGCTGAAATGCCAGAAACCGGTCCTCGTAAGCTTGTTTCCGGTCCAGGGAAGGCATGGCTTGGCAGTTCGGGCTGGACTGTTCCCATGAGGCACAGGGTCAGACTGATTTGCATATGGCCATGTCTGAACTGGGGTGGCAGAGTGGGCTAAAGAACGGTGATGGATTAAACCCAGATCTGTTGACTGTTGACTGGGTGTGAGTGTTTGAATGGTTCAGATGGTCCGTCCATCACCACCCCCCTTTTGCACCACTCTTTTAGAAGTGGCAGAGTTTATGTGCTCTAACAATTCTGTGTGTCTCTGCCTGGCTGTGGATTGACTGTCTGGATTTGAAAGCGATAGGATCTAGGGAATGTCTTGACCCAGGGGAGAAGGTGAGACAGCAACAGGCTGATGTGCATCTGGAGTGTAGGGGGAGGAGAAGCCCCTAGAGGTGAAGAGACCTTGGTTGCTGCTACAAAACAATTGGTTCATCTCCTGCTGAGTGATTGAGAATCCAGACCCCCACTAATCAAAGGAAGAAAGGTGTCACTAACAGAGAGGCAGCCAGAACTGGTTTGAACAGGGGTCTGTCCCCCCTGAAACACAAAGACTTCAAAGCCATTGAGGGGTATATCTATAAGGGCTGAAGCCCCTCAACTTTGGAGAATGACTTGATCAAGTGTGAACACGACTGGAGCTACTTCGTGGACAAGAGGACCTTTGCCAAGGAAGAAACAACTGAAGAGACTGAAGGATAGGACTGGCCCTTGCTGTGTGTTCTGGGGCTGGCCTGCAGTTTGCTGTTTTAACCAAGGAAAAGCTAAAGGTACTTTGCTTGTGTGCTGTGTCCCCCTGCTTAAAGGACTTTGCTGTGTGCTGTGTCCTGAAGTAACTTATCCCCAAGGGCCTGAGGTGAGCTGGGTCCCTGTTTGGAAACACAGGAACATAAAAGTTTCCATGAGAGTCTCAGCGATGCTGTTAGTGTGTGCCTGTTGCAGCTAAGACCATCGTAAGGAGTGCCCTGTGATCGTGGGTACCTGGAGTCCAAGCAAGGATCAGCGACGCGGTGTATATGTGCTTTGTGCAGCCTGAACCCCTTTGTGAGGATTGTCCAGTGATCGTGTGCACCCAAATACAAGTGAGTCTTATCAACACTGTGTGTGTGTGTGTGTGTTGTGCACGGTGAGACTTTTGTGAGGATTTGCCTTGTTATCGTGTCCACCAGAATCCAAGTGAGTCTCATTGTTGCTGTGTGCGTGTGTATTGTGCACTGTGAGACCTTCCTGAGGATTTGTCATGTTATCGTGTGCACCGGAATCGAAGTGAGTCTCATTGCTGCTGTGTGCGGGTGCGTTGTGCACAGGGAGACCTTTGTGAAGATTTGCCTTGTTATTGTGTACACCGGAGTTAAAGTGAGTCTCACGACGCTGTGCACATGATCTTCGTGCAGCCTGAGACCTGTGTGTGGATTGCCCAGTGATTGTGCACCCGAAGCTTAAGGAAGACTCAGTGACGCTGTGTGCGTGTGCTTTGTGTCAGCCTGAGATCTTCGCAACTGAAGCAGCCCGGACCGGCAGTCCCGGAGGAGCTAAGTTGCCGGCCCCAGCCGCCGTTGCCAATTCACAAAGCTGCATTGGAGGCCCAGCCGCTGGACGAGGAGAGGAGAGTGGATTCGCGCCTCCCAGGTAACGTGTGTCGACTCCTGGGGCGAGTCTTGGGCTCTGAGGGAGAGCCTCTCGGCCTCTCTCTCGTGTTGGCAGCACGAGTCTCTGCTTCAGCTTGTATCGCGCACGTATTGCCAAGGGAGTGGCAGTACAGGGGTCGGAGTGCGGACCTGCACTTTGATTCCATGGTACCCGTGTTGGGGGCAACTGTTGCGAGGCTGACTGTAAGTCAGAAGGAGAGGCGGAGAGACAGCCTAAGGCCTGGTGATCGGGGCCTGAGTGTATTATACATTATTCCATTTTCTGCAGAACAGAGTACCTGACTTTCTTATTACACATTGTGTCATTTCTGCATACCTGATTAGAGTATTACTCATTGCATTATTCCTGCATAATGAATTACCTGATTTGTGTATGACGCATGGCATTTGATCTGCATAACGAACTACCTGATTGTCGTATGACGCATTGCATTGTTTCTGCAAAACGAACAACCTGATTAGTGTATTGCGCATTGTATTGTCCCTGCATAACAAATTACCTGATTAGTGTATTATACATTGCCTTATTGCTGCATAACAACATACCTGGTGTTTTTATTATGCATTGCATTATTTTACCTTGCAAAGTGCCTGATTGTTGCATTGCGCATTGCATTCTTTTCATTGCAGAGTGTCTGATTGCTGCGTTATGTCTTACAGTATTTTTACATTACAATAGTGCCTGATTCTAGCATTATGATCTGTATGACATGATATTAGGAGTACAAGAGAATGTTTAGAAGAGCTCATTAATACCGCTAGAACTTACAAGGGCTGGCTGGCCTAACAACCAGCCATGAGAACAAGTACACAACCTCATATGTTGGATTTATATTGTGTGGTCTTATCGTATATCTTGTTATATAAAGTTTATACTTGTTTTCATAAAACTCGTGTGGAGTCTATTTATGGTGTCATCATTGGGTTATTGTGAGCGTGGTTGCAAATACTTTACACATTTGCCTTGAAGATAAGCCTGGCAGCTCGTGCCAAGCTACCGAGGGGGTGAGCGAGGCTATCTAAAAAGGTGAACTTCCTTTCTCTGACGTTGGAACGTGGGTCCCTACTTGGCCTAAGGTACCTACCTCAGCCAACCAGTGATCTCGGTTCTAACAACTGAACACTGGGGTCAGATAAAACTACTGCTGCTAAATCATTGTAAAAAAAAAAGCTGGTTCAATGTTGTTGATTAGGTCGAGCCTAGAGTCAGCCTGCATGCGCTGCTCTGCAAGACTTGTTGAAGTGGAGTAGGGAATAGAATCCCCGCTCACACTCCGCCCATATTTGCCTTTGGCTTGTGTCATTGTCCTTCCTAAATGCTGGCTTCTGATTTATAAATAGGCCTGTTAGTCCCTCCTTAGTACTGCCTCATCTTCATTTGTCATCTCCCATGGCGACTTGCCCTTTTACTTCACTTGTTACACAGTATCTGTTATTCACTCTTTAAGCACTATTTTCTTTATCGTGTTTCTCTTTCTGCAGGCACGACGTGCCTTGCTTATATAAATTCTGTGGTGTCTTCTTTCCTACTCGGCCCTCCATCCCGCCCTCCGTGCCTTCTTTACCCCCCACCCTCCATGCCTTCTTTATCCTCCCTGCCCTCCCTGCCGTTGTCTTTCCCTTCTTTACTCCCCCGCCCTCCCTCTCGATGTCGTGTCTTCTTTAACACCCCCGCCCTCCCTCCAGTTGTCCGTGCCTTCTTTACCTCTAGTATTCTGTGCCTCCCCCCCCCCTGTCCTCCCTCCCTCCCTCCCATTGTCCGAGAAGTCTACATTACCCCCGGCTTCCCTCCCGTTGTCCATGGTGCCTACCTATTGCCTATGCCAATGCTTTTTTTTATTTTTTAATATTTATGTTTTTCTCACATGTAACACTGTACATTTCTTACATGTAACACTGTACATTTCTTACAGTCAGCCTACCTCAAATGAAAATTCGACAGTCAAAGCAAGCAACAGGATAGTGCCCTCAGGGAAACAGAGCTTTATTACAGAATGGTAGATTCACAAAGTAGGGCATGTTGCCAGTTTGTATGGCATTGATACAGATAGTTGCCGGGTCCATTCAAACGAGGAAGGCAGATGTGTCTGATGCGCAGTGTGGTGATTGGCAGTCAATGAAACTTTAGAGCTTAAGCTTTTGTAAAGCTTTTAGCATAAAGTACAGAGAGTAGTGCACCAGCTGCCACCCTCTGTACCGAGCAGTGTTTGTCATGTAGTTACAGAAGAAAGTACAATCGCGCAGTGCTCTGAGGGATTGAGGGGCTTCGGTCAGAGGACCTGTTTGTTGAAACAGGGATTTTCAAAGAACATGGCAGGTGGGCGCAGTACAGAAACAGGCTTTAAGTCAAGCATTTGCAATGCAATAGGTCTCGCATTTACTCAAGTTTAAGCTATTGGCATTGTAAATGACAATGCGTTTTATTTATATAAAACCAAAACATAAATAAAAGGCATTGTCCTTTACAATGCCAATAGCTCAGACTAGTGTAAATGCGAGACATATTACATTGCAAATTTTTGTTTTTAAAATAAGCAAAGTAGAAGCTCTCTTCACTGTGCTCAATTACTGATAACATACAAATGTTTCTTCTAATGAGGAAGCAGTGCCCAGGATGTTCTCGTTCCTGTAACAATTTCAAGGTCTTTTGCATGATGCTCTTGCAATCAGTCATTCATTCATTTAACATTTATTTGTTTAAACATATTGTATTTGTGTTATGAAATGCACAGTCATCTCCTCTGGTTTTGTATTCATATTTTGTTTATTAAAATGCAGCAAAGTAGCTTTTCCAAAATGTTTCCTATTTCATGTAGCATGTGTAATCGAATATTGATCGGTCCTCTTACATGTGTATTTATTAATCTAGCCCTATTACGTCACTTCACCCCATATCGAGTACCTGAACCCTACAAAATTGGGTCTTAAGGGAGCAGATTCTATTCTAGTCTGTTTTCTCACTTTATGCTCAGACTTTCTCTGATGACTCTATTCTAGTCTGCTCACTGACCTTCTACTAAGAGCGTTTGCACTTGCTTACTGAGCAGTCACAGCTAGTCTGTCATTTGATTTACTCTAGACTTTTCTCTGACTCTATAGTTAGGTAGATTCTATGTCAGTCTACCTACCTACATGAACTATATTTTGGTTCTGGTTATTTCTTACTTTGGAGGTATATCTTATATTGATCCTCTTGCATCATTTAGTTTTTATCTATTATGTTCATTCCCCATGATTTGACTAAGTAAGTTGCCTTCTGTAATGAGTTTTACGAATAATTACTAGTTCTTATGAAGACACAGACAGCCCAAATACTGTATATCTACCCACGAATTCTTAATTGGAGCATCATCACTCCTTTATCTACCATTTTGCATAGTATGTGTCTGCATGTGCGTGTGTGTGTGTGCATGTGGATGTCCATCTATTCATCCATCTAAGGGTTCTGTGTGTGGGGAGGGAGTTCTGGGACTTCCTATTATTGTGTCAGTTAAAGTATAGCAGTCATGCTCTTAAATGCTGTTAGCTTCTCACGCTTCCTCCAGTGTGCAATGATGCAACTCAACAGAGTTAATGAGAGTTTAGACTAAATGATCTTTCAGTATTTGTCCTTTCTATAGAACTGGTTAGAAAGAGTCAGTAAGCACTCCCAATCTTACAACATACTACATGGCAGCAACTTGCCAAGTCTTTGCTTTTTTTCACAGTTAAAATAGTTTGTGCCAGTATGGATGTGGACTGACTTTGTGTGTCTATAGAACCAAGAGAGGAGCTTGTGATCTAACTTACACTAACAATTTGGCCTCCTTCACCCTAGGAGTATGTAAAATCTTGCTCTTTAAAAAGATGTGCAGATTTTCTATTTCACCTGGTGAGAGATCATGTTATTACACAGCAAGCACCACATATCACATACAAATATATATAATGAAAGGGGTTTTGGACAGTCCCCTTCAGTTATTAGCTACTGCAGTGGAGCTGGTTTTAGGCGCTGGTTGGAGGCCTCTTCAGTAGCTTTGGTATCAGCCCATAACATATCACAGACATGGACTACTTAAAAAGTAGCCCCCACACACATTAGAATTATATCATTGCTGTGTATTATTTTATTATATGTAATACATTTTACAGTCATCTCACAATCACGCCTTCTACATAGTTCTCTTCAGCCCCCAAACACATCCTTATCCCATCCATCCATTTCCCTAGTAGTGCTCTCCTATAAGTCGCTAGACATACAGATTATGTTTTGGCTTTGCCGATGCTTGTTGAATTACATCAACAACAATTGACAAAGCAAAGGAAGACGGCATGGGGAGCTGCCGCCTTATTTTATATGTAGCCTTTGCTGCCTCATTTTGTTTTGCTGGCAGTTGTTATGGTTGCTTCAGTCTGCCCAAATGATTTCTCCAATCAGCTGCACCTCTCCTCTGGCATAGAGTTCTAGACGGCCACAAGAGTAGGGACTGGCACACCATTGCAGAATATTTATAAATGGTAGGATGTTTCTGAAATGTGTAGAGTGGGTTAAGGCATCTGTGGTAAAGATTTGTGGGAAACCTGCAGGTCTCGGGACTAAAACGTGAGGTGTATTGCACTGAAGTCAAGACCACACCAAGAATAACTTCATAAGGTATATTTTCAATCTCAACTGCAACGCACAAAAAACACTCTCTGTATTCCAGGGCTACTAAGCATGGCATTGAAAAGGAGCTGCTAGCCTGTACAAACAAAAGTAAAACAATGAGGAAATGCGAAGGTAAAAAAGTATGCAGTGCTCAGCAGTTTTTAGGCCAAAGCTATCTGGTTTGCTAAACACTTTTTGTGGGAATTCTGAAAGCTTCCCTGGGAATGTATTCTGCCTATTGCTTTCCATTGACTTTGTTATTTGTAACTCACAGTTGCTTACTTTCGATTTTCTGCCTTTCTTTATTTTAGGATGCCCAGCTTGAATTAGTTCCTCTAGTGCAGCATAGCCTGTTTACCACAGCTCCTTGTATTCTGCCACAAGTGCTTGCTTTCTGTTACCAAGCCTTTACATTTTGTACTTATCTTGTCACATTTGCTGTGCATTTAAAGAAAGAGGTCAAATGTTAGACCCTGACTTCCAAGGGAGCTTGGTGTTTACTCTGCTTTCTCGGAATTCAAAGTGAGAGTATTTATGTGACAGTCTTGTTGGCCACTCGGGTTGTGAAAGGAAATACTTTTTCTAGCACACAGCAAAATGTAAAAGTCTGTAAATGAACAGCACAAATATTTCAGAACATATCAATATTAGGACATCACCAATGAAGCACATTTTTTTGTAATTCTGAAGAGTGCTAGAAACAAATATTTTAATACGATAAAAACAAATCAATACACAATGTGAGGCCATTTTCACATATCCTTTGTGCTCTATATAGGTAACTCTGTCTGTCAACGCAAATGTAATGGTCATTTAAAATGAAATTGTGTTGTCTGTAATGGCAGTGCACTCCCACACCAAGCAAACACCACACTACACCACTCCACTCTACAACAGTCTAGTTCAGTCTATGCCACTCTACATCACTCTACTCCACTCTACACCAGTCTACTTCACTTTATTCCACTCCACTGCATGACACACCACACCACTCTCCGACACACCACTCCACTCTACAACACTCCACTCTATGACACACCACTACACTCTACAACACTCCACTCCCTTCTACAACATGCCATTCCACTCTATGTCTCTCCATGTCACTCCACTTAATGGCAGTTGACTCTACGCCACTCAACGCTATGCCACTCCACTCTACACCACTCCATGCGACTCCATTCTATGACAGTCTATGACACTCCTCTCCACTCTACAACATGCCACTCCACTCTACGTAACTCTAATCTATGCCATTCCACTATATGCCACTCCACTCTATGCCACTTAACTCTACTACACTCCACCCTACGCCCCTCCCCTCTACAAAACTCCACACAACACTCTATGAAACGCCACTCCACTCTACACCACTCCACTATGCTCTACTCCCCTCCACTGAATGACACAACACACTACATGACACTCTACGATGCTCTACTCCATTCTACAACACTCTACTACACTCTATGCCACTCTGCTCTGTGACACTTTACTTAACTCTACACTATGCCACTCCACTCTACTCCACTCCACTCTACAGCACTCTACTCCACTGTACACCCCTCCACTTTATGCCACTCTACTCCACTCTTTAACACTATAATCAACACTGTACAACCTCCACTCTAAAGCACTCTACTTCACTCCATAACGCTCTACTCCACTCAAGCCATTCTACAACACTTTACTCAACTTCCTTTATGACACTTCATGACACTTTACTCCACTCTACTCTTCGACGCACCACTCCACTCTACCACTCTATGCCACTCCAGTCTATGCCACTCTACGCCATTCCAATCTATGACACTACTTCACTCTATGCCACTGTACTCTACTCCATTGTACTCTACCCCACAACATTTCACTTCACAGCACTTCACTCCACTCTATGCCGCTCTACAACACTCTACTCTACTCTATGCCACTCCACTCTATGACACTACTCCACTCTGTGCCACCCCACTCTACTCTATGACACTCAACTCTTCAGCACTCCATTCTACCACACTTCACTATACAACTCTCCACTCCATGACAGTTCCCTCCACTCTAAGCCACTCACCTCTATGACACTCTACTCCACTCTATGCCTCACCACTCTACACCAATCCACTCCACTCTATGTCACTCTACTTTAGGACACTACACTCCTTCCAACTCCCTCTACATCATTCCATACCACTTCACACTACTCCACTCTACCCACCAACACTCTATGCCACTACACTCTACGACATTCTAATCCAATCTATTACACTCTGCTTCACTCTATGCCCCTCCTCTCTACGACATCCTACTCTCTCCACAACACTTCATGACACTACACAACACTCTATGACACTCTATGACACTCTACTCCACTTAATGCAACTCTCCCTATGCCAGAACCATGCAACTTTACTCCACTCTACAGCACTCCACTCTACGGCACTCCACTCTACTTCACTAACAACACTCTACTCCTCTCAACACCACTCCACTCTACAAATCTCTACTCCACTCTGCACCTCTTCACTCTATGCCTTTCCACTCTACTCTACCCTGCGACACTCTACTCCCTCCATGACACTCTACACCACTCCACTCAATTCCTCTCCACAATAGTGCACTCCACTCTACACCACTCTACTCTACGCCATTCCACAACACTCTACGCCACTCCACTCTACGACATTCCTCTCCATGCCACTCTCCTCTACACCATTAAATTTTTGCCTTGCTGTACAGCAGCCATGCTGGTGGACAACATGTCTAAAGCACATTGGAAAAGGCAATAGCTCTCACGTAGGCGAGACCTATAGGCTTTGCCATTGCTGAGGCATAAAAGTTCGAAGGGGAGGTGGGTTCACAGCTGCCCTAAGAGTGAAAAACGTATCCACATATAACATGTATTTAGTTGGTTGCCTTCATATGTAAGAATTATTTTTTCTGCTGGTGTCCTTCCTTAAAGAATGCCCTTCTCTTGGGCATGGATGCACCTGGCGCAAATTTCTTTTGGAATAGCCATCTGCACATAGTGCAATATTTGGGTAGATAGATGCTCTGTTAATCAGGCGCCACCTGGGCTGTCTGGCCTGTTTTCTGATTGGATTTTAATTTTAGTGGACCATGGCAGTTACGAAAGTACGAAACTACAACTGCTCTCCCAGGCGATTAATGCACACCAATAGTCACGTTTCTCAGAACCCACAAGGGGTTTCAACGGTCGTGTGAAATCAATTCAAGTTCAAGTTCAAGTTCAAGAATTTATATAGCGCACTACTCACCCAGAGGGTCTCAAGGCGCTTGGGGAGGGGGTTCATTATTTATCGAATAGCCAGGTTTTAAGTTATTTTCTGAAGGAGATGTGGTTCTGTGTAAGGCGGAGGTGAGTGGGGAGTGAGTTCCAGGTCTTGGCCGCCAAGTAGGAGAAGGATCTACCTCCCATGGTGGATCTTTGGATACGCAGAACTGCGGTGAGGGCTTGATTGGCGGATCTTAGTTGGCGGGAGGGAGTGTAGAAGGATAGTTGGGTGTTGAGGCATTCGGGTTCTACTTTGTAGAGGGCCTTGTGTGCGTGGGTGAGGAGACGGAACGTTATTCTCTTGTTGACGGGGAGCCAGTGAAGATCTTTCAGGTGGCCGGTAATGTGATCTTGGCGATGGATGTCCAAAATGAGTCTCGCTGATGCGTTTTGGATGCGTTGGAGTTTTTTCTGTAATTTGGCTGTGACTCCGGCGTAGAGGGTGTTTCCGTAGTCCAGTCGACTCGTGACCAGTGCGTGGGTGACAGTTTGTCTTCTCTCGGAGGGGATCCAACGGAAGATTTTTTTGAGCATACGAAGTACGTTGAAGCAGGAGGATGAGACGGCGTTGACTTGTCTGGTCATTGGGAGTGAGGAGTCTAGGATGAAGCCAAGGTTGCGTGCGTGGTCTGTGGGTATGGGTGCTGTGCCCAGAGCCGAAGGCCACCATGAGTCGTCCCAGGCAGAGGGGGATGATCCTAGGATGAGCACCTCCGTTTTGTCAGAGTTAAGTTTTAGGCGACTGTTATTCATCCATTCGGCTACTTCTTTCATGCCTTCGTGAAGATTGGTTTTGGCGGTGATAGGGGTCCTTGAGTTCGTCGGTGAACCAGGGGGCTTTCTTGCTTCTGGGTCTGCTGGGAGGGTTCTTCAGTGGTGAGAGGTCGTCGGCGCAGGCGGTCAGCCACTGTGTGAAGTTGCGGGCTGCTTCGTTGGGGTCCGATGTGCTGGCAGGATAGTGAATATAGTAGCATTTACAGTTATAAGAATGAAGGTCGTGAGGGGGCTCCATCAAACTGCAGACGCGCCCGCCAAGCCAAACTCCAGCAGCGACCTCAAGTGCATCCTGCTCAACACCCGCTCCGTCCACAGACACGCCGTGGAACTCTGGAACCTCCTCGACACGACATCACCAGACATCGCCTTCCTCACGGAAAACTGGATGAATGCCTCCTCAGCTACCGACATAGCCGTCGCCATCCCGGACGGATACAAGATCATCAGGAGGGACCGCGCCAACCAGACCGGAGGAGGCATCGCCATCGTCCACAAGAATACCATCCGCATCACGACCGACGCCGACGACACCTTCGCCACCGCCGAACACCTCCACTTCCAGATTCACACCGACCCAAAGACGACCCTCAGAGGCACTCTCATCTACAGACCCCCGGGACCATGCACACAATTCAGCGAAGACATCACGGACTTCATCAGCCCACACGCCCTCCCCTCCGCCAACTACATCCTCCTAGGGGACCTCAACCTTCACCTGGAGAACAACAAGGACCGCAACACCGTCGCCCTGCTGGACAACCTCGCCAACCTCGGACTCAAGCAACTGGTCAACATCCCCACCCACTATGCCGGCCACACGCTTGATCCCGTCTTCTCATCCAGCAAACACATCACCTTCAGCCACTCCACCGGACTCCACTGGACCGACCACAGCTGCGTCCACTTCAGCTTCAGAAAAACCACAACCCACCACCACCCGCAACAGGTTCCTCACAGGAGCTGGAGCAAGATCACCGCCGACCAGCTCACCACCTCCCTCAGCCAGAACCCACCTGCCAGCACATCGGACCCCAACAAAGCAGCCCGCAACTTCACACAGTGGCTGACCGCCTGCACCGACGACCTCTCACCACTGAAGAACCCTCCCAGCAGACCCAGAAGCAAGAAAGCCCCCTGGTTCACCGACGAACTCAAGGACTCCAAGAAGACCTGCCGCACCCTCGAGAAAGCCTGGATCCTCGACCAGACCACTGACAACATGACCGCCCTCAAACACGCCACCCGCAAGCACCACCAGCTCATCCGCACCACCAAGAAGAAATCACTGAAGGAGCGACTGGCCAACAACGCCCACGACAGCAAGGAACTCTTCAGCATCGTCAAGGAGTTCTCCAACCCCAGCACCGGCAACAACGACATCACCCCTTCACAAGATCTCTGCGACTCCCTCGCCTCGTTCTTCCACTGCAAGATTGCCGACATCCACAACAGTTTTGGCACACCATCCACGCTCCCTACTACCGAACCAACGCACCCCACCGCCACCCTCCGCACCTGGACCACGGTGACCACCGAAGACACAGCCCGCACGATGAACACCATCCACTCCGGGTCTCCAACAGACCCCTGCCCCCACCACGTCTTCAACAAGGCCGACTCCACCATCGCACCCCAACTCCGGGACGTCATCAACACCTCCTTCAACACTGCCACCTTCCCGGAGAGCTGGAAGCATGCCGAGCTCAGCGCCCTACTGAAGAAACCAACAGCGGACCCCACCGACCTCAAAAACTTCCGCCCCATCTCGCTCCTCCCTTTTCCTGCTAAAGTCATCGAGAAGATCATCAACAGACAGCTGGCCGCCTTCCTCAAGACGAACGGTTCCCTCGACCCCTCGCAGTCCGGTTTCAGAGCCAACCACAGCACCAAGACCGCCCTCATCGCAGCCACCGACGACATCCGAACCCTGCTCGACAACGGGGAAACAGCGGCACTCATCCTCCTGGACCTCTCCGCAGCATTCGACACTGTCTGCCACCGCACCCTAGTCCAACGCCTCAGCAACACCGGCATCCAAGAGAAGGCACTGAAGTGGATCATCTTGTTCCTCGCCGGAAGAACACAGAGAGTCCGCCTCCCCCCGTTTCGATCTGAGGCCACCGAAGTCATCTGCGGCGTCCCGCAAGGATCATCACTCAGCCCCACCCTCTTCAACGTCTACATGAGACCTTTCGCTACCATTGCACGCCAACACAACCTCAACATCATCTCCTATTCCAACAACACTCAGCTGATCCTCTCCCCCCCACAGACCCCCGACACCGCCAAAACCAGCCTCCACGAAGGGATGATAGACGTCGCCGAGTGGATGAAGAACAGCCGCCTGAAACTGAACTCAGACAAGACGGAAGTCCTCATCCTGGGACCATCACCCTCCGCCTGGGATGACTCCTGGTGGCCCCCAGCCCTGGGCACCGCCCCCAAGCCAACAGACCGCGCACGCAACCTGGGCTTCATCCTGGACTCCTCCCTCTCGATGACCAGACAAGTCAACGCCGTCTCCTCATCATGCTTTCACACCCTTTGCATGCTTCGCAGGATCTTCCGATGGATCCCGACCGAAACCAGGAGGACGGTCACCCAGGCCCTCGTCACCAGCCGACTGGACTACGGAAACACCCTCTACGCCGGAACCACAGCCAAGCTACAGAAAAGACTCCAACGCATCCAGAACGCCTCCGCCCGACTCATCCTGGACATCCGCCGACATAGCCACATCTCCGGCCACCTGAGGGACCTGCACTGGCTCCCCGTCAACAAGAGGATCACGTTCAGGCTCCTCACCCACGCACACAAGTCTCTCCACGACCTGGGCCCCAAGTACCTCAACGACCGCCTGACCTTCTACACGCCCACCCGCCAGCTACGCTCTACCAGCCTCGCCCTTCCCCTACCTGGCGGCCAAGACATGGAACTCCCTCCCCATCCACCTTCGGCTGACCCAAGACCACCTCGCCTTCAGAAGACAACTCAAGACCTGGCTGTTCGAGTAGTAGCGGACCCCTTCCCCCAAGCGCCTTGAGACCCTTCCAGGTGAGTAGCGCGCTATACAAGTGTTATGATTGATTGATTGATTGAGGTGTGAAGCAGAAAAGGCTGCAGAGCCTTTTTCCAGTTCCGTTATTTTTTTCTCAGATGCTTCATCTGAAGGGTGAGTGAATTTGTAAATGCTGCATTTTAAAGAAATAAGGAAAACGAGGCATAGGGTGGCACATTGATTTATCGAGGATTACACATTATGGTGAAGCGAGGGAGCTGTGATCCCCCAAAAATTGGAAAACACACCATATGGTAGGTATGAACCTATGCTTGTGCTGTCCTCGCATGTTTTGCAAATCAACTTTGGAATACCTTAAGAAGTTAATTAAAATCTGTATTAACTATTGCTTTACATTAGGGACCCGGCTAGCAACGATGACCTTGTGGTACGACTAATTGTGAGATATAGATTGTTATTAAGAAAACAGATAAAATGGAGTGGATTAGACCTGAGAGTAAATTAATTATGCCACAGTAGACAGAGTAATTTCAGTAATTCTGTGTTACTCTTTGACACAGAATTACCAATAATTAGTAATTACTCAATTATGCCAGCTCATGTAATTAAGAGTAATTTGGGTGGAAATAAGCAGAAAAACAATGGATTTAGCTTGTGTGAGCAGCTGCTTGAACTGCTGTTTGTGTTGTTTTGCATTTAATGTATTTTCTTAATGCAAGATGCATCCTCACATCCATGTTGAATGTGAGAGTGCATTTTGCTCTAAGAAAACAGTGTTAAATGCCTAGAGTATGTTGGGGGAAATCTCACTGCTATTCCTGTTTTGTTGCATTTAGCACAATTTCTTAGATTCAAATGCATTCTCTGGCCCATTTTGGGCGCGAGGGAGCATTTTCTGCTCTCAGAAAACAGTGGTAAATTCTGAATCACTCTTCTCGCGTTATTATGTGCAACGTTATATCATTTTGTGGTAATTACATTACAGAAAATGTTGCAAGTTACGCCCATCCCCAGAGTAAATTTGAGCTGTTCCCAGTGATTCCAGGCAGGGCTATCCCAACTCTTGATTTTCCTTTCAAGGTGGAGGGGGAATTTGGTTAGATATTTAGGCATCATGATTCTGTGTGAAACTGAAGTAATACTCAGAGATAATTATGTGCCAGAGATTGCTTAAAATACAGGACACCACTATAATGAAGATGCCCCATCTGCAGTCTGAGGCTGGTAGGAAAGCTCTGATTAAGATGGTGCTCCTCTCTAGGCTGCTTATCTGGTTACTAATGTGCCTCACCCTCGGCAAAATATTCTTTAAAATCCTAATGTACAATATGTTCAGACTTCGTATGGGCAGGCCAATGACAACGATTGAATTGGGACACACCAAACATGCCATATTAGATAGGGGAGGTCACTCTTCCTAAGCCTGAACAATACTTTTAGCCAGTATAGGTACGATATGGATTCACTTGGTACCACAAAATAATTACGACCACCACGTGTGATAAGGTTTCCCCATGCCCACTGAACACAGTGCTTGCTAACACCATCCCAAGACTTAAATCACAAAAATATGGTGGCTTGCACAACCCAGCCGTTGTACCAGTTGGTAGCCACAATTGAGTTAGTGGTTACTTACATGAAGGAGCTTCTATTGTTAGATAATCACTGTTGGAAAACGAGGCAGTATCTGTGAGGCCTGCACAAA
The DNA here is from genome assembly GCF_964261635.1 of Lissotriton helveticus. Taxonomy (NCBI): domain Eukaryota; kingdom Metazoa; phylum Chordata; class Amphibia; order Caudata; family Salamandridae; genus Lissotriton; species Lissotriton helveticus. The sequence continues at coordinate 577,456,193 of NC_136065.1, forward strand.
TAACATGACTACATTTGTTCTTCACTGGGAAGCAAACACACAATTGTAGCGCCTGATTCTCAGAGGGTAGTGTTGCAGAATAGTCTTAGGCTTACTCAAGGGAGCTGGTGTGGGCTAGTAACCACCATTACAGGTGTGCAGCAAGATCACTCAATAATTGATTGTCCAGTCTGTACTTTGCTTTATAAAAGTAAGAGTACATTTTTTAAACACACACACTACTCAATGCTATGCACCAATTTATAAATATACATAAGCTGTTGGAATTACTTTGTGACATTGCATAACATCTCCACCCCTCTCGCAGGGGGCTAGGGTCTAACACCACCTCTCCCATGTATGCACATCGTCTTGCCCTCAAATGCAATTAGTTGAACCTAACCTGGAGCGAGAGCCCTGCGCACTGGCATCATCCCAGCAGCGACCCACCCCAGTACCTCAACAAGCATTTAAAATAGGTACACCTGCCCTGGTGACACACAACCCTGACGGAGCATTTCCTACTGACCATAAAGTATACACCTCTACATCTTAAGGGCTACCAGTCTGGGTTCTTCACCTAAACGTAGCAGCAAGAACATATGTTTAAGCATCACTTTAGAATGACAGTACTCCTCACATTTGTTGGACATTGCAATGCATTGCAATTACAGCCGCTAAAGGCATCACAGATGAATTGCAGGATTAAGCATATACAGCCCTGACACCCTAGCAGGATAGCAGGAATGTTGAGCAACATAACCCCATTTGGCTTATGACATCACCTTACATAGGTACTTCACATTACACATGTGACACTCAGTCCCTCTGAACGAAATAACGTTAGTAAATGCACTACTGGTGCAATTACACCTTTTCACCTCTAGGGGATGCCCTTCTCCAGACATCCCCAGCTCAGTCCTTCATCCTGTGGTGCACCTCTCACTCCTCTTCCAGATAAAACCACAGTTCCAGCTCAGGAAGAGTTAACATGCTGGTTGAGCCCTTGAGGGGTTATTCTTCTCAAGTCCCCATGAGACTTGGGGAGGGACTTCCACTTTTGTGCTGGGGAGACTGCTTGGCTCCTGCAGCTCCCCCCTGCACCTGTACACACATGTGGTGGTGACCTCGTTCTCCTGGGGCCACCAGAAGCAGAGGAAATGGTGTTTGCCCTGGTAGGGCAGTCCTGGCCTGCAAGGCATTATGGGAACTCTTGAATATTAGAGCACCGGCTCCCCCACTGCCTCGAGGAGAGCTGAGCTGCTCTTCTTGCTGGCGCTTTGCTCCTCGTTCCTTCCTCGGTGGAGGCCTGGTCTCACCCAAACCCCCAGGTGGGTGATTCCTTGCGACTCTGGGGAGCCCAGCCCCGGCTGCTCCTGCTCAATTTTGGGGACCCAGTCCCACCCGGGCCCCTGGCACCTTCACTTTGCCCACAAGGTGGAGAGTCACCTGGGGAGCCCACCCCCGGTGGCTCCCCCGGCTCCCCGCCCGACCATCACCCTTGCGTGCTGCAGTGGGAGCTGGCACACGTCTTCTGGTCTGCCCGCTCCTGCGGGCAGACATGAAAGTTCCCGCCGGACCAGGCGGACCACGGGGTGTGCGACTGCACTCCCCCCGCCTCCCTCCAGCTTCGGGCCCAGAGATAGAGTTCCAGGCCCCTCCTCCTGTTCCTTTCTCGGTGGGGGGCCCGGTCCCACCCAGACCCCCAGTTGTGTGCTTCCTTGTGGCTCGTGAAGCCCACCCCCGGCTGCTCCTGCTCACTTTGTGGGGGCCCGGTCCCCTGGCACTTTCACTTTGCCCGCGCGGTGGAGAGCCACCTGTGGAGCCTACCCCTGGTCGCTCACTCCAGCTCTCCGCCCTACCAGCACCCTCGCGTGCTGCTGCGGGTGCTGTCACTTGTCTTCTGGTCTGCTCGCTCCTGCGGGTAGACAAGGAGGTTACCGCCGCCGGTCCATGCAGACCTCAAGGGAGTGCAACAGCACTCCCCCTGCCTGCCTCCAGCTTCAGGCCCTGGAGATGGGGACCCGGGCCGCTCCTCCTCTTTGCGGGGAACGCGCCATTGCTCCCCATCTTGTGCTTCATTGGGGCCATGAGATGGGGTCCCGGGCCCCTCTTCCTCCATCACGGCGCTCCCCGTGTTGTCATCCTTCGCCGGGGCAGGGTGGGCTCCTGGCACCCCGTAGGGGGAAATCTTCACAGGGAGCACGACGGTGCTCCCCGGCTTCACTTTAGCCACGAGGGGGGACGCGCGACAGTGCGCCCCCCTCCTCTGCTGCACCATCACCATCGGGCCAGGGTGGGCTCCTGGCACCCCTCATGGGCCAGTTCACAGGGAGCGTGACAGCGCTCCATGACCTTACTTCTTTCTGGGGGCATCCCCCGGGACCTGACCCACCCCGGGGGCAAATCCAAGACCGGTGGTGGAGCCCCACGTGCTTCGTCGTTGGTCTGCCAGAGGTCAAAGGTCACCTACCTTCTGGGGGGACATTTCTTAGCCCCTAGGTGACCGATCTCCACGATTCTGGCCTCTTCTTGCTCCGTGCTGCACACCACAGCCACTGGGAACACTTTCATTCGCCCGCCTGGTCTCAAGGAGGGGGCATTCAGCAGGGAGCTGTCTTCACTGGGTCCCTTCATCAGCCTTTCACCTGGGCCTCTCTTCTCCCTGTGCAGAGGCCCCTGATTCTGCGCACTGGTCCTGGTCACTTCTCCTGGTGCTGTTCAGGATCCTGGGACAGTCAGGGTGTTCCTCCTTCCAACTTCCCATTGAGCCAAGCTCCAGCACCCTCTGCCTCAGCAGACCACACCCCAGAGAGAGCTTCTCTTCCTGTGCAAACACTTTTTAAAGTTTGGGGAGGGGGCTGGCAGGAAGTCTCTGTTCGTCCTATCAAATAGCGACACATCACTTCACTGCCCCTGCTCCCTTCTTCCTGCCCAGGCCTCTGGGTTGGTTCAAGATGGCGTCATCCAGGGTCTCCTGCCACATGGTCTCTGAAAGCCCCTTCAACCCAGAGCTTGCTTCTCCCTTGTGCAGCTAGGTGCCTGGCACCCAGTGACAGCTGCTGATGGATTAGCCTGTAGCTTCACCTATCTTCTCTCCTTAGAGGAAATGTCATCAATCCAGGCTGCTGGGGTCAGACCTCAGCCAGGTCCTGGTTATGGGCTGACTCTGAGAAATATAACATTTCTGGATGACACAAAAGCAGTACTAATATGACTTTGAACTCTGCAGAATACTTCTTCTCACATAGGTTACAGTGGACTTTGGTGCGTGTCTGGCTCTTTTAGGCCCTAGGAAAGTAAAACTAGCCCATGGGCTCCCTAGCCCCATAAGAGAATAATGGAATAAACACTGTAAAACACACTGACTGTCCCTGACATGTTTCTTCCAACAGTATAAAGCCTATTCCATGTCACCACCCAATTCTGCATAAGTCCTGCCACACCATTCACTTTGTAGCTGCTCCTGGACTGTGCATGCCAGAAATCTCCCCTGTGCAGCTGTACACGTGTGCACACTCATGTACACATGTGTCTGCATGTAACCTGTATGGTGCCCCATACTCCAGCTGCTGCACAGTGGCCTAGTCAAGCTAGGGGGACACCAGTAAAATCCATGTGCAGTCTCTATCATCAGGATTTCACTGTGGGTGAGTCCCAACTTATGAGGCTCTCCCACAGTAAAAGCTCAACAAATAGGTGCCCCAAAAGCGAAAAATCCAGGTCGCTCAGAGTGTCAGACCCACTTTCTAACAATCACATTTAATCAAAATGCTCCAACATAACTGGGAGGCCATGTCTTACACAATATTGACCCTGTAGGATGGTCAGGACGGACAGGAGAGGGAAACCGAGTAAAAAATATAACTTTTGGGAAATTTGGGAACAGTTTAACAGACCCAGTCAGTAACCACAAAGAATATTTTAATTGAAAGTAGGATCTATTAATGTCCAAAGTCCAATGATTATGCGATGGCAATAAATAAACAGGCAGAATGCCTGTTTGAGTAGCCAGGAAGGCTAGTTCCCCTCCCTCGGAAACATTTATTGGAATTGGTAATGGAAATAAAGGGACCCCTACCATAAAACAATGGGAGACACCCCTGTTGGGTCACGGAACTACGGGGTAGTGAAGGGTCGGAAACAGAAAGGTGGGGTCCCCGACAACTCCTTACACAAACTATTGCAGAATGAGGACAAAAAATAAATAAAACTATTGACCCCGTGGGAGCTGGGTAACCCTTGGATGTATTCCTAACTCTGGGCACGTTTTAGGAAATCGATGACACATCGCCTATAGATGTATTTATGTATTATGGACTCAAGCACTCACTTCAGGAATGTTGCCTCACTTTTCCGAATGAACCATCAACATGGAGACACTCATGAACACCATCACGATTGATATGCCTCTTAGACTGGTCTCAAGAATATGTGGTATGTTCGCTAACCTGAGGCAGATGACTGTGGAGAGACGACAATGGAAGACAGATCTGGAGGAGTGGATGGCTGATAAATAGTGGAACTAAGGTTGCACCTAAATGAAAAAAATATCATTAAAGAGCAGAAGCAGACTGTTGCATTATAAATAGGGCTCTAGGTTTTATGGTATTTAATTTTTTCCACTTTTCCATCTGTATCAATTTAAATTTTTGGCCATCCTATTGGTATTTATCCTTATTATTTTGTAGTTTGAGAATAAATAAAGTCGTAAAATCGTATTTTACCACATTTATTTAACTGATATACATGCACTCATACTTTTATGTCTGTCATGTTTTAGCAAATTAAGCCGCCAAATACAGTAAAATATTACACCCACAGGTAAATATTAGCGTTATCCTAGAATTATTTGTTGACATATATCTGTATTTAACACATTCTCTTCCTGTGTTTTTATTAACTCTCCATGCCTTTCTATCTGCTCAACTGTTGGTGTTGAATTCATGAAAGATAGCATGGAAAGTCACTTACAGAAAGCCCAATTTCTCTGTATTTTTCCACTTTTAAAACTAAACAGAACAAATGCATTTTTTCTGACTATTTTTATCTGTAAACATCAGTAAAAACGTATAACAGGGAGCCATAATTATTAACTCCCTACATAGATGTTACTGCTTCTGAGGTCCTTTGGGCTAGAGGAGGAACTAGTCATGACCTACTGGTAGCAAATATTCAGCAAACTGTTGGTGGTGATAGAGATACCCAATGTCCCATCCCCTCTTATGGCATTGTTGCGGTTGTTAAAGAACTGCCAGTCATAGAATATTCTCAACAATAGCCTTTATGTTAGCTAAGAGGAAAGTTCCAAAATGTTGGGTTATGGGCCCAGAGACCCTTGATACAGGAGTGGAATTTCTCTTTCATTCTTTCGATTTCCTGTCTTGGGTTCCTTTCGATGGCCACAACTTCTCATATTTATTTTACTTTCATGTAAGTAGCAGTGTTATTTAGGCCGAACGTGACCTAAATGTGTATCATCTCACTTTACCAAAGAATTCTTAATACTGCCTACAAGCAGTTTACAGAACTGCAGTTTTCACCTGTTTCATCGTATATTAGGGGTTACAGATCGACAGCTTCTAGAAGGCTTACAAAAGAACATATTCAAGTTGCATAAGAGCAGTTAGATATTCAAAATATATTTCACAAAGCTGTCTGGACTTTTAGTGTAACGTTTTATGTCCAGCATTTATTACCTGCATGAGGATAGGATTCCTCGTCAAAGATGACCGCCGGAGTTTTCCCAAGGTTAGAATAAAGTTGTGATGCAGTGAAATATGCCCAAATGCCTGTGCAGCCTAGAATTTCCCCATCAAGTCAGTTTGCAAATTGCCCGCAGCCGTAAGAATACTGGAGTTATCATGGCTGGTGGAGAGGGCCCACCGTTCATGCCCGGCTGCTCAGGCCCCAACAACGACAAGTGCAAAAAACACAGTTGATGGACAGAATGTAGAACAATGTGATACATTCACCCCAGTACAAGGATCTGGCCCTAAATCCATCATTTTTTTGCACTCCACACCACCCTGGGTTAGACACTGGCTATATGCAAATCAGCTCTGACCCTGTGCCTCATGGGAACAGTCCAGTCCGAACTACCAAGCCATGTCTTTCCCAGACCGGAATCAAGCATCCAAGGACCGGTTTCTGGCTATCAGCCTTCATCAGCCTGGATAGCTTGACTCCAGTGGTGTGGAGAGCCTGGGACTCACGTCTGAGCATACCCAGCCCACTCGGGGTGAAAATTGCAAAAAACACAGTTGATGGACAGAATGTAGAACAATGTCATACATTCACCCCAGTACAAGGATCTGGGCCTAAATCCATCGTTTTTTTGCACTCCACACCACCCTGGGTTAGACACTGGCAATATGCAAATCAGCTCTGACCCTGTGCCTCATGGGAAACAGTCCAGTCCGAACTACTAGATCTGTGTGTATCCAGCAAGACTCAGAATACGGTGTTGCAGTGTGGAATGTTGGGTGGGGAGGAATGCCAACTGTCTAACCGCTGCCATTTTGTCAATGTTGAAAGGGTGAAAGGATGAATATGTACTGCAAAGATTTAATCCTGAGTACTGAACTATTCACGCAGATCACAGTAAGTCAAAGCTTATAACTATTTACAGGGACTGGAAGTGGTGACCTGCAGATTATTTGGAGTTCTATTAATCAATTAACTCCGGCTGCCCCATGCAACTGGAACCTGTCACCTACAAAGTGAAGTAGCTATTACAATAGACACATCAACACTCTAAGCTATCTTATTATGGAACAAGCGACCAACAAGTTACACTTCCATTTCTGCAGCCAGTGAATTCAGCTCTGAGCATCAACTGGCCCTCTGAGAGACCTGATGGTAAAGAATCGTCTACCAGCACATGCCTAATGAATCTATTCAGTAGGGGCGTAACCTACTTACTTATCATCGTTTCATTAGACAGTAGGACCTGCCGTTTACACACAGCTAGATTAATGTGGCATGCTATTTTACTGTTATTACTCTTGCACGTTGCATGCACAATCCTTCGGCAGATGCACCCTACTCGCATTGGTGCACCTAACCTCCAGATTAGACACAGATCTCTGTAGAACATATCAAACACCATGAGATAACATGTAACTCACATGTAGCACAATTGTTTCAACATGTGTTTAGGTCATTGAGCTATTATCACCTTTTATTTTCTGAGTATTGGAATGTCAGTGTGAAGAACATAGAAACCTTCTCAGGGGTCTCACTGACACTTGGTTCTTTCAAACCAACAAAGAAGAATTTGGCACAGAAGCTGAAATATAAAAATAATACATTTATTCACCTCAGATGAGGGAGACGACATCACACAGAAGCCTTAGCAACTGAATGAGGCATTCTAAGGAGTACAGAAAACTGGGGCCTTATATATGCTTAGGGTTATATAGTCACCATAAGACCAAGGGGTAGTCCTGACACATGTAAGCATGCAAAATGCCTAATATGAGCATACAAGATCTGCTTGCTCAACAAAGTTGGAGGAGAGTTACTTCTCCATACAGCAGCTAAAATAGCCTGACAGTTATATTAGAGAAGCAGGTGCATTCTACTAGCTAGGCCCTTCTGAGCATGTGCAAAGCTCTAAAGAGGGAAACAGCACATTGCGAGCACATGGCTAACTAAAATGGCTGCCAAAATACAAAATGGCTTTCAGCTCATGCTAACAAATCCCTCCAATCTTTAACAAGTGTATGCCACATAATAGTAGAGTGGTGCCCAATGAGAACACTGCATCATAGACCATGAGAGTAATAGTCTTGGTTCGCTTCTGTGGAGCCAATTGTCCACAAGCAGCAGACTCCAAGTCAGAAATGCAACAAATGGGTGTCCTGGTGACACATATTCATCTATTAACCATGTCTCATGCATCTATTGATGTCCTGTTCTCACATATTATGACTGACATGATCCAGTTGCAGACTAGCAAGGATCGTCTTATCTTCCCTTTACCTTAAAACTAAGGGCCCCATTAGGATGATGGGCGGACTTCAGTATGCCCGCAACCCTAGCAGTGCTGGGACTGGACGTCAGGGGTGCAGCGGTCCCTCACCACCAATTAGGATGCGACTGCCACCCTGGCGGTCGCATCCAGCATCTTTGACATTGTGGCGGGTGGTGCTGTAAGCAGCACCCGCTGCAATGCCAAAGAGGCATCTTGTGAATTGCCATGCACAACATGACAGGCACCCCGTGGTGCCTGCCATCTTGTGCATGGCAATGAAGGGGGTACCATAGGTACCCCCAAGTGCAGCCTCACACACCCCTACCCCTGGAGGCAAGCAACAGGCCCCCATAGTCATTTCCGCATGCCGTTCCATGGCGGTGTCTCCCCCATGGAAAGGCATGCCCACTGCAACCATCATAATATGGATGGCGGTGCCTGCAAGACACCACCACCATATTGTGGGCTTTTTGCGCCCGGCCGGCTATTATGACGATTGCCAACTGGAGGAAAAGCGGCGGACGGAATTTCTGTCCGCCGCAGTACCCCCGCCATGGTAATGTGGCGGGGGGGTAAATGTAGTTGTGATGGCGGGCGGATCGCCACCGCCGGCCGGGTAGCGGTGATCCACCAGCCATCATAATAAGCCCTTAAATATTACTGACAGCAATATGGTCATGTGTGTCCAAGTCAAGCTGTTCACAGCATTTTAGCAAACAATAATTTTGCATTCTAGGATATGTAGATTTGCAATTCCCATTATATGTGTCGGATTTCTAGATTAAGCAGGTAAAATGCTCCTGGCAAAGCTATCACACCAAACAGAAACAAGCACTGGCAAATCCAATAGGTTTTGCCTAAGCAAGATACGTTGGCTTTGTCAATTTCTTTTTAAGAGTAAGACATATTGCACAGCTTCGCAGGCTGCTGCTGTGCACCATGGCTTAAAGTCGAGGTAAACATGTGATATGGTGTGTCCAGCATTGACCGCATCATAGCACATAAAAACTTTAAGCCATGTTGCACAGCAGCCCATGCTGTTCTGCAGTATGTTTTAAGAAACATTGACAAAGTCAATAGATCTTGCACAGCCAAAACCTGTTGGCTCTGTCAATGCTGTTGAGTCTCTGATGTCACCAGAATGTGTCTGTTATGCTACCACAACCAAAGCATGACTCATATCTTTGCTGTTCAGACATGTACTGTACAGGGCTTTGAGATCAGTCTAAATGCATTTGTGCTATATAAGAAAAGACATATATAAAACATGTGAGGGCATATTTACAAGCCCCTTGCGCCGCCAGTACAGCACGTTGCAAGCCACACCGGTGGTGCATCTTGCTGTCCGATATTTATAAGGACACGTGAAGGCACCCTGCATGGCTTTATGTGTGCTTGTAAATATCGCCCATTCTTATGCAATACTTTGCCTGTAAGCAGTGTGACATCGGTGTTGCTGTGGGTGTTCCCACGCCACATCCATGTATTCTGATGCATTTCCAGATTTACGATAAATCTTAAACCTGGAAATGCGAGGCAGAGCAAAACGCAACTCCAGGTTTTTTCCTCTTTCAATGCGTGCTGCATTTAACAGCACGCATTGAAAGAGGAAATCACATCAATTGATTGTTTTAGTGCAGGAAGGTTTCCGTTCCTGCACAAAACAATCTCAAGGCATGCTTGCACCATGGTCCATGGGGCCTGCTCCAGCTCATGGCAGCCGATTGTGCGCCAGCGTAGGGGGAAGCCCAGGAAAGCAACATATTGTTAGAAATATGGCTTGCAGCACGCACTGATTCACTTTCACTGTAAATATGACTCAAGATAGACAAGCCTTTTCTTCTTTTAACTCTAAGATTTGATCCAACAGAACGAGGATACTATGTTCTCTTTAAAATTGTATTGCATACTGGATGAATGTATTTGGCACTTGAACTGATCACGAAGAAACATATATCAGGCTGTTAGCTGGAGTATTCCTACGGAGGAAAACATGATTATTGCTCTGGCAAATTAATTTCTCAAACCATTCACAGCGGAGATGGCCTTAGAAACCAGGCATGCTGGACCGTAAACTGACCAGAGTGATGGTGCACCCCCAGACACCGCCTACTTAGAATTTCAAACTAGAGTGTATATGAGGAAAGTGTCTACCAAAGAGAAGTGGGTAGCTATATCTGTTCAGTGGGAGAGATTGAGTGGTGTTGCAACTGGCACCAGGGAAGGCATCAAAGGAGGCCTTGTAATGTACATGAGTGAAGCTCCGGGCTTCCCCGTCAGGTATCAGCTGCTAACCAAACCCACCGTGGCACGAGAGCCTTTAGCAGCTCCGCAACCCCCTTCTACGCAGGGCCGTTTCTAGGTGTTTCGCCGCCCTAGGCGAGAATTGAAAAATGCCGCCCGCTCACTTGCTCTCATTAGTTCCACCTTATTATACCCACTGCCCAAACCTGCCCCCTGTTTATGTACCTTTTGATCTTCACTTCTTTCTCTCCTCTTCTTCCTCCCGCTTTCTGCAAGTTTGGATATTTTCACGCATCTCTTACCGCAGGTAACTGGTTTAATTTAGTTCTCTTAAGTCCTGGCATTTCAAATTCTGCTGTTGTGTAAGAGCACAGACGCCTTAGCTGGGTAGAGTTGTGCTATAAATGTGAAATAAGTGCCATTTCAGGCACAGCTGCCTCCCCCAGTCCTCAGACCAGGTTTTACTCACTTCATGTGCTCCTTGCTGGCACCTTTTATCATTCAAAGTCCCAGTTTTACTATTCATGACAATTTCAATTTTCACCTGGAAAACTCCCAGGACCCAGTAGCAACTAACCTTCTAGGCTCCAACAGGCTTCCCACATCTTTTTAAAGATGCCACAGATCGGCTGCACACACTCTCAAACCCATCGCTACCAAGCATAATTTGATTAATGTCGAAAGGCCTTTTCCTCCTGTATGGTCACATCACGCAGCTCTCCCTGTCTTTTAAAACCCTTATCACTCAAAATACATTTAAAAATACTATTCCCCTGTGTCTAACCCGCTCATGGGCTAAAATGAACCGAGATAGCTTTACTGGGGCGTCGGACCTAGGTATCTTGTTTTACTCTGTTATCGCTAAATGCAAAGGCATTTAATAATTGGATATCAAATACCCATGACATCATAGCGCCCAAAGACGTGGCCCTCTCTGTTCTCTTATTTACTGAAAAACTCAGAACCACCAAAAGAATCTTTTGGTGAATCTGAGTTTTTCAGTAAATAACGTTAATGTATTTTTATTTAATTTTCATTTTTTATTTTATTTAATGCTATTTTCTAAAGCGCAAACTTTACCTGAAGGTGTCAGAGCGCTTTACATAAGAACCAGTTGCAAAACATAAGGACTTAGGATTACATGCGTTACATAAAAGATACAAACAGAAAAATTTGCAAATGTACAAGATGTAAAGTCACACAAGGAAGAGATACAAACAGAAAGAAAAATTGCAAATGTACAAGTAGTAAAGTCACTCAAGGAAGAGATACAAATGGATATACTCTAAGAGTCACATAGGAAAGGTAGAGAGTACAAAGGTCTACTGCATATACTAGTGATTAGAGTTATCTCTATACACATATATAAACACATAGTAGATTTTCTCAGGTCAAGACCCCAAAAAATAAAACAGGAGACCAGAGTTCCATTAAGTGGGGTTGGAGGGGGCACGCAGTCACAGAACCAAGGGAGGGTGGGAGGTATACAAGGGTATGGGGAAAAAGCAAAACAGAAAAGGGAAGAAACATTTGAGGATCGTCAAGGGGAAACGAGGGAAAAGGGTAAAGGACGAAGGAATGACAAGATGGCGGGTCAGGGTCCAGAGAAGAGCGGCCGAGAAAAGCAACAAAATGGCGGCCAGGACAAAAGAAAAAGTAAAGAAGTCCATGAGAGTCCGTGGTGGGACAGGCCGCTCCGATGAAGAGTGTTCTCTGAGGGCCTGGGGTGGGTATGTTCCGGAAGGGGCTGTGTTGTGCAAAGCAATATAGGTCGGGACTGGAGGTACTGGTGTGCGTAGCTTAAGCCTGCTCTGGAGGTGCCCCCTTCTTCACAGTTACACGCAGCAGGCCCCTCTCTTTGCTGTCACGTTAGAGTGTTGCAAGGGTCCTCTGCTCTCTTCCTTGAGGCTACTTCACGTTGTCTCCCGCTCCGATACATACTGACTTTGCTTTCCTGCCTCAGCGCCATGACGGTCACTGTCTCAAAACCGTTTAGCTCTGCAGCACGCTCTACTCTGTGTTCTTCAGCACTCACAGGCACGCACACTGCTTTCGTCTCGTTGGTGCAGCACTCCCATTCCATTCCATGAGCCTCACTTTCCTGGCCCTTGGCTATCTCGTCAGGTCCCCTCTGTTACTCGGACCCCGCGGGAAGCATCTGCTGATGCGTTAATCGCATGCCGCAAAGATGCTGCTTGAAATGTTCCAACCATTGAAAAGTAAAGAGTGGTAGAAGGAAGAGTCATAGTGTGGGCCTAATATGTGCAAAATAGAAAGGCGGTCAATATATCAAATTGCAAAATTCAAGGCAAAGTAATGGGGAATAACTGAGTAGCTTGAACCTCCATCCTATTTTCTTCTTCCCGCCACCTCTCGTGCCCCTCCCCTTAAACCATGGCCTGCGCACTTGTGCCTGCACTGCGAACTTCTCTTTTGCAAGCTCAGCTTTTTATTTTATAGATCATGACATGCCACTTTCCCCACAGCTGCCTCACTAGCGATTGCTACTGAAACAACCTAAGTAAACGTCATTTTTCGCGGCCAAAACACTTTTCACATTGTGGGCTGAACCCAGTTCCAGGCAAAAAATCTGAGTGCATTTATGAGGCATAATCGCCGAGGACGGATTGGCCATTTATTTCAGCAGGTATTTTCCGGCAGGCGGGGTGGAGCCTGGGTCACGGGAGGCCAGTTTTTGAAGGTAGATGACCGGTGGAAATGACATAGGAAGAGAGAAAAAAAGACAGGAACAGAGCGAAAGACAGGAACAAAGTTAGAAAGACAGGAACAGAGAGAGAGAGAGAGCGAGAGAGAAAGGCAGGAACAGAGAGAGAAAGACTGGAACAGAGAGAGAGAGACAGGAACAGAGAGAGAGACAGGAACAGAGAGAGAAAGGCAGGACAGAAACAAAGACGACCGGTGCATCTGTCCACAGCTCCCCGGGGATTATGGCAGCTGGCAAAAAGAGAAAGCGTGGAAAAGACACAGGAAGAGAGAAAAAGACAGGAACAGAGAGAGAAAAAGTCAGGAGCAGAGAGAAAAATACAGGAATAGAGAGAGAAAAATGCAGGAACAGAGAGAAAGACAGGACAGGAACAGAGAGAGCAGGACAGGAACAGAGAGAGAAAGACAGGAACACAGAGAGAAAGACAGGAACACAGAGAGAAAGACAGGAACACAGAGAGAAAGACAGGAACACAGAGAGAAAGACAGGAACACAGAGAGAAAGACAAATGGAAGTGTGTGCTTGCATTGGGAACATCGCATTCAAAGACATAGGGAATCCAATCCCAGGGCCTTATTTATGAAAAGTGACGCATCGCTGCGTGAAAACAGCGATGCGTCACTTTTCACTGCGCACTCCTTGCGACACCAATGATGCGCCATATTTAATGTATGCCGTATCATGTCGCAAGGAGTTACAGATACGTCAGTATTTCTGACGTATCTGTAAGCGCAAAAGTGACGCATTGCTGGAGTGTGTCACAAAAGTGACGCAACTCCAGCAATGCGTCATTTCACATGGGGAAAGCCCCATGTGAAAGGGCTTGCGTCAGTCTTACGCCTGCTGTGAGGCAGGCGCAAGATTTTGACGCAACAGCGTCCTAAAAGTGATGCAGTGAAATCTCATAGATTTCCCTGCGTCACTATTACGAGGCTTTTTGCGGAGGAACGCCCCCTCTGCATACATTATACCCGACGCAGGTATAATGTGGCGCAGGGGTTTAAAAAGTGACGTATCTACCTAGATGCGTCACTTTTTAAATATGGCGCAACAAGGTGCATGTTTTACGCCGCCGATGCGTCACAAAAAGTGACGCATCAGCAGCGCAAAACTGACGCAAGGCCTCATAAATGAGGCCCCCAGTCTATGCCTGGCGCCCCCAGCTGAGAGCACTTTACCGTCCAGAGTGGAACATTGCACACTATCCATAATATCTCCCTGGTGGTATATGGGAATATTCATACAGTTAAAGTTAAAACCTTTATTTACTAGAGCCTAGATACGTAGAAGCGCACTGTGAAATTCTACATAAAAACAAATTATTTCCAATAATACAGAAAAGGCTGTACTGTCACGCTATAATGCTATATTCCATGGAAGAAAGCTTAATCTTTTATATGCCTGGAACGCTGCACCTACAGAAGCCTAATGCCACGTCACAGCAAAAACGTAAACACTATGAAATAGGCAGGTTACAAGCAATGTCTTTTCAGACTTTGTCTATACCCTTCCTCCCTAAAGCGCACAAAAGCAGCAATGAGTGATGAGGAACACACCGCCTCGATATTGTTGCGAGTGTGCGGAGAATGTTGATTTGTGCATTTTCTACCTGCCTCTGTAAATGTTCTGTCAAATGCTTGTTTAAATACTTGGATATGCAGCACATGCCAAATGTGATAAATAATGTCCATTATATGATCCATAGACGTACCCTGACAAAGGTTCATATTAAAATCACTGGGTAAAAGAATTTGGGTCACTGGTTAAACCAAACCTTTATCGCCCGTACAGTGGCATGTTTTTTGCCGCCCTCCCACTTTTGCCGCCCTAGGCGGCCGCCTAGTCTGGCCTAATGGTAGAAACGGCCCTGCTTCTACGGGAAGATAAGGTACAAGTCAAGCTGAAGTTTCTGCATCGATTAAACAACATTTCAGTGACCGCAGCAGTGACCACATCGTAGTGGTTTTTTTTTTTTACTTTAAGCCATGTTGCACAGCAGCTCGCACTGCTGCGCCTCATGTAAAAAAACAGTCTAACTCTCCCCCATGCTCGAAGACCACACTCAATGAATACAGTGCGACGTGTTTGCTGATGAGAAACAGCACAGCAGCTGCCCAGATTACTTGGTTTCTATGTAATAAAAAACCTTTTCAAAAGCCCTTATTTCATCTTTTAGTCCATTTTTGCCCAAGCTTTTTGAGGGAGTCCATGTGTGTTTTTGTAACTCCTTGCATATGTGTGGGTTGGCAGTGAGTGGAGCATATGGCAGGCGACAAATTATACTGCTAGGTTGATAGTGTTGGTCCTCAAGCTTCGGATTGCTGCCTTGAGATGTAAAGTTGTGAAAAGAAGACGAGTGATGCTCAGTAGTGTCGGTCTGGCTGGGAAGAAGACTGACAGGCATCCTGCACAAGTTAGGATATATACACTACTCTGTGTCCCCACACTCCCGAACTGACAAACGGAGGCCCTTAACTATAAAGTGAGGAGCAACAAATACGTCAGGGGGGCAAGTGGTAGAATATGCTCTCCGCATTTACGAAAAGAACAGCCCCCAGAGCTCACTAAACGTGAGAGAAAGCAAAATATAGAGCAATCAACGTGACTTCACGTGAGAACATAGAGGTGGTGGATGCTGAGCACAGAAAGAGACCATAGTACACAAAATCAGATGCTATCATACCCCAGTCACCATTACAGACAGCGAGAGCAAAAAAACGCACACCAGCCACTGCTGAAGAAATGACTGCAAACAAACTGCTTATCCAGACTGGATCGCCATGGAGCAGATACTTCTCACCAGTCACTGAGACATGTTACCAAAAACATAATGTAATAATAAAACATGATGCACACACAAATACTCAACAATAAATGCACTGTTTTCACCCCTTCAGGACTTTAGGCTGTAACTCCAACAAGCAGCAGTGCGGTGGGCCAAGTTCCGCGCCAGGATACTAGTTAGTAACAGAGCGCGTTATAAAACCCTTTATAACATAACATAACATAACATGGTCTGCTGTTCATGGTGGCTCAGGTCAGGGGCTGCAAGAGGAGCAGGGTGATGACCAGCATGCTGAGGACAAGTTATCTCCCATGCTCAGCGTAATGCACAGCTGTGCCTGCCGCAGTGTAGCAGGAACTTAATGGCGCAGTTTCAAAGAGCGTGGGTTGAAAAACAACACACAGGTGGGACACGGAGGGCGGGAGGTGGATGAAACAGAATGGAGAGTGGGATGGGGGTGGGGTGGGGGTGGGGGTGTAGGAGAGGGACTGAAGACAGTGGCATCTGTGGAAGTTGAAAAATAGTAGCACCAGTGCACGAGCCTACAGTGTAAGGACACTGGCCACTGGAAGCAATACTTGGTCCCAGCTGCATGGACGAAGATGAGAACACTGAGAGCCTGTAGGAAGATGCAGGCGAAGAGGAGGTGCTGACAATTAGGAAGCAAGAAAATGATAGTGAAGTTGGAGCCACGTGGGAGCCTGCCAGTGGTAAGTAAAGTGATGTGAGAATCATCTCGGGGACAGCCAATGTTAAGTAAAGTTAATTAATGGGCCGGCTCTGAGACCCCTCTAATATTTGTTTTTAAATATAACAGATTTTGGAAGCCCTGTGCAGACAAAACCTAAAAATTTCAATGGTTTGCTGTACGGATGTCAAACTCGATGGCGGCCATACACTAAACTCTTAGCACATTTTAAAGAAACAGAGTCACTGTGGTTCCTTTCAATGTACAGTGATGACAGCAGGGCCAGCGGGCATGTCTAAATCTGGCAGGAGGCAAAATCCTCCGCCATCCCAATGGACACTCCTCCATCTGCCAAACCATCAGTAAGGGGTCGATTATGATGGCGGACGGTCCCCCGAGGTGGAGGGACCATCCGCAGGGGCAGCGGCGTTCCCTCCATTGCAATTATGATGTGACCACCACCCTGGCGGTCACATCCCGTATATTTAACATTGCGGCGGGTGCAGCTTTAAGCAGCACCCGCCGCAAAGTTAAAAAGCCCCCTTCAACCTGGGGGGGGGGGGAGCAGGACCCGTATGCCTTTTGTGGCGGCATTGCTGGTGAAACCTTGCAGACACCTCATCATACCCGACTGAGAGCACCTGTGTCCAACTATTTCCCAGAAAATACATTTATTAGGGGGATGTAACACTCCAAACTGCCCCCTTCTGCATGGGGGAATGGTAGAGGAGAAGCTGTACAATCGTGCAAAGTGATGTATGTGCACTGATTTTAGGGCCTCCTTTATGAGCAAGTCACACAGCACAGTTCACCTTGCTGTGCTCGACTGCGTGACAGAAAAAGGACAGAAATGTGCCATTTTTAAGTCAAAACAGCACGTTTGTCTTTTCTCTTGATCTGGTGCCCTGTTGGCAGACTAGCGCTAGCTCAGGCAACCTTTTACCATGGTGCTAGGACACCTGTGTTGCATGCAGGTTTGTTTTTGTACAAGAAAGGGCACCTCCCAGCACAAAAACAGCCCTGGGAGTCATATTCCACATTACATTATGTGGCGCAAACGTGATGCAACCCTCTCATAAATAAGCTCTTTATTATTAAAGTGTGTATTGTTTCACACGCTACACATCAGAAATTAACATGTCAGCATGCTTAAAGACATTCCTGAATTTTAATTTGGTAAAGGAAGATCGATAGTGCAGTTATAGATGTATAGCCTTCGTTATGGTGAAATAGATAAAAAAGCATTAGACTGCAATTTGATTATCTAAACAGAGCAGAGCATGATGTGCGTGCCCACAATGGAATCCAGCTTTGCACAGCTGGAGGCAGCCCAAACAGGTGTAAAATTGATTAAAAATTCAAAGCCCTAAAAATACTCAGAGATTTAAAATGCTGAACAAAAATGTTGTGCCTCGATCACATTACAGTACAGCTTTGCCGCCTCAGCGTTACTTATAGACAGCGTGCAGCAATCCATTAAAAAAAATGATGCACACTTTTCACAGCCAATTACACCACAGTCTCCAAAGTTATTGTAATTCAGCAGCTGGAACACTTCTTAACAAAAAAAGCAGAAGTAGCAGATATTCCAAGCAGATTATTTCTCTAACTACTGGATAAAACTGCAATAACAGACACAAATATATGATTCTTAAATAAATATCATAACCAGGGAACAGTGCTAAGATGTCAGGGCGACCTTAAAAAATGAAATTCTATATTTAGACTGCACTGAATACAAAAGTATAATCCAATGCCATTTTTTAAACGTGGAGCTTGGTTACCTTGGAGACACACTTGGTGAGCATATGGCGAATATAAATCCGATTTGGAAGAATTTTGCGAGCAAACATATGCTCATTCATTTTAAATTACCAGTTGTAGTAACAATAGACTACAAAGTCAGCAAATTTGCTTCATGTGAAAAATATCAGCTTTACATGCTTCTATATAATGTATATATGTTATGATGAAGCGCATCTCTTAAGGGAATCCATTTTAATGCAAATACACATATTCACATTTTCCTCTCCTGAATTTTTCTTTCCTCTGGGCTAAGTGGAATTTCCCAGTATAACATTTAGAAATTACAAGTTTAGCAATAGCCATTTTTTCATGTGAGTAAGCTGAGTTTCATAAGGTAGGTATAAAATATCACCTGTTATTTGAAGTGCAGAATTTCGTGCTATAAATGTATTTATTTTATTTATTTATTTGGTGTTTTATATAGTGAGAACAAGACCCTGAGTAGGGTATCAGAACGCTTTACATTTGCATGTCAAGAAAAGGTATGTTACCAAGTCATCAGTAGTTGTACGTTGATTTTGAGAAAAATATTAAAGCATAATTACATATATACAAGACCACAAAGATGTTCGATCAGAGGTAGCATGTGAATGATCATGGAAGGTCAATGATAACGGAGAGTCTGCTGAATTATGAGAGATATTTATTTGAATTCAGAGATTGATGAGACTCTTCTAATGTTAGGGGGGAGAGCGTTGCAAATTCTAGTAGCTGCACCAGAGAAAGCTCGGCCATAAGTTCTTTTCTTACGGAACAGGCGGTTGCAGTACTAGATTTCCATGACTCCGGGAGACACAGCATCCTCCTGATAGTGTGATTTTCTGGACTAGGTACACTGGTCTTTTATGGTGTATTACTTAGTGAGTGATACATGTCATCTTTAGTTGTACTCTTGCTTCGTAAGGCAGCCAGTTAAGCGCTCTCAGATGAGGGGTGATGTGGTCGAATTTTTTGGAGCCAGTTACAAGTCTTGTGGCCGCATTGAGGCAAGCTTTCAGTGGCGCAGTTGAGATCCTGGGAAGACCAGCCAGAGTTGTGCAACAGTACTCGATCCTTGATATGACTGGTGCCTGGATTGCTGGTTTAAGGTCTGACTTATTTAAGAAAGGTTTCAGTTTTCTGAGGTAGCTTGAATAGAACCGGGCATTTTTTGCCATTGTGTTGGTATGTGATAGCATGTTCAGGTTTTTCTCTAGTATAAATCCCAAGGATTTGGAAGAATCAACAATCCTTGGAGTACATCTTAGTTCTGTTATCTGATAGGTCCACTCTAGGATGTTCGTAGCGCTTTTCTGGGGGGAAATCAGCAGGAATTTTGTTTTATGTGGGTTAAGCTTCAGGTGATTATTGGTTAACCAATGGATGGTTCTTGTTAGTGCCTGATTCATGATATCTATATCTTCTCTCAATGTGACCTTGATGTAAAGCTGTGAGTCATCTGCGTACATGTGGAAAGAGATATTAGCTCATTGTAAGGTTTCTGTGAGCGGCTCTACGTACAGATTTAATAATGCCGGGGATAGTGTTTAGCCTTGAGGAACTCCGATCGCGTTTCTGGATGAAGCTGATATAGTTTGGTTGACTATGAATTTTTACGATCTGTTCTCTAGGAACGAGCTAAACCATTTTAGGACTGTACTCTCTAAACCCATCCTATTTTTCATGCAATCTAGTATTTTAGCATTTGTTAGACTTCCCATGATCCCTGGTTGGCGGAGGTTGGTACCGCAGGCCAAGTGGGTACACGTGACCACCAACGTTAGGGATAAGGCAGGTCACCTCCAGAGATAGCCCCCGCTGCACCCCCTTGGTAGCTTGGCATGAGCAGCCAGGCTTATCTTCAAGGCTTAATGTGTAAAGTATTTGCAATTACGCTCACAGCAATCCAATGATAACACCACAAATAAACTCCACACGAGTTTCATAGAAAACAAGTATATGTTTATAAAACGATATACGATGCAACCACACAGTACTAAACCGACATTTGCGTTGGGGTAATGTTCCCCCTGCCCTTTTATTATTTAGCTAAACGAAACAATTCTACGTAATCCTAATGTTGTAATATGCAGTTTAATATGCAACAGTCAGGTACTTCACAACATAAGAATAATGCAGATCGTAATATGGTTATCAGGCGAATTGTACTGTCACTGTAATGCACTGTGTAAAGCAACAACGTGGTAAACTGTTATGCCCCCGTAATGCAATGCGTACGTTCCCCTTTCGGGTACTCTGGTGGGAAAAAGCAATGCAACATGTAATACAGTTATCAGGCAATTCGTTATGCGAAACTAATGCAATGTGGAACACATATATCCGGCAGTTAGGTATGCAACACTAATGCAATGTGTAATACGACAATCCGGCAGATCGTGGTGCAGGATTCAGACAAGGAGTAACACATTTATCAGGCAGCTCGTTATGCAAACATAGTGCTATGCGTAACACACCTATCAGGCAGTTCATTAGGCAAACTAATACAATGGGCAATAAGACAAAACAGGCAGTCCGTTGTGCAGAAACAAAAGAAATGTGTTATACAATCATCAGATACTCCGCTATGCAGAAGTAATGCAATACGTAAGTTACTAACGCACCATTAACGGGGCCTCAGGCGGTCTCTCCGCCACTCGTGCTGGCTTGCGGTTAGTCTCCAGCCACAGTTGCCCCAAACAGGTGAGATAGAACACAGTAACTGCAACTTTGCACTCAGGACGTGGTGCTGCCAATCCCGTGGCACACCGGCCTCAATCCGAGCCGAAGCAGAGGCTCGCACTGCAGAACAGAGAGAGAGGCCGAGAGCGTCTCCCTCCGAGACAGGGCCCCGCCCCAGGAGTCGACACGTTACCTGGGGGGCATAACCCACTTTCCTCTCCTCGTCCAGTGACTTGGACCTCCAATGCAAACTCTGACTTTCCGGGCAATGGGAAGATCCCCGGCTGCACACTACACCCAAACTCAGAGTCACTACTACTCCCAGGAACTCTGGGTGCAACTCCTCACGAGGGTCTCAGGCTATTCACGACACAAGCATGCAGATTCGCTGAGACACACTTGATCTTCTTGTGCCCACGATCACACGGCACAACTTGTGCAGGTCTCAGGTAATAGAAAGCACAAGTACTCCGTGTCGCTGAGACGCACTTTCTCCTCTGGTGCCCCCGATCACAGGACACCTCTTGCGCAGGTCTCAGGTAGTAGAAGGTGAACACACACAGAGTTCTTGAGACACACTTTATCTCCAGGAGCCCCCGATCACAGGGCTCCTCCAGAGAGGATCTCAGGCTGCGAACAGCATATGCACATAGCGTCGCTGAGGCACACTTGCTCTTCTGGTGTGTGCGATCACGGGCCAATCCACGTGAAAGTCTCAGCCTGCCCCCAAGCACACGCACACAGCGTTGCTGAGACTTACTTGGCTCCTGGGCACACACGTTCACAAGACGATCCTCTCGAAGGACTCAAGCTAAACAGTGCATATGCACAGCGCATCTCTGAGTCTCATTTGGAACTCCCGGTGCCCAAGATCACAGGGCCCAACTTGCGAAGGTCTCAGGTTAGACAGAGCACAGGTACCTACGACATATCTCAGAGTCTTCTCTGGAAACCTTTGTGTTCCTGTGTTTCCAAACAGGGAGTCAGCTCACCGCAGGCCCTTCGGGATAGATACTTCAGGACACAGTACACAGCAAAGTCCTTCAAGCAGGGGGACACAGCACACAGCAAAGTCCCAACAGCCTTTCCTTGATTAAAACAGCAAACTGTAGACCAGCCCCAGATCACACAGCAAGAGCAGTCCTATCCAGAAGTCTATTCAGTTGTTTCTTCCTTGGCAAAGGTTCCTCTTGATCCACAAAGTAGCTCCAGTCTTGTTAACACTTGATCAAGCCATTCTCCAAAGTTCAGGGGCTTCAGCTCGCAAAGTTATAGCCCTCAATGGCTTTGAAGTCTTTGTGTTACAGGGGGCACTGACCCCTGCTCAAAACAATTCTGGGTGCTCCCTGCCAGTGACACCTTCTCCCTTTGATTAGTGGGGGGTATGGATTCTCAATCATTCAGCAGGAGATGAGACAGTTGTTTTATAGCACCAGCCCAGGCCTCTTCACCGCTAGGCCTCCTCCTCCTCCTCCTACAAACCAGATGCAGGTCAGCCTGTGCTGTCTCACCTCCTCCCCTCTGTCAAGACATTCCCCAGATCCTACCGTTTTCAAATCCAGCCAGTCACTCCACAACCAGACAGAGACACACAGAAATGTTTAAAGCACAAAAACCCAGCCACTTCTAAAAGAGTGGTTTACAAATACATAATGCAAAAAGCATCTTCATAAAAAGATGTGTTATTGCAGGGTGAGTTCAGGCATACTAAACCTCACCTTTCCATCTTGAGTCCATGGGGAGATAGGCTAGAAAACATATTATACAGCCTCCCCATTCTATTCTAATGGGCAAGATGACCTTTCAGCAGTGAAAATGAAATGGAGATTTTTTCACTGCCAGGGCATGGCACACACTGTGGTACATGTCCCACTTTTCACATGCACTGCACCCCATCCAGGGAGTACCCTAGATCTACTATAGGGGGGCCAAATGTATATGGAAAGGGAAGGGCAGGGTCTGGTATGTGCAGGTATCGTTATTATCGCCTGCTGACAGGCTTGGCAGTTCGGCACTGGACTGTTCCCATTAGGCACAGGGTCAGACTGATTTAAATATGGCCATGTCTGAACTGGGGTGGTGGAGTGAGCTAAAGAACGATGATGGATTAAGCCCAGATCAGTTGACTCGGGGTGAGTGTTTGATTTGCTCAAACGCTCAGTCCATCATCCCCTTTGGTATCGACAGTAAAGTGTCTGCAGGGGCGTAACACAAGCAACTGCAGTCCCTGTGGTGCAGGGTGACCCCTAGCCCTCCAGGGGGCCTCAACCCTTCAAGAGGGCTACCATTCAGTCTTAGGCCCAGAAATTGCTGTAAGATATGGGAGACTCGGGCCCCCATAATTTTGCATTAAGCCAGTGCAGCAGGTAAACCTGAAGGCAACCCGATGGAACGTAATCCACATCACTTAAACTGATGTGAGTCAAATACATTTCCTGGTGAGGTGGCACTTTACACTTGCAACAGTTCAGCACCTACTTTGACGGGTGACATAGAGTCGTTTTGAGGCCTCCTCGCTATGAGTCCATAATATGCATTCATCACTGTGTATCTAATTTTCAATGCATTTGCAGCTACATTATCAAAGTCAAGCATAGCCCCAGTTTATGCTGTGGTACAGTTGAACACTCCTAGTACATAGCAGGGCTCTGCATTCAGTTAAAAAAATAAAAAATAAATGGGGTCTATTTACAAAGGTAAATATATACGTACATATTTAGTCCTATATATATTTATTAATACTACCTCTAGGTGTAACACAAAACATTTTTTGCTATTCACAATCTCTGAGTTTCGATTTTGGTGCAACTCTAAATTTTTTTAATTCACCATTTCAGAGTGTAGGTTTACACCTAATTATAGACTTACCTATCTTACCTATCTTCACCCGGTCAAATCAGGGGTAGAGCCTCCTACAACTGGATTTATGAGTGCAAAGTCACAACATACAACTTTCTGCACATAGGTGGAGATCACCACCACTGTGGCAGAGATATCTAGATGGGAAAGTATAGTATAAATTATATTATATCGTTTCTTAATCTATCAAAAACATAAAAAAAATTGTTAATGGAAGATACATAGCAAGTTAATTTTTTAAATGCCAACTCTCTATCAGCCCCAGTCCGTGCAGGTGACAGCGGTCGGGCGGCAGGGTCGCGTTGGGGGGACTTCGAGGTACGATGCCAAGGGAAAATTAATTATTTATTTAATTTACCCTCAGCATCATCCCTCGAAATCCCCCCAATGCGGCCCACCGCTGTTACCTGCACAGACCACGGCTGCTCTCTACCTAGAACTAATAAAATTAAATGTTACAGTGCATTAACCCATCAAATAAATGTTCAGCAAATAATTAATTGAAATATATTACTTTATTTGCTAAATAAAAATAATTACAAATAATTTGTAAAAATCCAACTATTGTTAACATATATACAATATTATATATATATATATATTCACTGAAAAAACCATAGGTTATAGACCATATATAGTTAGGAATTAGCATTTAAAAAACCTTATTTTACTCACACAAAACCATTGAAATTCCATATATAGTTAGTTGCACTAACTATGTATCGCGCACCCGCAATCCACTGCTGATGATGTCACATATTACATCATTCATGACATGGTCAGTGACATCACTGATGACATCACTGATGACATCTCAAATGACATCACTGATGACATCACTGATGACATCTCATTTGACATCAATGACCACATCACTGATGATATCATTCATGTGACAATACAATGCATCTCCTCACATTTTAATATAACCTCTGTTTCACCCAGTGTTAAATACAGAGTATAATTTTTGAAACCATTGACACACCAATACTAGTTACTACATACGTACTCACTGATTCCTACGTCTACACACACATTCACTCATTCACCCATACAATCATTCATACATACAATCACTCATCTTTACAACACTATCATATGCACTCATACACCTATACAGACACTCACACTCTGCCACTCATCCATGGAGTTACTCACACACCTAGTCAGTCCTGTAAAGAATCAATCACACTTCCATTTTCTTGTCTATACAGTTAAACATAGAGCACCTTACATTTTCAAACATATAGTAACACATACTTACTTTCTTATACAATCATTGATACAAGTACACATTGATCTGCACAGAGTCACACACCTCCCAGCCAGCCACACACACACTCAGTCTCCCATACAAATACTTGGACAATCAATCAATAACCCATATAGTTAATCATATAGCTACTGATCAACACATGCAGTAGTTTACAGAACAACAGACATAATGATGCACAAATTAAGACAGTTTAGTCACTAACCCATGCACTCAGTGAGACACATTTAATCACTCACTCATACATTCAGTCATGCACCTACTAAATCCTTCGTCCAGACAGTTATACATCTACTCATTCTTCAATATCTAAAACATATTTAAACTTTACAGAAACACACAGTCACTGGATGATGTCATCAGTGATGTCATCAGTGATGTCATTTGAGATGTCATCAGTGATGTCATCAGTGATGTCACTGACCATGTCATGAATGATGTAATATGTGACATCATCAGCAGTGGATTGCGGGTGCGCGATACATAGTTAGTGCAACTAACTATATATGGAATTTCAATGGTTTTGTGTGAGTAAAATAAGGTTTTTTAAATGCTAATTCCTAACTATATATGGTCTATAACCTATGGTTTTTTCAGTGAATTTTCAAGGTTTTGTAAATGCTAATTCCTAACTATATATGGTCTATAACCTATGGTTTTTTCAGTGAATTTCATTGGTTTTTTAATAGCTAATATCAAAACCTTTACAATGTATTATTCTTTAAAAAGAAAAATATTTTTTACATGTTTTTTATACAATTTTTTTTGTATTTTTTTTGTTTCGCTCCCAGTACGCGTACCGGTTAGCTTCCCGTTAGCTCAATCCGGAGGCGCGACCCGGTACGCGAACTGGTAAACGTTCCTTTTGCGCACCTCTCGCGTTACAAAACAACATGGTGACGCTTCGCGTCAGCATGACGTTTCGCGTTCTCGCGTAATACGTCATATTACGTGCTACGTTTGCGTACCCGGAAGCGCACCGGTACGCGAACCGGAAGCGATCCGCGGCGCGGCGCCGACCGCGTAATGTAAACATAGCAGGTCATGTGACTCGATAATAACACTTTTCATTGGTTCATTTCACTTTTGGTTTCCTAATGATGTAATACAAGGTCATGTGATCTAAAATGGACACTTGTCATTGGTTTAGAACTTTTGTTTTTCCCAAATGATGAAAACCCCTCCTTCTTTCATCACTCTGACTTTCATCTTGCTGAGAGAAAGACCCTTTATTGAGACTTTGTGATGGCTTCATTAGTAGCTTCAGCTGGTGCTAGCCCACCACCTCCACCAAATCCAAGAAAGAGAGGACCACCTGCAGAAGTAATTCTGCAAGAAGAGGAAGAACAGGAAGAGGAGGAAGAGCATGAGTTTTTGCCAGAGGAGCCCAGGAGGTACAATCGACAGGAGAATTATATCTGGCAATTCTACAGAATTCCTAAGGGGCAAAAGAAAGTGAATGCTCGTTACGTGTTTTGCCGCATATGCGGTGACAGATTGTCAAGGGGCACCGATAAAAAATATAGTTATGGGAATCATACTATGCATCGGCATATGAGTAGGTGGCACCCAAATAACTATAGTGCTGCCCAGCTACGTGACCAACAACAACATCCCCTCCAAATGGCAAGAAGATCGGTGGTTCCAGAGGTGTCGGGACCAGAGGCGAGGGAGGTGATTGCAAACATCCAAATGTTGTTTGGTCACGTAAAACAAGTGTGCGTGGAATGTGGCGCTTTCATCTGCTACAGAGAAAGTAGCATCACTTTGATTTTGCGAGCAATTCAAAATCATATTAATGTTTGCACAAAACGCACCAAAAAATAAATTCTTTTTTTTTTTTTGCTCCTGTTGAGCCCTTTATAATGGATCGTTTTTGTTTCCCCCCCCCCCAAAAAAACCAAAAAATTTTTAAAAACGTTCAGAAAATACAAAAAAAGTAAAAAAATGTTCAAAAAATACTAAAAAAAATATAAAACAACAAAAACATAAAAAAAAAAGTTCTTTTCAGAACTAACTCCCCATTATAAAAAAATTAGTAGAAAATTTGGAACTCTGCCAACCTGTATTTCTCTTAGTTCGCTCCCGGAGCGCTACCCGGTACGCGTACCGGAAGCTAACCAAAAAAATATTTTTTAAAAAAGAACAGTAACTATAAGGGAAGGAAATACACAGTTATGTTAAAAGAAAGACAGCTCTAGGGAGTAAAATAAGGATACTGTTACCTACAATCCACTGTTGATGATTTCACATATTACATCATTCATGACATGGTCAGTAACATCAACAGCAGTGGATTGTAGGTAACAGTATCGTTAGTTTACTCCCTTTAGCTGTCTTTCTTTTAACATAACTGTCTATTTCCTTCCCTTATAGTTACTGTTCTTTTTTAAAAAACATTTTTTTGATCAGTCATAAACAGTGACATTAATAGAAACAGAGAGAGTGAACAAGAGTGAAGAACTATGGTCCTCCTGAGCCACCCTCAGAAAACCAAGGGGGTCAAGATACATCTACCGTGCCCCCTTCTACCTATTCTGAACATTATTTGCCCTCCATCTTGTATCTTGATTCGAACGAAACACAAAATGGTGGACTGCCATAACGCTGCTGGTTTGCGAACCGGGCAACTTCCCAGGAAGCGGTCCCCAAAAAAAAAAAGTTGGGAAAGTAATTCACAGACACTAAGAGTAATAGAGATGGAGTGAGTGAACAAGACTGAGAAACTATGAGAACAGAGGGACTGAGAAAAAGAGTGGAAGGAGTTGAGTAAATAGGTAATAGAGAAAGGAATGAGGAAAGTAGCAAAGGCAGGAAACTGAGGATTAAAGAAGTGAAGCAGTGGATCTAATAGTAGGTGAATGTGATAGAAATGTAACGAAAAGAGTACAACTATTTACCTTGTAATTGCTGTTAAATTAATCACATTTTATTTCTATACTTTCAATCTGTGAAAGAGAGAACCAACATTTAAAAAAAAATTAAAATATGTATTTAAAAATTACAAAAGACAAGGGAAAATATTGAAGGACAAATAGTTTTTCAACAACTTTGACACTGACAGAAGCTTCTGCTTCTCCAGGTCCTCTACACAATGCTAAAGATATACATTTTAAACTAACAGTATCTTGATGCAGATGAAGTGAGGACTATCTTAAAACATGGTGCATCTTTTGCATTGCTCTTGTTTCAGAAAAGTGTCGCTTCAGTATGCCAATAACATGTCTCCTATCCAGAGATTTGTTTGAGGTGAGGCCTACTCAGAGTTCAAGATGAGATTTACACTTGTTGAAGTGTACAGAGGAGATAATATCTGTGAAAGTCTACTAATGAAGTGAGTCATGTCCACTGCACTCTTCAACAAAGTAGAAACCTCCTATGTTTCCCTGGACAGACCTAAACTTGATCTGCACAATGTGATTCGTAATGATAGGAAACTCAAGTGATGTAATTGAAATATGTGCAATTTATTTTGCTCATTTCACAATCACATCACTTGTGTTTCCTTTGCTTAGGTATCTCATTGTGCAGATGTAGTCCAGCATATGAAAGATTACGTAGAAGTGCAGCACTGCATACAATAAATTTAACACTTACAGAAAACTCACCTTCTCCATGCCTCCTACACAGTTCTACATATACATCATAAATGCAAACAGTACAGAATTAATTATACATGTTAAATGGTTTATTTTTGCTGTTCTCAGAATGTATCAAAATTCACTAAAAACAGTGACTTGAAGGTATTCATCATGTAACAGCGGGGAAAAAAAAACACAATCAAAATGATTGTGTTTAAAAAACCCATACAACATCAGAAAATAAAATTCAGAACTCCTTAAAGTTAACTTACTTTCCATGACGTCCAAGGATGTCCTATAAACAGCTTACACTCTTTTGTGCTGTTATTACTTTCAGCCCGCCACTTTCTGAAAGAAAAGCTCCATCGTTTTTAAAAACACGTTACATGCAATAAATGACTTCTTGCTCTCTACCACTATTTTCCACAAGGCCAAATCTAGTCAGAGATATTTATAACTCTTGGATTTCTTGTAAGCCAATCCCATCATTTGGCATTTCCGCAACTTTCAGAATTAAAATGTTGAAGATCATTTTCACAATCCTGGAATAATAATATCTTCCCCTTCTTGGTCAGTCATGTTCTACATTTCCTATGACACTGATACTGCTTAATATGAAGCAGACTTACACTACCTCTATGAGTACTACAATTATTTAATTCTCTACATCACTTTTAATCACAAAGCAATGTAAAACAGTAGACAGCATTGCAGACTTACATTCCCTCTACTCCATGTTTTGATTGGCTGCTTCAATTAGCTTATGAAAAGAAACAATTTTTCTGAACTCATTTAAAGTGCACATACATCTCCATAATGTCCAATCCTTTGATTAGAAGTTATGTCTCTGAACTACACTTATCCTCAAGGCCAAATTGTGTAGGAGCCATTAGAACTTCTTGACATTCCACAGATCATATCCCGAGATTATTTTCCTAAAATTTTGGTTTTAAAAACACCAGGTAAGAGTTTTTAAGGTCATACGGCAATTTTTTTTTGAAAATTAAAACAGAATCATTGCAGAATGACCAGCCATTTCTAGACTTTAAATAAGCTGTGTAATGTCCTGATGATATTGAAGGGCCGTCATGATATATAATTGCTGTAGTTACAAAAGTCCTTCCTGATATTGACAACTGCGAAGCTACAAATTTTTTTATTAAAGTTGTCAATTTTGTTCCATCAGGCCTACATCGTTGGAACATTAAAATGACGTACTGGCCATATTTTCGTATAAATAATGTGGACATCATTTCAGATTTACATTGGCTACACTCCATGCTGTGATTAGCAGCGTTTACTAGCTTATTAAAGGAGACTGATTTACTGTCTGGCAAAGTTAAATATATAAATCTTTCTGAGTCTACACTAGTAGTACTTGATACCATACAGTTCTCGCAGTCATGCTGCCATTGATAAGAAAGCCCAAACAGCTGATCTACATCTACACCTTCAGCATGTAATACATCAAGCATATACATTAAAAACTCCTGACAATCTTGCTGAATATTTTGAGAAAATTGTGTTTGCCCTGAACATCTGTCTAACAGGTTTCGAATTTCAGACACACTTTCTATTTTTGTTCTATCTGTGCTACATTTCTCTAACACAGAATTCAACAAACTGCAAAATCTTTGATCAGAATTGACCACAATCTCTTCTTTTACATTTTTTAGAGAAAACAAAACATTCATTACTACATTAGCATAGCAGTTGACACCAGAACTGTTTTCAAACTGAAAACCAACAACATCTTCAACAGAATCCTCTTTGTTTCTGCTTGTAATTTTAGGTTCATTCACTTTTTGTCTTTTTGCTACAACCTCCCCAGTATTGTTCTCATTTCTTCGTTTCCGGCCTACCAGACGTTTCTCAAACAAAGGAAACTGAGGCAAATGTGGCGCATACTCTCTTCTTAACCTATTGTATTCCTTAACACAATCTAGATCTGCACAAATGTTTCTGACATCACACTCAATCAAGTACAATCCCGATAAAGTTCTAACTCGTGACAATGCCACATATGCCATACCCTCCTTGAACACAGAACTGCCAATATTCACCAATGCAGTGTCTACACTTAAACCTTGCGATTTATGAATTGTCACCGCATATGCCAAGCAAACAGGGAACTGCTTACGGCGAACATATAAGTCTTTTACAAGCAAAAATCTAGCAGAACAACGAGCAATTAGCTGTACTTCCTCAATGCCATCAAATTTAATTTTTAAAAATTCAATTCCATCTCTATTTCTGTATTTCACAAAATCAACAACATTACCCATTGATCCATTTACCAGACCTCTTTCAACATGTAAATTCCTTCTTAAAATTATACGGCAGTTCAAGCACACATTCAGAGTCTTTTCAAAACCTGCAGTTTTAGATATAGTCTTCTCTAATGAATCCAATTTTGATTTCAGATTCTCAGACAAAATAATTGTTGATCCCATATGCTGTACTCTATCAATAGCTTCCACTTTCACAATCTCTTGCTTTTCTAAATGCAACATTTTGTTGTTAAATTTGGCACATTCTGCAAGAGTTGGCATCAAACATATTCCAGATTTCTTATCAGTAATTTTCTGAAAAATATTCTCAGGCACAACATCTTGTTCTGGATATAAATTTGACAGTAATCGTGCATGTAAAGCTTCTTTTCCATGCTCGGTCACTTTTCCAATTCTAACATCTTGTAGAATAGTCTTGTAAACTTCATCCTTTGCCTGACGCATATTTTCATGCAGTTCAGCATAATTGAAGTTTAACCATATATTGACGTTGCCAATGCTGCCTAGGCACTTCCTGGTATCTTCATGCGTGAGCATTTTGAACACAGGTTGCCCTTTCACTGGTGTCAGCTGCAGAAGATCTCCGAAAACAATGATGTGTTTGCCACCAAATAACACATCATACTCTGTTTTGAGAACTTCTTGCATCCTCAAATGCACAAAGGCAAGCATGACATTGGAAACCATGCTTACTTCGTCAATGATAAGAAGTTTCATTTTCCTCAAGATTCTTGAAACTTCAAAACAAGCATCTCCAGATAGCTTGTGATATTCTAATTTGTTGTCATGCTCCACTGGCAGCATCAGTAAACGATGTAAAGTAATCCCTTTAATATTATGTGCTGCCAGTCCAGTTGGAGCAGTGACAACACAAGACAGCGATGACTCTGTCCTTTCCTGCAAATAGCATGAAATTGCTTTAATGAGGAAACTTTTTCCAGTTCCCGCTTCTCCACTCACGTACAGTCGGACAGGCTTCAACGACGTACATGAGCACTCTTTCTTATCATGACTTAATCCATGATCAATTTGCATGGTAACTTCGTCATATATTTTCCTCTGCTCAACGTTGAGTTGCCTTTCCAACTCTTCTAAGTTAACCACATCCTCTTGAGCATGTGCCATGGCTCTTTCCACCTCATTCATAGCAGTGGCAGCTTCATTTTCAATAAGAGGTCCTCCTAGTGGATCCTGACTCAATGAAGCAGAACTCTGACTGTCCTGAGAACTGTCTCTGGCAATCTCGGCTGCAATTGTTGCTTCCTGCTCAATTTCCGCATTCAACATTTCTACATATTTGGGAAAAGCAGGACATTCTATGGTCTCCTTGGCGGCATTGAAAGAGTCTTCATAACAGAGGAAATCTCCAAGCAGTTCCTCTTCTGCACGCCAAGGCTTGAAAAGTTGCAAAAGTGCTAAATAGAAAAACTCCTTTTTTTCAGGAGATTCGCCACTCAATTTTCGATGGTTTATCAAGTGGCATTTTCTTTGCTTCACCAGACATCCCTCACTTCCTATTACAGCATACACTCCTTTCTCAGTATCTTCTTTGATGTTCCTCTTGAACATGTAATTTTGCAGAACCTCATACAGACAAACATTCTCGAGGTGACTGCTTCGATTTGGATAATATGTATCCAACATGTTGGTCTTCAAAATGTCGGTACTGTTTGGCTCCTTTTCCGCCAAATACTCAATTTCCCGCACAGGTTTGAGAACTCGATTACGCGTTGCAGCAAGACCAAGACTCGCCCAAACGATACTCCTGGACTTGGCATAGAGACTTGCTGAAGACAACCGGTCAGAACATTCGTACGCTCCGATTTCTCGATGCGACAACATCTTCAGACTGAAACTGTACAACTTCTTGCTGAGGCTCTTTTCATGGGAAATGTCCTCCCACATATCCTTCAATTCTGTCTTCTCTTTTTTGGTGATGTAAGACGTCACATACCGAGCCACAGCCATACAGTTATCAGCCACAAACTGTATATCCATGTTAGCATTCCACATGGACAAAATCACCGGGTTGTAGTCGTTGATGTACTTGGACTCTTCGTTCCTCTTCAAATTGTAAGTGTTTTTAGGTGATTTCTTCATGACATTGTGTCGCAGCGAAGACATCAAACTGTTTACTCTTCCTTTAGAAATCACCGGTCGTGGATAGCCGAAACGACATTTAGTGTAGAACTTGTCCTTGTTTCGGAATTTACGACGGCAGTACTTTCCACATCGATGGCTTTGGAAACGCAGAACTTTTTCTCTTAGGCTTTTCTTCTCCTTTGCGTTTGGAACAGCACACGTAGAATACTGTTGGATGAAACTCATCACTGAGTCATCTGGATCCGTTCCAAATTTAGGTGCATCCTTGATCCACAGCAACATATGTATATGAGGAGCACCTCTTGCTTGGTACTCCTTTCTCCAGAAGAAATCCAACACCTCTCCAAGAGGTGGATTCTTCTTATTCATGATGAAAGACATCATAGCTTCAAATCTATGATTGAAGTACCTACATACATTGACTGGATCCAAAGAGCACAGTTCTCCGGGTGTCTTGAATTCGATGTTTTCTACGTTAGCATTTGCCTCTCGTAGAAATTCAAGTAAGTCTTCCCAGCCATACTCGGCACAGCTCAGAGTGAGGAACCATGTGGGAGTACCTAAGTTCCTCAGCATACATTTTAAATCACCATGACGACGGTACCAGTACTCATTAGTACCACGCTGACACGCCATGAGATTAATCAGGTGAGAATCCAAAATACTATCTTGGACATTCACTTTATCCATAAAATCACTTGCCGAGATGTTTTGCATGTGTATACCACTTTTCAAGATGTGGTTCACTGCATATGACAGTCCAGACAGATCGCTTTCAAACAGGAGATGAAACAAATATGGAATGCATTGTCGAAACCTAGCATCTCCTGCATACAATCGCAAAGTCCGGTATTCAGAAGCAGGAATTTGATGAGGTCGCTCATCATATCTTCCTCCCTGACCTGTTGGAAAAAGCTGTGGGAAACACCGAGCTTCCAAACTTTGCTCCCAAACACTAATGGGACTCCCTTTGGCTTGTTTCATTTGAAACAACTCAATAGCATTCCCCATGACTTCCTTTGAATGCAAAGGATGAACACTATAATGTTCATATATTTCCTCACTAGTAGAGAGTTCTACTTTCTCAATTTGACCAGCACACAAATCGCTATCCTCTTCCTCACTTACTTCCTCTTCTTCAACATATACATTCTTATAGTATTTATTATTTTTTTTCAAATACAATGTTGCCTTTTTAACTTTCCTAACATCTACTAAATCTTGCCATATTTTCTTATTCTTTGTCGGAACCCCATTAACTAAGATAACCAGAGGTTCCTCTTCCACTTTTTCTACTCCAATTGTGTTAATGTTTTTCTTCAAATCTAGAGGCAAATAAACAACTCTTCCCTTTAATCCTCTCTGTAAATCTGATGGAGGCAATTTCCCTGTCTTTGGCTCCATTCTTACAATAGCCTGAAAGGGATGGATACTTTGAATCAAAATAGATTCATAAGTATTTAAGTCCTTCAATTCAGAAGGAATCTCAACCAATTCCAGATTATTATGAACTGCTCTAGCAGGCATCTGGTTTTGTTTTAATTTGTTACAACAATAAGTACACACACGTTGATCCAATCCCAAATCAAAACAATTTTCTACCATCAAGTATGTTGCAAAATCCTTCCATTCACTATTATTTTCCCTTTCACTTTTTGCATATAAATCCACTAACTTAGTCTGATTCTTATAATAAGTGCGTCGACAACACACACAAGTGAAATTAGGCCTCTCACTTGATTTCATGTCAAACGTCGCAATTTCCCTCTGGAAATTATCTGTACTGGAAACATGTACAGTATCTTCCAAATGACCCTCTATTTCTTGCTCAATTTCAACATTCTCCTCTTTACTTCCAAAGTAACAAAACTCAATTTCTTCACATATATTCCTCACATCTATTTCAGAACCATGCAGAAGAGCAGCACATAATTGTTTCAGCATAATTGCTGGACTCTTAGCATAATACAACAGTCTAACTAACTTCCTCACTTTGTTATGATGCACTGCTAGCATCCTGAAATGATGAAAAACACTCTGGCATACTCTCCTGGAAAGACAAGCCAGTGAATGACCATGCAAACCTGTCACTTCTCTCACTCTGCAAGGATCTAATTCTTGCAACAACCTCATTTTCTGCTTCAAACTTTTCTTGTTAAATGACCGTACAAAATCACAAAGCAAATTGATAGAATCCTGTCGCACACTGCAAATACTACTACACTTCCAGGTGTACACAGGACCCTTAGCACGTCTTCCTAAAACCTCATTACCTAACAACTCTTCTGCCTCTGTTGTCACAAGTTTTTCTTTTTCAACTGGACAACCATCTTTCACTTCATAAGCACGACCACTGATGTCAACTGCATGCACCAAATCATTATCCTGGAAATAACTCTCTTCATTAAAAAATGCCTCACAGCTTGAACTATGTATCCATTCTCCAGAAAAAACTTCACAAAAATTACTACGATTAACTATTCTCTTCCATCTACTATTTCTTTTGAAATCAAAAATTGCCTTGTTTAGCTTCCTAATTCTATTGATTATCAAAATAAATAACTTACGTTTAATTTCAAAAGCCTGATCAATAACTTTCTCAACTTTTTTTTTTCTCCTATAAAAAACTAATTTCTGTTGACCTTTCTTAATATTTTTTAACAAATTGCCAATTATCCTGTTACGGAACATTCGTTTACGAATCTCCGTAAACTGTTGTTTCCTTCTACTATCATGCACAGATTTATCTCTTGCTCTAGCAGTAACATTTTCATTTGTCCTTTTCTTTCCATTTGATTTACTTGTGTTGTTATGGATTGAAACATTTTCTGTACTAATATTTTTTTTATTTGAAATATTTTTTATGAAATATTTAGAGCTCTTACCCGGTGCTTTCTTCATCGCTTGAGAAATCTTTTTGTTAGAGGACTGCTGCATTTTTTTTTTCTCCTGCTGTCTTTGACGTTTTGCAGCCTTCATCTCTCTTATTTTTGTAGGCATAGTTGAATCTGAGGAAAAATATAATAAAAATGTTAATAAAAAAATATTATCAAACAGTAAATCAGTAATAGTGATCAAAAACATAACACACTACTTGACATTTTAAATAGAAGATTTTTTAGTCCTTGCAAATTTACAATACAGAAGTAGCAGAAAAGAAATGAGATTTATATTTATGTTACCTATGCTATTTTATATGTGAATCTGATCTAATTTTATGAGCATATTTTAATATTTTATTGAAGACACTACACATAACCTGTTTTTGAAGGTGTCTTTATTTTTAAATTAAACGGTTTACCTTTTTACTTTTTATTCATTATAAATTTTAAAAATAAATGTTTATAATTCCAAAGGCTCAAGCAGGTCATCTTCCCATCCTATATCATATAATTCGGACAAATCTGCATCCTCATCACGCTCTTCTTCATCCTCAGGATTTAAATCATCCAATGGATCAACATCCACTGATGTTTCAATTACAAGTTCAATGATGAGGTCAAAATCAACTGATTGCAGATTGTCGCTCATGTTGAGGTTGTCTTTATCTTTAAAGAAAGACAACAACAATGAGATGTTGCAGAGTAAGAGACAAATCTCACAGATTATAATAGTAAAATTATTTAACAAGAGTAACATTTTGCAGCTATTATTTAGCCATGTCCAGCGATGCTGAGCAGGTGAAGCCTATGTCTAATTTTTCACTGGACAGGACTCATCTGTTCTTAACCTTGGATAAGCCTCAACGACTCTGTGTCCCCTGCACATACTCAAATGTTAAAGTGCAGATTTATATTAAATGGCACATCCCCAGGCATGCACCAGTTAATGTGCACCACTGCTTTACCACCCATGGTGTGCCGCATTTACAATCAGATAGGAGAAAGCTGCTTCAAAACCCTGCACCTGCTTGAAGCTGGCATAGGTCTTGACGCAGCATTGTATAGATGGGGCACCCCTGATCCTTGCTGGAGCTGCATCGCACTTACGATACAACTCCAGCAATGCGCCACCTTTACAGCACAGATGCGTCACACATCTGTGCCTTTTTTGCCCCATGCTGCGCCGCATTGTAAATGCAGCACACCATGGGTGGCGGAACAGTGGCGCAGGATGACTGTCACATCCCTGGGGATGCGCCACTCATCATAAATCTATCCCTAAGCTTCTTATCTTGTTACAGATGAACTGCCATATGTATCATCAAAATATTTTACATATTATAAATAGCAAATTTTAAGGAATAAATAGCGATTCTTTACTATTCCTAATTTGCAATGAGCAAATTGCTAATTGCAAATTACCCATTCATTTCCATAGGCTAGGAGGCTCATAGGAATTAATGTTGCAAGTTGTGATTAGCAATTAGCTCATCACAAAATAGGATTTTTTTCAAGCGTGCAGGGGTATCTCAAGAACAACCTGCTGCACCCCTGAAAAAGAAATTTGGGAGCACATGGCACACCTACATGCCCTAATGGCATGTATGGGCGTCATATGGGACCTTTTTTTTTTTAAAAAAAAAATTCTTTTTGAAAAGAATTCGCAAATTACCACAAACTACAAGTTGGTGGTAGTTTCCAAATCCTTAATATCATTTTTTACATATTTTTTTTTTATACATTGCATTTAAGGAATCACAATTTTTGAATTATTGACATTTTAAGTAATTTCCACATGTGCACTGTTTTCTAAATATAATTTGAAAATCGTTTTTGGGGAAAAGTAATGGTTTGCAAATTTATGACAAGGACATAATGGTGTATGCTTCTCTATAAGGCATTTCAGTATCTCTAATGTCATTTTTCCCATATTACATTATAAGACCTTTCCCCATGAAGCACATTCCTTGTAAATATGCTCCCACCAGTGCATTGCAA
Source organism: Lissotriton helveticus (assembly GCF_964261635.1). Lineage (NCBI taxonomy): Eukaryota > Metazoa > Chordata > Amphibia > Caudata > Salamandridae > Lissotriton > Lissotriton helveticus. The sequence continues at coordinate 577,494,043 of NC_136065.1, forward strand.
ATTTAGATTTTGACTGTTTCAGACACATACCCATGTTGAAAGTGACCCAAAAAAATTGCAAACGTTTAAAAAAAACACATTCATGTGTCTTAATGACATTTTAATTCATTTCCCCATGGACAATGTTTTCTAAGTGGCACAAAAGAGGTATACACCTATCATAAATCTGTCCCTAGAATTATAAATGATTAAATCAGGATGACAATAAGATGTGGCCTATCCAGAGGTTTGTTTAAGGTGAGGCCTACTCAGGATTGCAGATTAAAGTTATGCTTGATGAAGAATACAGAGGAGATAATTTATTGTAAAGGCCTACCAATGAAGTAAGTGATTTCTACTTCATTGCACCAGTCATCATAAATGTATCCATAAGCTTCTTATCTTGTTAGACATCAACCGCCATATGTATCATATAACTATTTTGCATTTCCAAAAAAGCGAATTTTAAGGAATAAATAGCGATTCTTTACCATTCCAAATTTGCGATGAGAAAATTGCTAATTGCAAATTACCCATTCATTTCCATGGGCTAGGAGGCTCATATAAATGAAGGTGCAATTTGCGATTAACAATTTGCTCATCACAAATTAGGAATTTATTCCAAAAGTGCAGGGGTGTCTCAAGAGCACCCTGCTGCAACCCTGAGAAAGAAATTTGGGGGCATATGGCGAACATAAATTTTAACAACATTCCTTTACCTCAAAAACGATTTTCAAATCATAACTTCAAAACACTACACATGGGAAAATTACTTAAATTGTCCTTAAGACACATAAAAGCGTATTTTGATTGGCTTTCCTGCATGGTAGGGTCACTTTAAACATGGCTATGTAACATAAACATTCAAAATCAAAATTTTCAATGTACAGGTGGGAGCATATTTACAAGCAATTTGCGCCACAAAGAAAGGTCTGACATTAAAATGGGAAAAATAACATCAGGGACAGTCAATTGCCTTATAAAGAACCATACACCATTATGTCCTTCTCTTGAATTTAAAAACAATTCCTTTTTCCCAAAAACGATTTTCAGATCATAATTTCAAAAAACTGCACATGAGAAAATGACTTAAAATGTCATTGAAACACATGAAAGCGTTTTTTTATTGGCTTTCCTGCATGGTTGGTTCACTTTTATCATGGCTATGTAACACAAACATTGATAATTAAAATTTTCATGCACATGTAAGAGCATATTTACAAGCAATTTGCGCCACAGAGAAAGGTCTTACACTAAAATGAGAAAAATAACATCAAGGACAGTCAATTGCCTTATAAATAACCATACACCATTATTTCCTTGTCATGATTTTAAAAACAATTCCTTTTCCACAAAAACGATTTTCAAATCATAATTTCTAAACACTGCACATCAGAAAATGACTTAAAATGTCATTAAAATACATGAAATCATTTTTTGATTGACTTTCCAGCATGGTTGAGTCACTTTTAACATGGCTATATAACAGAAACATTCAAAATCAAAAATTTCCATGCACATGTGAGAGCATATTTACTAGCAAATTGCGCCACATAAATCATAATTTTCTCCTTAAAGCACACTATTCTCTATCTAAAGTAAAGAAATATTTTCTCACCTTAGCAAATACTTTGAGTTTGAAAACAGTCTCAGAAACACACCAATTTGTCTTCAGCAGAGCAAAAGGTATGCACTCCAGAGTCTGCAGCTATCAAAAGCACAGAAATGGTGTAATTCTTCACACATATTTCTCATGTCACCCAATCAAAACTCTTCCCTCACTTTTTTTCAAATGAAAACCCTTCCCCCTCTGCCCTTTCTGCCTATTTTCCATAGCAACCACCTCTTGGAGAAACTCTGGTGTTTGCAAATTCACACAACAATGTTGCAATTGAACTCTGAACTCTCAGTGCACCTGCATATCCAGTGCTTTCTTTCATTTAATGATTTTTTATTGACCACTCAAAATACATCTTTCAAAGAACACATCTCTACACCCTAACTTTCTGTTTTCATCAATCAAAATCCACCAATCACTGTTACTACTTCATGAACACAGAAACTCCACAGTTTTTTTCATTTCAAACTCACATTTTTTCAACTGCCATTTCATTGCCACACTTCATCTGACTGCAGGAGAACCTTCTCTCACCATGTTTTCTGTCTGGATTGTTGGTCATAGTTATATTCACTGGGCTCAAAGGTACGTTGAAAGCAGAAATTTACCTAACCTCAATTTACAAGATGTGGAAATTAAGTGGTTTGGCCAGAGAGGATTAAAATGTCACCAATTGATACCATTGGTGAAAACCTTTATGCATTTGCCAAAACCTGACCTGTTAATTGTGCACTGTGGAGGTAATGACTTGGGCACTTTGACTGGTGTAGGTCTGGAAATGCTTTTAAAGGACACCTTTGAGCAATTAATGGCACTTTTTCCTCAGACTGCCTTGGTATATTCAAATATATGCCAAAGACAGAAATGGAGGTGGTCAAACCAATTTTGTCCACAAATTGAGAAGTCGAGGAAGCATGTAAACAAATCTGTTTCAGCTTACATGAGAGACCATGGAATGGGCTCCCTGTACAACAATAACTTGCGTTACTACATGCAAGATATCTACAGAGGAGATGGAGTTCACTTCTCAGATGAGGGCAACAGAGTTTTCACTCTGAATTTAAGAATGTGCATTGGTACCTACTTATAAGTACCTAAATGTACCATAAACCCAAAAGCTCTTCTCAGAGCTACCCTACATCTAATCACTCACAATTATTTTTTTACTCTAACTATTTTCACTAATTTTCAACAAAATACGCTCCCTGGTGCGCTACCCGGTACGCGTACCGGGAGCTAACCTCGCGAAATTTTTAAAAAAAATGTTTTTTTTTCCGCACATATGGGCCTCCTCAGCCACCCTCACAAAACCTAGGGGGTCAAGATAAGTCTACCGTGCCCCCTTCTACCCATTCTGAACATTATTTGCCCTCCATCTTGTATCATAATTCGACCGAAACACAAAATGGTGGACTCCCGGAACGCTTAAGGTCCGCGAACCGAGGCGCTCAACGGTTCGCGTACCGGGTCGCTTCCTGGGAAGCACACCATCAAAAAAGGTGGGAAAGTAGTTCACAGAAAAGCCACTGGAGACAATTTCACCAAATATAGAATAGCTCATACTACATACCAATCCCTACCATTTTCACAAATTTGATTGGAATTCCATTTAGCCATTTAGCCTGTAGTCCTCTCTAAATACCGTGAGGTAAATTACTTCACAAAACACATCTGAAGTGTTGGAATTGACAACCAATTAAAATGTTACTTTCATTTTCTACTTTTTTTACATGATATTTGATTGGTTATGTACCCGAATATATATAAAGGAAGAGAAGGAAACACAGCCATTTTGACTACTACTTCCTGGTGTACATTTCATTTGGATTTTCATTAATAACTTCAACTTCTTTTTAAAGGTAAGTTGTTATTTTTAAAACTGAAGTATATTGTGCACTTTAAGTTAATATGGCAAACTTTTTCTGTTAGTTATATACTATCCCTCTGTAGTACTTATAAATTTAGATACACTTTTTTATATTCCTACTTCCACTCTGATACTATACACTGCCCAAAGATAAATTCTCTGATAAAAACTGCCTATCTAAAATTAATCCCAACAGTGCCCTACCTCTACTAATATATATTTTTTTTATGCAAATTTCAGGAAAAATGGAAAGTGAACAAAACATTTCATTTGAAATTGTCCTTCCAGAGTCCAACACAGAAATCATTGATCCAAATGAGATTGAATTTATGGATGAAACATGGGACCAAGAACTACTGCAATGTGTGCAAGCAGTAGATAACCTCCTTGCAAATGAGGACATTTTACAACCTCAGAGACTACAATCTATATTCCATGATTATGAAATTTCTGACAATGAAATGTTAGAAAGTTTAATAAATTATGAAACACAATAAAAAAAGTTTAAAAAAAAAAAAAAATAATCAACAAAACCAACAATCAATTAACATACAGCATTTGAAAAGTCTATCATTCATTTTTTATTGTGATACGCTCCCCAGTACGCTTCCCGGTTCGCGTACCGGGCGCTAACCACGAAAAAAAACAAAAAAAAATTTTTTTTTTTTTTGCTTAGCGGGGCCCCTTTAAAGCCTCCACATCAAACCTAGGGGGTCAGGGAGTATCTACTATGCCCCCTTAAGGTCATTTGCCCCTTCGCTTTTGACCTCCTCTTGTCTCTCGATCCTACCGAGAGACAAGATGGCGGCCGCTCCGGACTGTTTAGAATGTTGACAGACACCGGAGAGCCAATCAACTTCGCTACGCGAAGTTCCGTTACGCGTCAAGTACGCGTACCGGGGCGCTGCCTGGTCCGCTGTTACAGATATATATCTTTTTTTGAACGTTAATTTCTCAAAATCCACTGAAGCACATATATTGAGACCTAGAAAAGGCACATCGGGCTACCAGTCCCTACAATTTTGCCAAGTTTCGTGCAAATCCATTCAGCCGTTCGGGCTAAAAGTGAGGCTAACCGCCCTATGGAAAACTCAATGTTAAAAACACGTTTTGGGACCCCCCTTTTTTCTCGGCCCCCCCTGGACCAACTCCCCCCAAATTTCCAGTGGCTGCTCAGAAACAAAATGTTCCATTTTCCAGAAAATTTCAGCCAATTCCGTCCACAAACGCCAAAGTTATTAGACATAGAATTTTCAAAAAACCCATAGAGAAAAAATCCTAACTATATATACCTACTGGCGACCGCCAGTAGGTAATATATATACATATATATATATATATATATTTATATATATTTTATATATACAATATTTTGTTATAAATTGTTTAATAAATAATATTATTTGACATGTGTAATAATAAAAAAAGTTTAAATTATTAAAAAAATTAAGTATTAAAATGTGAAAGTATAAAATAGTTTATTATTAATTATATATAATCTATCTATCTATCTATCTATCTATCTATCTATCTATCTATCTATCTATCTATCTATCTATCTATCTATCTATCTATCTGTGTATATATATGTCTGTTTGTCTATTTATCCACTTGTGTGTGTGGATATATATATGTATACAAAAAAAAAAAAAAACACAGCTCAATACACGGCTTACATTAGTACTAGTACTAGTACCCCCTCCCCCCCACACGAACAGCGCGAATAGGCATAAACAAGCCCAGTCCCAGCAAACGGCGCAAAAAGAGATGACGCTGAGGAAGATTAAATCCTGCACGGAGGAGGAGGTGGAAGTGAACCCTGAGAGTTTAGCACAAAGAAGGGTAACCAGAAGTATAAGCACCAAAAAATCCCAGGACCTGGTCACTGGCACTGGCAATTCCCTCCCCCAAGGCCTCATCACCCAATTCTTTCAGGCTTCAAACTGCCCTTCACCTTTGGAAGAAACATCACAAGATCCTGTGAACAGCGCCATACCGGGGAGCCCAAAGATCCATCTGGCCCTAAGGGACTCTCATCCCTGCGAGTCTGCTAACTTCGAGTTACCTGGGAGCCTAGAAGCTTGCTTTCAGCCTGATGCCAGGACAAAGAGCCCGATTAGGATCACTGCCGTTAGTCATGATAGGCCAACTCTGGGGGAGAACGCGGACTTAGATACTGGGAGGCCAAGCGAGGCTGTCGCATCCTCCTCCCCAAAGAGCACAGGCAAGGGTCTGAATGCAACTGTGACATCTAGGGAAATACAGAGGCCAATCCCCCAGGGTACGGAGATTCCAACAACTTCGTTCTTATTAAAATTGGAACAGACTATTGAACGTACACTTGAAACCACACCTATTAATTTAGGAAGAGCTATTGTCCCGAGAACTGTACAAACGGAGGGTTGGAGTCTGCTGAGCTTAACTCATCACCAAGACCTAACCGACCCAATTGAAGAACCCACTTTTAAAGACCTTAACTTGTCAGCAATAAGAGAAGTCCAGGACACAATGGCTAGGGCACTGCTATGGCAGTCCGCAAAGATGGAACTCCAAATCGATCTCTTGCAGTCGATAGCCCAGCATTTGGCATACCAAGATGACAAGCTGGCAAAGCTGGAAGCCCAATTTAACGCCCAACTAGCCCACGCTGCCAGCACCAATTCCTGTGACGCCTTAATTGATAAATGGGCAAGTCTACCTGAAGTCTTAAAAGAGATGCTTGCATTAGCCAAGGGTCAGGGCGAGACAACCACGCAAGAACAAGCCGCACAAAAGCTACCAGTACTGAAGACAGAGCACGCCGAAGCAGCATCCCTCAGCACAGCGGGCAACAGTGCCACAAAGGAACCCCCAGTAGGGCCCCGCACTAACTTTACTTTGGCTGATAAAGGAAATGGTGACCCCGAAGTCTCGGATCTCGAGACCGTAAGTGACGACCTGTCTGTTATTACCTCTCAGGTGGAGAGGGTCGAAGGAGCATTAGCAAGCGCCAAAGCTCCGTTATCAAGGAGAGCCAAAAAAAGACTTAAAAAACAACTTAAGAAGTCCAAAGCTAGAAGTAAAAACATACCATCGATGGTATCAATCCTGGGCGTCACTGAAACTAAATGTATCCCCAAACCACTCTTTCCCATTTTCATACCCAAGCAGGTATCTAAAATTGTTTGTGTTGAGGCCCAAAGTCAACAAATCCCTCTCATGGTGGATCAAACCAATAAGGATCTCCAATAAAGGCCTTCACAGGTGGCTGTCGCCGCACCGTTAAGTGCCCCCAGCCCTTCTGGCTGAGTTTTGCAACACGAGACTGTAACAAATCCTAAATTACAACAGGGAGCACAGCCAGAACTGCCTAGAGTGGTAGGTCTACCAACTGAGGGGCAAGGAAATCAGCAACCAGGAGTCACAATCAAAAATTACCTACATTTGACACCAGACCAGGGGGAGTGGCAAGGATTTCCGCGTGTGGAAGGCCAATCAAGCATGGGGCCTAATGGGCAGCAGCCAGAATCCACTCACAAAAACCCTTCAAATTTAAGTAACCAGAGGCCAAAGCTCTCGGGAGAAGGGGTGAGTTGGTGTTCCATCGCACAAAAAAATAAACAATCCACCCACGAGCTGCAGTTAACCCCAAGGTACACAGCTAAAGGCTCATTTGACATCTTGAACAGGTCTAATATTGTCTGCCTCTTTGGCCACATTGCCTCGCTGGCACAAATCACCTCAGAAAATATTGAGTGGGTGATTTTAAAGAGACTGGAGACAGACACCCACGACGACTCCACCATAATTGGACTTGTGAGCCAGCAAGCCCAACAGGCGATCCTTAAGGAAGCATCACTGTTCGCTGAATGGGGCATTGAAGTTGTTGCGCCAAGGAAACTGAAATATCCACACGCCCTATTGCCGCAACAGGACACGCACGAACCGACATCCGTTCTCAAAGGCATAAGGCACACCCGCCCAGATATAGGGGCGAAATCAGGGCGGGCAAAAACCCCACTAAAAATCAAAATCCAGCAAAACGACGGCCAAAGGAGTGTGGAGCGGCCTCACCAGACATTAGATCACCCGGAGGCCACATGGAGACAGTGTCCCTAACCTAATTAACAGCCAAGTAAATAACGCCCGTTCAATTCCACTTAGGGGTCTAGTTCGCGAGTTAAGCATTATCTAATGGAATATTGCTGGTTTGAGCAACATCTTTAGGGACACAACTACACCTGAATACCTCGCACAGAGGGACATATGGTGTATCCAGGAAACCTGGGCAAGGGCAACGACCGCCATTGGTGGCTTTTACGAACATTTCAAACCAGCGACCAAAAGGACAATCTTTGGCCCCCGTCAGGGGGCCTCTCCATCTATGTAAGTCATGCGTGCAAAATTAACACAACTGAATTAAATCTGGAGTCTCCTGACCTTCAAACCATTCTAATCAGTGGGTTGACATCGGGTCAAAAATCCTGTCCCCTCCTACTAATTAATTGCTATTTCAACCCAAATAAGTATCAATCCTCCCAGGACATGGAATCACTTATTTCAATATTGAAAGATCTTTTAATAAATTGGGAGGATGATGTAATAATCGCGGGCGACTTCAATCACAGAGGCCTGGGTCTAATCTCGGAGGCACCATCAAGCAAGAAGTCAGCCCTACTGACTGAATTTCTCGCTAATTTTAAGCTGCACTCCACCCACAGAATACAAAAGAAGACCCACCCTGAATGGACCACCAACCCGACCTATAGAAATGTCTCTACTGTAGACTACATCTTTATCAACGAAGGGCTTGCCCACAATATTTGCAACTTTACAGTGGACGACAGAGAGGAAAGCAATCATAGGCCCCTCCGCGCCACATTCAATCTGGCACGGGCACAAGCAGAATCACAAGTAGTTATTAGAACCACCACGGGGGAAGAACATCATAAAGTGCTCAAAAGAATAAAATGGTCAACAAATCTCAGTCATAGCCTACTAGATCACATAGCCAGAAGGGAGGAAGAACCTAACCCAGTCCATACTAAGAACATCATCCACCTCTGGGAAACTCTGACCTCCGACTTATTAGAATGTCTGGGCAATAACCATCATTTAAGAAGCTGCCAATTTCACTCCAGGCCTCGCCGTGCAAAATCGTGGTGCCTGTCACAGAGTAAGCGTGCTCTTAATAAGGCAATCAGGGCACATAAGAAAGGCACTCATTTGCCAGGGAGACACTCCATTGCTGCTCTGCAAACTGACTATAAAAAGAAAGCCTGGGCCCACAAAAAACTGCAGACCGAACAGAATTGGTTGACCGTGTTCTCCTTAATTCAAGGAAATGACAACAGCAAGCTTTGGCGCTTTATTAACAGTCTGACCCCCAGAGGAGCGCAAAAGGAAAACAGTGTTGCTGGGACAGTGTGGGAACAGTATGCCAAGGGGCTGAACACCTGTGACTCAAATCGGCTCACTGCAGGAAGCCTTGCGTGGTCCAAGGTGGCGGCGGAAATTATCGAACCCGAAAGTTCAACGACAGAAGGCCTAAATTCGACCTGCCCCGGAACGTTCACAGAGGTGGAGGTACTAAAGTCCATCAAGGCCATTAGAACTGATGGCGCTCCAGGCCCAAATGGGATTCCGGCCCAGGTTTTGAAAACTGCCTCAGCTTTTTTTGCATCTAGACTCACCCCTTTATTCAACCATTCTTTTGCCACACGAATCCGGCCAATTACAGGCTTATAGCTCTCCTCGACATAGAAGCAAAGATATATGCCCGCATTCTTCTCAGGGATTTGGAGGACTGGGTGGACATGAACGACATTCTTCCGCCCACACAGACTGGCTTTAGGGCTCATAGCTCCACCCTCGACAACATTTTAGCCCTTTCCTACCTTGAGAAGAAAGCCAATACGAGGAACAAGCTGCCCCTGTTCTGCTGTTTCATAGACTACTCCACAGCCTTTGACCGAGTGAACAGAGGCCGGCTCTGGGCAAAACTTGATTCCTGGGGGCTACCACAGGCACTGCTAAAAGCCATAAAAGCGCTCTATGAGGGTACCTGGGTCAAGGTGAAGCTAAGTCCTACAATAACAACTTCTAGAATTGACACCAACTCTGGCCTTAAGCAGGGTTGCGTCTTGGCCTCCATGCTTTTTAATTTGTATACTGCAGACATGGGGACAGCTCTGAAAGATGCCAACTTACTACCCCCAAAATTGGGGAAGCTCGTCTTGGGAGCGCTCCAGTACGCAGACGACACGGTGATCATGGACCACACTAGAGTGGGGCTCCAAAGAGCCTTAAGTAGCTTGGCCTCATATAATAAGGCAAATGACTTATGGATCAACGTGTGCAAGACTAAAATCGTGATTTTTGGCAAATACCCCCATAAAAAAGAAGCTTCATGGACTCTGGGGGAACACCGTATCGTCACTGCCCCATCCTACAACTATCTGGGCACCTGGGTCTCTGAGAGTGCCACTGCAGTTTAACACCTGAAGGAGCTTAAACCAAAAACTGACAAAACCATTCTGTCGCTAAGACGCCTAAGTCATCGCTTGGACAGTCCCTCAGCAGAACCAATACTGACAGTGCTCAGGGCAAAACTGATCCCTGCCATCTCGTATGGGCATATAGCCTACCCAGGTGCTTTTGATAAAGTGGTCAACGCGGCCCAGGCGAAAGCCTATAAGATGGTGTTACAGGCCCGAGATACGCAAGGAACAACAGATTAAGGCTAGAAATAGGCCTTAAGCGACCAGAGCTGGCATTAAAGGGGGACCTGTTAAAATTTTATATTAGAGTGTTGAAGGCACCAGAACATACCCTAAAGCACTCCCTAAAATCAATCTTTGATGAGGTGGGATCTCCCTGGCACTTAAAGGTAGAAAACGCAATTGAAGCACTGAAAATTGAGAGAAGGAGTTTGCCCCTGCACGAAATTCCATTCTCAGCCTGGGCCCAAGCTGTTAAGCGCCAAGTCAAGATCATTTCCTTTGGGCTTGACCTTGCATCTCTTCGGCAAAAACCCACTAACTCTGGCCCTGGACAAATCATATATTCCAGGTAAACCCCAACCTTACCTGCAAGACCCAGTATCCACTTACGCGAGAAAGAACATTTTGTACTTTCGCCTTCTGGCCCTCAGGATCGTGGACTTTATCCCCAAATGGGCCCGTACGGATGGCACCATAGCCTGTCGTCTCTGCAACTACCGCAGAGAATCCTGGCTACAGTTGTTGTGTTGCTGCACAAAGTTGGTCAATGACCGCCATCGTTTGTTGCTTCCGATTTTACGGAACACGGACTATAGAACTTGCAGAGAGGCTTCGGACTGGTGCCTCTCTGTCTCCACGACCTGTTTGATAGCCAGAGTTGGGAAATTCATACACCAGGTAAAAATGGCACTCGACTCCCACCTAACGGCTGTGCCTGCAAAGTAACTGGAATCCTTCGGCCCCAGTCATCTAACCTGGGCTGGTTTAAAGCCTCACGAGGAATCCATCTATCGCCAACCGCCCTTGGTGCACAAATTGACTTTATCGAACTTTCATGTGCCTTCCCTTATCAGTTGGGAAACATTGTTGCAACCTATACTCCACTCCTTTTAAAATAACTCTGTTTTGGACAACTAAACAGTACTAATATGTTAGTATTTTAACTTAAAGTGATATTTACTTTTATGAGTGTATGGGACACGTGGGGGGGGGGGCGGGACGTTCATCAAGTTATTTATCTTATACTGTAAAGATTTTAAGTAATCATGCAGTTCATTAATAAATGGTCAAAATTATACATATTACCTACTGGCGGTCACCAGTAGGTAGTTATAGTTAGGAGCTAGTTTCCATAGGAAATCCGTAACATTCTATTTGGGATAACTTTGGCGCCGGTTGAGGAATCTTCGCGAAATTCGCCAAGGAGATGGGGCGGTCTGCTCCGCTCCTTTGGGGGTGATTCGTCAAGCGGGAGCCGAGAAAAAAGGGGGGTCCCAAAACGTGTTTTCCCCATGCAATTTTCTATAGTGACCTTTAAGTGAGCTACAGCCCGAACTGCTGAACAGAATAACGCCAAATTTGACAAAAAGGTAGAGTTTGGTTCGCAGATTACAAATTTACAAATGGTGTAAATTCGTTCAATAGTTTCGGAGAAAATCAAAAGTAAGATCATAGATATATCTATAGAAAAAGTACTGTGTGCGTACTGACCGAGGATAGTATGCGTACCATTACGAACACGAGCTGCATGCTAATTGGCTGTCGACTGTCAATCAACACTCCAAACCAGGAAGTGTTGGCAGCCATCTTGTGCCTCGGTAAAACCGAGGCACAAGAAAGCAGCGAAAGAAATGCGAAAAACATGCAAAGGGGGCAGGGTAGAAACACCCTGAGCCCCTAGGTCTGTTAAGGGGGTCCACAAGGATCCCCAAGGCAAAAAAATTGTTATTTTTTTTGTTTTTAAAAGTCATGGTATACTCAAAGGGTACGTGTACGCCGTGAAAAAGAAAAAACAAAACGAAGCCCGCTTTATTGTTAATTAGTCCCCGGGGGGGCTAAATCCCGGGGGGAATGTTTTTATTTATATTGGGGGGCCCAGAGGGGGGCCCACTCTTCTGACCAGGCCTTCTCCGAAATCCTCTGTATTCACATAATCAGACAAGGTGCACACCGTTCTCGTACATGATGGCTAAGACCTGGAAAGAACTCCCCCTCAGTATCAGATGAACCCCCACACTGAAAGCATTTAGGAAGAGTCATAACACCCGCCTTTTCGAATGACTGAAGCTGCACAAATCCCCCCACATAATCCCCCAGTGCCTGGAAACTCTCACAGTTGAATAGTGAGCTCTATACATCCCTAATTGATTAATTCATACGCCACCACAGTTTGTGTTTGAGTGTTATGAACAGGCCCTGTCTTTGCTTTGGCTGTCTGTAACTCTTAAAGGTAGTGAAATGAGTAGTACTAAGGGCCATATTATCAAGAAATGGTGATACATTATCGCCGCTTTTATCGGCAGGAAGCTGCTGCTAAAGCGGCGATAATGGACTTGATAATATGCTCTTGTGAATTCCCATAGAAGCCCAGGTTCTGGTGTTAGCCTGGGTTCTATGGGAATTCACTAGGGATATTATCAAGCCCATTATCTCCGCTTTAGAGGCAGTTTCCCGAGCTACTAGTTGGAGACCCCTGGTATATATAGTGAGTGGGGAATTGTAGTCCTCAAGCATAAATGTAAAGGTTATTACACCACTACATGCATAATACATAGCACTTTGAATCACTGCATTTCCTAAAGACTGCCTCACTGCATGAGTACATGCTTCCTGAGTGAATGATTACATTAATATATGGTAAGAAAGAGAAATAAAAAAAGTTTTAAAAAAAGGGAAGTTACTAGAATAATAAGTCGAAAAAAGGGGAATTAATGTTAATACTCCTATTAAAAAAAAATTAACCTATAGAAATGCTTTAATAATAAAAACGAGTTTAAATAAAGCATTTTAGAAATTATACGAAAGTTAAATAGTATGGAAAGAGGCACATTTACATAAATACATGACGCGCTAAAACAGTGCAAATGAGAACACCTGTCAACTGAAAAACGTGATTTAATAGTGGCAGGAGCAATAAATTGATCCCATAGACTGTTATGTAACAAAAAAGTATATAAACCACACCTGTGGGATGATTAGTTTCGTTTCAGAGAATCTATACGGGCGAAGAAACTACAAGCAAAGGAATGATTCGGAATTGCATTATCTTTCATTTCCTCAGAGAGTACACATTGTTAATGTATATTTAAAAATACATAAAACTGTATGTACTTTCCAGAGGAGTTGGATGAATTTCTACGGAGGAAGGAAAGAATATCGAAGAGAGGAACATTATCTGAATGGACATATAGGTTATTTAACGAATTAGTATGTGCAAAGTATTGATTAGGAGCGATGTTATAATCCTTAATTTATCTTTCATTTCCACAGAGGGATCATATTGTTAATGTATATTTTAATTTATATATAACTTTATGATCCTTCAACTGGATTTGGATGACTTTCAACGAAGATATTTTTTTAGTATGCAAGTATTTCTTTATGATTGAAAAATGTACTAAAAACAAAACTCTTTATCTTCTAGAGTGAAATTGGATTAAAAGTGCTTTTTCCAATTTTCACTCGTGAAGAATAGGAGGAATATCTTCGCAAGTACTTTTTTAAAAAAAAAAGTAATATAATTGTGGTTTAAAATGAAGCAGTGAGGGAGTGTTTGTCGTAGCACTTCTATTCTACTTTATCTGAAAGTAAAAAAAAGCCCAAACATTTATAAAAAGATGATGGGGCAACACTTATATCATGTAAACATAAGGAATGAGTGCTTATGATAAAATAAAATAAATGTGGTCCAAGACTTGATACCAATGAATGTAAAATAATTTTTGCATTTCACCAATATGATGAATATAAAAGACTCAATAAAAATATTCTGAAAACATGAGCATTTTTCTTTCAAGGATGGTTTGAAGAATTATACATTTTATAAAATAACATAGTACTTCACGCTAAAGGAGAAAAGTCAGTACAATTATGATAGAATAGAAAATATAATAATATTTTTAAATACTTTTACAGTCAACAAACTCGTAAGTAGAGTACACAGTTTAAGGTGAAAAAACACTCTACCACAACTAGTTTTTGAAACACATAGTACAATAAAGTGCGTTACAAAATGGGCTACATACATGGTGAGTGTATCGTAACGTCACATACAATAAAGAAAGCCAATCAAAATTAGCATCAGGAAGGTAGACGTAAGTACACAACAGCCAATTACATTTTTTTCAAAATCTGCACAAGGAAAGGGATTGGTTGCTAATACGTCTTTTTACAATGCTTCACAACCAATCAAAAAGAGGTGTTGAAAGTTTCTGTTTTTAACATACGAGCAAAACAGATATCTTTGAAGACCCTAAAAGACTTCTTTCAGAATAAGTACACACTTCACTGCAAAACCCCATTTAATGATTATCCAGGCTCTGAAGCTTAAACACGTCAGAAATCATCTCTCATCACTTTCTCTTTTTTTTTAGTGTATTGTGTGGGGCAGACTGCGTGACCCTATGCGCAGAGCCCTCAAAGGCCCTGGAGACTGCGACGCCCCAGAACCAGCTCCTGCAGTGTCCCGGAGCCACGCGGCCCCCCTCTCAACATTTAAAAGCCCCGGAGGGAGGTGGTAAATTTATCGAGACTGAATACGTTAGTACAGCCCACTCCACTTACGCTACCAGGAAAACACAACAACACTACATGGTCCAGATTTCCATTGCAGTGATTTCTTAGTTCCAGGTCTAGTTGTCAGAACAGCACGCACACTCCCTCATGGCTGGTGTACACCCACACCGCACCCATCCAGCAAATACGTCACAACACACGTGATCATACCAATAAAAAAGACGGAGCGTACAATGCCCCCATGGTCCCGCTGACTCTTCATGTCCTTCTGGAGCCAGCATTGCTTTTACACATTGGGAGATGCTAAGTTGCATGTGAATATGCAATCTTGTTTGGATTTTGAAAGTGAGAGCAGATTTCACTGCTGTGTCTTTCAAAGTTCAAACTAAGTTTGCTATGGGAGGGCGGGAGCCGCCTTCTCATAGAAAATTTCAGTGTCACCCCGGGACACTGCAGGAACCGGCTCTGAGAGTGGTGGTCTCCAGGGCTCTTGAGGGCACCAGACGGATGTCCACCGAGCCCCTGTTACAAAATATAGAAATCTCCGGGGGTGGTTGTTCCCGGGGTTTGAGGGGCGTAATTGAGGTCCACACACTTTTAATTTTGTAGGGGGGGGCCGTGTATGTGAAAGTGGCCCAAGGGGGTTGGAAATCTGGTACACAGTGTTTTGTTTTGCTTTGCTTTCCTTTCTGTCTTGTAGAGGATCCAGGGTAATTATAACGGTTTTTGCAGAGCCAGTACCTGTCAACGCTACTCTCAAATGGCTTTCTACCTGTTACCATAGTAACATTTCATGGAACACTTACGTTAGCATAGAGGTTAGAAGTTCACCACAATATGTTGCTAATTGAAATAGTTACTGTGCTGGAGATTTATATATTTTTTCATATGAACCGTTAGTCGTAGAAGAAGTCAGTGGAAAAGTGTTCTTAGCGAATCCTTCCTGTTCGGGGAATATTAGGGTAACGAGCTCCAAGCGGGACTTTGATTGGCTGTGAAGTATTAAAAGTATAAGTTTTGGCAGTTA
Organism: Lissotriton helveticus; assembly: GCF_964261635.1. NCBI lineage: Eukaryota > Metazoa > Chordata > Amphibia > Caudata > Salamandridae > Lissotriton > Lissotriton helveticus. Next base: position 577,509,750 of record NC_136065.1, read on the forward strand.
TTCCTTCCTCCTGTGCGGAACAACATGGACATTTTATTGGCTAAAGTGCTTCGAGCACAAGTTTGCTCCTTATTGGGTGGGAATGGTTGACTGTTGTTAGTGATATTGTGACGTACTTCCAAAGGAGTATGGGGAAAGAAAGTTGTAGAGGGCAGGTTAGGAAGACTATTAACTCTGTACAGTGCCCATAAGGTGGTGGAGAGGGATTATGAGGGAAAAAAATTGCTTTTATATATTTCAAGGGTCATTTATATAATTGACATGTGGTGTATAAATCACGGCGGAAAAATGACAGTGTCTTGCGCTGTTTTTTTTTATCAAGATTGCGGGTGACATACTTCTTAGGAGTACTATTTACTTATAATGTGGTGTTTACTTTTCTGATGGGGAGGTGTGGTTGTGCAGCAAAGAATTCAGTCTAGGTTTGAAATAGTTTTTATTAAGCAAATACAAATAAACTTTCTTCAGAAACTGTCCCTGTATATATGAAAGGGGTGACAATTAAAAATGGAATTTCATAAAATATCAGTTAAGCTTGGCTATATCCTTCTTTTTTCTGCTACAGTTTGTAAAAGTTTTGCCCCACATTCTTGATAATGTAAGAGGGTATCAGTTACTTTTAGATCAAGTAGAATAGAAGTGCTACAACAAACACTCCCGCACTACATTATCTGAGATCAAGAGAACAAGTCAAAAACAGTTAAATACAAGTGACTTCATATTACATAGAAATGTATGCATTATTATTTTTCAAATTTGTATTCTGTAGAATTCAGGAACGTTCTATGGTAGTGCTTAGAGGTTGCACACTGTTCCACTAACAAATCACATACTCACTAAAGGATATATAGGATGGTACTCTTATAATATATAGTACTGGTCCTATATATTTTTTAGGGAGAAGGTGAATAGGAACCGCAAATAAGAATAGAAATTAGAAAATAACATTCAGAAATGTAGGGTTTATTAAATATTTAAAGTAACAAAGTATGCATGAAAGCTATATTTTTCATTCTGCAGCTTTGTAAAATATGTTTCTTGAACAAAATATCTGATCAAGTACAGCAGGTACATCAGAGGCAGCACGTGAGAGGGCAGAATGCAGTATCAGAACAGCAACAGGGCATTGTGGACAACAGAGCAGGTACATCACTAGCAACACAAGTACGTGTTTCAAACCACCCGTCCCAAGGACAACAACAGTGCATGGCTGGTTACAATGGACAATGTACACACCATGTGAAATGACATGTGAGTGAAGTGAACAGCACCTCATATCACAGAATCAGGTGGACTGCTTGAACTACCTGCCTCGGACACACTGCCAGCACCAGTAACAGGAGTGTGAGACACAGCCACAGCTCGAGTGACTGACACATGAGCCACAGACCCAGACACACTGCCAGCACCAGAAACCGGAGTGTGAGACACAGCCACAGCTCAAGTGACTGACACATGGGCCACAGACCCAGACACATTGCCAGCACCAGAAACCGGAGTGTGAGACACAGCCACAGGCGTAGTGACTGACACGTGAGCCACAGACCCAGAACACTGCCAGCACCAGAAATAGGAATGTGAGAAACAGCCACAGCTCGAGTGACTAACACATGAGCCACAGACCCAGACACACTGCCAGCACCAGAAACAGGAGAGGGCACAACTGAGACAGTGCTACTACATGATGCATGACAACAAACAACAGACACAGTGCCACTATCTGAAACATGAGAGTCAACTGCATCTGCGCCACTGGTACCACTGAAATGATGAGCCACAGGGCTGAATGGGCCAGGAGGCAGGGTGGCTCTGGGAGCTGGGGAAAGCTGTACTGGAGCGACATCGGGGTGTTCAGGTGTCAATGGTGTGTGTCTATGTTTCTTAGGGATATGTGAGGGCACCCTGGACATGACAGGACTGGCAAGTGGTGCGGACTCAAATGAAATATCACCCACCAAAGCTGGAGCATCTGCTGCTGGGGGTCTGCTCTCTGGGGACGTGCTGGAGCCTGCTTGTCGTTTGCTGTGTGCCTGCCTTCTGGCCTCTGCATCATGTTTAATGGGGGATGCAACAACTGGGTACTCCTTCCTCTGCTTCTGACGGGCCTGGATGGGAGTGGAGGTATGGGGGGACTCCACCGCGGACACATCTTTACTACGTTCCTTCAACAACATCAGCCTCAGTGCAGCCAGGGGTGATGTATGCCTGTCCTTGATGGAGCTAGTGTCTATGGGAGAAGCCCTGTCCCTTGGATGTGCCTTGGCCGTAGGAGGTGTCCTGTCCCTGGAAGTTCCCTGATCCCTGGGCGGTGCCCTGTCCCTGGGTGCAGACTTTTCCCCTGTAGTGTACCTGTCTCTAGAAGCAACCTTGTCCCTGGGAGTGTCCCTGCTCTTGGGAGTTGCCCCTTCCTTTGTAGTGTCCTTGTCCTTGGGAGTGTCTCTTCTCTTGGGAGTTGCCCCTTCCTTTGGAGTGTCCTTGTCCTTGGGAGTGTCCCTGCTCTTGGGAGTTGCCCCTTCCTTTGTAGTGTCCTTGTCCTTGGGAGTGTCTCTTCTCTTGGGAGTTGCCCCTTCCTTTGTAGTGTCCTTGTCCTTGGGAGTGTCCCTGCTCTTGGGAGTTGCCCCTACCTTTGTAGTGTCCTTGTCCTTGGGAGTGTCACTGCTCTTTTGAGGTGGCCTTGCCTTTGTAGTGTTCTTGTCCCTGGGAGTGTCCCTGCTCTTAGGAATTGAACCTTCCTTCGTGGTGTCCTTGGTAGTGTCCCTGGACTTGGGAGTTGCCCTTCCCTTGGGAATACCTTTAGTGGGGGATGCCTGTGTAGCATGTGAAGCCATTTCCACCCACACCCCTTGAGGATCCTGTGTGTCAACTCCAGTGTAGCTCACGTCGTCTTTGGTGCCAGATTTACCAGTCCTAGGGGATGGGGTCTGTGCTCTCCGTGCCCTGCCCTGCTGCCTGTGGCTGCTCCTAGTGCAATAACCTGTAAAAGAGTCCTGCTCTGAGAAGTCACTCCCCCCTGAGACATCAAGTGGTGTGGATGGGGGAACAGAAGTAGCACCCTGTCTTTGCGACTGTACAATGGCAGAAGACACAGTGTTTGCCAATGACTGAACTGTTCTGTGTAGACCAGCAACATCGCCATGCATACCCTCCATGAATGCCACCACCTGCCCCAACTTCCTATCGTGGTCTTGGAATGCATTGATCATGTTGGTCTGCCCTACACACAGCTGTCGCAGCAGATCAACAGCCTCTGCACAAAGTGCACTTTGTGTCACTGGGGCAGGGGCGGCGGTTCCTGCACCGAAGGCAACTCTGCTCCCCCTCCTCTGGCGAGCACGAGCAGTACATGTTGCAGTGGGTGGCAGTGTGGGCCCTGTGTGCTGTGTCCCGACTGAAGGTGTTGATTGCCCACTCCCTGTCTGTGCCAACAGTGCGGACTCACCAACACTTTCTGAGGATGAGGGCGATGGTGTTTCCACATGTGAGTCCTCAGGGACGGTCCTGTCCCCCTCTCCGGGGCTGCCCTCTTCAGTGTCAGTCTGCGTGTGTGTGACCTCTGATCCGGAAGCATTGCCACCACTCATCTCCGTCGTCTGTGGGTCAGTGCCCTCTGCCAAAGCTGAAATAGAGATAAACGAGGTGTGAGTGAGTGCCACACTCACGTACTGAAGAACAACAGATCTAGAATTCCATGACATACATAGTACATGTAGCACACATCCTGCACACGTCCCACCCCTACCAGTCATCCTCACATCAAAGAACTGGTGTTGGCTGTCAAACATGTACATCACACGAACATGGCAAGTGCCTGTAGATCTGCACACATGTCATGCCATGGGACCACAGACCACAATGGCATGTCCTGGAACCCTCAACTACTAAGCAAGTGGGCTGTCCACCTGGCGGACATGGATGCCAATGCTCACTCCGCTAATGGCACCAGCATGGTATTTCAGCTAAACATACGCACCACGGAAGCCACTACTGTGTCTGAGCACCAATACATGCATTGCAGGACCAAGTAACATACACATACATTCTGCTTACCGCTAGTTTGCTGTGGATCCCCACTCAGCCGGGCGGACAGGTCAGGATGCGTCACAGCAATGATACGGTGCATCAGAGGGGTCATGGTGCGGCGGGCCAGACGTGTAGATATTGGAATCATCCCCAGTGTCATCTCCGCCACATTCTTGCTAAGCCAGGAAATGTCATCCCAGCGCTTGTGGCAGTGTGTGTGTCGTCTATTGCACCCCCCCACTGCCCGTACATCACGTGCTATGGTCCTCCACACGGCCTTGCGAAGGTGCAGCTTTACCTACCATGATGGGAGACAAGAGGGTAACGTAAGTGGACAGTATGACATGCACAAACATCGTAGTAAAACGTTTCTACATGCAGCCATGCTCAGCACTACACATGTGAAGGTCCCACAGCACACCGCCAGGCTTGCAGAAGACAGGAGCCACTGAACACCTCATGGCCAACAACATGTACACCACTGAACTTACCACCTGTCTGGGTGCACCGTAGAGCCGTTGGTAGTGGCTGAGCACACCGTCCACAAGGACATCCAGCTCCGCTGTGGTGAAGGGACGAGACCGGGTCTCTCGCACTCCCTGCATGGCAAGGTCCTGGATTGTGGCACAGCAGCAGCAGCCGTTGGTCAGCTCAGCAGCAGCAAGTCGAGGTGATGGTCACAGGCAGCAGCCGTTGGTCATCTCAGCAGCAGCAGGTCGAGGTGATGGTCACAGGCAGCAGCCGTTGGTCATCTCAGCAGCAGCAGGTCGAGGTGATGGTCACAGGCAGCAGCTGTTGGTCATCTCAGCAGCAGCAGGTCGAGGTGATGGTCACAGGCAGCAGCCGTTGGTCAGCTCAGCAGCAGCAGGTCGAGGTGATGGTCACAGGCAGCACTGGATCAAAGCAGTGAATGTGTGCTTGTGAAAGTCACACATATATAGGGCTCAGAGCCCATGTCAGTGGCACACGTCGCCAGCTATTGGTTCCCCCTGTGTTGGCCTGCACCACCCCCACGGAAGGCGTGCACCGCCATGGTGGCGCCACTGATTGAACATTGTTGCAAAAGATGCAACCGTCGCGGAAGTGCGCACTTGCGGTTGCCGATGTGTGTCCGTGACGGCACGTGCACAGGCAGCCAATGGGAAGAGGTACCGCGGGGCGCGTATGCGCCATCGACAATGGCGGAAGCCGTGCACCGCCATGTCAACGCCACTGATTGTATATTTTCAAATGCAGCACCGTCGTGGTAGTCCACACATGCGTTATGAGGGGTGTGACCGTGATGGCTAAACAGCATATGTCATGCACTATATCATGTGTGTTCACACTATGGCCATTGATGTGTACCCAATTAGCTACACATGTGCATGTCTACGTGTCGACCTCTTGTTTTTCCGTACCCACGTTTCAACTCATACACATCTACACACTACATCAAGGCTGTCTGGCCACATTCAGGATCTGTTATGAGTGTGTGGTTTGTGCGTGCAAGTAACAATGGTGGGGGTACACATGGATTCAGTGTATGCGTATGTGTGTTGCCTCTTGTGTAACCATGCATTTTATGTGGGGATGCTCACCATTGTAGGAGTGGTAATTGGTGCATGAAGACATGGAGTGTGTGTAGCATTATTGTATTGTGCGTGCACATGAATGTGTGTCTGTGATGACGCTTGTCCACATTAGGGTCATTAGGCATGTCTTGTTGGCAGTTCTTTTGACGTGTGAGTACGTTACATTGTACATGTTAACACACATCATGTTGTTAGTGGCTGCACATTGTTTGCATGCTACTCTGTATTGTAGGTAATTTCAGACATGTCACACATATGATAATTGTCGACGACATTTCTCATTTTGATTGTGTTGGCCTACATGTGATAGAGTTGCACAGCTATGCGTTGTTGGTAAATTGACATCTACTACATCTACTCCCACACAGGAGGGCTCCAAATGTGCATCGCCCATACACTGTGCTGGAGGACATGGTTGACGAGGAGGGGATAAGGAAATTCCGGCTTGATCGACGTAGATTCCTGGAGCTTGTAGACCAATTGTCTCCTCATCTGCAGCCACGAAGAACATATCCTGGTTCCATTACACCCACAGCAAAGGTGATGGCGGCACTTCACTTCTTTGCAACTGGCACCTTCCAGTACACAGTTGGACATGCCGGGGGGATGTCACAGTCCATGTTCAGCATGGTACTGCGGGATGTTCTCAGGGCCATGATGATTTACAAGGATGATTACATCCATTTTCCACGGGCGGCAGAGTTGGCAGCAGTCAAAGCAGACTTCTATGCACTGGGCCAGATACCACACGTAGTGGGTTCCATTGATGGCACCCATATCGGTCTCATTCCACCCCGGGCACGGAGCCTGTATATCGCAATTGGAAACACTTTCATTCGCTGAACGTGCAGGTGGTGTGCCTGGCCGACAACATCATATCCCATGTGTGTGCCAGATTTCCAGGGTCCGCACATGACTCCCACATCATGCGGAGCAGCATTGTCCCCCAACTGATGGCAAATCTGCGACCAGAACGTGCGTGGCTTGTTGGTGAGTATGCTGTGGGGACAGTTATGTATTCTGTGTGGCATGGGGTACCCACCAATCCTGGTAGTGATATCTGTGTCTGTCATCCCCCCACATAGGCGATTCAGCGTACCCAAACAGGCCGTGGCTGGTGAGTCCCATACGTAATCCAACTACAGCTGGTGAAATGCGATACAATGATGCCCATGGAAGGACACGTAGAGTGGTGGAACGTACTTTTGGACTGCTAAAGTCTAGGTTTCGCTGCCTGGATAAAACCGGAGGAGCCCTGCCTTACTCACCAGGCAAAGTATGCAGGATCGTGATTGCCTGCTGCATGCTCCACAACCTGGCCGTGCGCAATGACATTGAACTGATCTTGGACCCTGAAGACCAACAAGTCCCACGGCCTCCCATCCCACCCATGTCGACTGATGAGGATAGTGGTGAGGAAGAAGGTGTGGACCAGAGGCGTCAGCTCATTGATCGCTATTTTCCTTGAATGTGATGACTACCTCTTGTGCAGGTTGACAATGCGTGATGTATGTTTGTTGGTGGTGTGTGGATGTGGTGTTTGAAAGTTGGCTGTTCTGGTATGTCATGTTTGCATGTGTGTGTTGTATTTATTGTGGACATGCAAGGCTCCATGATGTGTGTCCTCTCATCCACAGATTTGGTGGTGAGTGTGGTTTGTGGTATGTTGCAGTACAGTGTGTTGTGATGGGTGTGAATCAGTTTCCTGACGTGTGTTTGTTGTCTCTCATTTTCCCTAGGTCACTCCCACTGAGGCATAATTCTCACCGACATAGTTCCCTGCGCATGGTGACATCTGATTCTGATACAGTCATGTGATTTAAACATGTAGGCAACACATCATTGAGTGTGTAATTGTAATTTATTTACAGGTTGTGAATTGATGCTGGTGGATATTTACAAGTAAGTGTTGGGTGGGGGAGTGTGAGTTGAAGGTCATGGTAGATGAAAAGACCGTGGTGACACCACATTGGGTGATGTCCAGCTAGTCCAGAAGACCAGTGCCAATACTTGGCCTTGTGGGACAGGATAGTTGGCCGGTGAATGGCAGGGTCAGGCAAGGTTAATGTCATTTGCGGCCCCTCTTTGGGCGGGTGGATGATGCATCCCCGCTACTCTCACCTACTTCCAGCCTCGGACGGCCCCTCCGTCTTGTAGCCGGAGCGGAGACAGCTGGGGGGGCAGGTTGGTCAGGGTCCACATCCGTGTCCATGGGCTTAGGTGGCGGTGGTGTTGGCGACCGTGGCGGCTGGGCACTTGGCTACGGGGGGGGGGGTGTTGCGGGATAACCAGTCTCTCCACAGTGCTGTTACCTGGCCCATGATGTCCACTAGTTGCCCTATGCGCCTGTCAATTCACCGCAACTGATTGGTGTTCTCCACTGAGTCCTGGTGGGTACGGTCAGCATGTGCCTGCCCCCGGTCATAGGAGGCCTGGACTGTGGCTAGGGCTTCCAGTGTTTCTGCAGCAGGATGGGGTGGGTGTCTTTCCACACCTCGCCGGTGAGAAGCACTCCTGTTGGTGAGATGTGCCCTCTGGTCTGTCCTTTGCCGTCCGCTCTCCCTGCTTGGCTGGGATGTAGATGGCCCTGCATCGTGCGATGGGTCAGGCAGGGTGGCACAGGCAGGAGTGGTGGTACAGGTGGTGGTGGAGGTGGTGGTGGTGGTGGCTGCACAGGTGACTATGGCAGGTGTTGGTGGGGTGACACAGGCCAAGGTTGTGGAGGCAGGGATGTCCTGTGAGCCTGATGGCCCTGGGAGACGGCTTGGGCCCCCTTCGTCCTCCGCACCGGACTGACAGTGGGATCGTCCCCAGAGAGTCCGTGCTGTGAGTGGGGCGACTGTTGCAGGCGGTTGCTGGTTTCGCCAGTCAGGTTGCGATCACCTGAGGGACAAGATTTTAATGGTCAATGCAGTGGACATGACATGTTTCAATCTTTCCAACATTACATATCACTGACCTCTCTACACACCCCACCCACCTCCCAACACACACCACCACCCTCCCAACACACCCCACTCACCTCCCAACACACCCCACCCATCTCCCAACACACCCCACCCACCTCCTAACACACACCACCACCCTCCCAACACACCCCACCCACCTCCCAACACACCCCACCCACCTCCCAACACACACCACCCACCTCCCAACACACACCACCACCCTCCCACCACACCCCACCCACCTCCCAACACACACCACCACCCTCCCAACACACCCACCCACCTCCCAACACACCCCACCCACCTCCCAACACACCCCACTCACCTCCCAACACACACCACCCACCTCCCAACACACACCACCACCCTCCCAACACACCCCACCCACCTCCCAACACACCCCACCCACCTCCCAACACACACCACCCACCTCCCAACACACACCACCCACCTCCCAACTCACACCACCACCCTCCCAACACACCCCACCCACCTCCCAACACACCCCACCCACCTCCCAACACACCCCACCCACCTCCCAACACACACCACCACCCTCCCAACACACCCCACCCACCTCCCAACACACACCACCCACCTCCCAACACACACCACCACCCTCCCTGTGGACATGGGGGCCTGTTGGGAGTGGTTCACATTTTGGTGAGTATGTGGCCCACATGCATGGTTTGGGGCCTGGGGGATGTGTCCTCTCAGTTGTGTGAGGCAGACCATGTCGGTGTGATAGTAGTGCTTGGTTTGTACTTACCAGCCTCTTCTCCCTCGTCGATTCCTTCAAGGCTCTCTGGGTGCAGTATGCCCAGCACCTTTTCCTCCCAATCTGCATAGGGTATGGGCTCCGGGGGTGTGCCGCCGCCAGTGTGGTGTGCCCGCAGGTGATTTTTTGCACGGATGCCTTTGACCCTTGTTTTGAGGTCGTGCCACCGCCTCTGGATGTCGTGCTTTGTTCGTGGCACGGTCCCTGACGCATTCACCCGACTGACTATCCTGTCCCACATGTGATTTTTGGTTGCCACGGTGGTCTGCTGGACTAGTGTGCCGAATAGGTGGGGTTCAACACGGATTATTTCATCCACCAGGACCTTCAACTCTGTGTCAGTGAATTTAGGACTTTTCTTGGGTGCCATGGTGTGTGATGTGCAAGGTGTGGGTGGAGTGGGTTGGGATGTGCAGGTGTGTGGTGTGTAGGAATGGTGTGGTGGGTGTTTGTGTGGTGGATGTGTTTGTGTGCAGGTTGTATGTGTGGACTTTAGTGTCTGCTGTTAGTTATATTGAGCCTCTTGCTTGCAGCTATGCTGTGGTGCAAAGGATTGTGGTAGTGGGTGGGGATCTTTTTATACTCGGTGCCGTGGTAGTGTCCCAATGGTTGTTGCCAGCCAGGTGCTAGGTGGGTGTGTTGACTTCAGTGGTTTTATAGGTGCTTGGAGGGATGTCATTGTGGCTTGTGATTGGTGTGGGTGTTTCAGGTGGGTGGGTGTCCTGTGTAGTGTGTTTTGTATTTACTTCCATCAGCCATTTTGAAATTGGTTTGACGGTAGGGATGGTGTTCGTGTTGTCCTTCCGCTGGGATGCTGGGTTTATCGTTGCATTGTTTCCGCAGCGGTCGTGGATGGAGGTGAGTTCCGTGAGACTGGCGGCGTTATCCTAATCGCGGGCCCGGAGCCTCCGCAGGTATTGCGGTGGCTGTGCCTGTTCCCGCGGTCATGTTCGTCCGCGGCGGACGGTGTTTCTTAGGTTCCGTCCGCTTGCGGCGGTCTCAGGTGTACTCCGTCCGTCGCGGACGGGGTTTGATGTACTCCGTCCGTCGCGGACGGAGTTTCATGACATTATTATCCTAATCGCAATGGCGGTTTATCCGCGGAGCGGTCGGGAGTATCTTGGCCGCGTCCTTGGCGGATAGAACACGTTTCCATCCGCCATCCTAATCGACCCCTAGGTGTGGTTTATATAGTATTTGGTTGTTTAGTAGTCTACGGAAGGAAGATGTGGCTCCGCCTATTTAGATGTCACGTTTTACAGTTTACAGGTGCTCGTATTTGAACTGTTTTACTTCTGCACTTGTTGGGCCATGTAGTGTTGTTCTGTTTTCCTGGTAGCGTAAGCACAGTGGGCTGTACTAATGTATTCAGTCTCGATTAATTTGCCACCACCCCCCGGGGCTTTAACGATATGTATGTGGGGGTGCTCATGGCCCCCCCGCAGCCCTGGGGACCGCCACCTCCCCGGGTCTCTAATCTTTAAATTGGGGGGTGCGTGATGGATCCCCCAGCCTGGGGGACCACCACCCTACGGGGCTTTACAAATGATGGGAGGGGGACCTCGCAGCCCCCCTCCTGGAGCCTTTGATGACCGTGGGGGCAGCTACCCCCCAGGACTGGTTCCTGCAGTGTCCCGGGGTGCCTACCTTTGGGACACTGCTGTTTGCTATGGTAGGGCAGGAGACTAGCCCTACCATAGCAAACTGCTTTCCTATTTGGAAGAGAGAGGAAAGCATATTGGTTTTCGTCAGGGGGAGCAGCATGTAAGCTGCTCTCTCTGACGAAAAGCAATGCCGGCTGCCGAAGGATGCGGGGAGCCAGTTGGGACCGTGGGGGCGTTGGAGTTCCCCTGATGGTATCCAAAGTTTTATTTGAGCCCCGGGGGATGGGGTCCCTGGGGATAATAAAAATTAGTGATAGGGGTTTTTTTTTACGGTAAATTTACAGTACGACGTCCCATGCGAGGTTCATAAGTCGTCCCAAACGCATACCTAAGAAAGAAAAAGAGAATGAAAAAAATATTTTTTTGATATATCTATTAAGTTTATGTGTTTAGATGTTGGTTGCTTTTTAGAGTAGCATTTTTGGTTTTGGTACTTATAAGTAAGTACCTTTTGCAGAGTCTAAACTTGTTGAAGTAGAGTGTTTCACAGTGTGCTGATCTTTTGACCTCTGTGGACAGTTGACTTTTGCATGATGTGTTGGGGTACTCTTCCTTCTCTCCTCATATCTCCCTCACTCCTCAAACTTACCCATCCCTACAAACTCCTCCCTCTCTTCATATCTTCTCTTTTCCATATACTTCTACTTCTCTCCTGATACTCCTCTCTGTCTCCTCATACTCCCCCCTTTCTCCTCACATTCTCCCTCTCTCTCCTTATACTCTCCCCTTTCTTCTGATATTTCCCCTCTTTCGTTATTATCACCTCTCTCTCCTCATACTCCCCTCTGTCCTTATACTCCTCCCTCTCTTTATAGTGCCCCTCTCTTTCCTCATACTCCTTGCTCTCTCCTTATATTCCTCCTCTCCCTCCTTATACTCCCTCCTCTCCCCTGATATTTGCCTCTCACTTCATACTCCCCCCTCTCCTCTCCTCTCCTCTGTCCCTCCCCCCCTGGCAATTTCCTCCTGTCGGGCGAGTCCCGCCCTAGCTCTTCTGGAACTGCCAGACCTCCCGAGGCTTCGCCGGGAGCAACAACGCTGCCGAGGCGCGGCGCAACTTTAATTTTAAACAGTGCTTGGACACTTTTTACTCACTGCCTCACAGCTTCAGGGGCTGCGCTGTGGACATCGCGCACCCCTTGTCTTCTTGGGATCCCCTTGCCTGCCGCCGCCAGAGCGCCCCACGCTGAGCGTTCCCTCCCCCTCTGACGGGCAGGTCACGAGGGCGGGGACCGGCGCGGCTACCACCTTGGGCTGCTCTCTGGTTGGCGAGGCAGCTCCTCTGTCCCTCCCCCCCTGGCAATTTCCTCCTGTCGGGCGAGTCCCGCCCTAGCTCTTCTGGAACTGCCAGACCTCCCGAGGCTTCGCCGGGAGCAACAACGCTGCCGAGGTGCGGCGCAACTTTAATTTTAAACAGTGCTTGGACACTTTTTACTCACTGCCTCACAGCTTCAGGGGCTGCGCTGTGGACATTGCGCACCCCTTGTCTTCTTGGGATCCCCTTGCCTGCCGCCGCCAGAGCGCCCCACGCTGAGCGTTCCCTCCCCCTCTGACGGGCAGGTCACGAGGGCGGGGACGGGCGCGGCTACAACCTTGGGCTGCTCTCTGGTTGACGAGGCAGCTCCTCTGTCCCTCCACCCCCTGCCACGCCCTTGCTACAACCGGTCCCCTACTTATGGCACTTCTATCCCGGCCGCGCAGCGGACGAGCGCAGCGGGCGCGACGGAGGCGCGCCGAAGTTGCGCCTAAGTTAAGCCCGTCTGCGCCCGTCCGCGACGGGCCGGGACTAGGGGCTACACCCCTTGCCCCTTCACTGGCATATACACCTGCACAACTTCTCGCTTGCACTGCTGATGTGCCTCTTCCCCATACCCTTATGCAGCACCTTGTTGCATTAGATATCTATGTCTCCCACTCAGACCGTGTCATGTCTCCTCCCTCCACACTTCCCTTGCCTTCTCAAGACACCGGACTTCCTTCCATTAGATCCCCATCACCACCTCACACTGCTTCTGCCTATCTCCTCAACACCCGCTCGGCAGGCAAGCACCAACTTGAACTGTTCAACCTTCTTACCACAGACTCCCCGGACATTCTGTTTTTAACGGAAACTTGGTTTTCTGAGGCCTCTCCTCCCGACATTCTAGCCATCCTCCCCGACTCTTACTATGCCCTCCGGGCTGACCGCCCCGAAGGCAAGACCGGGGGGGGTGTTGCCATGATTGCACGATCCACTCTTCAATTCCAGCTTCTCTCCCAACCATCTATAGCTGGGGTGGGCTTTCTGGTCGCCCGCTCCTCTAATCTTTCCGCGCCTCTCACTGTTGTCCTTGTCTATCGCCCTCCCCTGAGCATGCCTCTCTTCGTGGCCTCCCTGCAGGAACTCCTCGCTACGCTTGTAGTTAACAACGCTTCTGTTCTCCTGCTAGGTGACTTTAATTACTGGCCTGGCGACCCCAGGGAGGACTTAGCGTCCAAGGACTTCACGGCCACTCTCTTATGTCTCAACCTTAAGTCCCATGTACTGATCCCTACTCACAATCTTGGACATATTCTGGACCAAGTCTGGTTATCCCAGGACATAGTCTCCCCCCCCAGCATCCTTCCTTGTACCTGGTCTGACCACTCTCTCATTTCCTTCACTATCAATATTGGTTCTCCTCACAAACCCCTCCGTCCCAAGAATGTTTTTTCACGCAGCTGGAATCGCGCTGATCTGCTTTCCCTCTCTCATTCCCTTGCTTCTTCTCCTCCCGATCTTAATGGCATCTCCCTTGACTCACAGGCCGCTGCAGTTGCCAACTGGCTATCTTCCGCTTGCGATTTAGTAGCCCCCCTCAAATTAGTTAAGTCCATCCGTCCTCATGAGGCTCACCGCTGGTTTAACTCTGAGCTTAAGGTCCTCAAATTGGAACTTAGACGCTCCGAGCGCCTTTGGCGCCGTAGCTACTGCCCCGACCTCAAGGCCAAACATAAATCTCTTCTTAAAGAGTACAAGAAGGCCATTCTGGCGACAAAGACCAAGTATTTCTCCGAACAAGTAATCCTTTCGGCCAACAAATCTAAAGAGATCTTCTCCTTGGTCAACAATTTGGCCACCTCTGATCGTGCTTGTCCCCACTTTATCCCTTCCCAGGCCCTCTGCTCTTCCTTAAACGACTTCTTCCTTGAGAAGATCGTTAAAATCAAATCCAACATTTCTGTCACTCCTTTTACTCCACTTCATTCTGTCCCTTCTGTGTCTAAATCTTTCTTTTATTCCTTCCCGCCCCTTTCCCTGGATTCTTTCCTAGCTCTGCTCACAAAAATCAAGTCTGGCTCTCCCACTGATTGTGCCCCTGCTCGCATTCTTAAAACTCTCTTCTCTTCCTGTCCTGCTAACCCCCTTTCCTTCCTCAATGCCTCTCTTTCTACCGGACTGGTTCCTTCCTCGTTTAAATCTGCTATTGTTTCCCCATTCTTAAAAAACCTGGTCTTGATTCTTCCCTCCCTTCCAACTTCAGGCCCATCTCTCTTCTTCCCTATCTTGCCAAAATTCTGGAATCCCACGTCACCTCCTGTCTCTCCACTTATGTCGAACAGAACCAACTCCTTGCTTCTCACCAAGCAGGCTTCCGCTCGGGTCACTCGACCGAAACTGTGGTGCTAGCCGTTCTTGACGAGCTCAAAGCCAAGGCTGACACCAACTCTCCCCAAGCTTTGGTTCTCCTCGACCTGTCCGCTGCGTTTGACACGGTCGACCACAACATTCTTTTGGACCGTGTCAGCGCAGCGGGCATACGAGGCTCCGCCCTTTCCTGGATCACGTCCTTTTTGACAGGACGTTCACAAGCCGTTCACCTCCCTGGTTTCTCTGCTCTCCCCCTCCCGGTGCCCTGTGGGGTTCCCCAAGGTTCTTCTCTTTCTCCTCTTCTTTTCAATCTTTACATTCATCCACTTATCTCTTCTCTCCTTGAGCTGGGGGTCTCTGTGTATAACTACGCAGATGACCTCCAGCTCGTCTTTGATCTTTCTTCTTCTTCTCACTCCCTATCTTTCTTTCGCTCTACCATGGTCTTTATTTCTGGGTGGATGAGCGCCAATCACCTCAAGCTCAATCCAGATAAGACTGAGCTTGTCCTGACTGGCGGCTCATCCAGCCCTTGGTCCCCCGCCTTCTGGCCCCCTATTCTTGGCCCCCCTCCCACCCCGGTTCCCTCCGTTAAAACATTGGGCATTAAGGTCAGCCAGGACCTGTCCATGCATGGCCAGGTCAGTGCCGTGGTGTCCTCCTGCTTTCTCTCCCTTCGGATGATCCGGAAAATCTCTCGCTTCTTTTCTCTTGACTCCCTTAAAATCATCATTGCTGCCCTTATCACTTCCCGCCTTGATTATGGTAATAGCTTGTTCGCTGGCATCCCTGCCTATGAAACCTGCCGCCTCCAAGCAATCCAAAATCAGGCTGCCCATCTCATCTTTCACTTGCCCAAAACCCATCACATCACTCCTGTCCTCAAATCCCTCCACTGGCTACCCATTCTGCAGAGATCTTTGTTTAAACTAGGTTGCCTTGTTTATCGGGCCCTTGATCGCTCTGCTCCGGCTTTTATCAACTCTCTGATTTCCCTCCACACCCCTGTCCGCACTCTCCGTTCATCTTCCTCTGTTCTCCTCACTGTTCCCCGTTTCCACAAAACTCGCACTGGTGGAACTAGATTCTCTGTTCTTGCACCCCGGTTTTGGAATTCCCTTCCTCTCTCCATGCGTTCTATCCCTATCTTTTCACACTTCCGTAAAGCGCTTAAAACTTTTCTGTTTGCCCTGGCCCACCCCCGCTAAACCTCCTGGCCCTGTCTGTCCTGTTCCTTAGAGCTCTCAGCGCCAGGAAGCCGTTCGGCCATCGTGCGCTCTACAAATAATTTCATTCATTCTCCTCAGAGTTCTCTGTCTCTCCTTTTACTCTCTCTTCTCTTCTCTCCTCATAATGCCTTTCTAGTCATATTCCCCCCTTTCCTCATATTACCCATTGTTGCAAAATCGGCCCTGTACCAAAATGGCCGAAAACCGGACCCGACAAGAGCTCGGTGGTACCTCCAAATGCCCCAAGTGGGGAGGAGGGCCGGCCGAGCACTTTGCCAGGGCCGGTTGTGGTTCCCAGTCCGGCCCTGCATACTCCCCCCTCTTGTCATATTCCCCCCTCTCTCTTATTGTTTTTTCTCTCCTTATACTCCCTTTCTCTTCATATTCTCTTCTCTCCTTATATACCCCTTCTCTTCTTATATTCCTCTTTTCTCCATATTCTCCACTCTTTCTCCTCTTACTCTTTCTTCTCTCCTCATATCTCCCTCACTCCTCATACTTCCCCATCATTTCATACTCCTCTCTCTCTCTTCATATTCCCTGTTGTGCACATATTCCCCCTCTCTCCTCATACTGTTCTCTCTCTCTCTCATACTGTTCTCTCTCTCTCCTCATACTCCTCCCTCTCTCCTCACACTCTCCCTCTTTCTCCTTATACTCCCCTTCTCTCCTGATATTCCCCCTCTTTTTCTCATTCTCTCATTTCTCTCCTCATACTCCTTCCTGTCCTCATACTCCTCCCTGTCGTCATACTCCTCTTTGTCTCCTCTTACTCCTCCCTCTCTTTACATACTCCCCCTTCTCTCCTCATACTCTCCTTTGTCTCCTCATACCCCCCTCTTTCTTTTTACTCTCCCTCTCTCTTCTTATACTTCCTCCTCTCTCCTTATATTTCCCCTCTTTCCTCATTCTCACCTCTCTCTTCTCATACTCTTGCTGTCCTCATACTCCCTCCTGTCCTCATTCTCCGCCCTCTCTCTTCTTACTCCTCTCTCTCCTTATCCCTCCCCTCAACAATTCCCAGTTATTATGCATGCACTGCTGCATACACTCTGGGGCAGATTTACAAGCCCCTTTTGTCTCCTTGTTGTTATATTGTGTCACTTTTTTTATGTAATGTTGGCAAACATAATGCAGCAAATTGCATATGTAGTTGCAAAATGAGTCAGGGTTGTCCACTGAAATGTAGTAGTTATATACATGGAATGTTTGCAGTCACTTAACCATTTTAGACTTGTAAATGTCTTTTGGAAAAATGTATGGTCTTATATTTTTGGTCTAGAATCAGACTGTGTATCTGTGTACATTTAGAAATTATAGTCGCCCTTTTTTGCATATTCTCCTCCCTCTCTCTTTGTACTCTCTCATCTCTCCTCATACACACCCCTCTCTCCTTATACTCCCCGTCTTTCCTCACACTCTGTCTCTCTCCACATACTATACCTTCTCCTTTTATACACTCACCTCTCTGCTGATGCTTTTCCTTCTTTCCTTATACTCTCCCCTTTCCTCATATTCATCTTCTCCCCTCATACTCCCAGTCTCTTCATACTTACCCCTCTCCTTATCTTTCATCCTCTTATCATACTCTCCCCTGTCTCCTCATACCCCCTTCACTCCTGATACTCCCCCATCTGCTGATACTCGTCCCTCTCTCCTCACACTCCACTCTCTGTCCTCATACACTGCCTCTCTCCTTATAATCCCCAATTTTCCACATTCTCCCCTCTCTTTTGTCATACTGTCCCTTTTGTTTTTATACACACATGTCTGTCTTTATACTACTCTTTTCTCCTCATACTCGCTCCTCTTTCCTTTTACTCACCCCTCTCTCTTTATAGTACTCCTCTTTCTCCTCTTACTCCTCCTCTCTCACCTCACACTCCCTCTCTCTCTTTTTATACTCCATCTTCTCTCCTCAAACTTCCTCTCTCTCCTCACATTTCCTCTCTCTCCGCTTATACTCTCCCTTCTCTCCTCATACTTCTACCTCTCTCGTCATACTCCTATTTGTATTTTCATACTCTTTACTGTCCTCATACTCTCCCTCTCCCCTCATACTCTCTCCTCTCTCCTCATACTCCACCCTCTCCTCATACTCCCTCCTCTCTCCTCTTAGTGATACAACGGTGGTATAAAAGAGGCACAAGGGGGTTGTAAATCTGCCCCTAACTCTTACAAATTCACCGAGGCAGTTTCACCAGCAGGGCAAAGGGAAGCATAGACTTGTAACAAATGTATTCATATATGTTACATTCAAGTGCTTCGGAAGTACTACAGTATACTATAAGTAAACACCTAATAGATTTATGCTGTAGCACTTCCTTATAGTTCTGCACTTTCACTTTCACCATACACTACTAATCTATTCATTCATTCATTTATGCACTACACATTCATTCAACCAAAGTTTTTCATACTATCATAGAAATATAGCTTTTTTTTTTTTACCAGTGAAGGTAGTTCTGAAAATAACAGTTTTTTCGTCTTTTTTGAAGTTTTGTATTTTTTGGGGATTTTTTGAACAATTTTTTTTTCAACAGGAAAAAAAGGGAACTGGAGAAACAAAACAGTCAAAAACTGGAACAAATAAAGAAAAAAAAATAATGGTGGGAGCAATGGTGATTCTGTTTCCGTCTGCAAATTAAGTCTATTGATTGCTCACCATAATAAAGAGTTTCTTTGCAGAATTTACACAAAATAATAAGATCAGCAAATTCAGGGCGAATATCTGAGCGGACTTGATTCTCCAGCAGATGATGTAGTTGCTTGAGATGTTGGAGTCTCCTTACGTAATGTGCTGCATGCATGATGAGCATAGTTGTTAGGATGCATACTGTTTACGTGACTCACCATACTCGCTGTTCCAAATGAATAATGCTTAGCAGGATTTCCTCTGGAGAGCACTGTTGAACAAATGTTACAGTTCTTTTCTACTGCTGGAAAAGAGAAAAATGTCCAGATCAATGCCTCCTTTCTCTTGGGGGCTGGATCCCCCACCAGAAAATCTTCATCTGAAGAATGTTCAAAGATGTCTTCAGGTTGCTGTGCAGCCATAATGAACAATCTTAGAATAAACAGCTCCTTCTCAAATGTTTCTTCAGTAAAGAACAGAGAAGAATAATTACGGTGCTCTTACGGTACGATTACGGTGCAAGTACGTACGACGTACAGCCGCAATTTGCGTAATTGCTTAAAAGTAAAAAACACTGATTTTCATGATTATCCCAGATAATGTCTTCCCTTAATATTTACAATAAATTCATGAATATATCTTTTTAAACAATTAGAAACTTTCACGCAGTATGCGTACGGGCACCGTGCAAACGTACGTGACATCACGCGGAAGCGCCGATGTGACGCATAACGTCAAAATGTATTCGTAACGTATGCGCGGGTACGCGCCCATACAAAGGATGGTGCGATCACCGTACGCATACCATACGATTACCAAAAAAAATATAGAATGTAATTTTAATATATAAAAAAAGTAATAAAACTATTTTTTAATTTTGTTTTTTTATTATTTTACACTAAAAATATATGATGTAACTTAAAAAACATTAAATAACTAAAAATAATTATTATCAAAATGTAAGAAATTAGTATAAAAAGAAAGAAATATACTAATTAATACATTTAAAAATTATCATTTACAAAACCTTTGAAATTCACTGAATAAACCATAGGTTTCAGCCACGGTATAGTTAGGTATTAGCATTTAAAAAACCTTAGAAATTCACTGAAAATACCATGGGGTTCAGCCACGTTATAGTTAGAAATTAGCCTTTAAAAAACCTTAGAAATTCACTGAAAAAACCATAGGTTTCACACGTTATAGTTAGCTGGACATTTCACTTATACAAAACCATTGAAATTCCCCCGTTATAGTTAGTTCAGCTAACTATAATTTGCGCGCCCGCAATGCACTGCTGATGATGTCACATATTACATCACTCATGACATGGTCAGTGACATCGCTCATGACATCACTGATGACATCTCAAATGACATCACTGATGACATCACCCAGTGAATGTGTGTCTTTCTGAAAAATAAATCTTTTTTCTATATGTATATCTAAAGGTCGATGGAAGAATCAATGGGTAAATAAGTGTCTAAATGGATGTTTTTTTGTAAAATTGATTGTATAACTGACTATTTTAGTGAATACATGCATTAGCGAGTAATGTTTAACCGCATGCGCGCTAGCAGTTTTCCCGCTGCGCGCTGCGTTTTAAAAAAAACCGCATTACGTGACGAGCTCAGCTCGTCATCCGCGTAGAGCAGGTTACGCCCATGACGAGCTGAGCTCGTCATGAGCGTAGAAGGGGTTAAATATGTAAATATCTGTATCAGTGTCTAACTCTGTGTATAAGTGGCTGCATGGGTTGGTGAGTAGCTACATGAGTGTCTATATGGGTTATTAGTTGGTTTTTTGAGTATCAGAATGAGTGTCTGTATGGTTTAGTGGGGGTATTACTTAGCGTACAGATGCATGAATAAGTGACTCACTGTATGTGTTTTGCAGACAGCATGTGTGCAGGACTGTATGGGTAGATGAGTGTATGTATGGGTGTGTTAGTGAGTGAATGACTGTCTCAATAGTATCTTTATGAGTAACTACATATGTTTTAAACTAGTATATGTGAGTATTGATGTATATAAATGAGTATATGTGAGAGTGAGTGATTGGAAGAGTTCCTGTATAAATTAGTCTGTGTTTCTGTAGGTGATTGCCTAAGAGAGTAAGTATGTGTAAGTTTCTGTAGAAGTAAGTGTAGTAGTGTGTGTATAGCTGTATATGCAAGTAAATGAATGTTTGATAGTGTATTTGCATGTGTGAGTATGTGTGTGAGTAACTCTATGGATGAGTATCGGTGTGTAACAAGATGTATAGGTGTATGAGTACATATGATGAGTGAGTATATGTATGAGTGACTATATAGAACTGTTCGTGAATAAGTTGATGTGTATGTAGATGTTGGATTTACTGAATAGGTTGTTGTAACTGGTATTGGTATCTATTTGTTAGTGTATCTATATGTTAGTTTCTATTTTTGAATGTGTGTATCAAAGGTTATATTAGGGTGAGAGGAGATCTGCCACTCTTTCACAAGGATGATGTCATCAGTGATGTCATTTGAGATGTCATCAGTGATCAGTGCTGTCATGAGTGATGTCACTGACCATGTCATGAATGATGTAATATGTGACGTCATCAGCAGTGCATTGCGGGCGGCGAGTTGTAGTTAGCTGAATTAACTATAACGGGGGAATTTCAATGGTTTTGTATAAGTGAAATGTCTAGCTAACTATAACATGTGTGAAACCTATGTTTTTTCAGTGAATATATATATATAGTGTTGAGAGTGCTCTAACAGGAGCTGCTTTCCACCTAAACTTGAGAACTACCCAGAGTTCTCTCCTTCTATTTTGCATAATTTATGCGTCACTCTATGCCTGAAAGGGTTTTGTTTTGACTTAATACTGGGTGCTCCCTTGTGTCTGGACAAAGCTATACCTCTCTGAAGAGCTCTAATTAGAGCGAAACACTGTGTCAGGGGTTGCTTTTACTCATTTCAGGTTGGCTTGAGTTGGTATTTTACCAATTCAAAGCTGTAATATTGTGCCTCGAGTGATAAATGGCTTTTGTCATTTACAGCTCGGCAAGGACAGCACTGTACTAGTCCTATGCTTAAAAACTTTGCTGTTTAAATGGCAAAAGACTTTGTCATTTTCTATCTCGGCATGGATAGCACTGTGCTAATCCTATGCTTAAAAACGTTGATAGAAAAACAGACATTTGAGGTGAGCAGATCTAGAGTGTCGCTGGTGTTGAGAGTGCTCCAACAGGAGTTGCTTTCCACCTAAACTTGAGAACTACCCAGAGTTCTCTCCTTCTTTTTTGCATAATTTATGCGTCACTCTATGCCTGAAAGGGTTTTGTTTTTTTATATATATATATATATATATATATATATATATATATATATATATATATATATATATAGATAGATATATAGATATATAGATATAGATATAGTAGAGTTCTCGCCACGCAAACGATCCCACTCAAAGGTAAATGACGAAGAGTAGACCCTTGTACTGGTGCAATCTCTTCAGTGCTTTATTGTGCATAGTTTCACAAACGTATTGTGACCTACAATATTCCGGGTCTACTGACAAAAGATAAGGAAGTTCTTGACTTGCTCCATACCCTACAATGTGTATTGCTTTACATGTCCATGTTGGCTCCACTACATTGGTAGCACTATTCACCCTGTTGAAATGTGGATATTGGAACATCAAAGAGCAATATCCAATGGTGATGAGACTTATCCCGTTGCTAGACATTTTAACAAGGAGCACAATCGCAACAGGGACTTACTGACATATAGTGGGTGAGCTATTAACTATGTTACCGTGTACTCCATCACTTTGTTTTGAAATCTGTGCCCTGCCACTCGGCTTCTTTTATAAACCTCATTGCTCACCTCACTCTCCTTGGCCTATAACCCTCAATGCTTGAAACCCTTTTTATTTTCAGTCAAATCAGTCTCTCCCTCCCTCGGTTTCACCTTTATCTCTTGCTAATACTTTTGCTGCACTGGAAGGCATGCCTATGTGTGATTGACTGGATGAACAACATACTATAGTCAATGGTGATGGCGATATTCAATTGTTAAATGGATCATTTATGACTACTACCACAGCTGTAATTTTGCAAGAACAAATAAGTATACAGATAAGTATGTATACAAATAGCGAGCGCTAATTCGCAAATTTCAGCGATTGCGATAGCTATTTGGCTGCGAGCAATGTAGGTGAGTTTAAACCTACTAGCAAAGTAAGGAATCTCAAAATTGCAATTCCTTATTTTGCTCTTGCATTTAAGGAATCACATATTGTGATTCCTTAAATGCAATGTAAGCAGCACAAAAGAAAGTGCACTTTAGCCTTAAGGAATCGCTAATTACCACCAACTTCAAGTTCCTCAATCTTAATTTCCTTTAAAAAAGCACTTTTTTCTTTTTTTAACGTGCCATGTGGCACGCATTCATGCCCTTAGGGCTTGTATGTGTGCCACATGTGCACACATGCACATTTCAGGGGTGCAACAGGGTGTCCTATTGACACCCTGGCACCTTTGAAATAGCTCCCGCTATTTGCGATTCTTTAATAGCAAATTGCAAATAGTGAATATCTTCCAATTCATTCCTATGGGCCTTCTAGCCCATAGGGATGAATGGGTAGGTATTCCTTATTAGCGAATCTCAATTTGCGATTCGTTATTAAGGAATATTAAGGAATAGCTAATATTTGAGCTATTCCTACCTACATTCAATTTTGCGAGTCCTTAATAGTGAATCGGTAAAATTCGCTAATAAGGATTCGCAAATTTGATTTTACCTACTTCTGGCCCTAAATGTTCAATGGTTGTCCTTACTTACATCTAAAGATGTAGCACAATTACAAGAGACATGGGAACTTGAACCAATATATTTGAATAGGTATCGCTCATTTCAAACTCCTGCTATACCTGCACCAGCTGGTCGTGCCAAGAACGGGTTACTGACCCTACTTTCTAATGCTTTCCCTCTCAAATGAAGTCTTTTTTAAACACATTGCCATACTATTGCATTATGTTACTAGAGCATCATGCAGATCAGTATTGGCTTCTCATTCATTTTTATAATAATAATTTTGGAAGCAACCAACCAGCGAGCAGTACTAGCCCCCTTAGAAAGAGATGTCAAATTTTTGCCAAATAAATGTACTAAACCTTGTAATATAATTTGGATTTGGGACTTTAAAGCTCACCCTTGTAATAAGATGAATTCCCTAGTATGTGGAATGTTCGATGACAATGGAGAGAGCGTATCCCATTTTAGTCACTCGGAGTATGATAATGCTTTAAACAGATTATTAATGATAAATAATCTTGTATTTTTAAATGTGCTCAAAAGTCGAACTGATCAGTTAGGATATACCCTTTTAAATTGTTCTTCTTCCTCTACCCTCGATTATGTCTTGGTTTCTGATCCAATAAGAGGGTTATTTTCTTATTTCAAGATTATTTTTAATGCTTTTATTGACCATGCTGCTATAACTTTCCATATCCCCTCCCTAATGAAAAAAGAACCTACTTTCAAATTAGATGTAACCCCAGTAATTGCAAGGAAGAATGGAATTGCTTTACAATTGGAAAAAGTAGATACTGGGAGGTTTTTGGTGAACCTAGTCTCCAGTCGATTTGAGAAAATAATGATTAGTTTAGATTCTATTCCTAACAATAACATGGTCTCCGCTTTTGAGTTGATTTTATCTGAAGCTAAAAATAACTTAATTTGTGTTGACGCAAGGGTCAGTCCAAACAATTTAGTTGGCTTGATGAGGACTGCGATAAATCTAAAAAAAAATCTCCATATGGCCTGGAAATCTATACCTCGTAACTTACCTTTGGTTAAGCTATTGCAACAGGCATGTAAAAAAGCGAGGTTACTGATGCTGAAGTCCCTAAAGGAAGAGTGGTGGGAACATTTGCAAAAGGCTACTTTATTAAAAAAGTTTGCAAACCTTTTGGTCTGTTATTAATGCACCTTTTTTAAGATATGAACAATCTATTTCAGCAGACACCCATGTTGAACATGAGGAATGGGTGGCACATTTTGAAAATGTGTTTGGATCTAATGAGAGGATCATTTCTCATGCTACCCCTGCTACCTTAACCCCTTCGCTGCTAGGCCTTTTCCCCTCCTGTGCTAAGCCTTTTTTTGGCTATTTGGGGTAGTGCGTGCTTAGGCCCCTGTAACTTTTTGACCACATAAGGTATCCACGCCAATTTTGCGTCCTTTTCTTCCAACATCATGGGGATTCTAAAGGTACCCAGGGTTTGTGCATTCCTTTGGAGGGGCCGCAGAAATTAAGCAACATACAGTAACATTTTAGTTTTTTACGAAAAATGGGAAAAACAGGCTGCAAATGAAAGCCTCAGGGTTTTTCTCATGCTAATGTTATCAAAAAAGGGTTTGTGGGGCTGAAATCACCATTTTCCCAGCTTTTAGGGAATGACAGTCCTTTGTCAGAGAACCAACATTTTTCATACAGGTTTGGCAGTTTTCGGACATAGCCTATTTTTGCTATTTTCTAGTGCTTCCAACCTCCTTCCAGTTAACGGTAAACATGAGTATGAAAGCAATAATGGATCCTGGAAAGCTATACATTTTAGAAATGTAGGAAAAATTCTGAATTCAGAAAGGGGTCATTTGTCTAAATCCATGAAGGTTTCTTTATAGAAACTAACAGTTAAATATTGGAAAAATTGAACATTAGTTGAAAAAACAGCCTTTTGTGTCAACGTTTTCACCTGTAACTTCTTATAATTATGACAGCTGTTTGAAAGCAATATACCGTTACATTTGCTGGACCTTCCTGGTTGTGGGGATATATAGGACTTGTAGGTTCACCAAGAACCCGACGAACCCAGAGCCAAAAACTGCGCAGCAAGTTGCAATGGTATTTTGTTACGTACCGGGTTTAGAGCAATTATTCTTTGAAAAAGTATACATGGAAAAATCGGTATGAAAGACACCTATATATTTCTGGAATGGCTACAAATTATAGAGTTTAGAAACAGTACATATTTGCACATTTTCAAAATGACTGTTTTTTTACACAATGTCTTTCATTTGGAAGGGAGAAATGCATGAAAACTCAATAGGTAATAAGAGTTGATTTACAAATCTGAATTACCCTAAGTCTCCCAATAAAAATGGTACCTCACTTGTGTGGGTCGGCCTTGTGCCTGCGACAGGAAATGGCGCAAAACACTACGTGGTCACACCTCAAATTTCGCAGTGAAAAATTAACCTTTTTTGGCATTGTGCCTAGCTGTAGTTTTTGTACCGTAGCTCAGCCGGCACCTAGGGAAACCTAGCAAACCTATACATTTTTGAAAAGTAGACACCCCAAGTTATCCAGGATAGGGTGAATTGACTGCCTCCCACCAGGTTCTGTTACCCAGAATACCTTGAAAACCTAAGAAATAGACCAAAAAAACACATTTTCCTCACATTTCTGTGGTGGAAAGTTCTAGAATCTGCATGGATCAACAAATTTCCACCCACCCCGCGTTCCCAAAAGTCTTCTGAGAAAAATGGTACCTCACTTGCGTGGGTCGGCCTAGTGCCTGCGACAGTAAACGGCGCAAAACACAACATGGCCTAGCTGTAGTTTTTGAACTGTAGCTCTGCCGGCACCTAGGGAAAACTAGCAATCTTATACATTTTGAATACTAGACACCGAGGCGAATTCAGAATGGGGTGACTTGACTGCCTCTGACCAGGTTATGTTACCCAGAATCCCTTGCAAACCTAATAAATTGACCCAAAAAAACACTTTTTACTCACATTTCTGTGGTGAAAAGTTCTGGAATCTGCATGGATCAACAAATTTCTACCCACCCCGCGTTCCCCAAAGTCTTCTAAGAAAAATGGAACCTCACTTGCATGGGTCGGCCTAGGGCCTGCGACAGGAAACGGCGCAAAACGCAACGTGGTAGCACCTCAATTTCGCAGTGAAAAATGACCCTTTTTTGGCAAAGTGCCTAGCTGTAGTTTTTGAACACTAGCTCTGCCGGCACCTAAGGACACCTAGCAAAGTATACATTTTTGAAAACTAGACACCCAGGCAAATTCGGGATAGGGTGACTTCACTGCCTCCCACCAGGTTCTGTTACCCAGAATCCCTTGCAAACCTAAAAAATAGACAAAAAAACAAATTGTCCACACATTTGTGTGGTGTAAAGTTCTGAAATCTGTGTGGATCAACGACTTTCCACCCACCCCGCGTTCCCCAGAGTCTTCTGAGAAAAATGGTACCTCACTTGAGTGGGTCGGCCTAGTGCCTGCGACAGAAAATGGCGCATAACGCAACGTGGTCGCACCTCAATTTCGCAGTGAAAAATGACCTTTTTTTGGCAAAGTGCCTAGCTGTAGTTTTTGAACCCTAGCTCTGCCGGCACCTAGGGAAACCTAGCAAACCTATACATTTCTGAAAACTAGACACCCAGGGAAATTAAGGATGGGGTGACTTGACTGCCTCCCTCCAGGTTCTGTTACCCAGAATCCCTTGTAAACCTAAAAAATTGACAAAAAATACAAATTTTCCTCAAATTTCTGCGGTGGATAGTTCTGGAATCTGCGTGGATCCACAAATTTCCACGCACCCTGCATTCCTCAAAGTCTTCTGAGAAAAATAATACCTCACTTGCGTGGGTCGGCCTTGTGACTGCGACAGGAAACGGCGCAAAACGCAACGTGGTCGCACCTCAATTTCGCAGTGAAAAATGACCCTTTTTTGGCAAAGTGCCTAGCTGTAGTTTTTGAATCCTAGCTCTGCCGGCACCTAGGGAAACCTAGCAAACGTATACATTTTTGAAAACTAGACACCCAGGGGATTCACGATGTAGTGACTTGACTGCCTCCCACCAGGTTCTGTTACCCAGAATCCCTTGCAAACGTAATATATTGAAAAAAAAAACCATTTTTCTCACATTTCCGTGGAGGAAAGTTCTGGAATCTGCGTGGATCCACAAATTTCCACCCACCCAGCGTTCCCCCAGGTCTCCCAATAAAAATGGTACCTCACACACTGCAAGCCAAGCGTCACTCCACGCACACCGCCTGCCAAGCGCCACTCCATGCACACAGCCAGCCAAGCGCCACTCCACGCACACTGCCAGCCAAGCGCCACTCCACGCACACCACCAGCCAAGCGCCACTCCACACACACCGCCAGCCAAGCACCAGCCTACGCACACCGCCATCACATTTTAAATATTTTTTTTCAAAACAAACACAAACACAGACAAATTGCAAATAGATACAAATCTAGTAACACAACATCTGTAACTAAATACATTGCACAAATACCAACCTTAAAACAGAATACAAATTTAAAAAAACACAGACCAGGCAGTCCATTTTGCCACTTATGGATACTCCCAAAAATTCTTTTGTGTGTGGTAAGCTCTATAACAAGCAGGCACACACAGCCCTGGGTTAGAAGGACACCCAGGGCAGAAAAGACGAGTCTCCTTCCGCAAACCTCTTCGCCAACAGACTCTACAGAGCCTAGTGGGAAAGTCTTTTGTAGATGTGGGAGGAATGTAATCAGGAAAGTGGCGATCTTTCAATCGAGCCACATCCTCCACCACTCCCAATCTAGGAACACTTACTTCTTCCACAAAAACAAGGCTAGATATCAGAGAGTGCTGAAACTGAAGAAATGTCAACCTGGACGCAGGAGAACACTCCTTGAACACAATAAAAGCATTGAAAGTTGCTAAGTTGAAAAAATGGATGGCCAACTTCTTATACCAAACATAAGCCTTCCGAATAGCAGTGTAGTTTCCAACCTCTGATCTACTCTGTCAACACCACCCATATGCTTATTGTAGTCCAGAATGCACACAGGTTTGTGCACATCAGCAACCTGACCCCAAACAGGCACAGGTAAAGTGCTCTCATCATGGATGGTAGTCAGCATGTACACATCCCTCCTGTCCACAAATTTCACAGCTAATAGTTCTTCACTACACAAGGAACTGCACTGACCCCTCTGAAGGTTCTTGCAAACAAGCTCCTTCGGAAAACCTTTGCGGTTAGAGCGGATTGTGCCACATGCAAAAGTGTCCACTTTAAACAATTCCTTAAACAATTGCACAGCAGTGTAGAAGTTATCAAGGTACAAATGGTGGCCTCTGTTGGACAGTCTTCTAGCAAGATCCCACACTATTTTCTCTGACACTCCATAGGTGGACGGACAACCAGGGGGGTCAATAGTAGACACTCTACCAGTATACACACGAAAATTAAAAACATATCCTGTCTTACTCTCAGACAACATAAACAGTTTAATTCCATAGCGTGCCCTCTTGCTAGGGATGTACTGCCTAAAAACCAAACGACCCTTGAACAAAACCAAAGACTCATCAATAGATATTTCTTTCCCTGGAATGTAAATCTCTGAAAAACGATCAACAGAGTGATCAAGAACAGGCCGAATCTTAAAAAGATGGTCACAGTCAGGGTGACTACGTGGCAACGCCAAAGAATTATCCACAAAATGCAGCATGCGTAGCAAAAGTAAATACCGATCATGAGTCATAACTGCTGGAAATATGACTGTTGCCATCAAGGGACTGGGAGACCAATATGAAGCCAGGTTCGGCTTCCTTAACAAACCCATCAATAAACTGTTCAGCATACAAATTAGTCTGCTCAACAATCTCATCCAAAAACACATCATATAGGCAAAAGAAAATCACAATCCACTCTACACCCTGCATCACCGCAAAAGGCAGGCAACACCGGCTGCACCATGTTAGGATCAGCACTTCCAGTAGGAAGACTAGCACCCTCAGGCTGCAATCCAGATGCCTCTTGCACCATCGGCACAGCAGTATCCTCCTTTAAAACTGGCCCTTCATCTGCACTGAGAGAACCTTTATCATCCGATGATTCCACTTGGAGAGAAAACTCACTGCCAGAATCTTCCCCTCCCTCCTCTCCTTCAGATGCACTGTCAGTGTCATAATACGGCTCAGAGGAAGATTCAAGAAGTATACCAACCAACTGTTGAGCAGTCATTCTACGGGTAGCCATAATGATTACTAATAAAGGTAACTTGTCACACAAGTCAACAACCACAAACACTATGTAAAATAATCAATGACCAAAAATCTCCTTTTTCAAAAATACATATACACTGCAAAACGCTATCACTCACTTGCAAGAAGCAGTTACACCACGTACTCTGCACAGACATAGTATGGATCAACAATAACCCACTAAAAAAAAGAGAAAAAAAACTTACATTAGACAATGCAAAACACATCACAAAGATTTTCTTGCTCAAAACACTAAGTAAATATGCTGCCACTATGAGACCACTTACAAAAAAAATCATTACTACATTACAATATTACTCATTTGGAGCAAATACAACACAAATATTTTACTTACCCTACTTTCTAATGCGTTCCCTCTCAAATTAAGTCTTTTTTAAGCACAATGCCATACTATTGCATTATGTTACTAGAACATCATGCAGATCAGTATTGGCTTCTCGTTAATTTTTATAATAATAATTTTGGAAGCAACCAACCAGCGGTACTAGCCCCCTTAGAAAGAGATGTCAAATTTTTGCCAAATGAATGTACTAAACCTTGTCATATAATTTGGATTGGGGACTTTAACGCTCACCCTTGTGATAAGATGAATTCCCTAGTATGTGGAATGTTCAATGACAATGGAGAGAGCGTATCCCATTTTAGTCACTCGGAGTACGATAATGCTTTAAATAGATTATTAATGATAAATATTCTTGTATTTTTAAATGTGCTCAAAAGTCGAACTGGTCAGTTAGGATATACCTTTTTACATTGTTCTTCTTCCTCTACCCTCGATTATGTCTTGGTTTCTGATCCAATAAGAGGGTTATTTTCTCATTTCAAGATTAATTTTAATGCTTTTAGTGACCATGCTGCTATAACTTTCCATATCCCCTCCCTAATGAAAAACGAACCTACTTTCAAATTAGATGTAACCCCAGTAATTGCAAGGAAGTATGGAAATGCTTTACAATTGGAAAAAGTAGATACTGGGAGGTTTTTGGTGAACCTAGTCTCCAGTCGATTTGAGAAAATAATGATTAGTTTAGATTCTATTGCTAACAATAACAGGGTCTCAGCTTTTGAGTGGATTTTATCTGATGCTAAAAATAACTTAATTTGTGTTGATGCAAGGGTCAGTCCAAACAATTTAGTTGGCTTGATGAGGACTGCGATAAATCTAAAAGAGATCTCCATATGGCCTGGAAATCTATACCTCGTAACTTACCTTTGGTTAAGTTATTGCAACAGGCATAAAAAAAGCAAGGTTACTGAGGCTGAAGTCCCTAAAGGAAGAGTGGTGGGAACATTTGCAAAAGGCTACTTTATTAAAAAAGTTTGCAAACCTTTTGGTCTGTTATTAATGCACCTTTTTAAAGATATGAACAATCTATTTCAGCAGAAACCCATGTTGAACATGAGGAATGGGTGGCACATTTTGAAAATGTGTTTGGATCTAATGAGAGGATAATTTCTCATGCTATCCCTGCTACCTTAACCCCTTCGCTGCTAGGCCTTTTCCTCTCCTGTGCTAAGCCTTTTTTGGCTATTTGGGGTAGTGCATGCTTAGGCCCCTGTAACTTTTTTACCACATAAGGTATCCATGCCAATTTTGCGTTCTTTTCTTCCAACATCATGGGGATTCTAAAGGTACCCAGGGTTTGTGCATTCCTTTGGAGGGGTCCCAGAAATTAAGCAAAATACAGTAACATTTTTGGTTTTTCCCGAAAAATTGGAAAAAAAAGCTGCAAATGAAAGCCTCTAGGTTTTTCCCATGCAAATTTTATCAAAAAAGGGTTTGTGGGGCTGAAATCACCATTTTCCCAGCTTTTAGGGAATGACAGTCTTTTGTCAGAGAACCAACATTTTTCATACAGTTTTGGCAGTTTTCTGGGACATAGCCTATTTTTGCTATTTTCTTGTGCTTCCAACCTCCTTCCAGTTAATGGTAAACATGAGTATAAAAGCAATAATGGATCCTGGAAAGCTATACATTTTAGAAATGTAGAAAAAATTCTCATTTCAGAAAGGGGTCATTTGTCTAAATCCATGAAGGTTTCTTTATAGAAACTAACAGTTAAATATTGGAAAAATTTAAAATTAATTTAAAAAAGCAGCCTTTTGTGTCAACGTTTTCACCTGTAACTTCTTATAATTATAACAGCTGTTTGAAAGCAATATACCGTTATATTTGCTGGACCTTCCTGGTTGTGGGGATATATAGGACTTGTAGGTTCACCAAGAACCCGACGAACCCAGAGCCAAAAACTGCGCAGCAAGTTGCAATGGTTTTTTGTTACGTACCGGGTTTAGAGCAAATATTCTTTGAAAATGTATGCATGGAAAAATCGGTATGAAAGACACCTATGTATTTCTGAAATGGGTACAAATTATAGAGTTTAGAAACAGTACATATTTGCACATTTTCAAAATTGGGAATACTCATACTAGCATGAGAATTATTGGTTATTTTTCAAAATGACTGTTTTTTTACACAATGTCTTTCATTTGGAAGGGAGAAATGCATGAAAACTCAATAGGTAATAACAGTTGATTTACAAATCTGAATTACCTCTAAGTCTCCCAATAAAATTGGTACCTCACTTGTGTGGGTCGGCCTTGTGCCTTTGACAGGAAATGGCGCAAAAAACAGCGTGGTACACCTCAATTTTCGCAGTGAAAAATGACCCTTTTTTGGCATAGTGCCTAGCTGTAGTGTTTGTACCGTAGCTCAGCCGGCACCTAGGGAAACCTAGCAAACCTATACATTTTTGAAAAGAAGACACCCAGGGTAATTCAGGATTGGGTGACTTGACTGCCTCCCACCAGGTTCTGTTACCCAGAATCACTTGAAAACATAAGAAATGGACCAAAAAAGCACATTTTCCTCACATTTCTGTGGTGGAAAGTTCTAGAATCTGCATTGATCAACAAATTTCCACCCACGCCTCGATCCCCAAAGTCTTCTGAGAAAAATGGTACCTCACTTGCGTGGGTCGGCCTAGTGCCTGCGACAGGAAACGGCACAAAACGCAGTGTGGTCGCACCTCAATTTCGCAGTAAAAAATAACACTGTTTTGGCAAAGTGCCTAGCTGTATTTTTGGAACCCTAGCTCTGCCGGCACCTAGGGAAACCTAGCAAACCTATACATTTTTTAAAACTAGACACCATGGGGAATTCAGGATGGGGTGACTTGACTGCCTCCCACCAGGTTCTGTTAACCAGAATCCCTTGCAAACCTAAAAAATTGACTAAAAGAACACATTTTCCTCACATTTCTGTGGTGGAAAGTTCGGGAATCTGCGTGGATCAAACAATTTCTACCCACCCCACGTTCCCCAAGTCTTCTGAGCAAAATGGTACCTCCCTTGTGTGGGTCGTCCTAGTGCCTGTGACAGTAAACGGCGCAAAACGCAACGTGGTCACACCTCAATTTCGCAGTGAAAAATTAGCCTTTTTTTTTGCAAAGTGTCTGGCTGTAGTTTTTGAACCCTAGCTCTGCCGTCACCTAGAGAAACCTAGCAAACCTATACATTTTTAAAAACGAGACACGCAGGGGAATTCAGGATGGGGTGACTTGACTTTCTCCCACCAGGTTCTGTTACTCAGAATCCCTTGCAAACTTAATAAATTGACAAAAAAAACACATTTCACTCACATTTCTGTGGTGGGAAGTTCTGGAATCTGTGTGGATCAACAAATTTCTACCCACCCCGCGTTTAACCAAGTCTTCTGAGAAAAATGGTACCTCACTTGCATGGGTCGGCCTAGTGCCTGCGACAGGAAACGGCGCAAAACGCAATGTGGTCGCACCTCAATTTCGCAGTGAAAAGTGACCCTTTTTTGGCACAGTGCCTAGCTGTAGTTTTGTAACCCTAGCTCTGCCGGCACCTAGGGAAACCTAGCAAACCTATACATTTTTTAAAACTAGACACCCAGGGGAATTCAGGATGGGGTGACTTGACTGCCTCCCACCAGGTTCTGTTACCCAGAATCCATTGCAAACCTAAAAAATTACAAAAAAATCACATTTTCCTCACATTTCTGTGGTGGAAAGTTCTGGAATCTGCGTGGATCAACACATTTCCACCCACCCCGCATTCCCCAAAGTCTTTTGAGAAAAATGGTACCTCACTTGCGTGGGTCGGCCTAGTGCCTGCGACAGCAAACGGCACAAAACACAACATGGTCGCATCTCAATTTCACAGTGAAAAATGACCCTTTTTTGGCAAAGTGCGTAGCTGTAGTTTTTGCACTGCTAATGATTTAAAGTATGAGAAACTGAACCATTGACTCACAGCTCATGAGCTCATGAGCTGTAAAGCCACGTCAAGTCACCAACCTCTTTACAGGCCATTCATACACCTTTCATACGTGTGACACATACAAAACATTCACACTGCCAGCCGCGGGCCCATCACATTACAAAACTCACACCAGCAGAAAGCACCATTCAAGGGCCCATCACTTTCACACGCCCACATTCCTGACACAGCAACTACACAAAGTGATGGACTGCGTGGAGTGTCGCTCAGCTAGCAGTGTGTGTAGTGACCAACAGAAAGTAACTACTCACACACCGCCAGCCGAGCGCCAGTCCACCCACACCACCATCCAAGCACCAGGCCATGCACACCGCCAGCCAAGCACCACTCCACGCACACCGCAAGCCAAGCGCCACTCCGCGCACACCGCAAGCCAAGCGCCACTCCATGTACACCGCAAGCCAAGCGCCACTCCAAGCACACCGCCAGCCAAGCACCACTCCACGCACACTGCAAGCCAAGCGCCACTCCAAGCACACCCCCAGCCAAGCACCACACCACACACACCGCAAGCCAAGTGCCACTCCATGCACAACGCCAGCCAAGCGCCACTCCACGCACACCACCAGCCAAGCGGCACTCCACACACACCGCCAGCCAAGCGCCAGCCTACGCACAACGCCATCACATTTTGAATCTTTTTTTACAAAACAAACACAAACAAATTGCAAATAGATACAAATCTAGTAACACAAAATCTGTAACTAAATACATTGCACAAATGC
Source organism: Lissotriton helveticus (assembly GCF_964261635.1). Lineage (NCBI taxonomy): Eukaryota > Metazoa > Chordata > Amphibia > Caudata > Salamandridae > Lissotriton > Lissotriton helveticus. The sequence continues at coordinate 577,544,302 of NC_136065.1, forward strand.
CACCCTTAAAACAGAATACAAATTAAAAAAAACACAGACCAGGCAGTTCATTTTACCACTCATGGATACTCCCAAAAATTATTTTGTGTGTGGTAAGCTCTATAACAAGCAGGCACACACAGCCTCGGGTTAGAAGGACACCCAGGGCAGAAAAGACGAGTCTCCTTCCGCAAACCTCTTCGCCAACAGACTCTACATCTCCTAGTGGGAAAGTCTTTTGTAGATGTGGGAGGAATGTAATCAGGACAGTGGCGATCTTTCAATCGAGCCACATCCTCCACCACTCCAAATCTAGGAACACTTACTTGTTCCACAACAACAAGGCTAGATATCACAGAGTGCTGAAACTGAAGAAATGTCAACTTGGATGCAGGAGAACACTCCTTGAACACAATAAAAGCATTGAAAGTAGCTAAGTTGAAAAAATGGATGGCCAACTTCTTATACCAAACATAAGCCTTCCGAATAGCAGTGTAGGTTCCAACCATATGCTTATTGTAGTCCAGAATGCACACAGGTTTGTGCACATCAGCAACCTGACCCCAAACAGGCACAGGTAAAGTGCTCTCATCATGGATGGTAGTCAGCATTTACACATCCCTCCTGTCCACAAATTTCACAGCTAATAGTTCTTCACTACGCAAGGAACTGCACTGACCCCTCTGAAGTTTCTTTAAAACAAGCTCCTTCGGAAAACCTTTGCGGTTAGAGCGGATTGTGCCACATGCAAAAGTGTCCACTTTAAACAATTCCTTAAACAATTGCACAGCAGTGTAGAAGTTATCAAGGTACAAATGGTGGCCTCTGTTGGACAGTCTTCTAGCAAGATGCCACACTATTTTCTCTGACACTCCACAAGTGGACGGACAACCAGAGGGGTCAATAGTAGACTCTCTACCAGTGTACACACGAAAATTAAAAACATATCCTGTCTTACTCTCAGACAACAAATACAGTTTAATTCCATAGCGTGCCCTCTTGCTAGGGATGTACTGCCTAAAAACCAAACGACCCTTGAACAAAACCAAAGACTCATCAATAGATATTTCTTTCCCTGGAATGTAAATCTCTGAAAAACGATCAACAAAGTGATCAAGAACAGGCCGAATCTTAAAAAGACGGTCACAGTCAGGGTGACTACGTGGCAACGCCAAAGAATTATCCACAAAATGCAGCAAAAGTAAATACCGATCATGAGTCATAACTGCTGGAAATATGGCTGTTGCCATCAAGGGACTGGAAGACCAATATGGCTTCCTTAACAAACGCATCAATAAAGTCAAACCCAAAAACTTCTTCAGCTCTTCCAGATTTGTGGGAGTCCACCGGGTAGTTCTAGAGTGGGGCCTAAGTTTTTCACTGTTGTCCCTCAAAAACTGTTCAGCATACAAATTAGTCTGCTCAACAATCTCATCCAAAAACACATCATATAGGAAAAAAAAATCACAATCCACTCTACACCCTGCATCACCGCAAAAGGCAGGCAACACCGGCTGCACCATGTTAGGATCAACCCAGAGTCCAGCACTTCCAGTAGGAAGACTAGCAGCCTCAGGCTGCAATCCAGATGCCTCTTGCACCATCGGCACAGCAGTATCCTCCTCTAAAACAGGCCCTTCATCTGCACTGAGAGAACCTTCATCATCCGATGATTCCACATGGAGAGAAAACTCACTGCCAGAATCTTCCCCTCCCTCCTCTCCTTCAGATGCACTGTCAGTGTCATAATACGGCTCAGAGGAAGATTCAAGAAGCATACCAACCAACTGCTGAGCAGTCATTCTACGGATAGCCATAATGATTACTAATAAAGGTAACTTGTCACACAAGTCAACAACCACAAACACTATGTAAAATAATCAATGACCAAAAATCTCCTTTTTCAAAAATACCTATACACTGCAAAACAATATCACTCACTTGCAAGAAGCAGTTACACCACGTACTCTGCACAGACACAGTATGGATCAACAATAACCCACTAAAAAAAAGAGAAAAAAATTACATTAGACAATGCAAAACACATCACAAAGATTTTTTTGCTCAAAACACTAACTAAATATGCTGTCACTATGAGACCACTTACAAAAAAAATCATTCCTACATTACAATATTGCTCATTTGGAGCAAATACAACACAAATATTTTACTTACCCAAAAGCTGCAAGTACGCAAAACTGCACAGCAACCACTGTCTAAACCAGAAACAGGAATCAAAAGCTTTACACTAGAATAAAAGGAGAAAAAATATTACAATCACATATGCAAAAAATGCACCAAACCACCATCCAAGCTAAGGGGTAGGTGGGCCTAAGAGTATAAATTAAATATTCACCCCCGTAAAAGGGGAGCAACCCTTGCCCTTGAGGCTACCCCCAAAACAAAAATTTAAAAAAACTCTGGTGTCTAATGGCTTCTGCCCCCCTTGGGCGCAGATGGGCCTAAAAACTTACTGCTACTCTGCAACCCAAAGAGGGCAGAAATGGTCACAATCATCCTCCCATAAAGACGAGTAACCCATGTCCAAAGGCAGCACCCCACCAAACTGCCCCTCAGGGGGATATCAAAAGGGATGATGGACGGAGCACTTCAGCAAATCTAACTCTCACCCCCATCAACTAATCTGGGTTTAATCCATCATCATTCTTTAGCTCACTCCACCACCCGAGTTCTAAACATTTAAATCAGCCCCCCCGGGGGGCAAATACAGAAAAAATATAGGTCACCAAAAGGGGAGAAACCCTTGCAAAAGGGGTCGCTCCCCAAAACTAGATTTGATAAACTGGGCTCCCTAAAATGGCCTCCATGGAAGTGACCCTTGCCCAAGGGGCCACTCCCCAGCAAATTGGCCCAATTAAAAACAAATAATAATGCCTGCCACCCTGCACCCCCAGGGTGGCAGGCAAAGTGAATTAAAATGTCACCAAAACTACTTATAAGAAATAGACTACCTAAAATGGCCCTCCATGGGAGTGACCCTTGCCCAAGGGGCTACTTCCCTGCACAATAGCACCATTTATAAATAAATAATTAAAATTCTGCTGCCCCATAGGGGGAAGACAAAACGAAAAACATTGCCCCCAAAAGGGGAGCGACCCTTGTCTAAGGGGTCACTCCTCAAGACTAAATATTTAGCCGAAAACATGCCTAAAATGGCCCCCATGGAAGTGGCCCTCGCCCAAGGGGCCACTCCCCAAAACAATTCCCGATTTTCGTTGCCAAACATGTAAAAAAAAAAAACAATTCTGCCCCCTCCCGGGTGGCGAACATCGATTCAAATAATGCCCCCATAAAGGGGAGCGACCCTTGCCCAAGGGGCCGCTCCCCAAACCAAAAAACTTTGTCCAACTTTAAAAAAAACAACCCTGGCGTCTAGTGGGCATTCCTGCTGCACGATCGCATGATCGTGCAGTAGGAATGCTCTAAAGAGGCATCGAGGGAAAGGAAAACCCTTTCCTTTCCCCCAATGCCTCTTTAGTTTAAATCCCCCCCGCCCCAGCCCCCAAACTTACCTCTTTCTCCTCCAACGCGCAGGAAGCAAATGGCTTCCCTGTGCATCGGAGGAGAAAGGGAACCTCCAATGATGTCAGCGCGCCTCGCGCGCTGACGTCAATGATGACGCATGCGGGGTGGCGGGGGAGGCATGGGAAGGTCTTCCCATGCCTTCCCCCGTAAAAATGATGTAGATCGGGCACCCAAGGATGGAGCGCCAGCGCTCCCCCCGTGGGTGGGGCTCATGACAAGCTCAGCTCGTCATGCGCACCCGAGAGCTGTATGCCATGACAAGCTGAGCTCGTCATGAGCATACAAGGGGTTAACTGGGATGAGAAACATGGTTAATTTTACACTGGAGGAAACCAAGTATGCCTTAAACTATTGTAACGTGCAAAGGCACCGGGACCTGACGGTGTCCCAATTGATCAGTTTTTGGATACACAGGATCTCTGGGCCCCACTTCTAACAGATGTTTTTAATAAAATTGCCCATACTGGTGCTCCTTCATCTAGGAAAACGACAGTAGTTGTGCCTATCTATAAAAAGGGAAAAGGGGGATAGGTCAATCCCGAAAAACTATAGACCTATATCTTAGATAGATTCCACTTCAAAACTAATGGGACGCCTGCTTTTATACAGTCTTGAGGAATACTCCCTGGAAAAAAATATTATAATCCCCTGTCAGTTTGGCTTCAGAAAAGGGAAAAGAACTGTTGATCAGTGCCTGAACCTAAGTTTAACAATAGCAAAATATACTGCAGCCAAAAAAGGTCACTTGTATCTTGCCTTCATGGATCTGTCAGCAGCCTTTCACTGCGTGGCACAGTCTAGGCTCTGGCAGATCATGGAGGCAATGGGGATTGACGTACAGCTGATTATTATTATCCGCAATCTCTACTTAGGTGTCTCAGCCTGTGTTCATTATGGAAAGGGAGGTGAAAGCACTACGCACTTTAAAATTCCTAGAGGGGTGAGACTGGGGTGCGTTTTGGCCCCCTTCTTATTTGCGGAGCGGTGAGGAGCGGCGGACAGGCGGTGAGGAGCGGCGGACAGGCGGGGAGGAGCAGTGAGTGGCGGATGAGGTAGGTTATTTATTTATTTATTTAGGAGCGGTGAGCGGCAGAAAAATGAAGCAAAAATGAAAATAGTGAGCAAGAGGAAGCAAACGGAGCATTACAAAAGTGAGCCAAACGGTGCATTACTGGAGGAAAAAGTTACGTGTGCAAGTTACAAAAGCGTAGAAAGTAAACATAGAGGTATAGGAGGAAAAAGTGACATGTGCAGGTAGCAAAAGGAAGCAAACGGAGCATTAAAAAAGTGAGCCAAACGGTGCATTACAGGAGGAAAAAGTTACGTGTGCAGGTTACAAAAGCGTACAAAGTAAACATAGAGGTATAATTCTGCAATATATGGAGGAAGGCTCCGGGGGACCCACGGACAACGTCGGGGCAGGCAGGGCCCTGAAGCCTAAATGCTCCCGGACAACGTCGGGACGGGCTGCTACAAAAGCGTACAAAGTAAACATAGAGGTATAATACTGCAATATATGGAGGAAGGCTCCGGGGGACCCACGGACAACGTCGGGGCGGGCGGGGGCCCTGAAGCCTAATTGCTCCCGTACAATGTCGGGACGGGCTGCTAGTATGATAATAAAGTGCAAATGCTTCTGTGCACATTGTTGTTATAAATTGCAAGTGCAATACTGAGGGACACATCTAAAAGTCTGCACATTACAATAACATTAAAGTATACACGGTTCCCTCCCAAGGCATAATGCCTACTTATGGGTGGACAATCTTCTAATCTCATATATACTGAAGCAATATATATACTGAAGCAATATATACCGTGCAAATTGTTATTCTAAAGTGCAAATACAATGCTGGAAAATGCAATAAGAATTTAACATGCAAGTGCAAGTGCTCGAAAGGGATATTTATTACAGTCTATCATCAAAATATAGTCTAATCAGAGCATAACAGTATCATCTCTTAAAGTAGTTCAAGTAACTCAAATGACTTTACACCAAATTGTCTAATATACTCCCTAATAGAGAAGAGAGCTTTGGGGCAGGTACCTAAAATCGAATTGTCCACATAAAAATTCACCTTAGTGATAAAAAATCCCATAAAACAATTAAACAGTGTACTGACATAGCTAGCAAATTTCATGCATCGATTACATTTATCTGATATTCATTGTTCATTGCGTGTTGGTCTCATTCTAAGTGGACATAAATATCTTAATCAGAGTTCAAACCTCTGGGTGTCTTAAATTCAAACATGAGTATGTATCAAGACTCTAGCTGTCTTAGTTTGCCTTCCCGGTTTCCACCTCGTCTGCTTTTAGGGACAGAGTCTATTATAAAGTACTTCAGCTCTTCAAAATGTCCTGCATGGACCTAATTTATATGGCAGGCTACAGTGTATGACTAATCTCCGTTTTTCAATGTCCTCAAGTGCTGCAGGATCCTGACATGCACCATGTGGATTATACTTCCCACATAGTACTTGGGGCAAGTACACTGAAGGACATATACCACATGGTCACTTTTACAGTAAAAAAGCATGGAATTTTCCAAAGTTTGTTGAACAAAGATAGTTGGATTTTCTTTTTATTAATTCCATGTTTGCACATCTTGCACTTAAAACATCTATTAAAACCTGGGTTTGCCTTGAGCCAACTCTTTGTTTCTACTAATTCTGGGCTATTCTTCACCAAATGTTGCCTCATAGATTTAGTTAATCTAAAAGAGATCAGGGGTTTGCGTGTGACCAAGGTACTTAACAAACGGTCTCCTTTCACCAGATACCAATGCCTATTCATGCAGTCTCTCACCCTTCCATGGTAGGCATTGTATTCGGTTATCATCCTCACTTCCTGAGCTGTATCTCCTATGGATTTCTTAACTCTTTTTTCTCTGAAGGGGATGTCTTCTCTGGGTATTCCATCCACTTTCGCTAGTGCTTGGTTCAATACTGAGAGAGCTGGCCTCACTGCAGTTTCTCTTCATGCGGAGATGCTCCGCAAAAGGGGTTCCCTGTTTCAGCTATTGAGGGTGAAAGCTACTTGCGTGCAGAAAGTGCATGTGTGCAATTTTCCTTTTTCGGACACAAACTTCCAAATCTAAAAAGTGCACTTGTGCTTTGCTGATGGTGCTTGTGAAGGTTAGGTTTAACTCATTGTTATTCAAAGCTGCAATAAAGACTCTCGCCCTTCCAGCTGTCCCTCTCCATGCATATATATATATATATATATATATATATTAAATGAAAACACCATAGGTTTCAGGCCTTATCAGTGATGTCATCAGTGATGTCATTTGAGATGTCATCAGTGATGTCACTGACCATGTCATGAATGATCTAATATGTGACATCATCAGCAGTGGATTGCGGGTGCGCGAAATATAGTTAGTACAACTAACTATATAGGAGCAATTTCAATGGTTTTGTATGAGTAAAATGTCCAGCTAACTATAACACCACTAAAACTTATAGTTTTTTGAGTGAATTTCAAAGGTTTTTTAAAAGCTAATTCCTAACTATATAACTCCTGAAACTTATGGTTTTTTCAGTGAATTTCAAAGGTTTTTTAAATGCTAATTCCTAACTATATAAGGCCTGAAACCTATGGTTTTTTCAGTGTATATATATATATACATACATATATAAACATATATAACCTGCATATCTATATAAATACAAATATAAATGCATGCATACATATACATATATGCATACATATGCATGTTATTTACATGAAAGTTTGAAAAACACTAATAAAAGCAAAGCTAAAAAGCCACCTCATTACAAACAGAATGGCTTTAACTTAAACGAGGGCGAGATCTATTGCATTTTCAATGCTTGTTTACTTTGGTTCCATCAAGAAGGCATTCAGATGTGTCACACGTTTGCCATAAATTCTGAATGTTAGCACTCTAGTTGCTCATTATATCACTGTAGTAAAGCTACTGCTCACCAGGGAAGTCTGCTGCTGGTATTCAAAGTGCATGTTTCAGTCTGCATGTCAGAATTTTTTTTAATGAAATAGGACAGGATTTGAGAAGTCACTCAAAATGTGCCCTAATTTTTCTTTCTGAAGCACTAATCATACTTTCTATGGCAAAATGAACCCCCTCATTGTGTTCCTTTTTAAATTAAATGTTTTCAGACTTACCACTTCATTCCAATCAAGATGGCTTCTGGCGTGCCATACTTTTGTCATAAGTAAGACTGTTAGTGCTCTAGTTGTTCTTTAGAACACTCTGGGACATTCTGTCATTGGGCTATACTTGGGCTACATCTGGGTGATATTTGGGCTACATTTGGGCTCTTTTGTCTCTGGTGGCCATCTTGGGAGACTGCATGTCAGAATATTTTCCTGAAATATAATAGGATTTGAGAAGTCACTCAAAATGTGCCCTAATTTTTCTTTCTGCAGCACTAATCGTACTTTCTATGGCAAAATATATCCTCATATTGTTCCTTTTTACATTAAATGTTTTAAGAGTTACCACTTCACTCCAATAAAGATGGCTTCTGGTGTGCCATACTTTTGTCAAAAAGTAAGACTGTTAGCGCTCTAGTTGTTCTTTAGAACACTCTGGGACATTCTGTCATTGGGCTATACTTGGGCTACATCTGGGTGCTATTTGGGCTACATTTGGGCTCTTTTGTCTCTGGTGGCTATCTTGGGAGACTGCATGCCAGAATTTTTTAATGAAATTGAAGAGAATTTGAGAAGTCACTCAAAATGTGCCCTAATTTTTCTTTCTGAAGCACTAATCATACTTTCTATGGCAAAATGAACCCCCCTCATTTTGTTCCTTTTTAAATTAAATGTTTTCAGACTTACCACTTCATTCCAATCAAGATGGCTTCTGTTGCGCCATACTTTTGTCATAAGTAAGACTGTTAGCGCTCTAGTTGTTCTTTAGAACACTCTGGGACAATCTGTCATTGGGCTATACTTGGGGTACATCTGGGTGCTATTTGGGCTACATTTGGGCTCTTTTGTCTCTGGTGGCTATCTTGGGAGACTGCATGCCAGAATTTTTTAATGAAATTGAAGAGAATTTGAGAAGTCACTCAAAATGTGCCCTAATTTTTCTTTCTGAAGCACTAATCATACTTTCTATGGCAAAATGAACCCCCCTCATTTTGTTCCTTTTTAAATTAAATGTTTTCAGACTTACCACTTCATTCCAATCAAGATGGCTTCTGTTGCGCCATACTTTTGTCATAAGTAAGACTGTTAGCGCTCTAGTTGTTCTTTAGAACACTCTGGGACAATCTGTCATTGGGCTATACTTGGGGTACATCTGGGTGATATTTGGGCTACATTTGGGCTCTTTTGTCTCTGGTGGCCATCTTGGGAGACTGCATGTCAGAATTTTTTACACACCGCCAGCCGAGCGCCAGTCCACCCACACCACCATCCAAGCACCAGGCCATGCACACCGCCAGCCAAGCACCACTCCACGCACACCGCAAGCCAAGCGCCACTCCGCGCACACCGCAAGCCAAGCGCCACTCCATGTACACCGCAAGCCAAGCGCCACTCCAAGCACACCGCCAGCCAAGCACCACTCCACGCACACTGCAAGCCAAGCGCCACTCCAAGCACACCCCCAGCCAAGCACCACACCACACACACCGCAAGCCAAGTGCCACTCCATGCACAACGCCAGCCAAGCGCCACTCCACGCACACCACCAGCCAAGCGGCACTCCACACACACCGCCAGCCAAGCGCCAGCCTACGCACAACGCCATCACATTTTGAATCTTTTTTTACAAAACAAACACAAACAAATTGCAAATAGATACAAATCTAGTAACACAAAATCTGTAACTAAATACATTGCACAAATGCCACCCTTAAAACAGAATACAAATTAAAAAAAACACAGACCAGGCAGTTCATTTTACCACTCATGGATACTCCCAAAAATTATTTTGTGTGTGGTAAGCTCTATAACAAGCAGGCACACACAGCCTCGGGTTAGAAGGACACCCAGGGCAGAAAAGACGAGTCTCCTTCCGCAAACCTCTTCGCCAACAGACTCTACATCTCCTAGTGGGAAAGTCTTTTGTAGATGTGGGAGGAATGTAATCAGGACAGTGGCGATCTTTCAATCGAGCCACATCCTCCACCACTCCAAATCTAGGAACACTTACTTGTTCCACAACAACAAGGCTAGATATCACAGAGTGCTGAAACTGAAGAAATGTCAACTTGGATGCAGGAGAACACTCCTTGAACACAATAAAAGCATTGAAAGTAGCTAAGTTGAAAAAATGGATGGCCAACTTCTTATACCAAACATAAGCCTTCCGAATAGCAGTGTAGGTTCCAACCATATGCTTATTGTAGTCCAGAATGCACACAGGTTTGTGCACATCAGCAACCTGACCCCAAACAGGCACAGGTAAAGTGCTCTCATCATGGATGGTAGTCAGCATTTACACATCCCTCCTGTCCACAAATTTCACAGCTAATAGTTCTTCACTACGCAAGGAACTGCACTGACCCCTCTGAAGTTTCTTTAAAACAAGCTCCTTCGGAAAACCTTTGCGGTTAGAGCGGATTGTGCCACATGCAAAAGTGTCCACTTTAAACAATTCCTTAAACAATTGCACAGCAGTGTAGAAGTTATCAAGGTACAAATGGTGGCCTCTGTTGGACAGTCTTCTAGCAAGATGCCACACTATTTTCTCTGACACTCCACAAGTGGACGGACAACCAGAGGGGTCAATAGTAGACTCTCTACCAGTGTACACACGAAAATTAAAAACATATCCTGTCTTACTCTCAGACAACAAATACAGTTTAATTCCATAGCGTGCCCTCTTGCTAGGGATGTACTGCCTAAAAACCAAACGACCCTTGAACAAAACCAAAGACTCATCAATAGATATTTCTTTCCCTGGAATGTAAATCTCTGAAAAACGATCAACAAAGTGATCAAGAACAGGCCGAATCTTAAAAAGACGGTCACAGTCAGGGTGACTACGTGGCAACGCCAAAGAATTATCCACAAAATGCAGCAAAAGTAAATACCGATCATGAGTCATAACTGCTGGAAATATGGCTGTTGCCATCAAGGGACTGGAAGACCAATATGGCTTCCTTAACAAACGCATCAATAAAGTCAAACCCAAAAACTTCTTCAGCTCTTCCAGATTTGTGGGAGTCCACCGGGTAGTTCTAGAGTGGGGCCTAAGTTTTTCACTGTTGTCCCTCAAAAACTGTTCAGCATACAAATTAGTCTGCTCAACAATCTCATCCAAAAACACATCATATAGGAAAAAAAAATCACAATCCACTCTACACCCTGCATCACCGCAAAAGGCAGGCAACACCGGCTGCACCATGTTAGGATCAACCCAGAGTCCAGCACTTCCAGTAGGAAGACTAGCAGCCTCAGGCTGCAATCCAGATGCCTCTTGCACCATCGGCACAGCAGTATCCTCCTCTAAAACAGGCCCTTCATCTGCACTGAGAGAACCTTCATCATCCGATGATTCCACATGGAGAGAAAACTCACTGCCAGAATCTTCCCCTCCCTCCTCTCCTTCAGATGCACTGTCAGTGTCATAATACGGCTCAGAGGAAGATTCAAGAAGCATACCAACCAACTGCTGAGCAGTCATTCTACGGATAGCCATAATGATTACTAATAAAGGTAACTTGTCACACAAGTCAACAACCACAAACACTATGTAAAATAATCAATGACCAAAAATCTCCTTTTTCAAAAATACCTATACACTGCAAAACAATATCACTCACTTGCAAGAAGCAGTTACACCACGTACTCTGCACAGACACAGTATGGATCAACAATAACCCACTAAAAAAAAGAGAAAAAAATTACATTAGACAATGCAAAACACATCACAAAGATTTTTTTGCTCAAAACACTAACTAAATATGCTGTCACTATGAGACCACTTACAAAAAAAATCATTCCTACATTACAATATTGCTCATTTGGAGCAAATACAACACAAATATTTTACTTACCCAAAAGCTGCAAGTACGCAAAACTGCACAGCAACCACTGTCTAAACCAGAAACAGGAATCAAAAGCTTTACACTAGAATAAAAGGAGAAAAAATATTACAATCACATATGCAAAAAATGCACCAAACCACCATCCAAGCTAAGGGGTAGGTGGGCCTAAGAGTATAAATTAAATATTCACCCCCGTAAAAGGGGAGCAACCCTTGCCCTTGAGGCTACCCCCAAAACAAAAATTTAAAAAAACTCTGGTGTCTAATGGCTTCTGCCCCCCTTGGGCGCAGATGGGCCTAAAAACTTACTGCTACTCTGCAACCCAAAGAGGGCAGAAATGGTCACAATCATCCTCCCATAAAGACGAGTAACCCATGTCCAAAGGCAGCACCCCACCAAACTGCCCCTCAGGGGGATATCAAAAGGGATGATGGACGGAGCACTTCAGCAAATCTAACTCTCACCCCCATCAACTAATCTGGGTTTAATCCATCATCATTCTTTAGCTCACTCCACCACCCGAGTTCTAAACATTTAAATCAGCCCCCCCGGGGGGCAAATACAGAAAAAATATAGGTCACCAAAAGGGGAGAAACCCTTGCAAAAGGGGTCGCTCCCCAAAACTAGATTTGATAAACTGGGCTCCCTAAAATGGCCTCCATGGAAGTGACCCTTGCCCAAGGGGCCACTCCCCAGCAAATTGGCCCAATTAAAAACAAATAATAATGCCTGCCACCCTGCACCCCCAGGGTGGCAGGCAAAGTGAATTAAAATGTCACCAAAACTACTTATAAGAAATAGACTACCTAAAATGGCCCTCCATGGGAGTGACCCTTGCCCAAGGGGCTACTTCCCTGCACAATAGCACCATTTATAAATAAATAATTAAAATTCTGCTGCCCCATAGGGGGAAGACAAAACGAAAAACATTGCCCCCAAAAGGGGAGCGACCCTTGTCTAAGGGGTCACTCCTCAAGACTAAATATTTAGCCGAAAACATGCCTAAAATGGCCCCCATGGAAGTGGCCCTCGCCCAAGGGGCCACTCCCCAAAACAATTCCCGATTTTCGTTGCCAAACATGTAAAAAAAAAAAACAATTCTGCCCCCTCCCGGGTGGCGAACATCGATTCAAATAATGCCCCCATAAAGGGGAGCGACCCTTGCCCAAGGGGCCGCTCCCCAAACCAAAAAACTTTGTCCAACTTTAAAAAAAACAACCCTGGCGTCTAGTGGGCATTCCTGCTGCACGATCGCATGATCGTGCAGTAGGAATGCTCTAAAGAGGCATCGAGGGAAAGGAAAACCCTTTCCTTTCCCCCAATGCCTCTTTAGTTTAAATCCCCCCCGCCCCAGCCCCCAAACTTACCTCTTTCTCCTCCAACGCGCAGGAAGCAAATGGCTTCCCTGTGCATCGGAGGAGAAAGGGAACCTCCAATGATGTCAGCGCGCCTCGCGCGCTGACGTCAATGATGACGCATGCGGGGTGGCGGGGGAGGCATGGGAAGGTCTTCCCATGCCTTCCCCCGTAAAAATGATGTAGATCGGGCACCCAAGGATGGAGCGCCAGCGCTCCCCCCGTGGGTGGGGCTCATGACAAGCTCAGCTCGTCATGCGCACCCGAGAGCTGTATGCCATGACAAGCTGAGCTCGTCATGAGCATACAAGGGGTTAACTGGGATGAGAAACATGGTTAATTTTACACTGGAGGAAACCAAGTATGCCTTAAACTATTGTAACGTGCAAAGGCACCGGGACCTGACGGTGTCCCAATTGATCAGTTTTTGGATACACAGGATCTCTGGGCCCCACTTCTAACAGATGTTTTTAATAAAATTGCCCATACTGGTGCTCCTTCATCTAGGAAAACGACAGTAGTTGTGCCTATCTATAAAAAGGGAAAAGGGGGATAGGTCAATCCCGAAAAACTATAGACCTATATCTTAGATAGATTCCACTTCAAAACTAATGGGACGCCTGCTTTTATACAGTCTTGAGGAATACTCCCTGGAAAAAAATATTATAATCCCCTGTCAGTTTGGCTTCAGAAAAGGGAAAAGAACTGTTGATCAGTGCCTGAACCTAAGTTTAACAATAGCAAAATATACTGCAGCCAAAAAAGGTCACTTGTATCTTGCCTTCATGGATCTGTCAGCAGCCTTTCACTGCGTGGCACAGTCTAGGCTCTGGCAGATCATGGAGGCAATGGGGATTGACGTACAGCTGATTATTATTATCCGCAATCTCTACTTAGGTGTCTCAGCCTGTGTTCATTATGGAAAGGGAGGTGAAAGCACTACGCACTTTAAAATTCCTAGAGGGGTGAGACTGGGGTGCGTTTTGGCCCCCTTCTTATTTGCGGAGCGGTGAGGAGCGGCGGACAGGCGGTGAGGAGCGGCGGACAGGCGGGGAGGAGCAGTGAGTGGCGGATGAGGTAGGTTATTTATTTATTTATTTAGGAGCGGTGAGCGGCAGAAAAATGAAGCAAAAATGAAAATAGTGAGCAAGAGGAAGCAAACGGAGCATTACAAAAGTGAGCCAAACGGTGCATTACTGGAGGAAAAAGTTACGTGTGCAAGTTACAAAAGCGTAGAAAGTAAACATAGAGGTATAGGAGGAAAAAGTGACATGTGCAGGTAGCAAAAGGAAGCAAACGGAGCATTAAAAAAGTGAGCCAAACGGTGCATTACAGGAGGAAAAAGTTACGTGTGCAGGTTACAAAAGCGTACAAAGTAAACATAGAGGTATAATTCTGCAATATATGGAGGAAGGCTCCGGGGGACCCACGGACAACGTCGGGGCAGGCAGGGCCCTGAAGCCTAAATGCTCCCGGACAACGTCGGGACGGGCTGCTACAAAAGCGTACAAAGTAAACATAGAGGTATAATACTGCAATATATGGAGGAAGGCTCCGGGGGACCCACGGACAACGTCGGGGCGGGCGGGGGCCCTGAAGCCTAATTGCTCCCGTACAATGTCGGGACGGGCTGCTAGTATGATAATAAAGTGCAAATGCTTCTGTGCACATTGTTGTTATAAATTGCAAGTGCAATACTGAGGGACACATCTAAAAGTCTGCACATTACAATAACATTAAAGTATACACGGTTCCCTCCCAAGGCATAATGCCTACTTATGGGTGGACAATCTTCTAATCTCATATATACTGAAGCAATATATATACTGAAGCAATATATACCGTGCAAATTGTTATTCTAAAGTGCAAATACAATGCTGGAAAATGCAATAAGAATTTAACATGCAAGTGCAAGTGCTCGAAAGGGATATTTATTACAGTCTATCATCAAAATATAGTCTAATCAGAGCATAACAGTATCATCTCTTAAAGTAGTTCAAGTAACTCAAATGACTTTACACCAAATTGTCTAATATACTCCCTAATAGAGAAGAGAGCTTTGGGGCAGGTACCTAAAATCGAATTGTCCACATAAAAATTCACCTTAGTGATAAAAAATCCCATAAAACAATTAAACAGTGTACTGACATAGCTAGCAAATTTCATGCATCGATTACATTTATCTGATATTCATTGTTCATTGCGTGTTGGTCTCATTCTAAGTGGACATAAATATCTTAATCAGAGTTCAAACCTCTGGGTGTCTTAAATTCAAACATGAGTATGTATCAAGACTCTAGCTGTCTTAGTTTGCCTTCCCGGTTTCCACCTCGTCTGCTTTTAGGGACAGAGTCTATTATAAAGTACTTCAGCTCTTCAAAATGTCCTGCATGGACCTAATTTATATGGCAGGCTACAGTGTATGACTAATCTCCGTTTTTCAATGTCCTCAAGTGCTGCAGGATCCTGACATGCACCATGTGGATTATACTTCCCACATAGTACTTGGGGCAAGTACACTGAAGGACATATACCACATGGTCACTTTTACAGTAAAAAAGCATGGAATTTTCCAAAGTTTGTTGAACAAAGATAGTTGGATTTTCTTTTTATTAATTCCATGTTTGCACATCTTGCACTTAAAACATCTATTAAAACCTGGGTTTGCCTTGAGCCAACTCTTTGTTTCTACTAATTCTGGGCTATTCTTCACCAAATGTTGCCTCATAGATTTAGTTAATCTAAAAGAGATCAGGGGTTTGCGTGTGACCAAGGTACTTAACAAACGGTCTCCTTTCACCAGATACCAATGCCTATTCATGCAGTCTCTCACCCTTCCATGGTAGGCATTGTATTCGGTTATCATCCTCACTTCCTGAGCTGTATCTCCTATGGATTTCTTAACTCTTTTTTCTCTGAAGGGGATGTCTTCTCTGGGTATTCCATCCACTTTCGCTAGTGCTTGGTTCAATACTGAGAGAGCTGGCCTCACTGCAGTTTCTCTTCATGCGGAGATGCTCCGCAAAAGGGGTTCCCTGTTTCAGCTATTGAGGGTGAAAGCTACTTGCGTGCAGAAAGTGCATGTGTGCAATTTTCCTTTTTCGGACACAAACTTCCAAATCTAAAAAGTGCACTTGTGCTTTGCTGATGGTGCTTGTGAAGGTTAGGTTTAACTCATTGTTATTCAAAGCTGCAATAAAGACTCTCGCCCTTCCAGCTGTCCCTCTCCATGCATATATATATATATATATATATATATATTAAATGAAAACACCATAGGTTTCAGGCCTTATCAGTGATGTCATCAGTGATGTCATTTGAGATGTCATCAGTGATGTCACTGACCATGTCATGAATGATCTAATATGTGACATCATCAGCAGTGGATTGCGGGTGCGCGAAATATAGTTAGTACAACTAACTATATAGGAGCAATTTCAATGGTTTTGTATGAGTAAAATGTCCAGCTAACTATAACACCACTAAAACTTATAGTTTTTTGAGTGAATTTCAAAGGTTTTTTAAAAGCTAATTCCTAACTATATAACTCCTGAAACTTATGGTTTTTTCAGTGAATTTCAAAGGTTTTTTAAATGCTAATTCCTAACTATATAAGGCCTGAAACCTATGGTTTTTTCAGTGTATATATATATATACATACATATATAAACATATATAACCTGCATATCTATATAAATACAAATATAAATGCATGCATACATATACATATATGCATACATATGCATGTTATTTACATGAAAGTTTGAAAAACACTAATAAAAGCAAAGCTAAAAAGCCACCTCATTACAAACAGAATGGCTTTAACTTAAACGAGGGCGAGATCTATTGCATTTTCAATGCTTGTTTACTTTGGTTCCATCAAGAAGGCATTCAGATGTGTCACACGTTTGCCATAAATTCTGAATGTTAGCACTCTAGTTGCTCATTATATCACTGTAGTAAAGCTACTGCTCACCAGGGAAGTCTGCTGCTGGTATTCAAAGTGCATGTTTCAGTCTGCATGTCAGAATTTTTTTTAATGAAATAGGACAGGATTTGAGAAGTCACTCAAAATGTGCCCTAATTTTTCTTTCTGAAGCACTAATCATACTTTCTATGGCAAAATGAACCCCCTCATTGTGTTCCTTTTTAAATTAAATGTTTTCAGACTTACCACTTCATTCCAATCAAGATGGCTTCTGGCGTGCCATACTTTTGTCATAAGTAAGACTGTTAGTGCTCTAGTTGTTCTTTAGAACACTCTGGGACATTCTGTCATTGGGCTATACTTGGGCTACATCTGGGTGATATTTGGGCTACATTTGGGCTCTTTTGTCTCTGGTGGCCATCTTGGGAGACTGCATGTCAGAATATTTTCCTGAAATATAATAGGATTTGAGAAGTCACTCAAAATGTGCCCTAATTTTTCTTTCTGCAGCACTAATCGTACTTTCTATGGCAAAATATATCCTCATATTGTTCCTTTTTACATTAAATGTTTTAAGAGTTACCACTTCACTCCAATAAAGATGGCTTCTGGTGTGCCATACTTTTGTCAAAAAGTAAGACTGTTAGCGCTCTAGTTGTTCTTTAGAACACTCTGGGACATTCTGTCATTGGGCTATACTTGGGCTACATCTGGGTGCTATTTGGGCTACATTTGGGCTCTTTTGTCTCTGGTGGCTATCTTGGGAGACTGCATGCCAGAATTTTTTAATGAAATTGAAGAGAATTTGAGAAGTCACTCAAAATGTGCCCTAATTTTTCTTTCTGAAGCACTAATCATACTTTCTATGGCAAAATGAACCCCCCTCATTTTGTTCCTTTTTAAATTAAATGTTTTCAGACTTACCACTTCATTCCAATCAAGATGGCTTCTGTTGCGCCATACTTTTGTCATAAGTAAGACTGTTAGCGCTCTAGTTGTTCTTTAGAACACTCTGGGACAATCTGTCATTGGGCTATACTTGGGGTACATCTGGGTGCTATTTGGGCTACATTTGGGCTCTTTTGTCTCTGGTGGCTATCTTGGGAGACTGCATGCCAGAATTTTTTAATGAAATTGAAGAGAATTTGAGAAGTCACTCAAAATGTGCCCTAATTTTTCTTTCTGAAGCACTAATCATACTTTCTATGGCAAAATGAACCCCCCTCATTTTGTTCCTTTTTAAATTAAATGTTTTCAGACTTACCACTTCATTCCAATCAAGATGGCTTCTGTTGCGCCATACTTTTGTCATAAGTAAGACTGTTAGCGCTCTAGTTGTTCTTTAGAACACTCTGGGACAATCTGTCATTGGGCTATACTTGGGGTACATCTGGGTGATATTTGGGCTACATTTGGGCTCTTTTGTCTCTGGTGGCCATCTTGGGAGACTGCATGTCAGAATTTTTTAATGAAATAGAACAGGATTTGAGAAGTCACTCAAAATGTGCCCTCATTTTTCTTTCTGCAGCACTAATCATACTTTCAATGGCAAAATATATCCTCATATTGTTCCTTTTTAAATTAAATGTTTTAAGAGTTACCACTTCATTCCAATCAAGATGGCTTCTGGTGTGCCATACTTTTTTCATAAGTAAGACTGTTAGCGCTCTAGTTGTTCTTTAGAACACTCTGGGACATTCTGTCATTGGGCTATACTTGGGGTACATCTGGATGCTATTTGGGCTACATTTGGGCTCTTTTGTCTCTGGTGGCTATCTTGGGAGACTGCATGTCAGAATTTTTTTATGAAATAGAAGAGGCTTTGAGAAGTCACTCAAAATGTGCCGTAATTTTTCTTTCTGCAGCACTAATCATACTTTCTATGGCAAAATATACCCCCTCATTTTGTTCCTTTTTAAATTAAATGTTTTAAGATTTACCACTACATTCCAATCAAGATGACTTCTGTTGTGCCATACTTTTGTCATTAGTAAGACTGTTTGCGCTCTAGTTGTTCTTTAGAACACTCTGGGACATTCTGTCATTTGGCTATACTTGGGCTATATCTGGGTGATATTTGGGCTACATTTGGGCTCTTTTGTCTCTGGTGGCCATCTTGGGAGACTGCATGTCAGAATTTTTTCATGAAATAGAATAGGATTTGAGAAGTCACTCAAAATGTGCCCTAATTGTTCTTTCTGCAGCACTAATCATACTTTCTATGGCAAAATATATCCTCATATTGTTCCTTTATAAATTAAATGTTTTAAGAGTTATCACTACATTCCAATCAAGATGGCTTCAGGTGTGCCATACTTTTGTCATAAGTAAGACTGTTAGTGCTCTAGTTGTTCTTTAGAACACTCTAGGAGGCTGCAGTAGAACACAAAGGAATCAACTGACAGTCTCTGTCCTTGTTGGATGTACATGTTTTACTGAGAATGTCAGACTTCATTCTCACATGACTGAGAAAGATAATGTGAATTTACAGAATTAAATATGCTTTCAGTTTAGCTTACAGATCCCTTCCAAACCACTGTGGGAAAAGCATGAGATAATAGTTTTCTTTCAAACATGTTTCATGATATCCCAGCAGAAGGCTTTTTCACATGGTAAAATCACCCTAGAACACACCACAATTCCTAAAATGAGTATGGTACCATCAACAAATGATTTATAATGTAACTAAAGTCCTAAAACCTTCTATTAACTGCAATGCTTTTTAATGAGATGCTATCATGTATATTGGTCCCAAGATGGCTGCCAACACTTCTTGGATGAAGAATTTGAATTTGGAAACAAATTATTTTTTTTGCCTTGGGGGTCCTTGTGGGACCCCCTGAGCAGGCCTAGGGGGTCAGGGTGCTTCTACCCTGCCCCCTTTTTAAGTTCTACACGTTTGTTTTTCTGCTTTCCTGTGCCTCAGTCTACCAAGGCACAAGATGGCTGCCAACACTTTCTGGTTTGGAGTGTTGACAGACATTGGCAGCCAATCAGAATGCAGCTCGTGCTCGGAAAGGTAAGCTTACAGTAAGCTTACACGTAAGCTGCTATAGATATATATATTTTTTCTCTTTTGATTTTCTCAGGAACTACTGGAGGGATTTTCACCAAATATAGCAAAGGCACATCTGCGTACCAGTCCCTACAATTTTGCAAAGTTTGGCGTAATTCCGTTCAGTGATTCGGGCTGTAGCCGTGTCAGAACGTCCTATGGAAATTAACATGGGGAAAACACGTTTTGGGACCCCCCTTTTTTCTCGGCCCCCGCTCGACGAATCCCCCCAAAACTCTCAGGGAAGGAGCAGAGTTGAGCTGGCCAAAATTTTGGAAAATTGCACGCAATTTCCTCAATCGATGCCAAAGTTATTCCCAATAGAATGTTGCAGATCTCCTATGGTAACTAGGTCCTAACTATATATACCTACTGGCAACCGCCATGTCATTTGAGATGTCATCAGTGATGTCATCAGTGATGTCACTGACCATGTCATGAATGATGTAATATGTGACATGATCAGCAGTGGATTGCGGGTGCGCGATATATAGTTAGTGCAACTAACTATATATGCGAATTTCAATGGTTTTGTGTGAGTAAAATAAGGTTTTGTAAATGCTAATTCCTAACTATATATGGTCTATAACCTATGGTTTTTTCAGTGAATATATATATATATATATATATATATATATATATATATGTCCAACGATCTTCGCACCTCCACACGGCGAGAATTTCACAGCAACATAATGAGCAGGTATTCTTTTTAATAGTGTTTATTTAACACACCATAGTGCAAAACAAAAACTATGGATGGTCTATCTAGACGTTCGGGTCTCAGCCTTCTACTGGACCATCAAAAAAAAAACCATATATATATATATATATATATACATATATATATATAAACAAAAAACACTCCCTTCAGTTCAATTATAGACACAAACGGGCACGGACTCTGTTGAATATGCAGTGCAGAGTTGTTTTCCTTTATTAAGTACAGCGTGCTGCCCATGACACGTTTTGGCCACATCCACATCCAGTGGCCTTGATCACGTGATATATATATATATATATATATATAAATATAAATATATCTAGGACTCCAGTAACTTTAGACGTATAGTTTCTGAATGGCAATGTTTCTTCTTATTTATGGGTATATGCTGGTAATAGAACATCCATCCCTAAACCCCTTCTAAAATTTGTATAAACCCCTCCCATTTAGTAAGTATTCTCCATTTTCCAGCCACTACCCCTTACCCCTCCAACATTTACCAATAAAACTAAAACTTATACCTGCATGCACAAAGATCTCTGCTTCCTTGATAGAAACCTCTATACAGACACGATAGGAGAAGCAGAGGTCTCAGACCATTTGTGAATACCATGTTGTAGTACATGAGTAGTACTACTGTAAATGTTAGCAAATGCAGTTTGTGAATATGTCCTATTGCTCCCTCACAAGTGCTTTCTTCAACAGCGTAGTAGAAACACAGAGTATGGCAGCCCAGAAACACCCATTGTAAGGTGTCTTTATGAATATATACTTGTGTAAAATACCTAGCGCTCATGTAAAGCACTGCAATACCTTCCGTTCGAGTTTGTTCCATATAAAACTGCAGAAAAAAAGGCTTTTCAAAGGCTGGGAGGCCATGTGACCATGCACAGATATTGAAAGCACAGCCCCCCTGCATTATCAGAGCACGTTAGAGGGCATAACAGCATATGTTTTGAGTGGGACCTGGAAACCGTCCAGGAGGGGCAAGGGCAGCTCATGAGTGCTGATAGCCAGATTGTACTTGTACCACCCCATGCAACACATACTCTGCACATTCTCGGTGTCTATTCATGGCCTTTTAGCTGTATTCATGGTCCAGTAATATGGATTACTCATACAGTAGTAGATCAAGGTAAAGCATTTAGATCTGTTCGCAGCTTTCAACACAGTATCTAAGCAATGTTGGCTCCAAAGGCTGCATGAAATGGGATTGCACTCTTCCACTCTAGAGTGGTTTCGTTCAATTTTAAGTAATAGACCTCTTTCAATACAGCTACTCCCTTTTAGATCTAACCCTCAAAATGCTAATTCTGAAGTTCCTCAGGGATCCTCTCTGAGCCCCACTTTGTTTAATGTTTATTTGGCACCTTTGGCGAATATTGTGAGGGCATGGGGTTTTGAAATCGTTTATTGGCAACAAGCATACGGAGTCATAGGGGAATTTGGTTGACACACTGTTTAAAACTTAATGTAGATAAAACAGATATTGTAATTTTTGGGGGAGTTTTGGAATGACTCTTCGTGGTCGGCATTGTCACGCATCGCACCTAAACCAAATAAAATGGTACAAATCTGGGCTTCTTAAATGGTGACTCTCTTTCTCTGCAAGAACAAGTAACCAGGGTCTGCATTATCTGTTTTGCTCTCTTATGCATCCTCTGGAAAGTATTTCATTGAATCCCAGTGGAATGGAGAAGGAACATTGTCCAAGCTTTGATTATGAGTGGGTTTGACTGTGGGAATAGCAGAGTATTTGTTTGTACGGCTATAGATTATTCAGAATGCAGTGGCAAGACTGATATGCAACCAGACTAACAGGAGCTCAGTCTTGACTTGTCTCAATTATGTTCACTGGCTCCCAGTTCGTAAAAGAGCAATTTTTAAGCTAATGTGTCATACGCACAGAACACTTTATGATAAGGGCCAGCGATTCTACAAAATAGAGTCATTTTTCATAAGCATGTACAGAACCTTCGATCAGCCAACCAGGCCTTAAAATCTTGTAGAAGAATCAAGACGTCCAGAATGGTTGGCCTTAACTTTCACTTTTTTCCAGTGACCTACTGGTATTTTATTCCCCATAACTAACGTGCAGTGCCAGACTTATTAGGATTTTTGAGTAAGTTGAAGACCTGGCTGTATCCAAATTAGGGTCTTTAGTGGAATTAGCAAGATGAGGTCCAGCACCAGGATATCCCTTTGGGAATGAGGGTGCACTCTATAAATAGTTAAATAATGATACAGGGCAATAGTTTTGTACTATCTCAATCAGTATTGCAGGATCAATATTACACATCTGTAATTCCAAAGTGCCACAGGAATTCTAATTTTGATTCAAACACCCATAGATACTCATGTGCATCCATTGTCATCTTAAACCACCGGCCCAACTATTGCCCAGCTATTAAAAAGACAAAAGGCATTGCTTTGCATTTGATCACGCCGGTGTCATTAGTGCCAGGTACAGATTACTCAATGCTCCCCATTAAAAAGTGGTGTACAAGAATAAAGATTCCTGTTCTATACAATGTTTCCAAAACAAAGGTATAAGCATTTGCTCCTCTGTCAATTTCTCATGTATTGCTTTGATTTTGAGTTACCTTTTAAAAATCTAAGTTTTAAAAAGTAGTACTAGTTGTAACAGATCATTCACAGAAGAACACCTGAAGAAGCAGTTCACCTTCTGCTCCTTGGCTGTCTGCAGTTGGCCACACTGACCCTTGCGGGAAACTATGAAGACTCTCCAAAGGAAAGAGTGCAGTATTCATCAGTGACTGTGCACCTGCCATGCTCTCAATGTGACACCTCTTTGGCTGCTCCCCAAGGGTGCCTTGGAGTACACATTTATTGTGTGCCACCTCCTAGCATGCTGCTCCACGGCATATTCGGATATGAGCATGTCCTAGAACTGTGAGGCATGCACATAGGGGAAAGGATTCCTACATTTGATGGAACTATCCTCCAGTGCAAATCAAATAAGCAAGGTATTAATATTTTGTGGGCACCAGCTTCACCCACACACAATCCCACACATGGCTGACTAAACAGCCGTGGCCCTTTTGATAATTCCAAAGTGTGTTTGGAGAGGAAATGGGTGACGTTTTCCTTTGCACTGTGAAAACATATAGTTCATGGGGCAGACAAGGCCAGTACATCTGAGAAACGGTCTTAAGAGAAAGATATATGAGGAGCAAGTGGATCTGGGAGAAAAAGTGCAGAAAAAAATTAAGCATCAGAAAAATTTCCCAGGTGGTCGAATACCATGAAAGAGGAGGTCTCCTCACATAAATGATCATCATGAATTGGCAGTACCATGCGAAACACAAATATAGCCAAGTTATCCAAGCACATTATTAGGCATGCCTGGTTCCTAAAGACAACAACTAATCGACCAAGTCAGCAGTCACTCCTGAAAGGCATACTATTGTAAGGATCTCAAAAGACTCTCTCAGTAAGGACTAGATCCTGGGAAGACCATTCAGACTAAAAAGGAGCGAGTCAAACAGAGGAACCGGGCAAGCAAAATCTGTCTCCAATTTAAAAAAAAAAATATGGTCATTCCAGGGTAATCAATATATGACTGCAAGTGAAGTGCCTCATGAACAGAAGAACCTTTAGAAGAAAGGAGGCAGACAAAGCATAGGAATACAACCCAATCAGTCCTGGAGAAAGGGTTGTATGTGAAAATATCGATAACAAACATTTCATGTACCCAAAATATTGAGCCTACTTACTGGGTACAAAAGCATCACTCCATTGGATGTCCATTGTTCTATTATTCAATGTATTGAGACAGCATTTTTGTACATGATACTTAGGACACATTCCTTATTTGTCAGGCACTATTTAGGCCATAATATTGTGGTACCATACAAAAGAAAGGCATCTATTATGCTGGACTCTTGGTCTGGATGTCAGTACTTGAACATCGAGACATGTGCTTCAGGAATGAGGCAAATAGATCCAAATCCAGAGAATGAAGATGCCCTGCCAAAACTTGAGGATCCGACCTCCAGTTGCTGGAGTTAAAAGGTGCCGGAAGTATCAATTTGCAGTTGAGTTGGACGGGTCTATCAGGTACTCTGCAATGACCATGAGGTTGTTGTGGAGACAGTGGGCCCTGGGGTTTGTGGAGAGATCTGCAAGGGGCTTCAACCTTGCAACCACACTTGTCGACACATCAGACAGCGGACAATTTCTCCATCATGAGAAGCATCAAGTAGTGAGCCTTGTGCTTGTCTAGTCTCTTGGTGATACAGGTGCCTGCAAGGAGTTCCACAGCATTAATGTTGATTCTTCAAAGGGCCATGACCTCCTTGTGAACATACTATTGAGTTCAGTGCCACAACCTGACCTTCTGGCATTTGACTTGATGACCAAATGGGAGTCAACCAAAAATGGGGATGCTGTTCCACTTTCCCATGTTGGACAACCACCAGAGAAGTTCAGAGCAGCACTCCTAGTCCAGTGAAATATGGCATATTAGAAGAGTCCCCTTTGAAGACAACACAACTTCCAGCAAGGATGCTCTCAAAAAAGAGCAGACATGAAAAATGACCGGCATGGAGGATGCCAAGGAACTGATCAGGAAAGCATGGCTCTTTGGAGGAAGGGAGTGAGCAGTGAGGGCTTATCACAGCTGCAACTTGATCACAAAAATCGTCTTTGGAGAAAGCCTGAAACACTAGCTTTAGACTAAACACTAGTTTTAGTACCAGAGGTTTTCTTGCAGTTGACTAAGAAGCATTGATTGAGGAGCAGAAAAACAGTCAAATGGGGAAAGGATGTGACCTAATGGCTAGGGCTGTCATTGTCAAATCTGGGAAACCAGGTTCAAGTCTCAGGAATAACGCTCAACATCCTGTCATTCAAAATGTGATGTGTCCTTGTGTAACGCAACTGGTTCTCATGTAAATCGCTCTGATACCTTCGGGAAAAGTGTGCGCAGTATAAAACTCTGGAGACATTTTTTTTACATGATTGGTCTGGGTTGTGGGGCGTTTGTGCGTTAGGAGGATGTCTTCTTAATAAATAGCAAAGCAAATGCCTCTGTACCAAAGGTGGACAACAACTGGGGTAGAAACTTAGTTAAACACCAAAGGCTTAGGACAGACCAAAACGTATGCTGTAAAACTGTCACATGTTTCCTCTACTGAAAAGTCATAAAAAGCCAATATTCGTTACAAATGAGAATGGAAAAGTAAACATCTTCAAGATCCAGCCTGGCCATGCAGTCATGCAGAAGAAATGTGCATCTTAGAAGACTGATGCCCTCCATTTTGACGTGCTGATAAACTACCCTGTGATGAGGGTCCAGAGATGTATGACCAGCCTGTGGTGTCCCTCCTTTTTTCTCACAAGGAAGAGAGAACTTACAGAGTCCCCTTTGGCAGGAGGGGGACCCAAGGGTGATCTCTTCTTTGAAAGAAAACAGTAGGATGAGGATACCTGCACTGGTGGTGAGCAACTCAAAACGTTGCTCAGTATCCAGCAAGACCTGGGGGGCCAAAACAATGGAGCATGGGCCCAACAACACTTTTTATTTATTTATATTTATTAAAAGTGTTGTATAGCGCTAGTTGGACCCAAGGGTATCAGAGCGCTTTACAGCAGGTACAGCAATGTGCCTTAACGGCGAAGGAGGACTCCACATCTGGACAGCTTGAGGGCATAGTACAAAACATAGTCATACAGAATCTTAGGGACTCAAGGGGTGAGGGGTACTTTGATCATCCTCATTCAGTTCAGGAGGACTCAAGGAAGAGGGCTTTGAGTAAAGTCTTGAATTTCGGGAAATGGGAGGTCATTCTGATGTGGGGAGGGATGTTGTTCCAGATCCGGGGAGCATTGCCCGCAAAGGATTTATTTATAGTTTTGCGTGGAATGAGAAGAAGCGTGTTGGAGCTTCTGAGGTTTCTGGACTGGCCAGCCCTTTTGAGTTTCGCGGCCAGGTATTCTGGTTTGCCTGTGTGAAGGGCTTTGTGCGTGAGACATGCTGTTCGGAAGTTGGCATGCTGTTGGAAGTTGGGGAGCCCTTTCAGATCCTTGAGTGCAGGAGAAATGTGATCGAATTTCTTGGTTCCTGTGACCATTCTAGCCGTGGCATTGAGGGTGGTTTTCAATGGGTCTAGGTGTGATTTAGCTGATCCGGTCAGGGCTGCGATTCCGTAGTCAATTCTGGAAAGCACCAGTGCTTGAGTGGCCTGTTGAAGGTCCTTTGGGGGCAGGAAGGGTTTTATTTTGTAGAGAAGTTTCAGATTGAGGAAGGCGCTTTTGGCGGAGCTCGCGATGTGTTTTTTCATGTCTAGTTTGGGGTCTAGGGTCTAGGGACTTGACCGAATCTTTCGGTTTGAGGGTGCCATTGAGGGCGTCGATGGCTTTGAGCCATTCTTTAATTTGGGGGGTTTCGTTTCTGTTGGAGATGATTAGAACTTCAGTTTTTTCTTGATTTAGCTTCAAGTGGTTCTGTGTGAGCCATTGTTGAACATCTTTGAGCGTGTCATTAAGTTTGAGAATGTCGTCCATAGAGGTGGTTTCCAGATAGAGCTGTGTGTCATCGGCGTAGAGGTGGAAGGGGATGTTTGAATCCCTGAGTATTGTGGTGAGGGGTTCCATGTAGATATTGAAGAGTTGGGGGGAGAGTACTGATCCTTGTGGGACTCCTCTACAGACTGGTAGGGGGTCGGATTCAAAGTTTTTGATTTTTACTCTTTGCGAGCGATTGTGTAGAAAGGAGGAAAACCAGTTAAGTACCGTCATTTCCAGACCTGCTCTTTCTTGGAGGACTTTTAGGAGCAATGAGTGGTCAACAGTATCAAACGCGGCCAATAGGTCAAGGAGAATGAGAAGGCAGCATTGGTCTCAGTCAAGTGATTTGTGTAGATCATCTATGACGTTTAGTATGGCAGTTTCCTTGCTACATCCCTTTCTAAAACCCGATTGGTGGGGGTCAAGGAGCTTGATGTTCTCTAAGTGTTGGGTTAACTGTGGGAGAACGCATTTTTCCAGTGTTTTGGATAAGAGAGGAAGGTTTGACACGGGTCTAAAGTTGTTCATGTCTTCTGAGTCCAACCCTGTTTTTTTTAGCAATGGCGTGACTTGGCCGACCTTGAGGCAGTCAGGGATATTTCCCGAGCTCAGCGAGTTGTTGATGATTTTGCACCAAATTGGGGCTAGGGAGTGTTTTAGGATTTTGGTCAGATTAGTAGGAAGCTGATCCAAGGAGTGGGATGATGGTTTTGCGTTTGCGATCAGGGTGACGATCTCTGCTTACCGAATCGGCGTGAAGACGGACCATTGAGTGGGTGGGATTGATAAGGTGTTATCAGTCAGTGATGGGGTCTTGGTCTCCCTGAGAAAGGAGGAGTTTGAAATGAGGGAGAGGTCAATCTTGGTGATTTTATCTTTAAAAAAGCTGGCAAAGTTGTCGCATTGTTCTTTGGAGGACACTGAGTCGGATGTGATAGGTTTGGATGTTTGGCTTCTGATGATGTTGAAGAGCTCTTTGGGGCGGTTTTTAGCATTATCTAGTGCGGAGCAGAAGAAAGAAGATTTTTTGTCCTTGATAAGTTTGTTGTAGTTTCTGCGAGCTGTCTTGAGTAGTTCGCGGTGATGGGTGGAGGGATTGCTCCTCCAGGTTCTTTCAAGGGATCTGAGAAGTCTTCTTTCATCATTGATGTCAGAGGTGAACCAGGATATCGATGGAATGTTTCTGTCTTTTTTTAGTTTCAAGGGCGCCAGGCGGTCAAGGGTGGCCTTCAGATTGGAGTGGTAGAGGGAGGTGAGGTCTGAGGTTGAGAGGTGCTCCGTTGTGTTCGGGAGAAGAGAGCTTAATTCTTCTTCTAGGTTGTTCTGTGGGACTTGGGCAATATTCCTGATCCATTTGGAGGGAGCATGAATTATGTGTCGAGTTGGCGCTGGTTGGTTGATATGAAACAGAATTAAGTGGTGGTCTGACCAGTCTACTGGAATGATATAATGATATAGTCAATTGTGATTGTGTGTTTGTCCGCAATGATTGCGTCAAGTATCGCTCCTCCGTAGTGTGTTTCCTCAGAGCAGTGTTGTGTGAGATCGTTTCCTACCAGAAGGCTGTTAAGGGATTGGATGAGTGGGTTGTCTGTTTCGTTCCATCTAATGTTGAGATCGCCCAGGATTATGTGGTTGGTGTTGTTGAGTGCGCATTGGGTGATTAGGTCAGAGAGTTGCAGACCGAATTCCTTAGAATTGCCAGGTGGGTGGTAGAGGAGATGGCAAAGTATTGAGCTCTTTGCGCAGGATTTGATGTTGATAGAGAGGCATTCAAAGGAGCTATACACGCATGATGAGGTTTCCGTGATAGCGAGGTTAGTCTTGTGGACGATAGCTACACCTCCGCCCTCTGCTTGAGGCGGTATTTTGAGTAATTGAAAATCCTGGTGGGACCAGCATGTCCATGATGGGGGCTGACACGGAGTTGAGCCAGGTTTCTGTGATAAAGGCTACATCAATATCATGAGAGAGGATAGCTTCTGCTAATTCTGTTGCGTGTTTGGAGGCCGATCTGCTGTTGATGAGCAAGCATCTGATGCGGGGTTCTTCATCGGGCAACGACTTGCTGGGTTGGGCCCTGGTTAGAGAGGTTAGGTATGTTGGGGGTCTGGGGAATCTAGAAGGGGGATGATCCCTGCCCATTCCTGTAATTACTTGAATAGATGACTTGGGTGAGGAGATCAGCCTGGGGACCTGAGTAAGGGTGGATGGAGTCCCTCTCTGTGAATGCTGTGTGGTACTCTGGTCGGGGGTCGCGGGGTGGTCGTAGGATGAGGCGAGTGTGATCACTTCCTGGGGGAGAGGGAGGGTTTCACTCTTCTCGGTCTGTCTGTTTGCTTCTCTGCCTCTGGTATAGTTGCGTGTGGGAGTGATCTGGTGGGGGCGAGGGTCGGGCTGGGAGGAGGCGAATTGGGCGATTTGTGCAGTCTGGGGAGGGCGGGGGTCGGGGGTGAGCG
The DNA here is from genome assembly GCF_964261635.1 of Lissotriton helveticus. Classification (NCBI taxonomy): domain Eukaryota; kingdom Metazoa; phylum Chordata; class Amphibia; order Caudata; family Salamandridae; genus Lissotriton; species Lissotriton helveticus. The sequence goes on from NC_136065.1 coordinate 577,573,870, forward strand.
GGCTGTTGAGAGGGCAAATCGATTCTGGCTAGGTAGGAAAGGGTATCGTTCATGCCTCGGACCAGCGTTTCGAGCTGGGCTTCCAGAAGGGTGAGGCGGTACGATATATTATTAGTGTCGGTAGGAGTGGCACGCATGTAGCGACGTTACTGCGATGGGGCGGCGGGCGTGGGGGAAATGACTCTGAGGTTTCGGTATGAGCTGCCCGGGAGCTGTCATGATGCGATTGGTTAATGGAGTGGGTGGTGGGCAAAGCTCGGGTAGAAATTGGAAAAGAATGACTAAAAAGGGAAATCATTAGTTTGCCAGGACAAAGGGAAGGCTGCTTGAAGCCTTTGGTTATACTTCAGGAGTCCCTTGCATGACCTCCCCAATGCAGGTAGAAGACCATGAGGTGGAAGCCAAACGGGAAGGGCTCATGTATCCATAAAGACGATCAGAGCAACTGACCTCCTCCAGGGTCAACAAACCCCCGAGTTGATCAGCAGCCAAGACAAAACGGGAAAGCCTGTGAAACACATGCTTGACATTTGTTTAGGCCGTGTCTAAGAAAGCAAAGCTTAAAAAATAATTTCCTAAGTGGCTAGATGAATTTGTCCCCAAGGAGGAGTTAGTTATTAACATGTGGAACTGCTCAGAAGGGATGTTAATAATCGTGTGGTCCAAGAAGAGCAAGATAGTCCTGCAGAACTCAGCTGAGATAGAGGAGCTCACATCTCACTGAAAGAATAGAGCCCTTGTGTCCAACCCATCAAGGGGTAAAATTCAGACACCTCAGGTGTAGTTAAATCCATCTTGAGCGCATAAGCAGCAGCACTAGTGGACTGGCTGTCTAGTTGACTGTCCTAGCAGCATTTTAGTGCATGATAAACACATTTACATTCTGAACACTGCAGGTATGACAGAAAATATTGGTAATTTCTTGAGTTATTCAGACCTTGCCTGAGTTTGATATGTGAGGCACTTCAAACAGCACATTATTGTAAGGTACTTTCTTCACTGAGTAGGTAAACATTGACAGATAAGATATGCAACATATGAGAAGGGATCCCAGTCATAGTAGTTTAGGTGTTGCACTTCTCTAGTATCAAAAGTAGACTTGTCCTGGAGGTCAACAGATCCATAATGACACCCTAGATGAGATAGAGAAGGATGTGGGCCATGGGGAAAAGGGAAACCGAGAGGGAAAAAGAGTGAGTCGAAAGTGTCACTAGTATCGCTATTGTCATTGCGGTACAGAGAAGTACCAGAGGGTACATCCTCATCAGTGAAATCAACTCCTCAATATAAACCTTATGCGGAGCTCTAACGTCTGCAAGGATACCTCACTAGGCTTTTTTGAGACACCTTTCCCAGAACCAGTCACCCTTATACTTGTGAAAAAGCTCTTGAGGGTGCTTGTGCTTGTGTCTGCTAGTGGCTTTCCCAGATTTCCTTATAAAGTAGTTGGAACAGGAGGCCTTTTGGCGGACAAAAGGAGCTAAACGGGCATGCAAAAAGGAGGAATGTCCGGCAGCTGCAAGACTATTGATATTGGAGTCCAAGGAGGACTGAAAACGGGCATGATGGCTGGGCACAGATGGGGGAATGGGAGGCATGATATTGAGAAAGGGAGAAAGAACCCTCTATGCCCACTTCAGAGTTAGCCTTGGTGGGGAGGAGTACCAAACCCTTAAAATGGGAGGAGGCACCACAGTATCACAGAGAGGGTAAAACAAGAACACCAGGAACAAACGTGTGGGCACTAACCAAGTGGTTATTTGTAATATGCCAGCTTTTCTGTTCACCAGGCTGAGGTAAAGGAGCGGCCCGTGCAAGTAAGAGCAATGCGGGCTGGATTGAAGGGGGATTCGACAGATCGCGACGAGGAAAAATTAAATAAATAATTCATTTTCCCTCATTGTCTTCTGTCGAAATCCCCTCACTTGGCCCCACTGCTCTTACCTGCACGGGCCGCTGCTCCTGAGGTAGTGAGCAGAGGCACTACAGACTCAAGAATGATGTTGCTAAGATGTGCAACAAAGTATGAGGTGTGTGCCATTATGAAGACATTGCTGGAGAGTGATTCCTTGCTATAAAACTAGAACCCAGAAAAGCAAATCTAAGATTGCAGCTTTGTAGCACAGAGGGCTTCTCAGTGCCTCAATGAGATGGGCTTTTGTAGGAGGAAAACTCAGGTAATACTGAAGATATCAGTAACAAAGAAATTAGTGGCATACAGCAAGGCAACCAGATCAGTAAAGAGAGATAATGCAGTGACATGGTTGCATAACACTTTCTCCAGGATTGAATATGTTTTGCTGAGCAGGATAAGTGACAGAACTCTAGCAGATAATGCCAGTATTGGTTTCAAATGTCCAACCTGAGCAAGGGTCCAAAACGGCAGCACTGGACAGCGTATAAAAACCTTCTAAAACGAAAGAATTGTGTCAGCATGTAAAGCTGAAAGTTCGAGAATTTTCAATCAGTACCTCTGGATCTACTAGCATGTAAATTGTTTGAGATGCTATTAAGACAACTGGAAGGAAAGTGAGATTTAATTGCTGAATATGGATTTCAAAATATCTGCTTCAATTTAAAAAAAAACAGAGTGGATAAGACATTTAGACATTTTTGATGGGCATGTTTATATTATAGGAAGGACTGTCCACGACAACCATCTTGATCTCACTATTGCAACAGTGTTTGCAACTAACAAAAACACTCTACAATTATTAACAATGTCGAACAAGCTTTTAATTGGGTTAAATGAAGGTATAAGTGGACTATATTTGGAAAAGGGCTATCCAAGATACTTTACCGAACTCATTAAAAAGTTGCACTTACTCCATAGACAGTATTAATAATAAAATACGAAATGACATTAACATTAGACATTCCGGAAGCACTTTTTAGGAACTTACCTCACTACTGCCCATGCTTTGTCAACAAAGTGCAGAAACTACAAAAACGATAAAAACAGAATAGCAGCCGAGTTTAGAACCACATGGCGACAAATGAATGGTCTATTGTTTAATTCATGGAAAATCTTTGAAAACTCTAAAAAAGAAAGAAACTGCTCACATAGGATGAAAATAAATCCGTTCAAGGTTAAAATTATTCCTTTTAACTACAAGACGAATACAATTATGAAAACGAAAGTTTCGAATCCTGGTCGTTGCATTTCAAATAACATTCCACCAATTAAACCACAAAGACAAATAAGTTACGATATTGCAGGAATATAACTGAGGAGGACTGACAGAAGTGTCTGTAACATTGACATTAAGAAACACAAGAACTTCTTTTTACCATGCACTGCCATATATATATTTTTTTAATTCTTTTTTTACCTGAAAAACACACAAATGCTTCAGAAACATTATAATGTACATAGTGTGAGGTTTGGCGTGTGTAGATACAGAATATTCCCACAATTCTACCCTCCCAATGACCGACCCCCCCCTCCAACCAATCTGACTCAGGGTACAATCATGCAGCTTGGCAACCAACATGCCTAAGGCCCTTAATTAGACTGGAAGCTGTCCGGCTCTGTAGCCCACCCAGGCTCCCCATATCTTCTCCCATTTGCGTGGGCTCCCCCTACTCTGATACACTATCTGCTCAGCCCGCTGGCACCAATCCAGGATTCCACCGCTGGGACTACGCTGGCGCCCAATGCACTGACGATGTTACGTTTTGCCACCACTCCTGCCAGAGCAAGCCATGTCACTATTTCGTCTGTCACCCCTAGAATATGCCATCTCGCCTCAACTGGGACCTGCTCCGCCACCACCGTTGTCATCAATCGGGCCACGCCAACCCAGAATGTCTGAATCTTTGGGCAGGCCCACAATATGTAGAAAAAAGTTCCTGTCTCGCCACAGCCCCTAATGCACTGCGCCGACGTACAATGGCCCATATGGTGCTGTATCGTCCTCGAGGTGTATGACCTATGTAGAATGCGGAGTTGGATCAACGTAAATCACACTCGTACAGCTATCTCCCTGGGAATCTGCAGAGCCTTCCTTCAGTCATCATCCTCAAGGAGACCTACATCCGACTCCCAGGCCGTCCGCAAGGATTCTAGACAGTCAGGTGTATTATTTATGAGCTTTTTGTAGGTAAGGGATATCGCATTATCTATCATTGGATCGAGTAAGAGTCTGTCTTCAAGTAGTGGGTACTCCGATATTGTGTCCCCCTCATTCAGGTGGCAGTGAAGTGCATGTCTCAGCTGTATGTATCTGAAGTGTTCGGTCGTACCCATTTGGAACTCTGTCTGAAGACAGTCAAATGTACTCTTCTTCCCCTTTTTCCAAATGTCCCCCAGGAGACCAATGCCTATTTTACTCCACCCATAGAAACCCTTCAAATGCCCCACCTATCTTAAAAATTCCCCCTCCTAGAGTGGAGTTTGCTCAGTGAGCCTGGCCTCCCAACCGATCATGCTGTGACCACTGTCACAGTGTGAAGCGGTAGGGACGGAATACCCCTTCTCCCCCCGTATAGAGTAGACAGGTAGCTGCCCGTGCTCACTGCAGATTGATCGACACAGTAGGCTGGCTCCTCCGATGGCGAAAAGACCTACCCATTGATGTTGACAAGCTGGGCTGCCCAGTAATATTTCCTGATATATGGTACCGCCAGTCCATCTTCGTAGACCCCTTTCTGCAATTTCTTTAGGGCGATTCTGGGGCAACCTCCCCTCCCATTTCAGAGTGCGCTGCTCAGACTCAATCACACGGAAGAAAGCTTCCGGGATCTGGAATGAGGTATTCTGTACAGAGTACAAGAGGTGCGGGAGGGTCAACATTTTGAATAAAATTATTATTATTATTATTATTATTATTATTAACGAGTTTTATATAGCGCCTGGTTACCCTTGGGCATCCCAGCGCTAAACCGTCCTTCCCATAAGGGAAACCGGCAAGATCCGCCAATGGGCCTCATCCCCCTTCAGCCTCTCCAGTTGTGAGTGCACATTTAACTGCATGAACTCTTCCTCCGTCTTGGTGATCCAGATACCCAAGTATTTAAAGGAATCCCTGTGGACCAGCTCTTTGCACATCGACATCAGAGCCACAAGAGTGTATTCCCAGGATTTATCCCAGTTAATGCGATAACCAGAATATTGGCCATAGGACTGTATGATATGGATGAGCCTTTGGAAGGTCTGTCTAGGTCTATGGGTGTACAGCAGGATATCGTCTGCATAGAACAGTGGTCTTCAAACTGGTGGGCGGGCCCCCCTAGGGAGGCCCCAACTGATCCCAGGGGGGGCGCCAGGCTCTGCTCAAAAGAAGCATTGTGCTGATAACAGTGCTTTGTTTTAAGCTGACAAAAATAAGCGTCACAAAGCCGCTCTGTAATGGCCAATCACTAACATGTTTTGTCCTTCATATTCTAGCTGGGAGGTGTCATAAGGGAAGGGCCTCCAAATATTCTCCCTCACCCCTCACCCCCCACTTCTAATACTCACAAGGGAGATACTTGTACATGTTAGTAAGGCCTGCTTGGCCAGAATAGCATGTTTGGCAATCATGGATTTGAATGCATATTTTAAATGTTAAGAGAACGTAACTGCAATGTTTAAATATGTATAGACATATTTAAACATTGCCAATTTAACAAAATAATTTTGAAACATTATGAGGGGTTCCCCGGGGGGCGTGGCATTAAAAAGTTTGAAGATCACTGGCATAGATGGAGATACGTTCTTCCCACCCCCTCCCACGTCGATGCCTTTCACCACCGCATCTCCTCTAAACCATGAGGCCAGTGGTTCAAGAGCGACTGCAAAGAGCACTGGTGAGAGTGGGCAGCCCCTGTGCAGCCGAAAGCTATGGACATTGTGACATTGACCTGGACAAGTGCCAGTGGGGCAGCATACAGAAGCTCAATCCAGGTACGGAGGCCCGGGCCAAATCTGAACTTGGCGAGGACAGCTAGCAGATATGATCACTCAATACTATCAAAAGCCATATGGGCATCCGGAGATAGAAGTGCCACCTGTTTGTAGGGCCGCTGCTGTACCATGTGAATTACCCTGTGCAAACAACAGAGATGCAAACTGGTGTTTCTGTGAGGCTTGAATCCGGACTGGTCCGGGTGAATCAGAGACTGTATCACTGGAGAGAGTTTGTTGGCAAGGGCCAGTAGTGAGATCGGTCGGTATGAACTACATAGGTCTTGTGGTTTACCTTTCTTAGGGATTATGACAATAGTAGCTATCCTCAGGTCTGGAGGCAATTGGCCCTCTGTCCTTGCCTCTTGGAACATATGGAGCAAGTGGGGTGCCAGATACCCTGCCACACATTTGTACAGCTCCGCCGGGAGGCCATTCGGACCAGCTGCTTTCCTGGATTGGAGGTCCTGTATGGCACCCTCAATTTATTCTGTGGTGAAATCTGAGTCCACCGCCTCCCGGTCCTCCACGCTAAGTATTGGCAAAGCTATGTCTTTGAGAAATTCCATGCAGTCCTCTTCCCCACTGTCTGTCTGGGTCTGATAGATCCCTTCATAATATTGGGCGAACGCCTCTGCTATGACTTCGCCGGTTCCCTTCAACGTACCCTGAGCGGTCTGTATCTCAGAGACCCAATTACGACCTCTATCCCACCTTTCCAACCATGCAATGAATTTGTTTGCCTTGTCGCCTAAATCAAATATGCGTCTTTGCGTCACTGTGGCATGCGCACGGGCAGCATTCTCCTCCAGGTCTCTGAGCTCTTTTTGTTTCAGCCTAAGTGTGTGAGGCGTCCAATGTCGCCCCCCTGTGCTTTTCCTAGCGCAGATTTAAGAGCTGCAATCTCTTGCTCCAGACTGTCACATTGTGCCCTCTTTTCTTTGCGTCTAACCCCAGCGGTCGCTTGCACAAAGTCCCTGGCCACCGCTTTATAAGCCTCCCACAGTATACAGTCGGATTTCACAGTTCCTGCGTTTTCCGTAAAATATTGCTCAGTACGCTCCTCAAACTGCTCCCTGAACTCCTGATCTTTGAATAAGAAGGGGTCTAAATGAAGAGGCAGAGTCCAATCTCTGACCGGGCCCCACAGGAACACCTCCACCGGAGAATGGTCAGAGATTCCCTGGGCCCTGTGACAGCCCGCCTGAAATAGTCCTACTGATGTAGTTTGTGTGAAGATAATATCCAGACAGGATCCAGTACCATGCACCGCCAAAATATGTGTATATTGTCTGGCAGCAGGATTATGCAGTCTCCACAGACCCATCAGCCCCATCGCAGCCACAAAGGCCTTCAATGGCAGAGGCCCCCCCCGCTCTATTGGCACGCGTATCTCAGTCAAGTTCCTGCGACACCTTCTCATTCATGTCCCCTCCGAGGATGAGAGAACCTACCGGCATGCCCAACAGTAATTTACTAAGCTCAGGGAATTTTACCCCATGAATTCTCGGAGGGATGTACACTGTACATATGTTAAGGGTGAGACCCCCAAGTCCCCGACAGCGCCGCAAACCGCCCCATATGATCACACCATGTACGACTTACCACTAGGGGCACCGAGTTCTTGAACAATATGGCTGTACCCCTGGAGCCAGTTGTGAGTCCTGCATGTGCCGCAAGCGTATACCCAAACCAATTGAGCGCTAGATAATTATTGCACTTCAGTTGCATCTCCTGCAGGAGCACTATATCTGGAGACTGTCTACGGAGATATTGTAACACCAAGGTTGCACTGCCGTATTTAATTCCAGATCTATTGTTTAGAACTAGGATTTAACCTTCAGATAAATGCACATGATCCTGTCAAGAACAGGGGACCCTAACGCACACTCTGTCTACCTGCTCACAAATGTATGTATATGATATGCCCTTCTCCATATTTACAAAGCAGGGCTAAGACAATTTTGTGGCTTTACGCTGCCTTATAAATAACACACATCCCTTTGCCTGATAGGGGCATGCAATGGATGTTTCTCTGGGGGTTCCACCGCAACACCCATTGCATTTGAATCTGCCCCAGATTTACAAGGAGGTGTAAATCTGAGGAGTGCCAAGAACTAATGCCATGCAAGAGCAAGTGTTAAAATGGCAAAACAAGGAGAAATGCTTTTAGTTCTCCCCGTTTTTGCTTTTTCTATGTGTGCTGCATTCTGTCATTAATGTTTGCTAATGTGCAGTAGTGGGTCCCTTCCGCAACATAAACAACCATTAAACAATGACGATTTGCTACTTCCATGTTTACTGCACACATAGAAGTAACAAATAGCCATTAGTGACTGTTTATTAGCAGGAACGGACACTTCCTGCACATGAACAATCATTCCCTGCAATTCAGGCACCCTTGCAGTTTAGTGCAAGGGAGCCTGAGTTGGTGCTAGGCAGCTAACTTTAGCACTAGGGGGTTTCACAGGAGTGTGTCATATTCTTGTGAATACGGCACATCCCTGAATTTGAAATTATCAAATCGCGGCACTGCCAAATTTGCACAGCTCAGCACTCGGACATTTTCTCGTAAATATGCCCCAATGTCTGCTTTAAGTTGGTTTTACTAACAGCTCCTTAGAATGTGTGAGGGATTGCTCCTGAAAACCCTCTGTGCACACAGTGTGCTTTAGAAAATCTGACTAGTCATTATCATGAACCTATCATTTCTCTTCAATTGTGACACGTCTCCATTTTAGCTTCGAAGTTTAACAGAAGTTAGATAGAGAAATGGTTTTAGGAAAGGAATAGAGTTTTCTTGGCAATACATCACAGACTAGGAGAAAGCACAAAAATGATCTAGAGATAGAATAAGATAGAATAACAGAAGAGAACAATCTCATGAGAGCACCAAGGTCACATTGCTCAACAAAATGAGCTGTAGAAACCTGAACACTGCACAATTTTTGTACGGGCGATCTGATCACAAGTCACATTCTGCTGCGGTCACATTTGGTATACATGGAAGGAACGCTTCAAGTCCCCAGGTGGCTTTATATGGGTCTTGCAGGCTGTGGTTGTAAGCAGAGGCACTAGTAATCAGTGACATAACAAGCACATTATGGATCCCAAAGCATGCGTAGAATTCCTCAATCTGCATCCCACATTCCTCAGCATCCCCATCCTCACTCTAGTCCTCACCCAGAGCTGGAAACCTCTATCTCTTCGGATCAGCTTCTGCTCTACCTCCACACACCCTGCTGCTGCCCTTGCCCTTCGTGCTGAAGCGTGTGCCGGCAATTCCAGTCTAGTCTCACCAACCATCTGTGAAATGGCAGCAACTTGCAACAAGGAACATCACAGTGATGGTTGTGAGCAGTGGCAGTGGGTCAAATTTCTATTTAGTATGGCATCAATCCCTACCTTTAAGTGCCCTGAGAGTGTACAATTTTTGAGCATGAGAGCTGTCCTCATTTCTCATCTAGAAGGGAGATTTAGGAAGAAAGTTGTATAAGAAATGGGACTGAAAGTTGCATTTATTAACACTATTTCAAGACGTATTTGGATAAAATGCGGCAGATATCTGGGCAGATAAAACGGTGCACACTTAAAATATTCCAATAAATTATGATCAGCTAGGTGTGTCCATCTTTCCTCAGCACAATTTCTGTAGGAAACTGAGTAAAGAGTTTTAGAGTTTATAGGTAACATGATAATCTGTAGATGCAATTTAACAAGACCTTCAATCAATTTAACAGTTTGCAAAATAAATACAATGCAATCCTTCACTTCTATCTCTGACTATCTGTCTATTTGCTTTCCTGATTTATTTCATGAGATGGCCAGCCTTATAATATCACTGAGAACCCCACTCGAAGCAGGCAGAATGGGAACATGAAAAGATAAATAGATCTTGCAATTTAAAGAGTCACAAGATAATATGGCTCAGATTACAGAAACAATACAGGATTCGGTAAATTTATTTTAGGTTACACTGATCTAATAAGCTTGGGTATAAGAAAGCACTTATATACAGAGATAATGCCCTAAAAAGATATCAATGAATTTTGTAAAACCGTACTGGTATATAACCCAACCTGCCCAAAGGCACCATCACCAGCTGCACACTCATGCATAACCAGGTTTAGGTGCAACAACTAAACTGTTATCCAACACCAGTGTCTTGCCACAACAATGTGGATCCTAATACGCCTAGACAGTGGGGCATATTAACATGGCTATGCACCAAGAAAGCTGAAAAGCATGAGTAGAGATTATGGATCAGATTTGGAAGAAACTGACGCATCTCTGCGTTAGAGCAGAGATGCGTCAGTCTCCCTGCGCCTGCATTCAAAACCCCTGTGCCACCATGGATGCGTCATATTTACAATAGGGTGCAGCATGGCCCAAGGATTGACTGATGCCTCAGAAATTCTGACACATCGGTTGGCGCAAAAGTCAGGCATTGTTGGAGTTGTGTTGCAAGCATGACGCAACTCCACCAATGCATGGGAAGGCCCATTCCCAATATACTGTGACACTCCTTACGCCTGCTCCAAAAAGACAGAAGGTTTCAACTCGTCAGTGTCCTAGAAGCGGCACAGTGAAATCTTGTATATTTCACTGTGTCACTTCTACAAGGCTTTCCAGCATGAGACTGCCCATCCTGCATACATTATTCCTGATGCAGGTATGATGTGGCGTAGGGCTTTACAAAGTGACGCATCTCCCTAGATGTTTCACGTTGTAAATGGGCCACAAAGTGGCGCATTGTTTATGCTGCCGCTGCATCACAAAAGTGATGCAACCGAGGTACAAAAGTGATGCAAGAGGCCTGTAAATCTGCCTGTAAATGTTTTATACTGTTTGGTCTCAATCCCTTCATGCACATACATAAAAATAACAATGTGGTCAAGTATTTGAGCCCTTCTGCCAGAGTATTGTTGAGTCTCCCCTTACTTCCAAAAGTTAAGTAGATTACTCTTGCTAAACCTGCTGTAGCCAATTCTGTCAAAGGCTTGATTACACTTTGGCAATTGATATCAATTTGTGATAAGTACTCAGTGTATGGATAACAGAACCATGTTTCTTGACTTCATAAAAAGCAACGCAAATGAAATAGTGAACAACACAACCTTTTCAATATATACAGATATTATGGTTTAGCCAAAATATCTCTTACTAGCAGCTCGTCCCGACGTTGTCCGGGCATGAAAGCAGAATGTCTTCAATGGTTCGGGTAGGTAATAATACTGTATTTCAAAACCTTTACACGCTTTAGCCGCGAACGTGTTTTTATTTTAAAACCTTAACACGCTCCAGCCACGAACGTGTTTGTCCGCTGTAACCGACGCCACTGCAATATGTACCTTAACATGCTCCAGCCGCGACCGTGTTTGTCCGCTGTAGCCGACTCCACTGCAATATGCGAACTGTGTCTGCTCCAGCCGCAAAAGTTTTTTTCCGCTCCAGCCGACACGTGTGTGTTCGCTCCATCCCCGAACGTGTTTGTCCGCTCCAGCCTACGCCACTTAGACGCACAACATCGCATCAACGTCCAACGACCACAACAATGCTGAATGACACGCCCACTCATATTGGAACGCTAGTCCCACATAGAACGCTTCTCGCAAGGGGTATAATCCCGCAGTCTTTTGCCGACAGCACAACGCACACGCCCACAACGGACTACTTTGCACAAAATTTTCTTTTCCCCTTCTAATGCATATTTTGGGCTGCTGTATAGCCTATGTCCATCTGCTGATACTGTCGTTTGCAATGCTGTATTGGGTGTTCCGATTGGCACTGTGGTTCCGGAGTTTACCTGCCTCAAAGGTTTGGTCTCTCTCTTTATTATATTAGTATGGATTATCTCGTAGTGTAATATGAATGTCAGGCTAAACTCTGTAACTGTAAGGTCTCTCTATACAACTTGTTGAAGTATTAAGTGTACTTTTCTGATTCTTTCTCAGGAGAATCCTGGTACCAAATCTTGACATCTTTTAAAGATTTCAGACAATCTCTTGCCACAGATATATAAATTTATCGGAAAAAGCGTTGGGCGTCTAGTTTGTGGACCCTTCCCTAAGAACTCCTAATCTAGTAAGAAAATAATTAGTGATGCTAGGATATTCAAACCAGTATTGCCCTTCCCCTGGTCAGCCTCTAAAGTAAATAATATATAAAATTCCTACTAGTAGTTTCAATCAGTTCTTAGCTTAACACTGGAAATGATGTCAACTGAGTAGCAATGCCATTACAGGTGATGTAGGTTTCCTTGAAGGTGAATAACAACAATCAGTAGGACTGTATTTTGCTGTGCAAATTTACATGTTTACTATTGAGTCAAAATGTGGGTCACATGCCAAGTTCACATTCATTACCGGAGTAACATCATGCTCTGTTGATGACGGAAGTGCTCAGCCAACACATACTTACCCCCTACGAGTCTAAATCAGGGCTTCTTAAAGTCAGTAATTTATGTCAATATGATCTGGTTACATTTTATAACTACACACATTTAGATACTAATCAAAGTGCCATAGAGTGAGTGCCTGTGGCACAAGCAAGATAATGTGTATCTAGCACCCACTGAGTGGGGAAAAAACACAAAATAAAGTATATTTTATATATATATAAGATTTATGATACAGGCAGACTCACCTAGTGGAATGGAATCAAAGAAAGGAGAAGATCCAGTAAACGCTATTCCGTCAATGGACTTTATTGAAGTAACAAAATACTACATGCGCTGTCAAAAGAAAGAGGATGAATATCACAAAAAGCGCTAGTATAACTATGCATCCAAACATAACAAGTCTTAAGCGGGCATCTACCAGTATCAAAAATGACAAAGTCACACATAGCACTCTGTCATCAACCTTAATGACCGAGAACTGCAAAAGGGTTAAACAGAATGCGCTTCAAGTTAACTGCAAAAGGAGATAAAAAGATGGGGGGAGGAAGCGTCACACATAGCACTCTGAAATCAACTTTAATAACCGAGAACTGCAAAAGGATAAAACGGAATGCGCTTCAAGTTAACTACAACAGGAGATAAAAAAGGGGGGGGAGCGTAACCAATGTCCCATAGTAATAATATAAAGTGCCAGTCCCAATGGAAACCGCATTCGGAGCAGGGGAGAATGCCCACAATTAATGCTCAAAGTAAGCAGGGAGAGGAAGAACGGCAGGCATGGGCGTAATAAAGGGAAAGGCCCCATAGCCCACATCAAGCACCACCAAGCAAGCCCCAACCTGGAGCCCTCAATGGACCAAAAAAAAAGAGGAAGGCCAAGGATCACCATACACCGAGGCCTCGAGGCTGACTGAAGGCAGAGGGGTTATACCTGGAGTCAGATTGAAAGAAAAACCCAAGACAGAGATGGTTGGAGAAATCAGGTCAATGGTCTATACCCCAGAAGGGGTAGAAGACATAAGAAAGTATAGCGCCTAAAAGTACAAAGCGCCAATAGCAGTTAAATGGTCTTGTGAGACCGGGTGAAAGTCACAGGTTTAGGCCAACCGAGATGTAGTACGAGCCAGATACATGGACCAGGATAGTCCTGCTGAAAAAGTTACTTTCTAAAGTATAATGCGAGGAGTCCAGTTTCTGGTGGAGGAGGCCTCAAGGAGCAGGGAGAGTGTCGCAGATGGTTGTCGCTGCAGCGTGAAGAGTAGGCCAGGTGTAGTGGATGGTCATCATTGTAGAGCGAAGATCCTGTTGGGTGTTGCGTACAGTCGTTGCTTGAGATTCGTCTGGGCAGTCACCATTGGCTGTTGCTGCTGTAGCACAAAGTGCAGATCTCATGTTGCCAGCCTTCGTAGGCGGTCTCTGTAGCACGAAGACTTGGGTTCACCAGAGGTTTGTGTTGGCAGTCACCGCGGATGAATCTTGGTGCAAATGGGTCCGTTCCCAATCATTGGAAGTGAGGTGAACTTTCGGTACTCAATATCCAAATAACAGGTTATTATTGTTACCTACCGCAGTGATACTCATTTTATCGACCGTGGAAGGATGAATAGCAGAGTGAACCTGCTGGTATTTGAGCCGGAGGGCCAGGAGGTCAAACACGGGTTTGTAGATTGGGTGCATTAGTCCACTGTGCCACTAGACCCAAACATATTTTAAAGTTCAAGCATTTTGGCTTTTTCTTTAAATTTTATAGACAAGTCAATAAAGCATTTCCATTAAGAGGCATTATAGAAATAATAAGCACAAAACAAGGTACTGCCTACTTGATATTTCAATTGAGATCAATTGTTGCCAACCTTAGCCGTTCCACAAACCCTGTAATTAATCCAACCATCCCTTTCTAGGACGATCACTCCACTTAATGTTTGCCAGCTCTTTCATTTGTGCATAAAAAAACATGAAACATGTTTTTTTTTTCTTATAGCTTGAAGCAAAATAGTCTTAAAACATTTTTGAAGGAGGAGAAAACATCTTACTAAATACTAATACATTGAAACAAATGATTAATAATGATCTAGCTACTAGTATTCAACTTTTCAAAAACACTTGTGGATAATGCGGTCCAAGCTGTATCCAAGTAAGTCGCCGCTGAAATACAGCTCACTTTTCATTGTTTAAATCATACATTTTCCTAAGGATTTGAGCATTTTTCTGTCACGGGACGCATCAAAATAATGTAAGAAAAATTTTCTTGCCAGTAAGAGCAAAAGTCATCTTTAAAAGCGATCGGCAATTTCATAGAAAAGATTTCTAGATAAATTGCAAATGAAAGTTTCGAACCAAGTCATAGGTCATTTTTTCCCAATTTAAAGCCGCCATTTTGCAGTTAACTGTAACACCTTCTTTGTATAATGGTAATCACCCTTCCGTAATGTTTTGATTCACCTGATAACTACAAGCGAAAAAGCAATTTTACCATATTACTTGAACAGATGAACAAAAGAATAGGTCTGCTTTGACACCAGTCTCTTGAATTATTGGCACTGTATGAAAAAGAGGAAAATATTTTTTTTAAAGTTCTTTCATTTTAAAAGATAATAATGGACGCATCGAATTCAAATTATTTGACACCCTGATTTAACGTTTACGATATCTTGCTCTCTATCTTGGAGCATTGCGTTCTCGAGTGAAAATTTTAAGATACATTTTTGGTAATTTTCACTAAATTGTATCAGTGCAAAAAATGGCAATCCAGTTGCATCATTGTTGCTCCCTGTTAGGGTTTTGGGACAAAAGATACTTACTCTACGGGCGTATTTATAAAGTTGCATAGGAGAGCTCCCTGAGAACTTTGTAGTATTTTAATTTTAAGACAGGCAGGGTTCATACTTTGCCAAGTTTATGAAATTTTAAAAAACCCAAGCCTCCTCTAAGAGCTGGCAGTCGCTAACTATGGGGTCAATTACGATGGGACGGACGAGGTGGAGGGACCGTCCGCAGGGGCAGCGGCGGTCCCTCCGTTGGAATTAAGATGTGACCGCCACCCTGGCCGTCACATCCCGTATAGTTAACATTGCGGCAGGGCTGCTTTAAGCGGCACACGCCGCAAAGTTAAAAATGCATGGTGTGCATTTGCATGCACAAAGCGGCAGGCACCGTGCGGTGCCTGCCGCATTGTGCATGCAAATGCAGGGGGGTACCATAGGTACCCCCCATGTGCACCCACCACCACCCCCTTCACCCTGGGGGCCCGCAACGGGCCCCCAATACAAGGACCGTATGCCTTGCAATGCCGCCACGGAAAGGCATATCCCCCAGCACATCCTAATATGGCTGGCGGTGTCTGATAGACACCGTCACCATATTAGAGCTTTTCTGCCGCGGTCGCAAGGCGACCGCGGCGGAAAAGCGGCGGACGGTCTTCCCCTCCGCCACGGTCCCCCGGCCATCGTAATATGGCGGGGGAACAAAGGTGGCGGACGGGCAGGGATGGCGGGCGGCGGGCGGATCGCCACCGCCTGCATGGCGGTGGTGATCTGTCCGCCATTCTAATTGACCCCATAGTTCTAATTCTGGAAGTTCCAGTCTAGGGCAGTAAATCAGGCAGTGGTGAGTCAATAAACATAGCGCCGAGCACCGATAGTGTTTACTCTCTTCTCGGCAGGGTGTAAAATAAGCATTCACAGGTAAATCAAATCCTCGCTCTCTTAATCCGCCATGCTCAGCACACCCCTTTGTCGAAGGAGCATGCAAAATATCTGTCTACTAATAGCAAAATATGACAGATGCTTCTGTTATGTGTGGATTGAGAGTTGTGTACCTTAACATCGAATTTCTGTGCTTTTAGAGAATCTCATTTTTTTTAACAATACTGTCTCCAACTTTCCACTTGCATAGTCACGCTTAACTCATCCAGGGCCGCGAATTTGTGCTATGCATGACATTTGGCCATATACCGAGGCAGTAAACAGCAAGGCCTGGCGCTTGGTCATCTAATTACCCCGATTGGCCAACATCTGCTGCAAATTGCCTTGGTACTTGATTTTAGATGTAGGACTCTCACTCTGTCTGTCCTTCAGCAGTGTCATAACAAAAGTTGAGCCCCCCCCCCTGCAAGGTACAAGGAGGGGACCCCCTCTGGATTTAATCCAGAGCTCTCAGGTCTGAGTATTGGGCTGAGATGGCACTCTGCAGCTCGGGCGCACCCTCCCACACCACGGGGGCTGAGGCGGCCTGATTCACACCCCTGTGGTCAATCTCCTTTCCCTGGATGGATGGGATAAAAAAGGCCTTTGAGACGCTAAAAATGGATGGAGTTTTAGGTGGAGTTATGAGCTTTCTGTCTTCTACCTGCTCTTGAATGATGGCCTAGTTGCGTTCTGAGCAACTCTGATGCCATAAAGGGCAACTGCGTCAACAAATTCTTTTGAATTCTCCTTCCATGGGTATATGTATTTTCGTGATATTATCTTTGGATAAAAAATGTTCTTTCTTAATATTAGAACCCGAATACCTGGGACAATACACCCTTGATGTCCGTTTATTGAGGAACTTTACTCACCTGACACAGATCACCATATTTACGTGTTCTCCTTATATGGTGAGCTGACATTGAAAGATATTCTAATTTTCTTTCTTTCTTTAGAGATTAGATTACAAATATTTATACATCATAATTAGGTTATTTTTCTTTCCTTTTTTGAATTGCTCGTTCTCTCCTTTTCTCCTCTTTCTTCTCTTGCTATGATCTCAACTAGATTCATCTGTTTAAGAATAGCAACTGCAGCATTGTATTATCAACATGTTTTTAAGCTAATATGTTTTTGTAATGTGCAATCGTGAAGAGCTATTCTGCCTTTGCTGACATTATTCTCAACCACACTTTTCTTCTATTTTGTGGTTTTTAATCATTCTAAATGGTATTACTTTTATGTATGTTTTATGTATTTGTGTATAAACTCTTGTTTTGGGTCTATTGATATGTTGTGTTAAGTCTTAATGTGAGAAACCAGGTTGCCTAGCTCCAGAGACACCGGCCTCACCTGGGTCCTCTTCCCGCCCCGCCTTCCAGCACTTGAAAGCACCTCGCGGCCCCAGCTCCGCGAGTGGCGCTCGAGGCTAGAGAGACCTTGCTTGTAGCATTCCTGCTCGCCTGTTTGCTTTGGGGAGACAACGCCGACTTGGGGCTTACCTTGGATCTTACAGCGGGACTGCGAGGACCAGGTTGCCTAGCGGCAGAGACACCGGCCGCACCTGGGTCCTCTTCCCGCCCCGCCTTCCAGCACTTGAAAGCGCCTCGCGGCCCCCGCTCAGCGGGAGCCGCTCGAAGCTAGAGAGACTTTGCTTGTAGCATTCTTGCTCGCCTGTTTGCTTTGGGGAGACAACGCCGACTTGGGGCTTACCTTGGATCTTACAGCGGGACTGCGAGGACCAGTTGCCTAACGCTAGAGACACTGGCCGCACCTGCGTCCTCTTCCCGCTCCGCCTTCTTATTTAGTCACGCCCAAACACGCGCACGTGGGACGCGCACGGGCAAAGCCCGGGCAAAGGGCGGGCCGTCTGTGGCCGTCAGAGGACGATCGAGGCCGGGCTGGGCCAGTCCCCTTGGCTTTTCCGATCAGGACTCAAAATATCAAGAGGTACTGTTGTTATAATTTTATAAACTGATTAAGTTATTCTTTTCGGGGGGTTCTGTGTCAATAAACCATAGCCATCACGTGAGTTCGCCACTTTTGGGCCCCTGAAAATGACTTCAAAAACTTTTGGGCCCCTGAAAATGACTTCAAAAATCTGCAACGGTAGGAAAACACACCTGGTGGGGGTGTAAAAGGTACTTTGGACGCTTTTTTAACGAAGGCAGTCTCAAATCTGGACCATGAAATTTCTGTTGCCGAGAGCTGCCTGTCAATCGAACTGCAACTCAATAAACGCTCATTTCTAGGCTCAATACAACACATACATTCTCCACCTATACATAGCACACAGAGCAAAGGGAACCCTTCAATTGCAGATATTAGTATCCCTATGCTTTACCAGGAAACTTCTCCACCGCTATCACAAGCATCAGCTAGGAGGACCCACTTTGAAGTTGAGAATTTGGATCCCTCCTTAGACCTCTCTTTAGAGGAGCCCTCTCTGTTACAATTGCCGACTCCTGTGAGTAAAAAGAGCAAAGCCCCTCATAAACCATCACGGCAAGGAGCATTATTGAAAAGGAAGAGAGGGGGAAATTCACACACTGGTAGACGAACCAAAGCATCTAGATTAGGCTTAAGTCCCCACAATGCTCAACTGAAGCCAGCACAACAGAAAGACCTGTCATCTCTAGAGTCAATATCTCGGGGAATTCAGAACCTGCCCAAAATTCAACCTGCCGATATTTTCACAAAAAATTGCATAGTTAAGGACACTGAACATTTAGTTAGATCCTTACTTATTCCGGTTTTAGAGAGGATAAAAAGACTCGGTGACCAATTGGACACATTAGTGGTAGAAACAACCTTAAATTCACAACTTCTAAAAGGTCTGACAATTCACAATGTGAATAAAACGACCAGTGGTCAGTCATCGACAAATATCCCCATGATCAGAGACACTCCATCCTGCTCTAAAAACACCAGTGGGATGACGGAGAAAACAAACACAGGCATTAAGATGACAGGGCGCAGAGAGTCAACCATACCTATGTCCAACACCCAGCCACAGATCATCCCCCACCTAGCCACCAAGGTTGCAAACACAGATAAGCCACAGCCCCTAGAAAAACTCACAAAAAGAAAAGGATGTCATATCGACTTGCCACGAGAAGCTTCACCATACGTTATAGTGCTTACGGGCGTCCCAGACCTCATAGAAGGGAAGAGTGAAGGCTACACTGAGCTAAAAAACAAAACAATATACTGGCTCAGACTGAATCGGCCACTACCTCCCCACATCGATGGAGAAATAGTGCACGTCAGAAGATTAGTGTGGGTAGGATCGAGACCTAAATACATCCTGGGGGACGTAATTGTTATCAATTTCAGAGATCGAAGGGCGGTAACTCATATTGCGGATTGGTATCAGGAGAGTGGAGGGAGCAGTATAGCGTCTCGAACTCTGAAGTACTTTTATCCTGAGGCACTGTGTAACGCACATGGCCCGTGCGGCCTCCCTATTTACAATAGAAATTCCTCCTATCCCCTTTATCACCTGAACAGGAATCAATACAGATCAACTTACCCGGCCCTTAGGTACGGAGAAAGGCCTACCAGTTATCGGGGCAATCGCATATATCAAGGTTTCCATCCCCCACATTGGCCAATCCATCTAGAAAACCGCTACAATGCTCTCTCTGGTTTGGATGATTTAGACTGACTCCAGAAAAACACTGAGGCGGATAATTTTTCAAGATTCATAACCCCGTTGAAAATAGTAACTAATCGACAGAGGAGGGATTTACTCCTGATGATGGTAGGAGACTTGAAGGACTCAACCGCCCTTTTGGGGAAAGAGGTAGAACCAGATGAACAACTAGCCAGACAATTTTCAGTGAAAGATTTCCTCCTGGTTCCCCGCATTCCATCAGAATCCCACTTCCCATCTACATTTAAGGGTAACCACGAAAACCCTGTTTTATTTAACGGACCTCCCAAACTAAGTGTCTCTACTTATAGTTTTATTTCCTGGAATGTTGCTGGCTTGGCTAGCAAATTATCTCAACAACAATGGCTTAACTTTGTCACCGGGTATAGTATTATCTGCTTACAGGAAACATGGTCCCTGGAGGAACAACATATATCTGGCTACCAAACTTTTCACACCCCAGCAGTGGCCAGTGGCCAGGGCCGTAACAAAGGGGGCTTGTGCACATTTGTGTCTACCGCCGGTGGCATTGAAGTATGTACGTTTTTGTCCACCGATTTCTACCAGATACTGAGGTTATAACTGGTCCTTCTCAACATGATCGTAATACATTTTTATTATAATATGCCATCTGACATTAGTGAGTCCATAATAAATAAGCTTCTTTCGACTCTAATTACCTTATATGATCATGTAGTAGGAGAAAAGGTCTTGATCTGGGTGGGAGACTTTAATTGTCCGATCTGTCCTCACAGCTCGACGGGCTTGTGCGGCCTATCAGAGCGTTGGGAAGAGTGCCCCACTCATTTTCACCATACAAAACTCGGTAGCATTCTCAATAATATTATTTTTTATTTTAATCTGTCTTTTATAAATGAGACATGCAGACCGAGTATACCATTTCAACCTACCTTTAATGGGAGTGGGAGTAACACCACAATTGACTTCACATTAATCTCCGCACCTCACGCTGGACTGGTAGCAACATGGGAGACAGGTCAGGTTCCGTTCTCTGACCACTAACCCATATCTTTCAGATTTATGGTGAAAAAAACGACACGAGTGTCCCCTTTAACACACCATATACCTCAGAGATTAGACTGGCATCAAAAAATGGCTACATAATTAAATGGGAGAAGGTAGAACCCACAGGTTTCCTGAAAAAATTAGTGCTAACAAATGCGGCAGACATATATACCTGCCTGGCACATGAAGAGGACCCACAAAGAGTAATGAGCTCCTGTGCTAAGATTCAAGCCGCCGCAAAAACCTTATTGACAAAGGAATATCGGGGAGAGGCATCAAATCCATATAGATGGTTTGACAGCAAGTGTACTAAGGCATTAACAACTCTTAAAACGGCCCTGCACACAACACCAAAAAACCCCGATCTGATTCGGCAAGCCAGAAAATTATATAAAAATATTTTAAAACAGAGAAAAGCCATCTTAATGAAAGAGGCTTGGGCAGCTTTAAAAGAGGCGTCACATAAAAGAGACAACACGGCCTTCTGGAGGGTGGTAAATGCCCCCTATCTGCAAACTAAAGAGTCCGACTTCATTGATATTGCGATTACGGGGGAACACTGGGTGGCCCACTTTAAACATCTTTATGGTAGAGCCACCCCTGGTGACCCCGGGCTTATTCCCAGTGTCGAGAATACTAATTCTCCTGATGGTAATCACCCAAGCCTATTCCCATTAGCTATAACCTTCAGCAGCCAGGAAGTTATTAAAGGGATAAAAGATAGCTCATAAGGCAAGGCACCGGGCCCGGACGGTGTCCCTATCGATGTCTACAAGGCTGAGTTAGATCTGTGGGCCCCTATGATAACGAATGTTTTAAATAGGGCAAATCAATACGGTTTTATACCCTCCTGGTCCGGTGCAATAGTTGTACTCATTTATAAAAAAGGCAATAGAAACGACCCAATTTGCTACCGCCCAATTTCATTGTTGGATGCGTTGGCAAAGGTGGCGGGCCGTATTATTTTAAATAGGATACAATTCTGGGCGGAGGAAAAACAGGTTATTTCCAATCTGCAGTACGGATTTAGATCTGGAAAGGGGACCGTGGAACAATGCCTAAACCTGGCCCTACTTATCTCGAAATATACCGAGGCAAAGAGTGGAAACCTTTTTATTTCTTTTATTGATTTAAGTTGGGGTGCCGCTCACTGCGTGTTGGACTTCCTGACTCTGATTCCTGCTGGTCGAGTGCAGGGGACGTCGTGGGATTCCCTGGAAATTGCCAGCACTTGCTGCCTTGTGTGGGTTGTGGAAGGGGGACAGCTCCTTGAGTACTTCTGATGCCGAGGGACTGCGAGGTCCAGCAGGCTCTCTGTCACCCAGCTGCTGCCTCTTCCCTCGGTGTTCCCGCCCCCCGCCCGGACACTTGAAATACTTTTCGCGGCCCCCGCGCGGCGGGAGCCGCTCACTGCGTGTTGGACTTCCTGACTCTGATTCCTCCTGGTCGAGTGCAGGGGACGTCATAGGATTCCCTGGAAATTGCCAGCGCTTGCTACCTTGTGTGGGTTGAGGAAGGGGAAGAGCTCCTTGAGTACTTCTGACGCAGAGGGACTGCGAGGTCCAGCAGGCTCTCTGTCACCCAGCTGCTGCCTCTTCCCTCGGTGTTCCCGCCTCCCGCCCGGACACTTGAAATACTTTTGGTGGCCCCGCTCCGCGGGAGCCGCTCACTGCGTGTTGGACTTCCTGACTCTGATTCCTGCTGGTCGAGTGCAGGGGACGTCGTGGGATTCCCTGGAAATTGCCAGCGCTTGCTGCCTTGTGTGGGTTGTGGAAGGGGGAGAGCTCCTTGAGTACTTCTGACGCCGAGGGACTGCGAGGTCCAGCAGGCTCTCTGTCACCCAGCTGCTGCCTCTTCCCTCGGTGTTCCCGCCCCCCGCCCGGACACTTGAAATACTTTTCGCGGCCCCCGTCCGTGGGTACCGCTCACTGCATGTTGGACTTCCTGACTCTGATTCCTGCTGGTCGAGTGCAGGGGACGTCGTGGGATTCCCTGGAAATTGCCAGCGCTTGCTGCCTTGTGTGGGTTGTGGAAGGGGGAGAGCTCCTTGAGTACTTCTGATGCCGAGGGACTGTGAGGTCCAGCAGGCTCTCTGTCACCCAGCTGCTGCCTCTTCCCTCGGTGTTCACGCCCCCGCCTGTAGCGATTTAATCTCGCTCTTAATCCCGCGACGCGGGACGCGCGCAGGACTTAGCCCGGGGCTAAGCCCGGGCAAAGGGCGGGCCGTTTGAGGCCGTTAGAGACCGTGTAAGGCCGGGCTGGGCCACCTCCCTAACTTTTGTCCCTTAGTTTTACTCTTAGCCGAGGTGCACATTATTATTATATTTTAATCACTGCTAAATTTTAAATTTTGTAGCCTGATTTTTGGGTGTTTTATATTAGAGTTTACTGTTAAGTATTGTTATTTATTAATTATGTGCACAAGAGCGTCCAGAAGTAAAACGGCAGCGGGGGGGTTACCACAAATTGGCACCCTGGATAATTTTATTATAAGGGCCAATTCCTTCATCGAGCAGGAAATCTCATCGATGGAACGTAGAATATCCCAAGACCTTGCCTTTGCGAAAAGATCTTCTATGGGCCATCTTGCTACAGCCAAAAGCCTCGACAAATCTAAGGGTGTGGCCCCCCTAGGAACTTCTGAAATAACGAATGTAGATGTACATGCCCATAGGCAGAGCTTGCCGGGAATGGTAGATTTATCAGTGTCTCACTTTTCATTAGATTCACAATCAAGTGATGACCTGGGAAAAAACCCGGACCTAGCTGCCATCACTACACCCACACCCGCTGCTCTGAGTGCTAGTCAGCTAAAGGGGAAAAGGGAGGGAGCGATCCCCAAAAAAACACAAATAAAAGAAGTAAGAGAGGTAGGCAAACGACCGAGAAAGCTTCCTAAGGTTTCTATTCCAAACCAGATAGCAGCCCTTCCCGCCAATAGTAATGCCCCTATAAATGAGGCATCAGGCATTGTGAATACAGAAGTTCCGGATAGCCTAGATAGGATCAGTGTTAGGGATGATGAGGTTAATATCTCCCTCCTACCCAGGATTGCCGAACTCTTTAAACTTTACCTCACCTTATAGAGTCAAGACTAGCCCATATTGAAAAACAGATAGCTGATCTCTGTGCTGCGTCAAAAAAAAACAACCCCCAGGGATCCCACAAAATGGGGGGACTAAACCTATCTATAGCTAAACCCAATGTTCCTGTTACTAAAAAATTATCAGCAGTAGTGACTAATTTAAAATCTAAGGCCGCTTCGGTTCCTGAGAAGACATTAGATCCGAAAACAAAAACCTTTGTCACTCCCCCCCCGAGAGGGGAACATTCCAACTAGGGACCATATGGCGCAGTCAAATAAAAATAAGAATAACAATGATGGAGGATCACATAGAAGACGAGTGGTAAACCTGCCACCTGAGGCAAGCCCCTATGTGGTCGTTATGACAGGGGTCCCTAAAGTAGGGGAGGCCGAGGAGGAAGCCAATTGGTCTCTGAAAAATAAAGTACAATACTGGCTCAACATTAATCGGCCCTTACCCCCTAACCAAACAAGTAAGATCCTGATGGTAAGTAGGGTACCATGGGTTGGCCATGAGAGAAAATCAGTACAGGGTGATTGTATTCTGGTCAATTTCGCGGCTCCCCACACAGCTGACTATGTATGTACCTGGAACGTACAGGACAGACATGAGGGGATAGCAACCAGACGCCTCTCCTTTTTTTATCCCCCCAGGAGCGGACCAACATGCGGCTGGAATAACGATAGTGATTGGCACACAGTAGGGCGCCGCGCAAGGATTGGAGACTGGGGGACTTGGGGAGCACCGGCCTCCAGATATCTTGCACATAGGGACAATTGGGGAGGCTTTCCAACTACTAATAGATACAGTGGCTTAGAGATGGTTGACTGACAGCTAAAATCTATCAGCCGACCAGACGAGGAGAGGGTGGATCCTGTAGTCTCAAGGGAGGAACCAAAGGGCTACTGTGAGCGGCCTCGAATTGATGGACCGTCTACTACCCCCGGCTTAAGTAAGATATCATCCCCACAAATTATAGAGAGGACTCCCCTTATCCATGAACGGACCTGTCACCAGGCCAAACGGGTCCCTATGCCCCAAGTAGAAAACAGGCAAAATAACTCTTCTAATGTAGACCTGCGGGACAAGGGTTATATTTCTATTGTATCTTGGAATTTGGCAGGCTTGGCTAATAAATTAGACTCTCCGGAATGGGGGGCTTTCATTGACTTACAGGATGTATGCCTCTTCCAGGAGACATGGGCTAGAGAAGACTAACGTCGGGCAGGGTTCGATACATTCTCAATTTGGGCAAGCTGGAAGGGGAAGGGACGCCCTTCTGGCGGACTACTCATCTGGGTGGCCTCCCATCTGGGTTGCAAAGCGAGGGTTCTCGCAACTAATTCCCCTGATGTCCAATGCGTACTGCTGGAATGGCCTAACGCTATAAAACTGGCTTTGATTAATGTATATTCAAGACCCGTGGGCATAGCAAAGGTTTCTAGCACTATAGAAGAACTGGCAACGTTTCTGGGTACCATCCCCCAAGGCACCCGGTACATAGTGGGGGGAGATTTTAATTGCCAATTCGAACCTCTCCCATTATTTTTAGAGGGTGCGTCTAGTGAAGAGGATGACCAATGGGGAATCCCTAAACTAGCGGGCTCGCCAGTGAAGTCTTGGTCACCACTGGCAACACAAATTATGTGCCTAACTCTAGCTAATTCCTTAAGGGCATGTAACGGCCGGCTAAGTGGAGATATCCCTCCCAAATCAACTTTTAAGAAACCGGGGCATAGCTCTCGTTTGGATTATATGCTTGTGGAACTGTCTGAATGAACTAGACACATCGATTTGAGGGTAAGCCCGCGAGATGACAGTGACCACAATGCGCTGATCCTAAAGATCTCGGTCCCTGGTGTTACTTTATCCATTCAGAGGGGTGATAATCTCTTAGATCCGAATATGATATTAGCTAGTAACCGGCGTAGAGTCCGATGGTCCAAAATTATAGGAAACCCTGGGGATATCCAGAGGTTATACGCAAAGACTGTACCACTTCTGGAAAAAGTCGACAATCTCCTACACCAATCTCCGTCTGAGGAGAACTTCAGAGAAATTGGGGTAATTCATCTCGAGTTGTGTGGCACACTGGCAGAAGTTTTGAACCCAGTGCGAAGGGCAAATAATGGAAGAAAGAAAGGGATATGTGCTTCGTGGTATAATTCTGCCTGTAGGAAGGCCAAGGCCGACTTATTGGAGGCCATGAAGCAACAGGATAACATCTTAATGGTCAGAATAAGGAGGTTGGAGTATAAACTCCTCATTTCTAATACTAAAATTGAATGGGATAGCGACAACTGGAAGGATATGACGGACTCGCTCAAGTTCCGAGACGCCCGGAAATTCTGGCAGATAGTCAAAAATGGTTCAGCTAATCCCCCTCCGGCTGTGGATGCTAATATCGCATCTAAAGTCTGGGAGGACCATTTCAGGTCCTTGTATGCCCAACCTAATGTAGATCTCGTTGGAGACCATGAACATTTGGTCCCAGGTTTGACCCCTGTGAAACTTTTGGAAACGGAAAAATTTACCGTGGAAGAAGTTGGGGCAGCTATTGCTAGACTTGCTCCTGAAAAAGCCCCAGGGTTGGATAAGCTTCCCGGTGACCTGTTTAAAAATGAACCCACGGTTTGGGCCCCCTATCTACAGGCTCTATTTAATGCTATTCTTGGTGGGATGTCGGTGCCTACTACTTGGCTGGGGGCGGAGATCGTGCCCATTTTTAAGAAGGGTTCGTCTCTGCTCCCAGCCAACTATAGGCCCATTAGCCTAAATGACGTCCCTCAAAAGATTTTTGCCAGATTGATTTTAGACCGCCTACTAGAATGGATGCTAGAGAACTCAGTCCTGAGCCCACATCAAGCTGGGTTCAGAGTAAAGTATCCACTATAGATCAAGTTTTTCGCCTTGCCGCTATATTCTGGAAAACGGTGCAGTTGGAGGGTGGCAGCCTCTACTGTATTCGTTGACCTACGAGCGGCTTTTGATCTTGTACCCCGTAGGAAACTTTGGTCCGTTCTCTCTGGCTTGGGAGTCCCGCAACATCTCCTGGGCATGATTGTCAGATTACATACTGACAACTATGCTCAGGTTAGATGCGGAAGGGAGGGAGCACTGTCTAATAAATTCCCCGTTGGCAGGGGGTAAGACAGGGTTGTGTGCTCGCACCGACCCTGTTTTGCCTCTACGTCAACGGGGTAATTGCCCACCTGACCGCGGTTGAAGACAGCGATGCCCCTAAAATTGGAGGCAGCAGGGTGCCGGCGATTATGTTCGCCGGTGACACCCTGCTGCTTTCCAAGTCGCCGATTGGGATTCAGCGAGTTCTTAATGGTTTCGAGGCTTTCTGTAAAAATCATGGCCTTGAAATTAATGCATTGAAGACAAAATATATGGTCTTCAATCCACCAGCTAGGACTCGCTCCAACCCATATATTGGTGTGAGCAGGCTAGAGAGGTTCCGTACTTTTAAGTACTTGGGAATTACCCTAAACGAAAAAATGTCGTGGGACCACCAACGGGAGAAATCTTAATTAAAATTGGCTCAGATAGCAGGTGGAATTATTAAGCTTGCCACTAGTAATAAATCTTCTTTTAAGCAGGTGCGTCCCCCACTAGAGATCTACAGAGCACATGCACGGGGGGCGGCTATGTATGGAAGTGAACTCTGGGGCCACACGTGTAATCACGATTTAGTGGCTACAGAGAATACATTTATTAGACAACTCTTATCACTTCCTCCCAGCACTCCCCTGATGCCAATGAGACTCGACCTGGGTTTGAGACCCCTTGACGAAGATATGGGACTACGGCCTCTATTATTCTGGCGTAGGATATGGTCTCTACCAGAGTTAGCCAATTACAGACTAGAACTGCAGGAAATCCTTACCCTACCAAATGTCGGGAAAATTTCCTGATTCAGTCACATAAAGAAAGAATTAGGGAAACTAGGGTTATCCAATCTTTGGTCTGATCCACTTTCAGCATGCCCTAGGATCACACGGAGGCAGTTTATTACCCATTACCAAGACAGCAAACTTGCCACATACATACACAGAAGAAGCTCAGGCACCCTAACGGCAGCCTTTTTTATAACTAAGGACACCTACAGGTTTGAAACTATATTAGATGCCATATCTCCAATAATGATTAGGCAGCTGTATCTCCAATGGAGGTATGGCAGTTTGCCGGTACGGGCTTACACTAGTAAATGGGCCTAATCTTCCCCGACCCATTGCCCAGGGTATAAATATAAAAATGAAACTGACTTACACCTATTGTTCTTTTGCAAAGCCTCTGCAGAAGCAAGAAAGAAATGGATTGTCCCATTATGTAAGAACTTGGGGTTTTCCAACTGCTCACATGCATATAGGGTTTTTAAGACTAACCCTTCTGGCTATATAGTTTTTGTACTAGCTAAGTACCTGGGGTCAGTTTGGTATAAGAGAAGGTACCTTCTAGCTAGGGATGTAAGCTAAATGTTACCTTTAATGTATTGACATCGATAATAGTAGTATGTTTAATGGCTTGTCCTACATTTTTTATATTGTCTTAACATGTTTTATAATAATATCAATTTTATCTGCTGTTTCATATGCAATGTTATTTGTATCTTTTATGGCCTAATTGGCCGAAATAAAGATTATGAAACAAAACGATTTAAGTTCCGCGTTTGACTGCATTGATCACGAATTCCTATGGCTAACACTTAGCGACA
Source organism: Lissotriton helveticus (assembly GCF_964261635.1). NCBI lineage: Eukaryota > Metazoa > Chordata > Amphibia > Caudata > Salamandridae > Lissotriton > Lissotriton helveticus. Next base: position 577,602,330 of record NC_136065.1, read on the forward strand.
TGGGGATTGACAGTCAAATTTTATTATATATCAAGGAACTTTATAGAGACGCAGGAGCAAGGGTGAGGTATGGTCGTAGGAGGGAGTGTTCAGAAAAATTCCCTATAAAAAGAGGGGTTAGGCAGGGATGCATCTTAGCACCACTGTTATTCACCTTATAAATTAATTCAATCGGTGAACATCTCAGGGATTCACAGCACGATTACCCTACCATCAAGGGGACCCCTACTCCAATATCACTATACGTAAACGATGGGGCCTTAATGTCGCGGACGAGACTGGGGTTACAGAGGACCGTTGAGAAATTTACCACCTTCATGAGACTTAGAGGTCTAAGAGTCAAAACATTAAAAACCTATACAATGGTTTGCGGGCAGGGTACAAAGAGGGCCGCCTGCCCAATCTTCCTCGACGATAGGAGAGTTGAAACCACGGGCAGATTCTCCTACCTAGGGGTACGTTTTGACAGGAGGAGCTCTTGGCAAACAGCACTAAACACAAGGCAACTAGCCTTCACGCGCACCATTGGTGCTTTGAGAAACTTCGCAACCAAACTAGGGGGGAAACCAGCGAAAGAATTAATCTACATCTATAAAGCCAAATGTATTTCAACTGCCACTTACGGTGCTGGTCTGTGGGGGATTGAAACTGCTCAGGTGATTCAACGCTGTGAAAACCAGTTTATCGCCCATTTATTGGGTACCCCTAGAACTTCATCCTCGTACATGTTGCATATCGAAGCAGGCCTTCATTACATATCAGACATCATTAGGATTTCCCCGATACTCCTTTGGCATAAGGTTTGGGTCACCCCTGAGACCTCTCTAAATAGAGACCTAATAAATGACTGTCTCTCCCTTGACGGAGTTCCCAAAATCAAATGGTTACACTATGTGAGAAACATGTTCAAGGAGATAGGTTACCCTTAATTCTTCGATAAGCCGACAACGATGGAGAAGGTCCCAAGAGGCTCGCTCAAAAAGCTAGCTCTGGAGCACTGAGCCACTTCTAGATGGAACGCTGAAAAAGGGAAAAACACTATTATTAGATATCAGCAAATTACTTCTCACGAAGGGTTACAAAAAATCTTATATCTGTCTCATGCCCTTACGCCCGTATGCTCCTTACTCGCTTCAGACTAGGCAACTTTTTTCATCTGGTCACTTTCCCTCTTTGCAATAACTGGTCCATGGCCAATGTCGTATGTCCCTGTGACGACACCTCTTACCAATCGAATCTACATTGCGTGTTATTTTGTAAATTTTATCATGTACCACAAAGGGCGTATTTAATACCCATCCTTAAGGCATGGGGGATTCGAACATGTTATCCAGCTTTTGTTAAATTGCAGCAGTTGGAAGAAGAAAATGTTATACATGCAGTAAAAAACTTTTTAAAACTTGTTGTAAAATTTCATAATACAATGTAAAGACCACAATTTGGTTGATAAGTAATATCGAACTATGTATTTGTGAACCCATTTACATCTGATTAGTCTTGTTTTAAACGATGGTGCACTTTGTAATTATGCATTTTTACTATGTGCTTTTATGATTCTGAATTTTGAATCGAATAAAGCTTGTTTTGATTTGATTTGATTTGATTTGACTATCGTGACGGACGGGTTACATGTACGCCAAAAAATGTGACAATGTACAAGGGGGAGAAGATAAGAAAAGGCAGTGTGAGGAAAGGGAAGAAAATGATGATGCCCGGTCAGGGAGCAGTATCTCTTCTGCCTCATCAAGTAGTGTAACATCCAACATGACTAATGAAGTCCCTTTAGGGAAGGGAGCTTCTTCTTTCCAGAAGGAGCTGGCCAAATTGTGAATCAGCAGCAGGTTACAGCAAAAAAGGGAACAACCCAAACTCCAAAGGGAACAATCAAAACAAGGAGGGGCGGAAGGAGGTCAAAGGGCAGGTATAGGAAAAGGACCAGTAAACAAACCGAATATAGGGACAAAACCGAAACAATAAATGCTAATCTCCCTGATAATGAATGTGATGACTCTGATTGTAATTCTGATTTGAAAATTGTAAACCTTTCAAATAAAACCCTTGATAAAGAGGAATTGGCTGTGTTGAGTAAGGGTCTGAATTTCTGTCCAACTCAGGGTGAGGACATGACGGAAGTTCACATCGATCTTTTTAAATTTGTATGGTTACTTACATTGAAGGACTTTTTCTCACGCCAAACCCCAAAAATAGCTGTACAAACTATTACACAGGGCAATACAACACATACAGTGACTGATATTTGAAATGTACAGCTACTGCTTAATCTTGACGAAGAGGAAGAGTATGATATGACCACTCTTCTAAATGAGCTTGGTATCGAACAGGACTATAGTATGGAAAGCCATCTAAAACCTAGGTCCAAATTTGTCCCGACATTCAATTACCATCCGAGTATTGACACGTTTTATGATCAGGTGACCAGTGACTTATACAGATTAGAAGCTAAGGATGGTTCTTCTCTACCTACTAACCACAACATTACTGCCAAAGAACGACAAGCTTTGGAAAGACTCAAATCAGACAAAACCGTTGTAATTAAGGAAGCTGATAAGGGCGGTAATGTTGTGGTTATGAATCCTTGTGACTACATGGCTGAGATTGAACGACAACTCAATGACGCCATATGTTACCAACGAATCCCAGCTAATCCAATTAAAAATGTCACACGCATGATAACTGCCAAATTGACCGAGTGGAGTGAAATTGGCTTCCTAACTGGGGAAGAATTCAGATATTTGAAGGTGGAAAAACCCAAATACCCCTGTATATATCTTACCAAAGATTCACAAGGGGGGTACCTTTCCACCAGGACGTCCCATAATATCTGGGATTGGTTCGCCAACTGAGAAATTATCTGAATTTGTCGATCTTTATCTTCAGAAATACGTCACCGATCTTCCCTCATACATCAGGGATAGTAAAGATATTCTGGTCAAGTTCAAAGATTTTCAGTGGTCTGAAGTGCTTTCATTCGTAACTTTCGATGTTGAAAGCTCCTATACCTGTAACCATAAAGACTTCGGTATACCGGCGGTTCAATCCTTTTTGGATAGGGAATGAGCTGAACAACATGATTTCAATGGAATGTTGTTAGAATTGATAGATATCATTTTGGCCAACAATTACTTCCTACATGACACTACTTGGTTCCACCAAACCCTTGGAATTGCCATGGGTTCAAAATTTGCTCCCTCGTACGCCTGCCTCTTTATGGGGTGGTTCAAGAGGGAGCATGCATGGCATGGACTTGCCTCCCCTGGACCAAGCATATTGTGTTCTGGGGGAGGTGCATCGACGATATTATCGTTTTGTGGTCAGGATCCACTGAACAACTGTGTCAATTCCACTCGTACCTTAACGATAATTATTGTAATGTAAAGCTCACGATGACACAGGGCAGAGAGAGCATCAATTTTTTGGATATCAATTTCTTTGTTAAAGATGACGTGGAACAGAGCACTCTCTACAGAAAAGAGACAGCCTGCAATGCAGTGTTGCATGCAGAGAGTGCACATCCACACACCTTCATCATCAAAGCTTTATTTCGATATAAATATATCATAAAAACATTTAACATTTTATAAAAAGAGTACAAATATAAAAAAATTTAAAATGTTGGACACGGGTACCATCTTAACGGGAAATTGAAAAACACATCAAGGTGAAACAGCTTTTCCTTTTACTTTCTCCATATCTCACATACTTGATTATACAATCAATAAATAACAATTCATCAGGGAAAGAGCACACAATACACTTTTTTAAAAATAGATTAAACTAACTCAGCTTTGAGACAAAAAAAAACAGGATTTAAAAAGAGCTTCATCCAGAACCTAACTTCTTCGATCTAATCACCCATGCCCAACTGAGAAATTTGGCCACACCGCAGGCCAGAGTGGTATTAGTGTCTGTTCGTAATATTCTCCGTGCTTCATGGTGATTCCTTGTTCCTAGTTGACAACAAACAGGTTTCAACCATTTTTCCCTTGGTTTAACATTAGCAGCACATGCAAAAACAAGGTGCGGGACACTTTCAACCACTCCATCGCAGTGTGGGCAGAGCGGGAGGTTTCCAACTACTGATGTGTTCGCGAACTGGGAGTGTGCCCAATCTAGGTTTCTGAAAAAAATCTAGATAAGGTTCTAGGCTTGGAACCTGCTTATGCAAGAAACATTCATCAGTCAGCTTACCTAGGCCATGGTTTCTAGTCTCCTGACTGTCGACCCAGGCCCAGTAGGCACTTTTGATGGCTGTCTTGTTCAACGGGGACCCTGAATCCCAGGCTTCTCTGAACCCAATGCTATGAGGAACTTTTTAATGTTTGAGAGCCATTTAATCTTGTGGGATCCCTCAAGATGCATCGCTTCTCTTAGGCCGTCGGCGTATTTAGATAACTCGGGTGTACGCACAAGCTCAATAGAGAAGAGGATGTAGAGTGGCGAGATGTTTCAATGAGCGACGTCCCAAATCGCTCAATAGTGGTTTGGTTGGGGTCCCCTGTGGAAGTGAGACCAACTCTCTAAAGAACTTGTTTTCTGCCTTTACCATGTCATAGATTTTTTCAAAGCCCCAGAGCTCAGCGCCATATAGTGCCGAGCCTACGGCCTTGACTGCCTAAATCATGAGGGCAGGGGCAATTGGCCTGGATCTTGAAGAGCGATGCTCTCTACCTATGGCACCCACAACCCGCTTATGGTTCAGGGCCAATTTATCAATATGTGGTTTCCAGGTCAATTTATCTGAAATTCTAATGCCCAAGTAATCAAATGTTTTGAGGCGCTTTAAAGGCACTCCATCAAGTGTGAGAGTGGTATTTACCTGCCTACTTGGATTAAAATAGAGGAGCTTGGTCTTCAAGGTATTCATTACCAGGCTCCTCAAGCTGCAGAAAGAATAAAACCTATTTAGCAATTTTTGCAGACCGGCAGGCGTTTTGGAAATTAATAGGGTGTCATCCACAAAAAGTAAGGCGGGCACCTTATCACCCGCCAGGGCTGGAACATCTGCATTAATTTCTAATAGGTAGGAGATCACCCCGTTTACAAAAAGAGAAAAGAGGGTTGGGGCCATTACACAACCCTGGTGGACTCCTCTCTCTACTGTAATTTTCTCAGTTTTCTGATCCTGTGTACCCCACCTAACTCGGGCGTAGTTGCCCTCGTGCATGCGAACCAGAAGATTCAGAATGGCCAAGGGAATCCCCATCTCTTGTAGGACCAGCCATTGACGGTCTCGGGGGACCAGGTCAAAGGCAGTCTTTAGATCGATAAAAGCGAGGTAAAGACTGCCCTTTCCAATGGTCCCCACCTTCCAACACAAGAGAGCCAGCCTAAAGGCCTGATCGATTGTGCCTGTACAAGCCCTGAACCCTGCCTGATAATCCGATAGAATGTTGTTCTCCCCGGCCGAGGAGAGATTCCTCTCCAGTAAGACCCGGCCAACCACCTTCTTACCAGCATCTATAAGGCTGATGGGGCGGTAGTTGGCAGGGTCTCCCCTGGGGCCCTTCTTATAGATGGGGATTACCTCCGCCCCTTCCAAGAAGTGGGGACGGGGGCCCCCTCAAAGAGGACATTGATCAACAGGGCAAAATATATGGCCCATTCTTTAGGATTCGCTCGATATAGGTCGCCTGGTAGGCCATCTTGGCCCGGGGCCTTCGCTGGGATGATCTTTTCTATGGCTGTCTCTACCTCTCTTGCCACTATTGGCTGAAATGGTTCGGGAGGAGCTATAATGGGTGGGCAGCTAAGGGGCTCTTGATACTCTAGGTCAGGAACTCCCTCATATAATTTTTTTTAAATGATCGTACCACTCCTGATTGGTGATATGGTTTGGAATCTGGTCAGGGTCCCGACCATTAGTTCTCCTGACCAGGCTCCAAAACAGGTCGCCATTTTTAGACAGACTAGCCGCCTTCAGGTCTGCCCAATGGGATTCCTCCCAGGCCCTCTTGGCCTCGGCCATAGCACGTCTGTAATCCTTTCTAGTCCGTTGGACCTCACTAGTGTTGTGATTCTTGATTGCGGATATCAGAGAGGAATTTTTCCCTATTGTACCATACTTCTGATGATTTACAAACCATGGGTTTCCTATTAGAAGGAGAAGATTCCAAAAAGAGGGAGCTCAACTGGTCAGTAGTGTTGACATAAACGTCCCCGAAAGCTGGAACCCCGTCCTTTTCTGTGCATGCTTCGAACAATTGGGGGTCTGAACACTCAAGATTTCCCCAAGGACCAGCATTTTCCGCTCATTAATAGCAATTTTTGGCCATTTGAGAACTCGCTTGCAATTTGATGGTAAGACCTCTTTAGTTATCATCATGGGGCTAGTATTAGAAATGCATGTCTCACTGGGCCATACGTCTGTCATAGAGAGGGAAAGTGGATTGTGATCACTATCAGTTGACGGGACAATGATCATATCAACCACCTGTCTCCAGAGTCTCTTGTCGACTAATATATAGTCGATTCTGGAAGGGCATGAAATACTATTAAATGTATTCGCTCCTATGGTGTTGAAGTGGTGCGCCCGTTGACAACCCTTAGTCCAAATTCTAATGCTAGAGTATTTTATTGAATAACCAACGGTGGCCATTTCTTGACAGGTGGTAATGACAATGATGGTATTCCCCATCTGCCATCCTCATATTCCATTCCTATGAGGTCGTCAGAATCCAGTGGCTCGAATGTACAATTCAAGTCATCGGCCACCATGACGTGGGCACTAGCGGGACAGGAGAGGAGTTCATGAGATAATGTGGAGATGATTGGAGATTTAGCTCCTCCTCTTGTGCCTCTAGCATAAACATTGAATTGTTCGATGGTACTACCTCCGATAGGCCACCTCAAGGTTAATCTCATAGGATCCAGAATGGGAAAAGGGTGATGGGTAACCCTGCAGTTAAGAGCTCTGTTGACCCAGACCATCAGCCCCAATGACGGGCGGCCACGCCCTACAGTAATTGCAGGTATAAAGAAACACGAGTAACCAGATTTATGTAATGGCACTACACTCCATGTCTCTTGAAAAATACATACATCATAGCCATCTATGACACTATTCCAGTCTGGTAATGATAACTTGTTTTGAAGATCAGCTATGTCCCATGAGATTATTTTAAGATTTACTGGAGTCGCCATTAGAGAAATTACACTACTACTAGGGACCAAGACAGGGGGGGAGAGAACCCCATCTCCAACTGAATCATCCAAGGGAGCCTATCTTTTCAGGACCGAACATTGCTGGAACTTGGCTGGTGCATTTAATATTTCCCTTGTGGACCATCTGCTGGGGTCCTGTCGACTCGTTGGGCGCTTGGCTTTGGGAGCGCTAACACCTGGTCCCCCCCACCACCGCCTACCAACCGTGGCCGCTGAGTGGGGGGACTACAGCCCCCACAATCCCTCCAAGTCAAGCCCACCTACATCATCGGACGCGCCCGGAGGCGCACAAAAACAACTGTGATCCTCCCGCGCCGCGGGACGCGTGCGCGGGAGTAGCCCGGGTGAAGCCCGGGTCTAGGGCAGGGCCGTTTTGTGGCCGTTCAGGGGCCGAAGGAGGCTCTCCCTTGGCTCTACGTAAGGCCATCCCAGGGACATATTGCTACGTAACTTAAGGAACATTTTGCACACGACTACTTGGTAATAGTTTAACACTTACTGCTATAATTACGTAACCTGTGATTCTTGCCTCCAGCTATTTTGTACTGACTCCTTCTTAGCTATTTTGTCAGGGGAATAATTTGCTTTACAATCAGCTTACTGAAAATGCCTGCCCCAGCCACCAAGAAGCAGTCAAACTCTACTTTACCCACCTTGACGGCGATAGACCGCATGCTCCAGAAGACCATTGGGGTGGTGGTTAATGCCATTGAGCATACGGAGAAACGCCTTTCACTTCCTGCTGGGTCCCGTCCCCCACTGTTGTCATTTAATATATCTGCGACCACTATCAATTCGCAGGATTCATTTCTCGCTCCATCTTTTGTCTCCCTTCCAGGCACACACCACACTACAAACACGCATAGCAGTTAACGCATTAGAGACAACATTCCTTTGGAGTCACAGCCACTGCTCCGTAGACTATCTTTGTCTCCCCCAATCCAGAATAAACGTTCTTCATTGGGGACGATTAAAGCAGCTACTACTCCACCAAATCAGAGTAGGGCGACAGTAGCATCCCACTTCAGCTAAGGGATCAGAATAAATCATTCGAATCTAATAAAGATGTATCGTATGTAGAAACACCACTGGTAATTTCATCTGAGGGGAAATCTTCTGCTGACTCATTACAACTCGGGGCTTAGCCTATTTTTATCCTCAGTCCCTTTTGGAGAGACTACCCCGTCCCCTTCCTATACGTGGTCATAATACCAATTATCCCGGCTTTAATATCCCAACATTTAACCGCTATTCCATGCTTGCGGGGTTGGAAGGAGTCGACTGACTCTGTAGCCGTGTTTTGGGGGACCCTCCAGTTCGTAACCATCATATATTTAAAGAACCTGGAAAACACCGATATCCCACTACAATATTTGGGCATGGACAGTCTAAAAGTAGGTGAAAAAGGAAAGAGCAAGGAAACATATTTAGCAGACAAAATCAATTTAAAAATAAACGAGGGAGGATCTTCCTCTCCACAACATGAAAAGGCGCAATCAGGAGGAAATAGAGGCTATTTCCAGCTAACATCTGACCCTGTAGTTCCTACCTCAAATAATAAGGCCAATATACCTATCATCAATGGGAATAACGAAGGTATTACGGAGCTTAGCGATGATACAATCTTTGAACCAGTTTTAAATATTAACAATCCCTCCCATCGTGGGGAATACACGGGAATAGTCACGGAACCGGATAAACACAAAGACGTCCCAAATATGGGGATTCTATTTTGGAACGTCGCAGGGCTCCGTGCAAAGATTAGTAACGGTGTCTGGTTAGACTTCACTACTAGATTTGGTATCTTATGTTTTCAGGAAACCTGGGCTCCCTCAGAGATACACCTGGAGGGATACAGAACATACTTTTCCCCAGCATTACCCTTTCCTTCTGGCAGAGCTAAGGGTGGACTAACCATCTTTGCTTCAAACCTCCTCCACCTTAAAAGCATTGTCCCACTAAAACTGGAGACAAACTTTCAAATTCTTGTCTTACACCTCAGCTACTCTAAAGCCCTTGTTATTGTTAACTTCTACAATAACCTTCATACAGCCCACCTAATAAAAACTTTAAAGGACATAAATGTACACCTCTATGAACTACTAGCTAAAGCTCGAAAAGAACTGACCATAATTTGGGGCGTAGATTTCAATCAGACCCTTTGCAAACAAAGTACGAGTATAGTATGTGGGGTTGAGGACGAAAGTGGGAATCCTGTAACTCATTTTCCACACACTACGGTTGGCCAGTGTCTGAATGAAATTCTAGGTGGCTTAGAATTGAACCTGGTTTTACCTACGTTCAACGGTAGAGGCTGCTTAAGTACAATTGATTTTATTTTTATCTCAGCAAACGCATCAAGGGACCTGATTAACGGTAAAACTCATGATATAATTCTTAGTGACCATTTCCCAAATAGTATTAAACTGAAACTGTCTAAGAAATTGGAAAGGTTTAATATCAAGTCGACCCTTACCCAAAATAACCTCTCCCTAGATAGACTTAACGGATATTCCCTTAAGTGGGATATGGTAGATCCTCAGGTTATTACCACCAAACTGGTCTCTAAGCTAAGATCAGTTCTGGAGAAATTGTTTGATCTAGCCACTACCAGCGGGGAGATCATGGCCAGCTTTTTAACATTAACAACAACAAATAGAGAAACCCTCTTCGTTAAAAAGAACACAGGGAAATCGTCCAATAAGGGCTGGTTTGACAGAGTTTGTACAAAAGCCTATTAGGACTTAAAAACAGCGCTACATAAAAAGGATAGATCCTCTAAGGAAATAGCAGTTTATCGGAAAATTTATAAACAGGCCCTTAGAAACAGGAAGAACACGCTGAAAAAAGAGCTTTGGACCCAACTACACTCCTCCTGTGCCATAAGAGACAGTGCCGTGTTTTGGAAGATCTTGAAGTCCCCCTTCCTAGCGACTACAACGGTGAACCCCAGCCTTGATGTTGCAATTGAGGAGCAGGCATGGGTTGACTATTTTGAGCGGATATTCAGCTCACCCCCTTCCGCAACTCGATTCTTTCCTTTTGGGCTAAGTTTAACTTCCTTCCCGTTGCCCATTAACATAACTCATGAGGAGGTGGAGACAGCCCTGATGGCTAGCAAAAGTGGCAAAGCTCCAGGCCCTGATGGCGTCCCCATTGATCTTTTTAAATCTAATATGGAACTCTGGTCGCCCATTTTAACTAGGGTCCTTCAGGCAACCTGTGATGTGGACCTTATTGATTCATGGTCCCAAACTATTCTTGTGCCCATATTTAAGAAGGGGGATCGCCAATCAACATCCTGCTACCGGCCTATTTCTCTGCTGAACTCACTGGGGAAAGTGGCAGGTCGCATTATTTTAGAACGTTTACAGCAGTGGGCATTAGATAACAAGGTTCTGTCTGATCTCCAGTTTGGGTTCCGCGAGGGACTGGGCACAATAGAGCAAGCCCTTAACTTATCCCTATTAATTGACAAATACGGCAAGGCGAAGGGGGGCCATTTATATGGCATACGTGGATCTCTCGGCAGCTTTTGACTGCGTCATTCACAATAAGCTGTGGACCATCCTAGCTGACATGGGAGTGGATAAGTCCCTGCTAACATTTTTGCGAGAGCTGTATTCGAACGCCACAGCTAGAGTTAGATTTGGAGCTGGGGATGAATTCACAAAGTCATTTAGAGTAGAGCGCGGCGTAAGGCAGGGCTGTGTCCTAGCCCTGTTTTTATTCATTCATTTATAATCTTTATTCGGTTCTTGAAAAGACACCATAAAAGCACATCTACAATATACACACAAATATTATAAAATGGAATTTCCGTTAAAAGATTGATAAAAAGTAAGTTTAGCTAAAATCATAGTTCATTAGGCTAATGGGGGAGGGAGTTCATTTTTCAAGGGGTCAGGAGATGTTACAATCCTAATTCTCTGGTGTTCCGTAGCCTTAATGCTGTCCGGATAAAGTTTATAGTGCAAAGTAGAGTATAAGCGTCTTCAGCTTCCTGGAGAAACTTCAGGGCCAGTTTCGCTTGTCTAAACTTTGATTCTTTCAAAATCCCCACCAGAAACTCACGTCTTGGTACTGAGTAAAATGGACACAATAAAACAAAGTGAAGGGTATCCTGCGGAGACCTGTTGTCGCAGCCGCAGGTACCCTTCTCTTCCACTGTGTGAGTGAACCCAGCCGGAACCGCAAATAGATGGTGAAGCATGTTGAGTCTGAAACGAGTCATGAAATAACGATCCTGGGAATTGTACATGACCCTTAAGTATGGTTCCATTCCTTGCTTCGCTGTAAGTTTACAGTACGATAAAACAGTGGGTTTGTGACTTTCATTCTTGGCCCTATTTATCCGTAACCGTTCAGAAAAAAGATTTTTAACCATAGTTTTGCTCTCGGCAGTTAGGGATTCTGGTGAGGTGAAGAAATTTATGCAATCAATCTCTACTAGTGAGTTCTTAATATACTTCAGCCATGGTATATTGTGTCCTTTGTCACGTTTAAGGCAATCCGAAATGATTTGTCTTGTTAAGGCCGCCTCAGGGTTGGTCCATATTTTAACCCATGCCAAGAGAGGTTTAACTTTAATCCGATCTTCTATAAAAGGTTCTCCCACTTCCTCATGGATAATGTAGGCAGGAACACTCTGGGGCACTTTCAAAATTCTTCTCAGAAATTTATTTTCTTCTATCTGTATTTGCTGTGATTTGTTGTCTATAAAGCCCCATACTTCTGCGCCATAGGTTACCTTCGCACAGCAAATTGACCTATACAGGTTTAATATTTGTTCTGGGGACCACCTCCCCAATCTTTGTCCGTACCCCATGATGGCTCCTACTGACGCCGCCAATTTCATTGCGTGTTTCTCCGCCAGAGGTTTGAAGTTGAGATGGTAATCAAACAATACCCCCAGGTATGAAAAGGTCTTGACCTGATCAATTTTGTGTGACCCAATGTGGTAGATGAAATTCCCTTTTTTCGTTTGCCCTGATGACATAATGTAGGATTTTTCCAAGTTTGTCGTTAAATCCAACTTACCCATGAACTCGACAAAACCATCAATCAGCTTTTGTAATCCTAAAGGGGTTCTGGCTAATAACACCGCGTCATCGGCATAAAGTAATACCGGCACTGCACGATGACCAATTTGGGGAGAGTCCACCTTTAGTTTCAAGAGATCTTTTTCCAGGGAGTTAATATATATGGAGAAGAGGAAGGGTGCAAGGATGCAACCCTGCCTTACTCCACTGGTGCAAGCGAAGGGGTCAGTCTTATTTCCCTCTTGGTTATACCTCACGCTTGCAGATGTGTTCCAGTGTAATGATTGCAAGATGTCCACAAGGGGTTGATCCACTCCTAGTTCTATCAGCAGGGACCAGAGCTTTCGTCTGTTTACGCGGTCAAAAGCCGCAGAGAGGTCCATAAACCCCATGTGAATGGACCCCTTACCAGCAATGGTGTATTTTGCTGTCAGAAGATATAAATTCAAACATTGGTCAGTGGTGGATCTACCCTCTCTGAAACCATATTGGATATCCGAAAAGACCTGCTGGTCCTCCGCCCAGTCTTGCAAACGGTGTAAGATAACACGCCCCAATACTTTTGCAGTCACATCGATAAGTGAAATGGGGCGGTAACATTGAGGGTTGTCTCGATTCCCTTTTTTATAAATCGGAACTATGGTTGCCGTTGACCAAGAGCGAGGCAGTCCTGCCACCACTGCCTCGTTCAAAACCCTGGTAAGCAGCGGGGCCCATAGCTCGGGTCTACTTAGGAATAGGTCGGGTGGAATTCCGTCCGGGCCAGGTGCTTTATTTTTGCTAAGCCCTGCTATTCCCGTTTCAACTTCATTCAGGGAAAAAACCAATTTAGCCTGCTGGATCCTCCTTGGATCGTCCTCCTGAATTGATTGTTTTGTGTGATTATAAAGGCTCTGAAAGTGGTTCTGCCATTGTTCTGGCAAAATGATGTTCAGTATTTTTGGTGTTCCTTGATCCTGGAAACATGGGGAATTAATAACTTTCCAGAAGCTTGAAGTGTCTTTCCTTTCTGCGGCGTCCCTTAAATCCTCCCAGGCTTGATTTTGTAGACTTTGTTTACGATTTTTCAAAGCTATTTTATATTCCAGTCTATTCTGGGCTACTGTGAGCTTGTCCCTTGGTTTTTCATGGAGGCTAAGTTTCAGTTTCTTGTGCGCCTTAGTGCAGAGAGAGTCAAACCAGCGGGGCATCAAGGGCGCTTTACTAGTTCTAGAAGTCTTCAGGAGGTTATTAATATGGGCCGCAATTTCTTCAAATGCCCTGACCACCAGGACTCCTTCTGCCCTAGGATCAAGGCATGTGTTTATTGCATTTGAACCCTTTGTTATCAGACTTTTATAAAATCTGTCCCCATCAATTCTGGCCCATCTGATTCTCCTTCCTTGATCCACTGCCTTTTCTATTATATCAGTTCTCTTTAGGCCTAATTTAAAATCAAACCCTTTTGTTATAAGTATCACCGGATTATGGTCACTAAAGATGCTTGCATCTATTATGATTTTACTAATGTTTCTTTTTAATATGGGCGAGACTAGAATGTAGTCAATGTAAGAATGGCAACCTCTGCCTCTGTATGTTGGGTTTAGTTCTCCTTTTTCACCCAGCTCTGCGAGATCTAGAGTTTGAGTCAGATTATGCCTTTTCACTAGTTTCTCCAGATCCCATCCCTCTTTTGCATGAGTGAAGTGTGGCCCTTTCACTATAGTGCAGCTTGACCAGTCTTTATTAAAGGGTTTTAAATTATCACAAAGGTGACAGTTAAAATCCCCCAAAAGTATTAAACTTGGGGGGTTTGGTGTCTTATTTAAGAAGTTCAGGTTTTCTAAACAAGAATCCAGTTCATTAACAGCTTTTCCCTTTTCCATCGTGCCAACAGCGTTATACCAGTTGACTAAGAAAAGGTTTAGTCTTTTGGAATGAAACCTTACTACTTGTAAGTTGTGTGAGCCCCAGTTAAAGTTTGACCAAGTACCCTGAATATGTAAATTAACATATATTACTAGTCCCCCACTAGCTCTCCCTGAAGATACCTTTGTGGCTGGGACAAAAAAACTTTTGTACCCCTCTAGGCTGTAGTCATTTGGTTCAATGACCCATGTTTCCTGCAGGCAAATGATTTGAAATTTATTTATATAGCTAAGCCATTCCTGAGACTCGAATTTGGCCGCTAATCCTGCTATGTTCCAGGATACTATTTGTAAATTTTCGTAAGTATCCTCCTTAGGATGTCCTGTTTGACCTCCTATTTGGTGCGCTGCCTGCTTACCTTTTTTTGTTGATGTGGCGAGACTGGGTTGAGGACTACAATGAGTAGCTAATCTACTTTGTTCGGCAATTTTCCTGTGCTCTGGGTTTTTTGTCAAGTCGCCACTTCCCCCGCTTATTTTGGGGGATCTATTACCACCTCTCTTGCAGTGGGCAGGTATTAGCCTGTTCACTGCTCCCCTTCTCATTCCTGTTGCCAACAATTTTACCTCCCTCGGCCTTATATATTTAAGAGTTTGCTTTCCCTGTGCATGTCAATCAACCTGTTCAAGTACACTAAACCTGTTCCAGTGTGCATGCTGCGTTAAAAAGGGATCATAATTTGGGGCCACATAAAAAGGCCTTTGCCACTGGGTCGGTCTAAATTGGGAATTCATTTGGACATTTCTAGTAATCGGGGGTCTATTGATCTGCATGGGTCTATGAGATGCATAGGGGTAGAAGTGAGATAAGTGTACAGGATAGATTTGTGAGTGGGGGCCGCTAGGAGAAACGTTGCAAATGAAATTAACTGCTGCAATGTCTCTAAAGTTCACCGTAATTATATCCCCTGCTATAGTCTTTGTACCTTTACCAATCCATTCCCCCCTTCTTACCGAGAGAATCTCTCCGTGAATGTTGGGGGGTAGTGGTCTATGTATTTGTAGCCACTGAGCACATTTATTTTTTAACTCTCTTTGAGTTTCCCTTTTGCCTTCTCCTAAAGGTGGGACTCCTGTTAATACGACTACAAAGGGTGAGGCTTCAGGTGGGAGATTAATTGTCCTGAAGTGGGATGCTGTTTTATTTTCTTTAGTATTTACTAAAGGAATCGGATTTTCCTTAGGGTTTGCTTTAGGAGTTTGGGCATTATTTCCGGATGATGTTTGAACAAATGCATGGGATAGTTTGTTTATTTCAGAGTTTGTTTGTTTGTTAGTATTGTCCATGTTCGGTATAGTAGTTGCTTTCTGTGTGACTTTTGTGCTATTTTGTTGTGGCACTATAGGGGGATTATTTGATGCCACAACCTTTATTGGATTGACCTTGTCATTGATTGGTATTTTAGTTGAAGCCCCATCCGGTTTTGTAGTTATCGAAGCACCCTCTTGTCCTGGTTGGCATTTCGGACCAACACCTTTATTATTTACAAGAGATGTTAGCCTGTCGATTTTGGATATTAGAGGTTTTATCAACACGGTGATGGAGTGTTCTAGATCCGTTTTAAGATCAGCCACCATATTGGTAATCCAGCAGGGTATTCCTGATGTAGATGGATTTATAGGCGTCACCAAATTGTGATTTCTGGTTGTAGTTTGGCCTTTTTTCCTCCCCCCGTGTTTCGGACCTTCCCTGAGCCAATTATTTGCCGAGGTACTAGATTTCCTCTTGGTGTTGTTTGTTTGTACATCCATTCGCTCCCTACTAGTTTCGGTGGAAACCTGGGCGCACGGGAGATCACCGAATGAGGAGTGGGTAATGGCAAGGCTAGTATCAGGATCATCTGCGGAGTCTAAAGAGACTGCAGAAACATTGTTTAAAGTTTCCTGTGTGTCTTGGATGATGGTCACGGGTGGTAGAGACAACCTTCTCTCCGTGTTTGCGATGGCATTAGAAACCGCCCCTATAGTTTGTTTAAGCATCTTGTCGATGGCAGTTAAGGTTGGTAATGGTTGTGGGGGATCCGGTTTCGGTTTGGTGCTTGATCTAAGTGTGGGCATTTTTGACTTTTTAACAGGCTTCCTCATAATATGTCAAAAGGGGGTGCAATGGCAATAGCACAATTAATTACCTTAGTCGCCGAGTGCCGTATGTGGATTTGAGGGGTTGGCCCAGCACAGCCTCTTCTAGCCGATGAGGGCCGTAGAGGGCCCGCCCTTTGCCCACCCTTTGCCCGGGCGTCCCGCGGAGCTGATGGCTTGCTGATTTTAAAGCCCCTCCTGGCGCCTTGCTCTCGCGTCAGGGAACGCGCCGCCGCCGCAAAGGCTGCTGGGATTTGGAGTCCCGGAGCGGCGATGGCGTGCCTGGTGATAGCGGTCGCTGCTAGTGAAACTGTGTGGCGTGGCTTTGGTCCGCAGGGCTCCTCCTGCCGCTTGTCAGTAAAGTGTCTCCGCCAGGTATGATTCAGGTTTAGCTCCCCCCGCTCCACCGAGGGCTTGCTGATTTTAAAGCCCCTCCTGGCACCTTGCTCTCGCATCAGGGAACACGCCGCCGCCGCAAAGGCTGCCGGGATTTGGAGTCCCGGAGCGGCGATGGCGTGCCTGGTGATAGCGGTCGCTGCTAGTGAAACTGTGTGGCGTGGCGTTGGTCCGCAGGGCTCCTCCTGCCGCTTGTCAGTAAAGTGTCTCCGCCAGGTATGATTCAGGTTTAGCTCCTCTGTTTTTATTTAATCTTTATACCAACGGCCTGGAAAAAACCATGGTTGCGGGTTCTAAGGACCTCCCCACTATAAATAAGCGCCCCATACCGATCCTACTCTATGCGGACGACGCTGTCATATTAGCGTGTACACCCCTGGAGCTCCAGCGTGCCCTTGTAAAGTACCACGACTTCATGGCTAACCTGGACCTAAAGATAAACATCAAAAAGACGTTTGTTATGTCCGCAGGCCCAAGGTTGAAGAACATCATGCCCATCTACATTGAAAATCAAAAATTGGACTTTACAGCTATCTACCCCTATTTGGGAGTAGTATTTGACAACAAATGCACCTGGAAGCCCACCATCAAATCAAGGAAGCTTACTTTTAAAAGGACAACAGCAGCCTTGGTTAAATTTGCTAATAAACTAGGCAGGCGCCCCCCCGGTTGAACTTCTTGAAATTTACAAGGCCAAATGTATTTCGAGCGCAATATATGGTGCCGGGATCTGGGGCTTTAGCTTGATGAGGTCCAAAGGGTGGAAAATAACTTTTTAAAATTTATTTTGGCTGTCCCAAAGGGAACTTCCAACTATGCTTGCCACATGGAGTTGCGTTTGACTTTCATAACAGATCTGATAAGGATCCAACCCCTACTTCTGTGGCACCGCATATGGTCCACCAGTGAAACCTCTTTTTGCAGGGAGCTTATTGAGGACTGCGTCTCCCTAGACAAAAGCCACCACATTACCTGGTTAGAATATGTCAGGAAATTCCTCTGCGATCTTGGCATGCAACAATATTTCAATTCGCCCGCTATAACTGCAGTAATACCAAGAAAGCGGTTTAAAAAGGAGTGTCTGACTCATCTAGAATCTTTACGTTTATCTAGTGAGGTCTCTAAATCCACTGTACAACACTCACTGCAGATTCAGACAACGATGATGGTCCAGCCTTACCTTACCTTTGAGTTTTCAGGATATGAAAGACTTTTGCTAACAAGGTTAAGACTTAACATTTTCACCATTTAGTCACCTTCCCCAAGATTAACAACTGGGAAAAAGACCCTCAACCATGCCCCTGCGATGATTGCTCTCCCCAAACTACGATACACACGTTACTTTTCTGTAAGTTTTACCAGGATCTGAGGAAACAGTGGCTCACTCCAATTTTAAAAATTATGGGGTTACGCAGGTGTCGTCCAGCATTCCTTGCTCTTCAATTTCTAGAAGCTGAACCCTTTGCTAAATCAGTAGTAAACTTCTTGAAAATGACTGTTAAGCACAGGCAGAATTTAGAGCAACAGTGACTTGTATCTTGTGTATTTGTAAAATAGACCAGTTTTATTTTTCTTTTAGACCCTACTGTATTTATACATCAATTTATGACACACTGTTTGTCATTTTTCTTAACTTGTAAGCTTTTTACCTCGATTGTATCGGTTCTTTCCATGTCTACGCATTAGCAGGTCATAGCTTCCATATAAAGAGTAAAAAGTGTTTATTTATGGGATGAATGGAACCTTGGGAAACTGTCATATTGTTGATGTTGTACCATTTTTTAACTCAATTGTTTTTAACTGTACTTTTTAGATGTAATATACACTGTGCTTTTATGGATGTTCTACGTACAACCGAATAAAGCTTAATTTGATTTGATTTGAATCATCAAAGTCAATGTTGTTGAATTGCATGGTTTCATCTTTTTGTTGGTCAATCAGATTGAGAGATGTTATATTTGCGTTAAGGGCTTCAGCTGGAATACTAGCAGAATTGAGGCTAGTAGGTAGTCAATCATTTGCATCAAGTGCAGAATAACCCACCATAGCTGGAGCATAAACAGGAGTAGATCTCTTAATCATTTCCGTAGTGGGAAACTATCTAAACTGTATGGCAGATCGACCTGAGGGGAAGGTTATAAAGTCGAGAGCTAATAAGCCCTCAGCAAGGACGTGGTTGGTAACTGTCAACTCTATAATATCTGTACAATTGTCCCCTGAGCTTCTTCTTTGGGCCCTTGTAATGTCCTCCCTGATTAAAGACCGGCACCCCCTTATGTGGCGAATCCAATGTATTGCCTTGTTTATCAGGGAGCCCTCATCTTCTCGAGAGCGAGTTTTGGGAACGTTGACCATAAAGACACAGTAATTAACAATATCCCCTATGGAGAGATGACTAGGCTAAGAAGAAACTGCAGTGAGGACGATACATATGCCAAGAATTTGAATATAGCGAAAAACAGATTCCTAAAAAGGGGTTATAATAGGAATATCATTGACACGGCAATGCAGAGGGCAAACAAATTAAAAAGAGATGACACGCTGTGCACTAAGACCAGGGACACAACGCTCAGGAACAACAAGGAACGCACTGTCAGCTTTGTCACACAGTTTAACTCCAACAGTAGTAGGGTCTATAAGATTCTAAAAAAGAATTGGAACACTTTGAGGGACATTCCGGGACTATCAAATGTAGTGTCAGATAGGCCTCTGGTCACCTTCCACAAAGGGAGGTCATTACGAGATACTCTATGCTCTAGCCATGTTACTATTCCCCGTGGTACATGGCTACCATCCTAACCACAGGGCTTCTTTACTTACGGGTCCTGTAACATTTGTCCTTTTGGTCTGAATAAGATCACAGACTTCTTGTACAATGCCTCCACAAAATGTAGGATTAACAACTACATCAATTGCAACATTTCACATGTAGTTTATGTGTTGGGCTGCAAATGCAATATCATCTATGTGGGCAGAACGGTGCATCCTTTAAAGGCCCGCATTCAGGAACACCGTAGAGCTATACTCAACAGGGACAGCCGGTATCCAGTCAGTGTGCATTACAACGATACACACCCAGATAACTTGTCCTTCTGGTTTCACGGAATCGATCACGTAACACAAGATATTAGGGGCGGTGACCGCGAGTTAGAAGTCAGACAGAGGGAAGCGAACCCAGATGGGCCACAAGTCTGATAGGGAACTTCATTATTTTCTGGGCTAGATGGCTAAACTGTTATTATTTTGCTCTTATAAGCAAAAAGAAATTATGTGTAAATCTGATAGTGCATATACCCTGCATGTGGATTAAACTCTAATGCATATCTGTTTGTATATCCTGTTGTCCCCGGTTTGGCAATCTTGCTACAAACCGTTTCTTGTAAATATTAAGAAATTTCTATTATGTTTCTTGATACTATGATGCTCTACTGTTGAAATTGACTTACATCGCTAGCCCCTTTCTTCTTTACTTATCTTGTTCCTCTTCTTTTTGTATACTTTTTAAGAGAAAGAGGTGATAGCAGGAATAGAAATGATGGTTGTACCTTTCCTATTTAATTGAAGCTCTTAGACTATTCGGAAGGGCGTGTAAGCGTCAACTGTTTGACAATCTATGGCCATATATGTGCCTATTGTATATAATCTTATCCCTAATAATTTTGTGGGAACTTAAACAATATGGCCACTTTATGACATTATTTACTTATATGAGGTGACGAACTTATGATGATATCATTCACCACATACATTGATCTTATTTCTCGTGAGACCTCGTTCGTGGCACTCTACCAAAGTTTTCAAGCATTTATAACTAGACAGATATCGATCATTATTTCTCTTTTTTACTTATACAATTGCAAATAGATATGCACTTGCCTTTATCAATATAGGATTATTATTTTTAAAATATGCCTATTTCCGGGGGCTATTTATCGAGACAAATTGTAAGCATATACAAAATGGTGATATTATACACCTTCAACTAGATGCATCAAACAAAAATCCGCTCGCAAAGGGGCAGATTCTCAGAATCTGCCCCTTTGCGACTGGTATTTTTGCATTTGGGATGCATCATCCCAAATGCAAAAATCGCAAATAGAGAAATCGCTAAATTGTGATTATTTGCATTTAAGGAATCTCAAATTGAGATTCCTTAAATGCAATGCATGAAAGTTTTAAAAATAGCAAATTCGCTAATACGGCATGCAAATTACCATGAAGTACAACTTCATGGTAATTTGCAAAAACTTTGAAAAATGCACTAAAGTGCATTTTTTAAAGTTTCATGTTGCGCACATACATGCCCTGAGGGCATGTGTGTGCGCAACATATGTGCACAGATCACTTTCAGGTGTGCAACAGGGTGTCCTTTGGACACCCTTGCACCCTTGAAATCGCAATCTCAATTTGCGATTCGCTAATTGCGATTCGCAAATTGAGATTGTCTTCCCATTTATTCCTATGGGCCTCTAGGCCCATAGGAATGAATGGGGAGGTATTCCTTAATTGTGACTCGCAATTTGCGAGTCGCAATTAAGGAATTCTAGGAAATCACTATTTTTTTAGTGATTTCTTGATGCATTCCTTTTTGCTATTCCTTAATAGCGAATCGGTATTTTTTCGCTATTAAGGAATCACAAAATGGGTTATTGATGCATCTGGGGGCTTATGTATTGTTTATTTCCTGCCTGTGGTCCGTGATACAAACGGTACCTGTCTGCTATCTGCTCTTGAGCTTTTGATACCGTTTTAAAATGTCCGCCACATTTTCCTTAATGTACCATTGTGACATATTTCATCGGACAGTTCGATCTGATCCTTTGTAAGATTTCATCTGTAGTATTTTGCCTGAGTTTCGTACATTTTACAACTAGACGGATATTGGTTCGTTTTTCTTATTTTAGCGATTTCCATCGGGCAATGATTTGGCAATACCAACTTAGGTTTTAAAAAATTAACCATTTGTCTATTTTAGGCTGCCTCCAAGTATGATATATTTAGGAAGGGATAATATGGTGATATCATAAACCCTTGAATCAACTGTATTTTTTCATGATCCACGGACCCTTATGGCACTTTCTGCTATCGACTTATGAGCCACTGACACCGCTCTAAGATGGCCGCCACATTTCCTTGAATCTACACACATCGGGAAAGGTGTGACGGCTACTGACTGCGTGTGACGTTTCTGTCGACAACGCAGGTAATTGTTTGCCTTTTAAATATGGCGCCCCACGCTAGGCGCCTTGTGTGTCAACTTGCTGAGTTACGGGAATCTGGTGCCATAGGACAGGTATGAGGGGGGACACAGGCAAAATTGTGAGGGGCATCATTTGTTTAACATGGTACTTTCTTAAGGGCCTTTTTTCCTTTTGTTTGTTTTTTACTATAGGCACTGGGAACTTGCTTTCACCCTCATTACGGGTACAACCCCGACGGGAGAAATGCCAAATCATATTGTGGGGAAGTATATTTTTCGATCCTCATATATTTTTTCTGGGAATTGCAACTAGAATTTAGGTATGCCTCATGAATTGTTTTGTATTATATGTTGTGTTCCCTTACTCATTATATTTACTATTAAATGTGTTCCAAAATTTTAGATGATATTAGATAGTAGGTGGAATACTATGCCACGCCCAATGCCCGTTACTCTCATTTTTATGTGTGAGGGGTAAGCAATGATCTTTCTTCCTCTAAAAGCTGCTCTTGACACTTTAGACTTTTGTGCTTTTTAGCCTCGGGCAGTACCGTGGTGCAACTAATTAATACATTTATTCTCTATATTGTAGATACAATTTATATTGAGGCAAACTACCCAATGATTCAACTGTTCAAAATTCAATTTGGAACTGATATAAAGGTGAGGAGAGACTCTACTTTGGGTGTCTATTGTTCGACTATTTTGTCCATTTATTGTTCATCTTCGGATCTTTAAGGCATGGCACAGGATTGAGCCATTTTTATCCTTTACAGCTTGAACACCTACTTGGATCACTGCTTGGGGGCTTGAAAACTGTTGTAGAATTTGGGTTTCATAATTCGAGTAGGAATTATGTGGGACGCTACTGATATCAGAAGTGACTTTAATCTTTGAACAGTTTCCATCTTACTAGTATTCCACACAAAAATAGCCCTCATTATTTTCTTTTATGATGACACAGTATGTGTGAATCCGTCTATGCTAAGGAGAACAGATTCTGTGAATCAGTGTAACTGGCAAATATCTTGAAATCTATTGTGTAATTGCCTTTTCTGAACTTTCAGGAGGACCCCTAATAAAGGAAGATAATAGTCATTGTTCTATAAATAGGATTATTCATCCTGGGAACGCTATTGGTGCTAACCATAAGACTATTTTGAGGTATATATATATATTTGGTTTTCAATCTGATTCGTACCCACTTAGTGTTTCCATTATAGCTATCTTATGGCTTTTTCCACACCAAAGAAGGATTTGATTTTTCATTCTTGGTTGTGAAGTTTGGTGTGGACTACTTTTTCCACCTTTATGGGTATATGTATTATTATCTTTGGATAAAGAATTTTTCTTTCTTAATATTAGAGCCCAAATACCTGGGACAATACAACCTTGATGTCCGTTTATTGAGGAACGTTACTCACCTGATACAGATCACTATATTTACGTGTTCTCCATATATGGTGAGCTGACATTGAATGATATTCTAATTTTCTTTCGTTCTTTAGAGATTACAAATATTTATACATCATAATTAGGTTCTTTTTCTTTCCTTTTTTGAATTGCTTGTTCCCTCCTTTTCTCCTCTTTCTTCTCTTGCTATGATCTCAACTAGATTCATCTGTTTGAGAAAAGCAACTGCATCATTGTATTATCAACATGTTTTTAAGCTAATATGTTTTTGTAATGTGCAATCCTGAAGAGCTATTCTGCCTTTGCTGACATTATTCTCAACCACACTTTTCTTCTATTTTGTGGTTTTTAACACCTTAACAGCGGCGGTTATTCCGCCGTGGTGCGGGCGTTCTAAAGAGTGATGGGGCTCCGTCGGCCGTTGGCCGACGGCAGCACCCGCGAGGTAGTGCTCCTGTCGGCCAACGGCCGATGGGAGCACGGAAGGGTTTAATAATTCTGAATGTTATTACTTTTATGTATGTTTTATGTATTTGTGTATAACCTCTTGTTTTGGGTCTATTGATATGTTGTGTTAAGTCTTAATGTGAGAAAATATATAAAAAAATCTTTTGTATTGTATATTTATGTTTCATATCTGTATATTTATGTTTGTATATGTTATAACTTTTGCAGCCCTGACGAGGTTCCCGTGGCACTAGGGGAACAAAACGCGTTGTCTGTGCCCCTGTTTTAAGAAAACGAAAGAATATAAATAAAGGGAAGACATTTTCAAAAGATTGCTCTGTACTATCGACTTCCATTTTTTCATGTACATTTTGTAGTTGATACATCTCAGGGCAGCGGATGTCGGAAGTGGTTGCACCAACTGATAATTGAAACAGAGGGAACTAATGTGCTTGACCTTGGTGTGCTGCTGTGTGCTTTTGGTATCAACCATATGAGATGTCCACCAAATATTGCACATTCTGCTCTTGTAAAGAGAGGAGGAAGCAAATTGAAGTTAAATTCTTATTTATTTAAATAAAAGAAATGACCCACTGGTGCTCAAGCTAAGGCGTCTTGCCCGAGCTCCGTTCCACATTACATATGAAGATTCTAAATGATGTACAACAATTCTAACCAAAGTAAAATACACAGTGACTTACAATAGAAAGAAAAGAAAGACATTTTACCACATGTATCTTTTCGCAACAAAACAAAATTAGTCTAAAATATAGTCATCTAATTTTTTGGGCAATCTTACATTTCTTTTATGCAAAACATGTGAATCATGTACAGATGGACTCGTATAAACAATACAGTCTGACATAAGAGAATCCAAATTTGAATCATTGCCTGAATGAGAAAACTCCCCAGAATCATTACTTGAATGAGAAGACTCCCCAGCCGGCAATAACTCACCAGGTACAACATCAAACCAAATGTCATCACCATCTTCCCTTTTTCCAAAACAACGTTCTTGACCTGGTTTGAGAATAACAACTGAACTTTTACTCCACCATCCTTACCTTTTAGTAAAACAGTTGAATCAGTGACATCCTCAACTTCAAAAGGTACAGTAAATTTAGACATACCTTTGGGTGTTAAAGTATATTTAATGATTCTTACCCAATCCCCAACCTTTATGCTTTTGTTTTTACAATGGTGAGAGATATCATGGTATGTTTTTCCATACGTACAAGCAGCAGCTATATTTTTCCCGGCTTTGATAATGGCAGCTTCTAAAGTATCTCTATGAACTTTCCCTTTACTCAAGAAAGGCATTAACAAAGAACTTGCTTGTCTGCCTCTCCTTAAAAAATAGGGAGAAACACCGGTACATGTGTTAGGAGTTAAATGGTAACTCCAAATTTTCTCTTTAAGAAATTCAAACACATCAAGATTGCTTTCTAAAGCGGTTTGAATACCTTCTTTAAAAAATCTTGCTTGAAATAAATTGAACACCATTGTCAGACATAATTGACATGGGTGCCCGTCTATCCTGAAAATGTTATCCAGGAAAAGTATAACCTCATCTGTGGTAGGATGTTCAACAGAAGAATAATATAACCATTTAGAAAAATCATCAATGAGAACAATTAAATATCTTTTCTCTCTGCCCAAACATTCATAAGTTCCAGAAAAATCAATGGAAAACTTTTCCCAAGGACCCACCGGGGCATCTCCAATAGATAAATGTTCAGTAGAAACTTTCCAGTGTTTATCTGACTTTATGCACACTGAACAATTATCCATAAATCTTTCTACATGCCAGGCCACCAATAATGATTTGTAAGTAATTTTTTTGTTCCAGACATACCGGGGTGTCCTGAATGAGCTTAATGAATGAGTTTGTCTCTGAGCTCAGGTGGTGGTATAAACCAATATTGCCTCAACAAAATATCATTTTCAACAGCCAGTTCCTCAGCAATTTGTGTAAAACTTCTGAGGGATAATTCTAAATTCTTAACTGAAGGCCACCCATTGATTACATATTTCTTAACCTTAGCTAAAACATTATCATTGGTAGCGTGAAATTCCATTCCTTCTTGGAAATAGCAAAATTGCAACAATCAACTGCATCAATTTAAGCCACAACACATTCATTTTGATCAAAAACTTCATCATTAGATTCATTGACAGGTGGTAATCTAGAAAGACAGTCTGCAGGAAAAAAAAATCCACCAGGAATGTGCTGGATCTCAAAGTTGAATTCCTGCAATCTAGCAATTAGTCTTACCAATCTAGATGAGGATATTCCGCTTCTAACCCCATCCATCATATAAACCAGGGGTTTATGGTCCGTAACTAAAACAAAAGGTCTTCCCAACTAAAAATTCTTCAACTTTTCTACAGCCCACACACAAGCCAGAGCTTCCTTTTCAATGGTACTGTAGTGTACTTCTGCACCTCTGATGCCTCTAGAAATGATAGAAATTACCCTTTAGTTTCCCTCAACAATTTGCATAAAAGCTGCTCCCAAACCTACGGTACTAACATCTACAGTAACAAAAGACTTTCCTTGAGGATCAAAAGTGTTAAGGCCAGGTGCTTTAGCAATTAGTTTAACCACATTGCTGAAGGCTTCATCATGGACACTAGTCCCCACAAACTTTGACCCTTTCTTGAGTAGTTGTCTAAGTGGCTCAACAAGAAGAGCATAGCCCTTGACAAACTTGGCATAATACTCACTTAAACCAAGAAATGAGCGTAAAGAACCTTTATCCTGTGGCTTACTAGCCCTTTCTAAGTATTGACAATATCCTCTTTAGGAAAGATGCCATCAGGAGTAATTTTGTGACCTAAATAATTGATTTCATTAACCAAAAATGTACACCTATCTTTACTGACAGTAATGCCTTTGTTGTCTAGAGTTTTTAAAACTCTCTCCAAAATGGAATTATGCTCTTCACTAGTTTTAGCAAAAATCAAAATATCATCTTGGAAGACTGCACTCCGTTTAAACCATGCAACAAACTCTCAATTAATTTCTGGAAAACACTGGCTGCTGATGCCAGTCCGAATGGTATTCTTGAAAACCTATGCAAACCAAACGGAGTAATGAACGCCGTAAAGTCTTTTGAAGATTCATCAAGGGTTACCTGATAATAGGCAGATTCTAAATCAATAATTGAGACCAATAATTGAGACAAATGTTGCACCATTAACAGCAGCCAGCATTTCTTGAATTCTTGGTAAGGGATATGTTTCTACTACAATATTCTTATTAAGCGATCTAAGGTCCACACATAATCTGATATCTTGATTTTTTTTAAGAGCGATAACAATTGCAGAAACCCACTGGGAGCTGTCAGTAGGCTCTATGATGCCTTGAGAACAAAGATCATCCAGATGTGATTTAAGTTAATCGCTCACCCCCAAAGGCACCATACGCACTTTATGTTGAATGGGTAAGGCTCCTTTCTTAAGTTTTATTTTGTGTGAATATCCTTTAACTTCCCCCACCACATTTTCAAAAACTTTCTTGTACTTATGGAGAATAGATGTTAAAGAAGATTTCTCCAAAGAAACAGTGTCAATAGGAATGCCTCTCAATTGAATAGGATGATCAGACCCTGGACATAAATTTACTCCTAATTTGCCCAAATCATACCAACCAACAATATTTTTTCTGTCAATAGCCACATACATTTTTGTAAAAATCATGCGATCTTCAAATTTCAAAGAATCATCAAAGAAACCTAACATCTTGATGTCAAAATTGCCAAACGCTTTGGGATTAATATCTGAAACAGTAAGATTGACACCTTCCCAATTTTCATTAAAGAAGACATCAGATAAAATGGTCACTGGCGATCCAGAATCAGCCATAGCCTCAAAAGCAACATCACCAACTAGAACAGTTCCTAAAGAAGCTTTAAAAGGAAGGGGGATATTTTTAATAGAACCATTAAATTAATCATCATAAATAGTTAGAAGTAAATTTTGCATATCATGGTCAACAATTGAAATACTATTAACAGTAGAACTAGAATTAGAACTTCTTCTTGGAGTTTTGCAAAAAGAAGAGAAATGACCAACCTTCCCACATTTTGTACACTTTTTTTTAAGAGCAGGACAATTAACAGAGTTTGCCAAATGTGTTTTAGAACCACACCTAAAGCAACTTAAATTGAAATCTGTACCCATTTTGATACTACTCTTATAATGAGTTTGAACAGCACAAACATTAGTACTTTTAACATCTTCTGCAGCAATAATTTTAGAAGACTCAATAGACCTCTCAATACCCTTAGATAGATCCATGACTTCAGCTAAAGTAGGATTTCGACATGCAAGAAGTCTTTCCTGTATTTTGTTTGACCAATAATTAAATACAAATTGATCTCCGATTGATAGATCAACATAAGCTCCAAATTCGCAATTGGCATTCAAAACTCTTAGAGCTGCCACGTATTCTTCAACAGTATCATCAGACAATTGTTTCGTTTATAAAAAGCATGTCTTTCAATCATTACATTTGGCTCATTTTCGAACTGTTTTTCAAATCTTGCTATAGCTTCTTTAAACACATTCCATCCATCACCTCCTCCACTTGGTGGCGCTATAGGCACAAGATTCTTTAAAATTTCTATTGCAGCTGTTCCCAGGTAACTGAAAAGAATAGCTTTTTTTCTCTCCGCTGAAAACTCAGTACCATCGATAGCTACAATATAATTCGCAAATGTTTCCAACCATTTTTACCAGCGCAACTTGGGTTTTCCAGGAATTTCCAGAAATATAGTAGGTTGATTACAAATTTGAGAAGATGCCATAATACTCAAATTTTATTTTTACAACCTTAAAATAAGAAAGTATATATAAATACTTCACAGCTGCTGAGAAGTTGTAACATGCACTTTAAGCTAAGCAAGTGTGCATATCACTGTTGTAATGGCAAAACATAAGCTTATCCAAGCAGTAGAATATTTGATAATAATAAAGTAACATGCACTTAATATGAATAAGTGTGCATATCACTGTTATAATATTTCACTTTTGATTCATTCAGCAAAACAGTAGTGTGCAAATCACTGAATTCGTGAAGACCAATTAGTTGAATGAGCTCGTAAATCAGCTCACAAATACAAGCGCTCGACATTCAGCCTGGCTTTGGATTAGCGCGTAGAACAGTTGACTGATTATGAAACACAACTTAGGATGGCTGCAATGTTGCGTGCTTCCACAGAAGTCAGAGGCACAAACGATGTGTTCCACACTCTGCGCAGCATCTCACAGAGTCCTTAGCAACTGTTACTAACAAGATGACATCAGAACTTCTTCACGTGAACTGCAGGGAGCACATGATTATTAGACGCGCAAGCTGGTTCACGGTGACTAACGGCCTTGTGTCCTCAAAATAATAAATGTCCACAGAACCTTAATTTCCTGCAGTAAACACCGCAAAAGACAATTCAAGACTGAAATGGACTAAATCAGCCAACAACGCAGTAAGTTCAGAAAGAATTTCTCATCAATATTCAAAAATGAAGGTTGCTTGGCAGCACAGTGGATCGGTAAATTAATTATATAAACCGTGTCATCATTGTAAAGAGCGGAGGAAGCAAATTGAAGTTAAATTCCTATTTATTTAAATAGAAGAAATGAGCCACTGGTGCTCAAGCTAAGGCATCTTGCCAGATCAGCTCCAACCTCTTCTCTGGCATTCGAACCTCAGCTCCAACAAGCTCCGTTCCACATTACATATAAAGATTCTAAATGAAGTACAACAAGTCTAACCAAAGTAAAATAGACAGTGACTTGGGTTATTCTGAAACTACAATAGAAAGAAAAGAAAGACATATTACCACAGCTCTATTATTGAAAATGTGGCTGAAAACAAAACCCTGGTCGCCGTGTTCTGCCAATCTCTGAAAATTCTTCAGCAAGTTTTGCACAGTGCAGTTGACATAGGTCGATGTTCTGACCACCATGTAAGCCCTTTTCTCCAAACTTTTATCCAGAGGAACAATTGGAGCAGCTTCCTCTGATATGATTGTCCTTGTGAAGACCCTCCAGCCATCAAAGAAACCACCTTGACTACTGGGAAAACTCCTCTTTAAAGCCTTGCAGAGACACATTTTGAAAGTCACATCTGACTACTGAAAATGCTGTGATGCCACAACAGAGACAGATGACACGCCATACAGATGACAATAGCTTAACATCATTTTTCATCTCCCACTAGCATGTATCTCAACTTTTTGAGCCTCCAAGCAGGGTGACAGTGGTTTTTAAAGGACAGTCCATTGAAATCAGCAGAGTTTGAAACATTTTTAGAGAGCGAGGAAGGTTTTAAGGGCAGGTGACTCGCTAGACGTCAAGAATAGGCGTTATGGTAGTTTGGAGGAGTAACATGTGTCTAAGAAGAGTGACACCCTCCAAATGAGGGTGCGATTAGAGGTAGGCACTAGTCTTGGGATGCTAGGTAGACACAGAGTTTATTTGGCAATAAAACACCCTTTTAAGCTGTGGGCATAATGTCCATGCTGCTTAGTTTCGTCTTACCTAAAAAGTAATATTCCCCACATTTGACCTCTGTGTTACACAAGAATGTCTCCCGCAGCTTCCATTAACTCACTGACCTACATTAGCAAAAGCAGAGTCAGTGCAGTGATATAATCTGATGTTTTAAGGTGAAATCCTTCCATATGTTAAAGAAATATACATTTTCAAATAAAATTTGGAGGGATTTTAACATATTTTTACTTGATACTTTTTGCATGATCTGCCTGACAAAAGTTTAATGGCTCAGCTCGCGACTGAGCTCTTAAAGCCAAGCCATATTACTACTTGGACTCTTCTCCCTTGTTAATTTTCTGCCCACACCTAGAAATACAGAAGTGTTTGTTATTCACTTTGCTGCACCGGCTATAAAGATGTATCCACTGGTTCGAGTGGTTTTCTTCCAGCATCGAAGGGGTAAAGCGAGATTGGGTCATGTCGTATGATCCCCTCCGGTCTCTATCAGGAGCTCTTCGGCCAAATTGCTGTGCTGAGGGGGCCCTCTGGAGCTTTGGAGCCCGTGTTACGCCCCTGTCCTTAAGCCTTGCTTTCAGTTATGCCTTATTTTTATTGGTCTACCTGAAACATGCAAATGCACAGAAATGTGTGAGCTCTCCAAAATGGCACCCATTTATGATAACAAAATGGTGTGGCCAGATGCTCGTGAATTTCTGCTAATTCTAGAGTTTACCATTACCATCCACTGATTGCCTTATTAAATTTTTTTTTAGTTTATGTTTTTTCACACCTCAGTGTACCTGAGTCCTCCCCATTCTAATCTAGAATGACCCAGAACTGACCATTGGGTCTCCCCTTTTCAGTGTGATTTTTCCATAGCACAAAACTCAAATGTTTCGGTGAATTCTCAGATTTCACAATGACGAAAAAAGGAATTGAAGCCCTTCATCAGTCAATCACATATATTAAAAATTAAAATCTAATTGGCAGAGGATTACTGCTTGTGAGATTAAACAACCGAGATATCTCTAAATTTTAACACTTTGGTTTCCTCCAAGACGTTTTTCAAATTATAATGTTTAAAAAACAGCTGCACGGGTTTAGGCCAAATCAAACAAACACAAGGCCTCATTTCTCAAAAGTGTTGCATCTCTGTGTGAAAACAGCGATGCAACACTTTCAGTGTGCCCTCCGTGCAAAAACATGGATTCGCCGTATTTATTGCATGGCTCTTCATGCCGCAAGGATATACAGATACGTCAGTATTCCTGACATATCTGGAGGGACAAAAGTGACGCATTGCTGGGGTGTGTCTGAAAACAGATGCAACTCCAGCAATGTGTCCAGAGTCACTCCTGACGCCTGCTGTGAGGCAGGCATGAGGATTTGATGCAGTGACATCCTGGGGCCATATTACATAAGGTGCTCTGGGGGTGCAACAGGCATTTGCGCCCCCTTTGCGCGCCAGCGGGGCACTTTGGCATTATAGAAGGGGGCGCCGACACTTGTGCATCCCCTTCTATATTACCGATAGCGCTGGCGCACTTAAAGTGCCAGCGCTATAAACAGAGGGTGTTCCCTTATTTGCATAGGGGCGTGCCCTATGCAAATGAGGGCATTCCTTTGACTCTGTGCCAGCGCCGTATTACAGACGCAGGCGCAGAGTGAAAGAAGCCCTCAGAAGGCGCACTGACAGTGCGCCATATAAAAGGTGGGGCACAGTCAGTGCACCCTCTGAGAGCAGCCCTCTCCAGGGGGTAAAGGACACAGACATCCCTTGCAGACGGGTACAGTCACTGATGGGTGAACCGCCTGCAAGGAGATCTTGCACTGTAAAAATATGGAGTAGCTGCTCCGTGTTTTCTCATGAATGCGCTTCCCCCAGGGCAATACAAGTGTGTGGCTGCACCCAGGACAGCACACTCTTTATGATGGGGCGCATTGGCATTGTTTACGCCGGGCGCACCTTTTCAAAGGTGCGCCGGGCGCAAACAATGCCAACACGTATTATGGCCCCTAGAAGTGTCGCAGTGAAATCTCATAGATTTCACTGCAACACTTTGATGAGCCTTTTCTGCACTGGAACACCCACCCTGCATACATTATACCTGTTGCACGTATAAGGTATGCAGGGATTTAGAAAGTGATGCATCTGCCTAGATGTGTCACTTTGTAAATATGGGGCAGTGTGATGCATGTTTTACACTGCCGCAGCATCACAAAAAGTGACGTAAGTGCAGCGTAAGGGCCTCATAAATAAGGCCCACACTTTCTAGGCAAAGTTCTACTTTTATGCCAAGTATTGTGAAATTCGGTTCAGCGGTTTTCGCTGCAGCAGAGAGCAGGGCCGGACTGAGAACCAAAACCGGCCATGGCAAAGTGCTCGGCCAGCCCCCTGGGGGTGCGACCGAGCTCTTTGCCGGGGCCGGTTTTCGGCCGATTTTGTTGCAGGGCCGATTTTGCAGCTATGCTGCAAAAACGGCCCTGTAACAAAAACGGCCCCCAGGGGCCCAAAACCGGCCCCCACCCTTGCGGCGCACCGGGGGATTGCCCGGTGCCCGCAACGGCCAGTCCGGGCCTGGCAGAGAGTCAATTTTCATATGTATCTCGAATGGTAAATGCACATTTGTAACCCATTTAAAGTTATGTCCCTCTCATCAATCTGATCAAAATTTAGCATGCGAGCCTTAGCTAGTTTTCCTAAAGGAATACAACATTGTATGCTACTTTGTGAAATGCTGCCAAAGTTATTAGCATTAAAATAGCAAAAAATAGTAGCTCTTTCATACATACAGAATTGCGGTTTCCGACTCTGCCATTTTATTGTACAAAATGCTGTGTTATAAAAAGCCCATATTTCACAAGAACTGTGAAATATGGAGAATATTTCAGGGTTTTCTATAAAATGCACAGTTTATTGCCATAATGACTGTAGCAAATGGGTGCAGCTCATTTAGTCCACCAGGGTTTTTCGCTTTTGACTACCCTGTTTTAGGGCTTTTATTGTGAGTGAATCTCGCTCATGGTAAATTCACAGTAATTGAGCTGAGCGTAATAACTGCTAGGGTTGATCTTTTAAGATAAGGCCGCTGCTGCTCTCAAGGTTAAGAGGCACTGGCCTATTGCACATGCATATGTGAGCATACACTTACTTACATGTTGGGGCTGCGCATGTGAGACTAGCATCGTGCACAGTGAAGTATCTGCACACAGGCAGAAAGAATGCTGCAAGGATTGGTTCTGACCTGGGGAAGGCCTTATAATATGATTGAGCATTCATAGTGTAGGTCTGTAGTGCATACTGGAAAATCTGTGGCGTTTTTCACTGTATTATACATTGAGAATGGAGCTTTGCCTTCTATGTGTGCAAGGAGTATTTAATTTACGTATTTATGATTTTTACATAGTGCTACTACTCTGCTCTAAATGATTCAGTGAGTTTTACAAACAATACTAACCACGAGTCAGTGGTGATAAGAAATACAAATAATAAGCAGCGAGACAGCATGGAAACCTTGAAAGTATAATTAAACAGTATCTTACAGGGAGAGAAGAGGGGTGTCGCGGAAAGCTAGCAGAAAAGACAGGAAGGGACTCTCAGAAGAGGAATGTGGGAGGGTAAACCAAAAACAAATGGGAGTGGTTGTCGGTCAAGAAATGGATAGCTTGTCCTTCCTCATTTTGGAGGAAACATTTTCCGGTATGCGTATGTTCAGTTCAGTTAGCAGTGCTTTAAAACATTGCTGCTTTATCTTCGGCATTCAGTGTCATGGTAGCAACGGTTTATTTTCAAGGTACTTTTAAAATGGCCAGCAGCGCCCTGCAGGGGAATTCCATCATGGATGAGACTGCACTGTACACGAATAAGCCAGGCAGAAATCTTCATTATCATGCTGGTGCAGTGATACATATGCATTGGGATGTGCAGTGTCACGCCCACATTAGAGACCGGCTCAAGGCTGTCTCATTGGCGTAAGGATAGCCCCCGCAGCCCCCGTGGTGCAGGGGGGCTCAGAGGCGCTCCATGTGATATGGCCAGGGACTGCCGGAGGACCCCCCCTTCCGTTAACAAACATTATTGATCAGGACAGGAGAGGGATGTCTTTGGAAGGCAGGGGGTCGTACAAGCCCCCCCCCCCCGGCCGTATTTATTAAAACATACAAATGAAACAAAAATTGTAATAAACAATATTTACACAATTACGCAGAAAACGTTACAATTGATATAT
Source organism: Lissotriton helveticus (assembly GCF_964261635.1). Lineage (NCBI taxonomy): Eukaryota > Metazoa > Chordata > Amphibia > Caudata > Salamandridae > Lissotriton > Lissotriton helveticus. The sequence continues at coordinate 577,636,723 of NC_136065.1, forward strand.
GCAGATATCAGATGGCTAACCTTAACATACTTCTAGTACAAGGTATTTCCTATCCGAAACTAACCTATCAATCACATTATACAACATTTATTTTCTGCATATCCTATTTGGGCCTACAGCAAGGTCAATAACTGGTGTCAGATCCTTACTACTAAACCACGCCCTCCTGTTGGAGTACGCATGCGCAGAGGGCCCGCTTACCGTGAGGGTACTTCCGCCCCCCAGTTACCCCTGTACGCCCTATTAACTCCGTTAAAGGGGGCCCTTGCATCTCTGCGCCGTTTACTGGTGTCATTGTGCACGTGCGGGGTGGACAACCAGCCTAGAGAAAGAGTGACTCTCCCCTCCCTCGCACCCATGTAGCCAACAGGCTGTAACTGCCCCTGGAGTTCTAGGAGAGACCACTTGTCCCTCTGTTTGGGCAACCCCATTCAAGAATGGCTCTGCCCCCTAAGGACCTTAAATTAACTGCTCACCAATCATGACCTTACCACCTGACCAAGGAATAGCAATAAATACGACGATTGATGACCTGTAAACGGGATAAAGTTCTAAGGAACAGAAACATATTAGTCAGACACTCTTGTCATCTGTAAACATTAGTAGCAAAACTGCGAAAACCTTCATAACACACAATACCAATCATCTGCTTCAGGGGATGGTGGGTGGGGAAAAAGAATTACAGCCTCCTAGAGGCTGGAGGGGCAGGCCATGGCGCGGGGAGTCAGAGAGGCAGACTCCCACGCTCCACGGCCTTTTAAACCCTCTTCGGCCAGGCCGGATCTAACAGGCCTGTCCTTTGTTCCATAGTGACCCGGAAGTGATTCAATCACTTCCGGGTCACTCAGGGACCTGGGGTCCAATCTACTCTGGGGCGTGCCCGCCGCATCATGGTGACACGCTGGGGTCGCGCCCCCAACAGCCAGAGCGGGTAGCGGGTGGGGGCCAGTGCCCCCCGCCATACCTGCAGCGGGGCCGATGTCGGCCCCGCTTTTCCTGGTGTCTTGGGCCTGCCGACACCACAGCTCCATTTCCCTTTCGCCGGGAGTCTCCAGAAACCCACATCTGACAGGAGAGACGTCTTGGGCCTGAGGTTTGCATGCTGCCAGTGATGCTCCCGCTCTCAGTGAGTGAGCAGAGAGTGCAGCTCATCTGGGAGAGGAAGGGTGGTGGAAATACGGAGTCACCATCTATTTATTTGTGTGCATGTAAAGTATGAGGGAGGGCCTTACTGAGGGTGTAGGATGCCAGTTATTTGATGAGTGGAAGGCTGGGTATTGTTGAGTTTGAGAGTGGGGGCATGGTGAAAGCTTTATTTTTATTTATTTATTTTACTTATTTGTGCTGACCAGGGAAGGCTTGTGATGAGGCAGTAGGATGCGGATGGCATGACACCACAGATTTCAATATTTGGGGAAGGAACTGTAATGCAAAGGGTGGCAAAGCGGGAATGGGCTAGGGGGCAGACATAAGTTAACTGTCATTCAACAGAGCTCTCTGTCACGCGGGTAGGGACCGGCGTTCACCATAAGGACAGTATTTTCAGGCCCATGGTAGGAACTCTCGAGCAGGGGAAACAACTTCAAAATAAACTGTTTGAAAATCTTGCTATAGACTGTAGATTTTTCTTCTGTGTTCTTGCTCCAAGTATTGCCTCTGTAGCTCCTCATATGAGATTATCTAGGCACATGACATCGTACCTGTTTAATTCACTTAATGGCTGGTTGCTCTCAATGAGAGGTACAGTGCCTTGCAGGGTGGCTACTACCTGTTACTGTTGATCGCTTGCTGTCTCAACATGTTCAGTCCACTAAATCACAGTAGCTTGTATTTCCACAATATATGTAACTTCTAAAGATATCAATAAATAATGAAATATGTGAGGTACTCTGCATTGTTATTTATCTCAAAGTCTGTAATGAAGATCTGTGGTTATATTGATAAGCAGCAACCTACATTATATTATCACACACAATCTTTATATTGATGTAATTGCTACACTTTCCCAATTGCTTTATTACATTCTTGCTTACTGAAATATCCTTGAGAGTTCACCATTTGGCAGCTCTTTTTTCAAAGTTTCCCCCTGAACCCCCTTGATATGTTCGGGCTAGCTCGCTACGCTCACTCGCTCGCCACAGTGTACTGGACGCAACTTTTACGCCTCACCACTTTCAAATGTCACCAGCCACCACTGATCTACCCTTTCGTTGTTAATTTGACATGCACATGGTAAATGCAAGAAAGATAAGACTATGGCACTTCAAACATTTATTGAATCAATTGTTTTCCTGGATATAAAGTGTGAGCTGCAACTATTAGGCAGAAGAAGCAAAGCATTGTAACCAGCATTATAAGAACGGTGAAAAAAAAGAAAAGTTCAAACCATGATAACATTGCTGTGTGGTTATACTCCTATCTAATACTACCAAAAATATCAAGAACAATGTGGGAGTACCCTCTGACAGATCCATCAGGAAAGTCTAAAACCCCATCCTGAGTATGATGTGGCAGGAAGCTGGTCTGGGTAGAACAGGCTATCATCCTTTGCAGATAAAGGTTAAAATCAGCAGGGCTGCATCTCAGTCACAGTGCACCATTTTTGAGGACAATCCCAGCAGAAGTGCTCCTCTGCCGAATGTAGCCTAAATGCTGTTTATATAATAAAAGCACTGTTCCAATTGCACGGTATCAAAGGTGCAGCGCTGATTAAATGGTTTGTCTAGAGCCTTAGAGCTGTCTCTAGCAGAACAATCAGATGTAAGGGCATCATGTTCTATGTTCCTAGCCTTGGACAGAGTGTATAAGCAACATGGTAATAATGCTTACCAAAAAAATAACCTGAATGTGGAATGGTTTCTACAACCTTATTATGTACGTATAACACGTGTAAAAAGTCACCATTAGAAAAAATGTCAAGCCAAAATGTGAAGCTAAAAAGGAGACTCAAAGGTGGCCCTGATGTACAATACAACAGGCTACCCGTGCTCCCCCTGACCCCAATGCATCACTTTAGGTGTCCGGTGGGCACGGGCACCCGGGAATAAAACAAAAACCTGCAAAAGATACAAGGCCACAGGTGGAGAAAGGAGTGGATGAAACCCCTTCATAAAATTTTCAAGAAATGGTCTGAGGAATGCCCCTAATGCCCTACAAGGGCTAATTTGAATATGTGTGGCTTCTTTGTGGTGGCAACAAACTAGACAGGGGCAACACTAATGGATTTTGCATGTGTTGTGAGGACTGCAGGAGGCGAGCTGTTTACTCTCAGAATCTGGAGCACGGGACCCCTAGTTATTGTTCATATGGGTGCATTATGTGGCCTGTAGACAGTGATGAAAGACTCAGACACGGATGTATGACGTTACAACGCATACTTTTACCACGCCTACCATTACCACGCATTTTTTACAACGCAGGATCCATTACAACGCATACCATTACAACGCATGTATTTACAACGCAGGTACCTTTACAACGCATACCATTACAACGTAAGTATTGGTAAGTATATAATATTTTTTAAAATGTAATTTAATTAAAATTAATATAATGTAATTTAATTTAATTAATTTAATTTAATTTAATTTAATTAATGTAATTTAATTTAATTTAATCAATTTAATTTAATGTAATTTAAATTTAATTATATTTACTTTTTACCCTGTACCCCTTTACCCAAAAACCCAAAACTGACCCTGAACCCTAAAAATACCCCTTTACCCAAAAACCCAAAACTGACCCTAAACCCTAAAAATACCCCTTTACCCAAAAACCCAAAACTGACCCTGAACCCTAAAAATACCCCTTTACCCAAAAACCCAAAACTGACCCTAAACCCTAAAAATACCCCTTTACCCAAAAACCCAAAACTGACCCTGAACCCTAAAAATACCCCTGTACCCCAAAAACCCAAAACTAACCCTGAACCCTAAAAATACCCCTTTACCCAAAAACTGAAAACTGACCCTGAACCCTAAAAATACCCCTTTACCCAAAAACTGAAAACTGACCCTGGACCCTAAAAATACCCCTTTACCCAAAAACTGAAAACTGACCCTGAACCCTAAAAATACCCCTTTACCCAAAAACTGAAAACTGACCCTGAACCCTAAAAATACCCCTTTACCCAAAAACTGAAAACTGACCCTAAACTCTAAAAATACCCCTTTACCCAAAAACTGAAAACTGACCCTGAACCCTAAAAATACCCCTTTACCCAAAAACCCAAACTTACAATATTTTTAATAAAATGATATACTTACCAATACTTACGTTGTAATGGTATGCGTTGTAAAGGTACCTGCGTTGTAAATACATGCGTTGTAATGGTATGCGTTGTAATGGATCCTGCGTTGTAAAAAATGCGTGGTAATGGCAGGTCGTTGTAAAAGTTGCGTTGTAAAGGTTGTATACCCTCAGACACACATGTATTTTAATTGAAATATTCTATTGACAGTATTGGTATTTAACAATGAACCTTTACCATTATAATGGCATCTTATGACTGGTAGTGCTGTTTCCGTTGATTTAAACAATTGTGTCTTATTGAAACAATGACCTATGGGTCATTCTTTTAAGGTGGCACACATTGGCAAAGCCAGTAGACTTGCATTAAAGATACTGATACCCCTTATGTGTTACATTGACATGGTATAACATGGTTATTTTTATTAATTTGGTGACTGCCTGACAAAGCCACTTCGCCTGCCTTATTCAAAATGACATCCCTTTAAACTGTGACGTTGCATCTGGTAAAGGTGGTCAGTATTGTGGTTATGAGGTTTAGGACACATTTGGGGTGTAATATGATATGAGAGTGTCACCAATGTTATTTACATCTAAATGATGTATATGTTTGTAGATTAATGCACAGTATCAAGTAGTGTGTTTTTATATAAAAGTACTCTTCCTTTTTACAAGAAAAAGCACTGACTGGAAAATAATTTATTGAGCGCTGTTGTCGTGTGCCAGCAAAGAGTGATTGCTACCCCACACAACCTTCCCTGAGTAGGCCTTGAAGTGCTTTACCTTATTACCCTGAGAGAGTAAAGTGATACACGGAGCAGAGGAGAAGCACTATTAGTGCACAGAGAGCAGGGCCCCTTGCCAGTGAAAAGGGCCTTTTTGACCTGGAAAGTAAATACCTTTACAAGACTTTACACCTCTTTACATGACTGTGCCACAGCCCAAATCCTTAGTAAATCTGTCCCTGTCTGTGTGTGAGTTACATTAGCATGGGAAATGTGCATGTAGTATAACTTCACAAAATTACATATGAACAACATTTAGACTTAGAATTCCACAAATGGCTTCCCTTGAAAGGTACACATGCTCAATCTTTCTTGATATATTTTATAAAATACATACTTTGATGATTAATCTACCAGTTGCTGTGCTTCCCATTACTATAGTTCGATAATGGTCAACACTACAGTATTTTCTATGAAAATACATCACTTAGTCCCTCTAATTAACTTTCCTCATTTATTATCTCGAGAACTTGCACTTTGCAAGTTTTAACCTTAACAATACATCATATTTCCCAGACCGTGGTGTCAAACCATAAGTAATACACATACTACAGAGATTTCGAACACTTTGTGAAAAGCCTTAGAAATGTTACAATGAAAGCCTTGATAAGCACATTCAATCACACAGTCTGTGAAATTAACTAAGCTTTAATATGTAATGCTACCCTACAATAAATCTTCAATGTCAGTCAGAAATATCTAATTAGATTTTTTTAATTATTTGTTGAACTTAGCATAATCTTTATAGCTTGTATTAAATAATGAAATATCAATTCCGTCTGTTACTAGTATCTTGTCAGATCAAACGTTTACAATGCAGAGCTTGATTTTCCGGATACGGCAACTTCAAAATCAATGCTAGTCCTTGGTATCACCTTTAAGTTTACCAATTACCTAATGTCCCTACCAACCTGTAAAACTGCGGGCCAGACGGGCTACCCAGCGAATTTTATAAAGCATACGTGTCAGACCTGGCCCCTCGGTTTTTGGAGGTATATGCAGATGCCTATGAGAAGGGTCATTGCCGCCCTCTCTCCAGAAGGCTCTACTTGTTACACTGCTAAAACCAGATAAGCCCTCAAATCAATGTGGGTCATATCGGCCTCTCTCGATCATTAATATTGATGCAAAGATTTTGGCGAAGATGATAGCTACTAGGTTTCAACCCCTAATTCCCCTACTGGTGTTGCCAGATCAATCTGGGTTTGTCACGGAATGCTCCACGACTCATAACTTGCGCACGCTCTTCTCTACGTTGCAATATTTTGAACCAGACTTTCAGGTGGTGGCTGTGCTGCTGGATGCAGCAAAAGCCTTTGATTCTTTGCAGTGGCCTTTTATGTTCACTGTACTGAGTAGGATGGCCTTTCCTCCTTTTTTCCTCCAGTGGCTCAGGGTGCTGTACAGCGATCAGGTTGCCCGCGTCCGGGTTAATGGGTGGGTGTCATCATTGTTCCACATTGAAAGAGGCACGTTGCAAGGGTGCCCCCTTTCACCTATGCTCTTTTCTCTAGCCCTGGAGCCCCCTGCCTGCAAATTACATCAAAAGCATGCCGCGGCTGCCCTGCGGTTCAGGCAGTGACCACTGATTGTCTCCCTTTACGAGGACGACATGTTGCCTTATGTCCGCGAGCGTGCTGTGCACCTATCTGCGTTACTCAGAGAGTGTACAGTTTAAAAGGTTTTCTGGCCTTGGGATCAACTGGTCAAAATCCATAGTGTTTCCTCTAACTGCGCTCACGAAAGAAGTGGAGATGGACTTCCCACTGTCCTGGACATCTGACCCTGTGAAATATCTTGGGGTTTGGGTGTCTAGGGATCCAGATACAGTCGTCTCTGAGAACTACGGCCGTACGGTTATGCGCATTTCTGAACAGGCTGAGCCATGGGCACACTTACCCCTCTCTCCGGCGGATAGGATAGCGATAGTAAAAATAGTTTTTTTGTCTCAATTGTTATATTTTTGTTTTTTTTAAATATTCCTATAAAATTTAATGTGGTGATGTTCCAAACTCTGCAATCTGCACTTTTAAAATTTGTGTGGGGCGGTAAGAAACCCAGATGCAGGTGGGATCTTTTGGTTAAGCCTTTCGACCGAGGTAGCTTCGAGGCTTCTAATCTTCTTCTATATTACTTGTGCACGCAGGCGCAAATTGCGCATTATTGCCATTTCCCCCAGCGTTTCCAGCCTCATGTGGCTATCAAATCGGATGCTGTTATTCCAATGTCATTGCAGGCAGTGGCCCTCTCGGGGATTGGGTGTTCCATGGACCAAGATTAACCCTACACAGTGCACGGCGTGGGCATGGTGAATGCTTGCGTCAAAGGCTCAGTTATCCTATTTATATGCTCCATTGCTACCACTAGCTTCACTCAATTAAATTTCTGCAGCACGAGAAGCGCCAGCCCTGCGAGAGCTGGTTGCAGCAGGTATCTCTAGGCTGGGATATCTTTACAAGGGGGGTCAATTTAAGACACTATTAATTTTATTAAATCAAAAAAGGGTTTCAAAAATGGAGAATTTTAGCCATCCATGGTACCACTCCAACATATATTTCTCACAGAAGGTAACCAGATGGAAGAAAAAGTGCACCAAAACCAAAATCAAAGGGCATTTGTATTTTAAAGACGAGAACCCTCATTCACCCATAGGGTGACATGCTTCATCATTGGGTCCCCTCTTGAACACAGTGCCCGCAAGGTGCACAGTGTGGGCTAAAACTCTCCAGAGGGAGAGGAGCGTGAGGTGGTATCTACTCCAATGTGACGTGTGAGTGAGGGGCAGAGTGCTAAATAATAAGTGTGTATTAAAACCACCTAATATGGGGGAAAACAACTTTATTCAATATCCCCAATGGATGGACTTAAAAACAGTGTAACTATAGGGATAAAACTATTCCCTATCTGACTAGGTCAACATGTTTCTGCTAAATGATGTAAATTCCTAGCATTTTTCAGGACCAATGTCTTGTCACTCTGCAATAATCGTGAATGAAATCTAAAAAAAACATACTTAATTGTTGGTATGGATGATTACAAGGCCAGCTTCAATATGGCCCGTCCTCTGTAACACAAAAACACAGTCTCAAAATCTTAATCAACTCAATAACATGGTGCCCAGGTGCAAGTGAAAAGTGCCAAAAACCAAGAGACATGACACCCACTACAAAATAAATTATGGAAAAAGATCTCACCATTAGCAGGACAAATCTCTGCTTTTTACCTTCAAAATAGGTCCTCTTATCTTAACACTGGAAATCTTAAGGGACAAAAATCAAATTAACATGAATAATAATTCTCCACAGTATGCTCCATCAGAGCTCTATTTTTTATTAACTGTGTTCATACATATTCAATATGCCCCTCATTCTCTCAACTGTTTAAAATTGTATCCATCCTTAGCCTTCATATCCCCCAAAAAAGAACTAATCTGGTGAGAACACCATACACAAGCTGCTCTGCCGCGTTTTGCAATTACCATCTGATTATGCATGTTCGCATATTAATCACTTCAATCTTTACATACCAACTCCCACTTCTAACCGGGGAGCGGCGGTTACCACTAGTAACCCTTTCAGTCTCACTCACCTACTCTCTCATTATTATGATCCAACGAAAAGAGGCCAGGAAGGGGGAACCGAGTGTCTCCTCACCGCCGCCTTTTGAAATCAGCGCGTCTCCTGAACCGGAAGTAAAAGAAACAGCTTCCGGGTTCAGAAGCACGACAGCGGCAATTGCTGCGAAATCGCACTAATCCCTACTATCTAACTAGCATGAGCCGCAACTAAGTCGAGTATGCCAATAATGTACATCTCATAATTATTATCATTTGTATACTCGAGTTCCTAAAAATACGAAAACATCGTGAGCATGTGTATTTGTCTTAAAGCATGATGGGATATGTAGTCCAAACGAATTCCCTTCAACATATACCCACATTTATCCTTTAAACGGGGATTTTTTATTTTATTTTTTATTTTTATCTTTTCATTTGTCAGAACTACTTTGCCGCGCTTCAAAGACAGTCAATATTCAAATAAAATTCCATATCATTAAATATGTCGATTCATTCACAAATATGTGACAACGCATCACACTTGTTATTAGGGAAAGGAAGAGTATAGTATATAAAAAAAACTCTTCTTAATGAGACAGTATTAATCACAAATACCATAGAATTACTAGCAGATTCCAAGGAATATCATCATTTAGTCCTATAATATGGCTTTTTAAACGGAACATCCATCTCTGCTCTCTACGTAAGAGTACCTTATCTAGGGGCCCCATATTGATGTCATTTCTTGGTTTGTCTATGATAAACCAAACAAAATCATCCTCAGTGTGCGTCATGTCACAAAAATGTCTTGTCATGCGAGTGTTAGTCTTTTTACATCGGAATGCACTTTGATGCTCTACCATCCTCTGTCTCACCTTTCTTGTCGTCATTGCTATGTAAATAAGTGAACATGGGCACAAGATCATGTATAATACACCACTTGTGTTGCAATTTGTGTGTGTATTTAACTGCCACGGTGAATTAAGACCCAAGTCCAATTCCGTCACATGTTTGGTGAAAGGACACACTGAACACGCCCCACATGGAAAATGTCCTACAACCGGTGAGGCTCCCCATAGCGTAGTCTGCCTCATCCCTTGTTGTTGTAGAAGCTTTGGTCTATTGTGTACTAGCATATCTTGAAGATTGCTACTACGTTTCAAAGCAAAAAGTGGCTTTTCTAACGACAAAGACCCTATGTTTAAGATGTGCCAGGACTTGTTGACTGCTCTCTTCATATTCTCAGCCAAATCACTAAATGTTGTCACGCACACCAGTCTTTTGTTTTCCGTTTTCTCATAGGTATCAAGGAGTGCCTCTCTATTATTATTGCGAGCTCTCTTTTGAGCTCCATGCACTAAATTAGAGGGATAGTTCCTTGCAAGGAGTTCTTGGCTCAAGTTATGTGCATGAATTTTGTATCTCTGCACCTCACTACAATTTCTTCGTAGCCTTAAAAATTGACCAATCGGGAGGTTGTTCAATAAGGCTCGAGGATGAAAACTATTGTAGCTAAGTAAGGAATTCCTTGCCATCGGTTTCTGGTATAGCTCTGTTTGAATTTTGCCATCCTTAGGATAAAGTCTTACATCTAGATAAGAAACATTCCTATTATTAGATTCACCAGTAAACCTTAAATTGGGTTCTAGATCATTTAACCAATGTGTGAAGACATCAAGAGACCCCTGGTCACCCTCCCAGATGACCAGGATGTCATCTATATAGAGTCTCCACGAATTTAAGGCGTTGCGCAAAGGGCTGACTGGCTGTAAAAATAAGCCTGGTTTCAAAACCATGCATGTACGGATTAGCCATGCTAGGGGCACATGTGCTATCCATAGAAGTTCCCATAATTTGCCAAAACAAATCTCCTTCATAACTGAAAATTTTTTCTTTAAGTGCCAATCTGGCACATTGCATAACAAAGGAATTGGGCATTTGCTCTTCTCGTGGGTGGCTCTCCAATAATTCCTTTATTATATTTAGTGTATCCTCCTGTGGAATGTTAGTATATAACGATTCCACGTCATAGGTCACCATCATATTTATCGTGGGATCAAAAGACACTGTATCTAAGAGTGAAAGAACATGTTTAGTGTCTTGTAAATATGATGGCATCTCAGCCACAATCGGACGAAGGAAATGATCGACAAACTTAGATAGTGACTCCAAAACCGAGCGAATCCCCGATACAATCGGTCGTCCGGGTGGCGGTCTTTGCTGCTTATGTATTTTCGGGAGAATATAAAATGCAGGCACCCTGGGATGTTTTTGAATCAAAAATTCAGCTTCACTTTTAGTGATCCACTTGGACTCTTTGCCTTCATCCACTAAAGATTTAATCTGTGTGTGCAATCTTGTTGTTGGATCTTGTAAAATACATGTATAGAATTTAGGATAATTCAGTTGTCGGAGCCCTTCTCCACGATAAACCGCAGTATCCATAATGATGGTGGCACCGCCTTTATCTGCTGGCTTAATCATAATTTTAATGTCATTACCCAATTCTTCAATACACTTTCTTTCCATATTTGGGATATTACCATATGTCTTCTTGGGAGTATCCATACAAGATTCATATTCTTTTAACACTGCTTTCTCAAAAGTGCTGACTTCCGATGGAACTTGTTGTAAGGACGGCAAGAATGTAGACCTGTTCCTCAGACCAGTGTTAGGAACAAAATTGGTATCATCCTTCTGATTAGCGAAAAAGAAGTGCAAACTGACTTTCCGAAAAAAGTCAAATAATTCTTTGTGGATCATAAAATCATCCCCCAATTTTGTTGGAACAACACCAAGTCCTTTGGATAACACCACATGTTCTAAAGGTGTAAGGATTTTGGAGCTAAGACTGACAACTAGACATTCTGGTCGCTTATGGACGCTGTCATACTCCGAGTTATCCTCTGTTCTATGGATGGATCCCAACTCACTTGTTGTTGCTGTTGGTGTTGTTGTTGCGGTCTCCCCATCATCCTGCCACCATTGTTGCCTCTTTGACGCCCTCTTCTTCCTCTGGCCTGGCCAAAAAAAGGGGGTAATTAGGGCCTCCAAAGGGTAGACCAGTATTATATGGATGTGGTGGATAGGGCCAAGGTTGTGGTGGCCACCATGGAGTCTGTTGTGGAAAAGTTTGTAGAGTCCGTCTTCCTCTACCTCTTCCTCTTCTCCCAGAGTTAGTAACTGTATAGTCAGAGTCTGAATCATTTCATCCAGTTTCTTCTTATAGATAGTAATCTGGATTCCTGTTTTCAATTGATTTTCTAATGTCTGTATTTCAGTCGCCAGGAGATCAACGGTTTCCTTAGCTGTGTTTATTATTAAAACCAGCCAATCTCTAGTACAACGCCAAGCAATCTTAGAGCAGTTGGTTACAAAGGTCTTATTGTCTAAAAAGAGTCTTGGTGAATTGGCTACTATTAGTCCTGGTGGTGCGATGTTCCTTTTTAAATATTCTGTCAAAATAGCAGCGTGAAAAAATAGTTCTGACCTGTTATTTTTTGATATTATTGAGTCTAGTCCATATCTTAACACTGGGAATCTTAAGGGACAAAAATCAAACTAACATGAATAATAATTCTCCACAGTATGCTCCATCAGAGCTCTATTTATATTAACTGTGTTCATACATATTCAATATGCCCCTCATTCTCTCAACTGTTTAAAATTGTATCCATCCTTAGCCTTCATAGCCCCCAAAAAAGAACTAATCTGGTGAGAACACCATACACATGCTGCTCTGCCGCGTTTCACAATTACCATCTGATTATGCGTGTTCGCGTATTAATCACTTCAATCTTTATATACCGACTCCCACTTCTAACTGGGGAGCGGCGGTTACCCCTAGTAACCCTTTTAGTCTCACTCACCTACTCTCTCAGTATTATGATCCAACGAAAAGAGGCCAGGAAGGGGGAACCGAGTGCTAAGACAACTCCCACTGTAAAAAAATGGCTCCGCAACCTGATCTACTGTAAGGACCAGCTATAGCTATATGAGGAGGAGCTCCCTGAGACGTCCCACCCCAAAGATTTTTGGGCCCCCCTTACGGCATATTTGTTATCCCATCCTGACCTATTAAAAATGTCTTGTGTTGCACTCCCACTCTTCCTCTAAAGCTCAACAGTCCAGTGGTGGTGCTTGCTTGCCGCCCTGGCATTTGTCACTCCCACAACGATACCTTGGATTTGGTGTGTTTGCTGTTCCCGCCCCATAGTGGTGGACTATACGTAAGAACTTTTTTTTCATGATTGTCCTTGCTATTGCCTCTTATACTATGATTTATTGCTGTGCGGGTTTTTTCCCGAAATGTACGAAAATTATGATATTGCTCTGCCTGGGAGGGGGGGGTTTGTATGTTCTTATCACTCTGTGTCAATCTGTATTAGTGATTGTTTTTATCTCTTTGAAATTGATTATGTTTGTATTTTTGAGTGTGTGTATCAAAGGTTATATTAGGGTGAGAGGAGGTTTCCCACTCTATCACAAGGATGTTGTCATTAGTGATGTCATCAGTGATCATCAGTGATGTCATTTGAGATGTCATCAGTGATGTCATGAGTGATGTCACTGACTATGGCATGAGTGATGTAATATGTGACGTCATCAGCAGTGCATTGCGGGCCCGCAAATTATAGTTAGCTGAACTAACTATAACGGGGGAATTTCTATGGTTTTGGACGAGTGAAATGTCCAACTAACTATAAAGCCCCTGAAACCTATGTTTTTTTCAGTGAATATATATATAAGTATACATTTCTTACCTTTTGCCCCAGTGCGAGAAGTTTTCTGTACAGCATAAGTAGAAAAATTTAGCAATATGCATGATGCAAAAGTGTGCAGTATCAATCAATCGAAAATCTTTACTCCATTTAAGATAAACAATAAAAGACAAACAATAAAAGACAGTAAGGACAATAAAAAGCCATTAAAATTACAATATACAAGAAAACATCAGTAAATTGATTGAAGTGCACAGTTTTTAATATATAGCTCTTGAACTGGCACTTATTCAACAATGCAGCAAACATGTATGTATGTTGTGATTTTTTTTAATTTATATACTTTATTATATTTTGACCGTATTTGAAGAGAAATCACATACTAATATTAAAACAATTATTTCCTTTAACAATCCTGGCAAGTAAAGCCCAACCAAAGCTAGGTTGTTTACAAAGGTTTTGCAAGTGGAGCAAAGCAACTGATTTGAGTGACTTACCATTATAAAAATCTCCAGCAAATCAAAATTGCAAAAACAAGTGTCCACGCAACCCTTTGTAAATCACCACTCCAGTATTTACTAAAACGTCTGTAGAATCAGCACATCACTACAGCATCATTGGTCATATCAAAGTCTCAATATTCTTGTGGTTGTGACCAGGACTTCAATTACGTGTACACTGCATATGTTTTGTCAATATTGAATTGTTAGCAGGATACAGCTTTTTGTACTAGTGACATACATCCTTTGGGTGTTTATGTAGCGTGATCGTCTGAACAGTGCACCTTGGCCCTTATTCACAAAGGTAAATAGGCAGGTGTATTTTCTTATGTGTATGTTTGTTACTACACCTAGTAGTAACTTTCTGCATTTTTTGCTTTTCATCCTTTCCGAGTGTAAAGTCACTCATAGGTGTAGACTTACACATCCCCACCCCCCACAGAAGCCTCCTACAAGAAGATTTATGAGTGTAAATTTACTTTGTAACTTTACACACAAAGGCAGAGACCTTCATCGCTATGTTAAAGTATTGGACAATGTAAAACATTCATTTGACTTTAAAAACAAATACAAATACTTTAATGTGAATATTACATTTTATTAATATGTATGCAATATGTTAAAAAAAATAATATGAATTATAATTGACTAAAACGAACATATAGAATTCATTTTAATTGTGTGTACTTTTTTTTACAAAAGTTTAATTTAATACATTTTTTTTAAAATAGGTTTGGTATTACATATCATATAAATATATTAGTTATTTATTAATATATGCATACTATAACATTAAACAAAATATACATCTTTACTTTGAAGATCGAAATAATTTTATTATGACCTACTGTTCCATTGGTGTCATTTTAAGTCTCAGCCTCCATAATTTTCTTTGGTAATGTGTTGCAGGCCATGTGTGGTGCTGGACTTCACCAAGGCTTATTTGGAGTACAAATGCCACTTTTTTGGGACCTCTTTGATTGTTGTTACAATGGTTTGTGAATAGGAATTGCCCTACTGTTTTGTGGTAGGGCATTTGTGTTTGCATGTGCCTCTTCAAACCTCTCCTATTTAGGTGTAAATATTCCCCATTTTTTTACACTCCCCTGACACTCCCACATTTACTGCTAAATCCTAGACCTTCATGCACAGAGATCTCTGTGCAAGTGGCAGAGTCCTCCGCGCAGGAAAGCTATGAGTGACCCTGGTGGATGTCTCCACATATAGGTAAGTAAATAGCATTTTGTATTAAGTGAGCAGTACTATTGTAGTACTAGTTCACATACTACAAAATGAAGGTTGTGAATAGGCCCCAGTGATTTTAGTAGGAAAGGACTCAATGAACATACCTGTATTTTCTTTATAAGCAGCAGTTATATTGTCAATCATCTATTCAAGTTTTTCCAAATGCCATGCATTACTATAATGTAGACATGAATACAGAAAGCCATCAGGAGCTGTGTGTGTTCAGCAAAGAGGTGAGTACCTGTGTTTTTTGCATGTGAGGTAGCTGAAATTCATAGGTATAACTCAAAATGTCTCTCAGTTACTGCATGGACTTAAGACAGTACAAGTAGGAAACAGGGAGGCAATCTCTACTCACTGTTTCCAACTTTTTCTTTCTAAAGTTCATGCATTAGATTTCTATGTTTTGAGTATGTTTGTCATTACTCAACTGCGCTTTCCAGATATTGGCCATGTATGTAGTTGGGAAGCAGTTCTTGGGAAACACCTCTTGCCTGTGGCATTGGGTTGCAGTCTATGTGCACAAAAACTTCTAAATACTTTGTTTGCCAGAAGACAGTAAGTTGGTTCTACTTAGTTGTTTGCTTTTTTTATTTTTATTTATTCTAATACCTGGTACATTACAATAAACAAAACAATACAATAAAAGACTACACATAATCAATACAGTGGTAAAAACATAGTCAAAAACATCAGAGAAACGGCAGAAATACATAATATATAAATATTTGATGAATATGATAGAATAAAATCAGGGTAACAAATTCATATATATACACTAGGGTACCCTACTTGGAGGACTCTCTCCAGACAGCAAGGGGAGCCCAGATGCAGAGGCCCATCTCCCTAATACTCCTACCTCTCCGCTTATAAAGAGAGGTCCCAATGTTATGAATACCCAAAAGCCTAGCTAACCACATCTGAAAAGTAGGTGCTGCACTGTTCTTCCATCCTGCCGCCACCAAGATCCGAAGGACTGCCACACATATAAACACAAATGCCTCCTTATCACTGTCAAGGGTAGATTACTATCGGACCCTGATATCATGAGGGTAGGGGATAAGATGATCTTGGTACCTAGCAGCCCCTCCCAGAACTTCTCGATCTCACCGCAGATTCCCTTTAATTTTTCACAGTGATAAAACATGTGGATCAGGTTAGCTGGCCCTTCCTGGTATCTTGGGCATTTGTCATCCTCCCTTTTACCCCATTGGAATAACTTAGCAGGGGTGAAATACAAATTAAAGCGAACTTTATACTGTTGTGCTCTTAAATTCGTGGAGCGAAATAATTTGCCCGCAAGTTGTAATACTTTATCTACATCAAAATCAGGATCCCCCAATTTCCCCATCCAAGACGCCTCACATTTATCCATATCATCTTGTACCAGATCGATTAAGGATTTATAAATCACTTTAATTCTAGCCCCACCTTCTAACAGATAGTCAATCACATTTATTCTTCCTCCTGGATGAATACGACGTCTTATGCCTAACAATGTTTGGTAAATCTGGAGGTGCTTAAATCCATGATTGGATGGAATACCAAATTTACATTGGATAGCAATGAGGGTCATTAAGTTATCCATATCCGTATCAAACAAATCACCTACTGTCCTAACTCCTCGTTGCTCCCAAACATTCCCCATCCTATCATTACTAAAATGCGGGAAAATACTAGAATTCCACAATGGCGTATAATAATTAATTTTCAGAATTACCAATACTTTCTGAGCAGCTTTCCATATTCTCCAGATTCCCTCCAATACCTTATATCGAGTTTTACTGTAGTAACATCTCTCTGTTCTACGCAGCAACAGGCCATAAGCCTCCCTACCAACGAGCAAATAAAAAATGGATGGAGGATTACCCGCCCCATGAGAAGACTTGGCGGGATTAACAGAAGGATCAAACAATATATCCATCTGGCTCAGAAAACCGGCCCAATGGTAGAATCTAATGTTGGGGGCTGCTAGCCCTCCTCTTTCTTTTGGAAGCGAAAGATACCTCAGCGATCTTCTAATTTTACCAAAGCTCCAGCTAAAATTCGAAAATACTGGCTCTATATTCTTTATCCAACCCTCTCCTAACACAAGAGCGATCGAAAGAAAGAGATATAGAATTTTAGGGAGCATAGTCATCTTCAAGACGTTGACTCGACCTATTATAGATAGATGGATGGTATCTATTCTTTTTAACTCCTGTACAACAGACGCAACCAGTGGGGTAAAATTCTCTTCAATAATTAAGTTAATTACCTGTGTTATCCTGACCCCTAAATGAATTGCCGAGTCAACATAACTCCCATCCTGTCTTTCCACATTATTGGTGCAAACTATTTGGGTTTTATTTTCATTCAAGCGATAACCCGAATATCTACCATAATCCCTAGCCATACGCGTGAGAGCTAGCATGGCCGCAGCTGGATCTGTGGTAATTATAGCCAGATCATCGGCATAGGCCAAAAGTTTAGTCTCATGGCCCTTACACTCTACTGGTTTGATAGCCTAAAATCCTACGAATCAGCGAATCAATGTAGAGGGCAAAAAGAATTGGGGAACAGGGGCAGGCCTGCTGAGTCCAGCGAGAAATTAAAATGTCATCCGAGCTACCCCCCATCAGCTGAATCTCTGCCCTAGATTTGGCATACATAGCTTTAACGGCTTTCATTATCTTAGGGCCAAACGCCCTCTGCTCCAATATCCCCCATAAAAATGTCCATGTCACGCGGTCAAATGCCTTCTCGGCATCCAGAAGGATCATTGCCATCCGCCCCCCGCGGCAGCATGTACATCAAATAAAGTGATGACCTGTCTAACATGGTCTGTTGTTCCTCGACCTGGGATAAATCCATGCTGCCACGAGGAGACCAACCCGGCAATGACCCCTCCTAATCTTTTGGCCAAGACCTTATCATATATCTTGGTATCAGAATTTATGAGGGATATTGGCCGGTAAGCTCCGGGGTCCTCCTTGGGCTTGCCCTTTTTATGAAAGACAACAATGTTTGTCTCTTTCCATGAGTGTCCTTGGTATAAATTATGCCGTTAAATAAATCCACCATCATGGGTACTATAATATCCTGTAAACACTTATATAATTCAAGTGGTATACCACCTGGCCCTGCGGCTTTTCCTGATGCTAGAGCCTGCATTGCTTCAACTACTTCCTCTCGTGATAGATCTTCATCTAGCGCCAGTCTATCCTGCTCAGCCAATTTAGGACCCAGATCATCACACATCTAGCTAGAAAAGTCTGTACTAGCCTCCTCTTTATAAAGAGCCTGATAATAATACTTAAAAACCTCACAAATCTCCTCTGGATCTGAATAATCCTGGCCCCCCTCACCGATGCTTTTAATAACATTTCTACTACCCTTCTGCTTGATCCTTAGAGCCAAAAGTTTCCCCGCCTGCTCTCCATTTTCATACATCGATCCCCTGTGTATTTGATATTCATCGGCTGCTCTTTGAGCTATCAGTTTGTTTAACTCAGCTTAAATAACCAAGACTTTCTGCTGGCTCTCAGCAACCTCCCGCCCCCAACTATATCTCTAACATGTAATTCTTCTGCCTCTGCCAGTAGAGTCAGGAGGTTCTCATTCTGAGCCTTAGCTTCTCTCCTCAGCTTGGAGGAATAGCTAATTATCTCCCCTCTCAAAGTTGATTTGAAGGAGTCCCATACCATATTTCTGGATGTGCTGTAACGATTAGTATCAAAAAAGTTTTGAGCCCAGCTCTTTAAGTGTTCAATGAATTTGCTGTCGGCTAGCAGTCTCCTCTCGAAGGTCCACCTTAAAGGAGGCCTAGGTAAGATATCAATAGCATATTGTAGGATTAATGGATTATGATCAGGGATGACTTTTGGTAGCTTTCTGATCTCTATTCTGCTTGGCTCCATAACTGAAATAAAAAAATATTCCAATTTGGAAACATTTTTAAAGGGACAAGAGAAATACGTAAACCTAGGGTTGGTAGGCTCCTTCCACACATCCAATAGACTGTGAGTTTTAATCAATGAGCTCACAGCTCGAAATACCCTAGTCTTACGGCCCTGATATGGGGTGCTCATACCCACCTCTGTAAAATCTGCTGTGATATTAAAATCCGCACAGACTACGAGGGGGCTTGACCAATTCACTAGCTCTGGTTCCAAATTATCAAAGACTTCCGGTTCATCCTGATCCATATATAGTGCATAGTGTAAAACCCAACTCCAATTCAACCAATACCCACCGACCATGTATATCTGCCAAATGACGTCTGACCCCCCCAAACATGATTTAGCCATTATAGCCACTCCTCTGGTATTAGATGTTTGTGTGGAGCATGCCAGCAAATCATACCTTCTTATATTAAGCAAATGCTTCTTGGCCCATGGTAGGTGGGTCTCTTGTATACAGACCACGTCAATTTGATTAGATCTAACAAAATGGCCCATCGTCTGTCTTTTACCCCAATTGTTCAGGCCCCCAATATTAATAGAGCAGGTCTTAAGCTTCCCCATTATATCTTTGTAATTTATCCCCTGTCATTATTTTCCGCCAATTCAAATATCTCCAAAGCCTTTCTTGAATCCAACTGCAAAAGTATAGTACCAGGTACTTCCACGTTTTCCCCTTTTCTCCCCTTTCCCAGTGAAAAGCCCCCCCACCTTGCCGGCCCCACCCTCCACCCTCCAACCACCCCATTGCGGCGCTTAGACCTAGGTCTGTGCATGTGATGTGCGCTGTGCTAGGGTCTGGGCATCCTTTTCAAACAACAAATAAACCCTAACGAGACCTAAATAAACCCAACTTAAGTGAATATCATAATAATCAAACACACTAAAACAATAGCACCTCGACCCCCCACTACCCCCACAACTCCCTCTTCCTCCAATCTTACAGCGAAACAACAGTATTTAGCTACTTAAACCCCTCCACCTTCATTTATCAAGAGAGTCCAGATACTCTTTTGCTTTAATCTCTGACACAAAATAGAGCATATTTCCCTGATTGATAGTCTTAAACTGGGCTGGATTAATAAGATACACTTGTACACCTTTCTCTTGAAGTGGCTGCCGCACAAAGACTGAAACCCCTCTAATGACTCTTTTAGATTCTGGTCTTGCTGTATCAGATATTGCTTGAGGTAGAATAAAGTTCCTAAAGAACACATGTATAGCCCAGGGTTTATCTCCTTCTTTTGCTGGTGTGAGTAATTTGAACGGCATCCGATGGGCTCTTTGTATCTCTTTAGACCAGTTCCAGTCATTCAGTTCTGGGAAACCTTCCTTGAAGAGGTCAATTATGTACAACCTGGTGTCGGACCCCTCTACCCCCTCCTGGATCCTGGATCCCCAACACCCTGAGGTTGTTTCTTCTCTGTCGGTTTTCGAACTCTTCAAGTTTCCATTGAATATCCTTTATTTGTACCTCCTGTGACTCTACCTGGGCCACCGCATTTGCTGCATCCAGTTCCGTCGCCACAATTCTTTCTTCCAGGTTTGTCACCCTATCCCCCATACTTGCGCAGACTTTGGACAGTTTCCTCATAACCCCCTGCATTTTTCTCATCCCCGCCTGGGTTTTCCTACTGTCTTGCCGTGATTCTTCCCTGTGCCCAAGTATGGCTTGATGGATTGTATCTAGTGTGGGAGCCCCTCTCATTCCACCAGTGGCAATTTCCCAGGGAGCGTACCGGAGAGTGGCAGAGCAGATAAATAATCCCATCTCAAATCCTTCCGCTCCCTGTTCTGGATACCACTCTGTGTGGCGTTTTTTTTAGTTCTTTTAGTAGTAGATGGCAAATTTTCATCACTATCTTCGGGGTCGGATTCTAGGCTGCTGCCCACCTGAGATGAACTCATCATGCCATCCGACCATTCCGCACCCTCAGATACCGAGAAGAAGCAGTCCCTGGGATCTTTATCCTTATCTGCATCAGCCTTGTTTTGATCAGTTATAACAGGTATCTCGATCCCATTATTGCCTTCAATGGTTTCATTGGTGGCACCTCGGGGAAGTTTGCTACTTTGAACACCTTTTTCATGGCCCAACTCTAATTCACCCGGTTTCTTTCTGGTATTCATTGTCTTAGTACTAAAATTTTCACTGATGTTACTGCTTTGGCTCCCAGGCAGTTCCAAATTAACAGAATATTCTGGTTGGGGAGCTTCCCCTAGTATCCCAGGGTTTATATGCATTGGCGTTAAGACTGTTAAATTCTCGCCATCTTTATCACCATCTTTATCTCCATCTTTATCTCCATCTTTATCGCCATGCTCTTCAGCCCGAGACCATACAGTCATATTCCCTTGCGGCTGAATTTGTGTATCTGTACCTTTAATGTTACCGCCATCTAAGCCATGCTGAGACACCTCGCACACAATCTGTAAGCTCACCTCATTGCTACTACGGGAAGTCCCATTACCGGTACTCGAAACAATACCAGCACAGGCACAGCCGCACCTGCTTTACCTTGCATGTCCTTCGTCCGATGGAGCAAATCCGCTACCAAAGGACCCGTCTGGCGATTTTTGATGATTGCTCCGCCCCTTCCTCTCCTTAGCACTGGCGGATCCGAAAAATGGATCTGTGGTGAACGGGCGGGAGAGCCTTCCAATGTCGCCACATCCGATGCAGCCTCTAAGCGGATCTTTCGAGATGCTGCTGCCGCCGTCACCTTCGCGGAATTTGCCACCTTCAGTGCCATCGATAAGCCGTATTTCGCCAGTTGCACCAAGAACTGCAACAGATACTCCTCGATGAGGCGCCTTATCAGGTACAGCTCCGCTCGTTTTAAGCGGCTTCTAGTGCGGGAGAACAGCATTAAGATACGGCGGGGGTGAGTCACGGGGGGGTTTATCACAGTGCTTTAATCTGCCCGGACAGTCTCAATCCTGCCGTCTCTACAGGAACTCTGCCACAGCTAGCACCGCTAATGGCCTCCTACGCGGCCGTCATCTTGCACCCCGTCTTCAAATCAACTGTTAGTCTACTTAGTTGTTTCCAATGTTTGTTTACTCTTACGGATCTGGGGCCCACTTAGAAGGTGGCCATCTCGGTTATGATGGTCTATCATCACTTTGCTCTTGTACTGTCAATAATATTGTACAACAAGAAGTGCTGCCTCATGGACAGTAGCTATTGCAGCCTGGATGCAGCCCTGAACAATGTTAGGTTTTAGATTGCCTCGTCCGTCGGTTCTGATGATAGGAAATGTCTGCATTGCCTGCATCCAATTATGGAGCCTTCCACCCAGATGCTTGTTCCCACATCTTTCTTCAGCTGACTACATTAATTAAACATCTCCCACGCTCACTAGTTAGGCTGATAATAGAAACACTTGCATTCAGACACTGCACATTTACCTGGCTTCTGTCCCCCTCGCCCTCTTAGATATGACTTTTAGGGATGAGATCAAGTAGGAAAGAGTGAAATATTTCCAAACCAAAGAATAGTTAGTCGAGGAAATCTGTAGGTCCCTTGTGGGACGACTTTAAGGCTTATTATGTGGGGGATTTTTATTGTCAAGCAACACAGAGTTTGTAGAGCCCTACGAGATGGACTTGATCAACTTCAACTGGAGATCCAGTCTCTGGAAACTTACTACACTCACCATCATACTGCATCTACACTTTAGGAAACTAGAACTAAGCTTACAGACTTTACAGAAGCTGAAGACCAGGAGGTGAAGTACCTTCATAAACATATTACAACATAAGCAAATGGAGAGGCAGAGAAATCTGGTAGGAACCTTGCCTCACTAAAACATCACTCATGGTCCCCGCGAGACATACCACTGTAGAAGGGAAGAAACTGTGACTTGATTTTTTAAGTTGACATTATATTTGTGGAATTAGTTAAATACTATTCAGGGTTGTATTCATCCTGAGTCTCTGGTACCCCTAAAAAACAGTCAATATATTTGATCAAATGGCCCTGGCTTGATTGGAGGGTCCCTGAAGGCAATTCCTCTACACACCCATCATCCTCAAAGAGATCAGAACAGCTATATCTGGTTTAACCACATGCAAGACTCTGGGGAATGATGAGTTTCCTACAAAGTTTTATAAAGCTTACTTCAAGCTGCTTGGGCTGCAACCCCTGCAGGTGTACAGCAAGGAAATAGAAAAGTGTATGCTCCCGCCCTCTCATGAAAAACCTATTCTCACAACTCTCCTAAAGCCCTGCAAACCTCTAGCCTGAAGCGATTCCTACCAGCCACTCTCCTTTATCTGAGTGGACACCGAGATACTTGCCAAAGTTATAAGCAATTGCCTCTTCCTGCTCTTTCCAGTTTTGGACCTCCCAGAAAATCCTGACTTTGGTCCAGCCAGATCCACCACATATAACCTTAGATCAATATTTGCCCTTATTCACCAGCTAGAACTGGATTTGGAGGCAGTGGAGGTCATCTTAGATGCCACAAATGTGTGCTATTCCCTGGATTGATTGATTGATTTATTTATTTGTTGATTAATTAAAACCATTACAACAAAGAACAAAAATAAATACAAAGACAACACAATACCAGATTAAATATTCCAGGATACAATGCATAATGTTGACCACAATCAATTAACTTTTTCCAGATCGAGATAATTTAAAATTATTATTTCATTTTTAAAATAGACTGTAGGGCTTGGCATTTTTAAGGGATAAAGTGCACATGTATCGTTCAATAAAAATAATTATCATAATAAATAGAACATTATCTAAAAAGTAGTATTCTAAAAGCAAACTATTAATACATTAAAAAGAGCCATAGAAATAATTCATCATAACCTAAAAAACAGCAGCCTCCTCACTTCACAGCCGTAACAAATTTAACATATACTTTGGGTGTCAACCTTACATAATTTCATTTCCACTGTAAGCATAAATTTTACAAATCGGTGTATTATATGGACGTTGACACCACTTAAGCAAAATATTAATGCCGATCTACATATCCTAATTCCCATTTCTATAAAAATAGGTTTTAAAATTGCTTCCGTTCCTTCATCATTTTTGGGCATAGTGTTACCATATGCAGCAAGGTTTCATCATATTGCCCACATAGCCGACAAATATTTGATTCCCATTTGGACTTCATTTGGGTGTTCCATCTTTGGTTGGATAAATTCCAAACCTTAATAACATGAATTTGTTCTTAATTAAGGGTTTTTGATGAAAAAGTAAATAGGGTTGGACCATCATTTTGTCGAAGCCATTGGCAATGGTCCAAAAGTGTTTTTTTTCCCAACTCATATTTATCCAACACTTCTGACAGCAAGGCAACGGTTGAATTCATTAATTTTTTATAAACCATTTTACTCCTTGTTTCGTCTTCCAATTTGGGACATTTGAATTTTAGGAGACACTCGGCTAAATAATCCTGCCAGCTTCTAGAATATTCGCTTGTTGAAATCTCGATCCAACACATATTGGCCAACGTGCCCTCCTCGGCTCGAGATAATGCCAATAGAGTTTTAACAAATGCAGCTTTACGTACCAAGAGCTGTTGCCGTAAGCCAAATTCCAATCTTAAATTGGCACGTGCAATCTGCCTAGGAATCCTAAATACTGATTTATATGTCCTTGCAACTATGTCCTCCAATACTTTCATGTCTCTACCCTTAAAAATAATGGATCCATAGTCCAGGGAGGGGATAAGTTTTGCTTTCATGACTTTAAGTAGGTGGTCATAATTGGGGCATACTAATTTATCTCTTAATTTACGAAACACGAAAGCAAGTGAGGTACCTTTAGCCTCTAAGTTATTAAATTGCTGTCTAAATGATAGTCGATCATCAAATGTAATTCCCAAATATTTATAGGTTTTTACACAGTCCACAGACAAACCATTGATATTCAATTCCTTTACTCCAAGTTTGCCTTTCCCTATTAACATTATTTTTGTTTTTTTAATATTAATTGTTAAACCATTTTGGGTTACATATATATTAAAAGAATGTATTAATCTTTTTAGTCCTATAATAGTTTGGCTAAGTAAAATAGTATCATCCGCATACTGTAAGTATTTGATTTCTTTACCCATTACAGAAGGGGAATGTGAATTTACATCATTAAAATGGGTTGAGAGATCAGACATAAATAAATTAAAAAGACAAGGAGCAAGCACACATCCTTGTTTTAAGCCTAGATTTGTTTTAAGGCGGCGGGTAGCATGTCTACCATCGCCTTTTTTGACCTGCACCCAAGTATTTGAGTACAATAATTTAATCATTTTTATTAGGGTTTCTGATATACCCCAATTCATTAGCTTTTTCCAAAGAATATTTCTGGGTACAGAATCAAATGCGGCTTTTAAATCAATAAAACAGATGTACAATTTTTGTTTCCTACCTATGGCTCTTTCTCCTAATAAAGACAATAAAATCAAATTGGTAAGAGTCGATTCTCCCTTCCTAAATCCTGTTTGAAAGATTGGGATCAATTCTTCTCTTTCCGCCCAAGACTCTAACTCCTCTAACAGACAACTTGCGAATATTTTAGCATCTACGTCTGTTAGGGTAATTAATCGATAATTTGCAGGATTCTCCTGGGGCCCACTTTTGTAGATCGTCTGTATTATACTTCCCCTCCATGAATCCGTGATACAGCCAGTTTTAAGAATTTCATTAAAGAGGGCCGTTAATATCTCTGGCCAATGCTCAATTTTAGCTTTAAAAATAGCGTTCGGCATTCCATTAGGACCAGGTGCTCCATTTGATATAATTTTAAATAAAGCTTTTTTAACTCTGTCTACCGACCATAACTTAGTAATCCTAGAGCCTGATGTATCCCTTGAGCCTGATGTATCCCTTGTGCCGGGAGGGTCGCACTCTTCACCTGGCTCCAATTCACACTTGGTGTCAGAACATTCAAGCTCCTTTATCATTTGGCTTCGGGAAGTAAATGTATTAATAAAAAAATGTATCCAACTTAATTCATCTATATTGGCGCTTGTATTTCTAAAATTACCATTTTCTAAGTTATTAATTATACTCCAAAACATTCTTAGATTCTTAGACTTACATGCGAAATGGAGTTTGGCCCAGGTCGCTTCATAATACAATTGTTTAGCCCTCCAGATTTCATTCTTATAACCCCTCTTTAGATTTCTAATTTTAAGCGACGTTAAAAAGTAGGAAGATCCCTTTGCTTTTTTGTACACTAATCTTATTGATTTGTTAAGAGACCGTTTCAAATATAGTAAGTGGTGCGAAAACCAACCTGGGTTCCTAGGATTCAAAATTACACCCCCAGATGGTCCCTATTGGGAAATGTATTCAATAGGGAGCCACATAAGGTGGGCCATAGGGCAATCATTGGAGTTACGTCAGAGTATTTGACCTGCGCATCAAGGATTAGAAGAGAGAGAAAGTCAATCATATCTTTCTCTGTTTTCTCATTCCAAATTAACCTTTTTAAATTAAAAGCGACCAGGCCGTTCCCAATATTTTAGTCTCTGGTAAATACTCGAAGGATAAATTGATCGCAATAACTTGCGGATTGTGGTCGCTCTCCATCCTTGGCACAATCTTGTAACTTTGAACTTGTTCTGAGAGTTTATCTGACAATATCGTATAGTCGATTATAGAAAGACAGTCAGGTTTATTAAATGTTGGAAGGTGCTCTCTATCATATAACATCGTTAGATTGTATTTAATGAATTCACAATTAGACCATTGGGATAAAAGACCTGAATGGGTTGCCTGCTTTTTATACGATAAAAGATGAGTGTTAAAATCTCCCGAAATAATTATCTGAGCATCCCTATTATCATAATATAGCACTTTCACCATTTCCCATAACTGGGTAAGTTGGAGTGATCGCACCTTTTTTTTCGAGCTTAAATAAACATTTAAAATGATCAACGATTGACTGGCTATTAATTTAACACATTGAATCCATTTAACTTGGAGGTCTATTTCATAATGTTCAACATTAAGACTTAAAGAAACATAAATTGAGAGTCCCCCACTAGGTCGACCATATGCAGCGTCCCTGCATGCTGCATTCAAATATTCGTAATAGCCGATCAGCGGAGTGCTGATCAAATTCCACGTTTCTTGCAAAAGTAACAAATCAAACAATTTTAAAACACCTACAACATTTACATCTTCTACAAGTGTGTTAAAACCATATGTATTCCAAGAGCAAATTCTAACTGCTGTCGGTGCATTGAACGAAGCACCCCAGCATCAGTCCATCTTTGTTGTCTTTTTTCCAGATAGCATAGCCGGAAGCCAACTCCAATCATCCGCTGCTGCATGAATCTCTTTTAGCTCCTCACACACTCGAGACCCTGGCTGACAGCTTTTGATTTTAATGCCACCTAGCCTATTTACAGCTGAATATGGACCTGAAGCACCTTTCAATACTCTAAATTGATTTGTTTTGGAGTCTCCTTCTTCACTATGGGTATTAGTGGGGTCGGATATTGCAGACCGTGGAGTCTCCATACTTTAATTCCCCAACTTTCAAAGTTGTTAGAGTTTGCTAATATTTTCTTTACAATATCATCCTTTAACCACGTTGAGATGGTTATCTCCCTATTATCACCCTCTAATTTAAACTCTACAGAGTCCAGGTCCTCAGTTGCAACATCCTTAAGATCAGGGGTTGCTTTTAGTAATTTCAAGATGTTCCCTCTGTTCAAAATATCATGTGAACCCTGGGACGAGTATTGGGCACAAAAAGCCACTTTTCGATTTTCAACCTGCAGTTTGGGTGATTCAATATTACTACTAGGCCCTTCACCGGATCGATCAGTATTATTCCTAAGCCCTGAATACGATCGATCCATATTCCCGGCAGACACCGACAGGGAGTTATCTTGCAGTTTGGGGCATTCAATATTACTCCTAAGCCCTGGACCGGATCGATCAGTATTACTCCTAGGCCCTGAATCAGAGCGATCCATATTCCCAGCAGTCACCAGCATGGGGTTATCCGGGCGATTAAAACGATCAGGTTGCTCTGACTTAGGTTGAGCCAGAATACTGGAATCCTCCACCTGTTCATTCTTGTTAGGATAGAAAGGGGAGGGATTTACTAATTTTCCATGAGACAGGTTCTGGTCTTGTACACAGAGCTGTGCTCCCTGACTAATTTGATCCTTATGTGTAAGGGAAGGGTTTACAATTGTATCATTGGCAGTATATTGCTCTCCTTTTGAGACCACTCCATCATTTCTAGACCAGACGGACCCTATTTCTTTTAAATCGGTGTGTTTATTATTATTGGACCCTATTAATTCTTGAACTGGGATAATCTCATTCTGGGAAAAGTTTTCGTTAAACTGATAAGAGTTTAGATCTTGCATTGGCTTTTCTTGCCCTACCCGGTTCTCTCAGATTGGCAGAATCTGTTTTTTTGGCCCCACATTAAGAATAGGCTCTTCCTTTGGCCCTTCACTTCCGGCTTTACTGCATGGCATAACCTTTTTATTGACTTGAGGTGCAATTGAAGGTCTAAAAATTGGGAAGAGAGCTACTGGACCAGAATACAAGTTTCCCTGGAGTGCAGGTTCCTGTTTGCAGAGCTGCCCAAAATGTGTTCACGTATGAGCTTCATAAACTGTATCAGGTTAAGGTACACAGGACTTACCACCAGGATTAATCTAAATGGCCATGTCTCTGACACCATCCACATTCAGAGGGGCCCCTCACGAGGCTGTCCACTCTCTCCCTTTTTAACCCATTGGACACAGAACCCTTTGGCCTGTGTAATTCAGTCACTATTTGGCCATAATGGACTTAGCTATTCCCACAAAACCTTTGATTATCACTGTATGCTGATGATATCACTCTATATTTGTGTAACTCAGCCCAAAATCTCAGCCCAGTTATTAGGGAACTTTCACTCTTCAAAGCACTGTTGGCCATGATTAACTGGAATACATCCACTATTTTGCCGCTTACACCTTCTACTCAGGTCTGGGTGTTAGAGTTTCCCCTTCCCTGGTGTCCCGTACCAGTTAAATGCATCACAGTGTATATCATTCGGAACAGGGCCACAGCCATCTTTAAAAAATATGGGTAAGCAATGGCAAAGATAGAAGAGTGGATCAGTAGATGAAACCACTGCCCTTTATCCTTACTGAAAAGGATAGCCCTTATTATAATGATTATTCTGCCCAAACTACTATACCTGTGCTATAATCTCTCCAGCACTTCTTCAAGACATTCAGGTTGCATATGAATCCAAATCCAGAATACGGTTTAAGACTTTGGCCTTCCTCCATGAACAAGGGGGGTAAGTGGCATCAGATTTTTACCTTTATTATTAGTGTGCCCAGGCTCCCATCACTCTTACTCGCTGTTCCCAACCCCATTTATGGTACGCATAGCTATAGAGCATGACCCAACACATAGACTTCTATTGGGCCCTATGATTAGACAAACATCCTAATCAGTCAAACCAATAGTAACTCAGTGACAAGTACTCAACTGGCTTCACACAGGCTTTCTGAAAGACTGGCATGTCCAATACTGGACACCCAGGAGAACCTCTCACGCACTATTTTCGAATGCGCCTTACAGAAGAGCAATAAACACTCTGAAGACGGTACCAAGGTGGGATCTAAAAGATCCTTCATATCTTTCTGAATGATTGATTCCTGGGGTGCTCAGTGACTGCAGGTGGGAAGGAATTCACTACAATTGGCACCTTCATGTACTATTGCTTTGACGCACTGTGCAGGGATTGCTACCCATCCTTCCCACAGAAATCTATTTCCTGCAAAACATTAACGCTGGTTATTACAACCCAATCTAATAAGCATATAGTTGACAAGTTGATGATTGAGAGAGGAATTGGAGGTAGAGATCCATACAAGTAGCTGTCCTACACTTGTGGCCGTGTGTCCAGATCGGTAGTCTGTTCCCTGATGGCTGATTGCAGCAACTACATTTTAAGTTTCTGCACCTGCCCTACCACGCCCCTCTTAAGTTGTACAAGAACTGCAAGAGGGCTCTCCGTGCATAAGATGTCATGCATTGAATGCTTATTTTGTTCACCTTGCTTGGTACTGCCTCCTAATTAGCAGATATTGGTTTGAGGTGTTCACAACACTCATGGCCATGACAGCGGTTGTCATTGTGCTATCTAGAATGATGGCCTTTTTGAGATGCACTTTTGACACACCCCTAGGCAAGGCCGGCTTTAGCATTGGTGGCGCCCAGTGTGACAATCCTTTTTGGTGCCCCTACACCCCATGACCGCCAGCTTAGATTCTCTCCTACCACCAGGCAAAAGGGCCTCTCATTTCTCCAATCATGAGTTACTGCTAAAAACAGCACCCCCCTAAGGTCAGCACCCCCTCCACAGGTCAGTGCCCAATGTGGCTGCACCTTTCGTACTGCCCTAAAGTCTGCTCTGCCCCTAGATATTTGCCCGTACACACACATACCCATATTATTATCTAAGAAGCTTATGCATGAATTATGTTCGGGTTTGCATCTCTCTTGCACCACGCAACGTGGTGCATGAGCGATGCAAACGGGTCATATTTTTGTAGCCATACAAATCCACTTTGTGTGGCTTTGAGTGGCTCCAAAAATATTGAGTAACACATGCAGCACAAATTGCTGCATTGCGTTACTCTACCCTCTGTAGGCATTCCATGGGCACTGCATGGGTGTTCCCACATAACTCAAATGTTTTTTTCCGTATTCTCAGATTTACAAGACCTTGTAAACCTGGGACTGCGCCAAAAAGATACACCTCCCCAAGGGACACGTAACGCGAGGAGAAAAATATTTTTTCCTCCTTGTTTTTTCCTCTTTCTATGTGCTGCATTCTGCAGCAAGCATCTGCAGCAAGCATAGAAAGAGAAAAAAGTTACTCAGGGTTGCTATTGTGCAAGAAGGTGCCCCTTCCTGCACAAAAACAATCATGTCTACAACACAGGCACCCTTGAACTATGGTGCAAGGGTGCCTGCAATGGCCCTAGGATGCAAAAACGGCGCCAGTGCAAGTGGAATAAATATGGCACATTCCTGCCCTTTTACTTGTGAGGCAAGACAGCGCTGCCCTGTGCCACGAAGGACATAAATATGGCCTCTGGTGTCTAATGCTTGGGAGAGGGATCACGTCCCTGCTGTAAAAACATGGATAAGGGACTTAGGAGCATATTTCCACGGGTAATGCCCCACCAGACCGTCTCTTATGGTGATGTTCTGGTGGCGCAATGCCCTGCACCATATTTGCAAAGTGGCGTTAAGCCATTTTTTGTGGCTTAACGCTGCTTTGTAAAAATAGTACCATTTCATGCAGGTAGCTGCGTGAAAGGGGCGTACAACTGTTTTTGCTGTGGCCGTTCCACTGTAACATCCCTTACTTTATGATGCTGCCCCAGATTTACAAGGAGGTAGAAATCTGAGGCAGCCCCCAAAACTAACGCCATGCAATAGCAGGTGTTAGTATGGCACAGTGAGGATAATAAATACTTTTATTTCTCCTCATTTTTGCTTTTTCTATGTGTGCTGCATTCTGAAGCACACATAGAAAGAGCAAAATGGCATTAATGATTGTTTATGTGCAGGAATGTGCCCCTTCCTGCACATAAACAATCATTAAATAATGATGATTTGCTACTTCTATATGTGCTGCAAAATGCACCACTAATGGAAGAAACAAATCGCCATTATTTATAGTTTATGTGCAGGACGGAATACCTTCCTGCACATAAACAATCATTCCCTGCAACACAGGCACTCTTGAAATATGTCACAAGGGTGTCTGTGTTGGCGCTAGGCAGCTGTTTTTAGCGCCTGCACTAGGGAAAACACAGGGGTGCAGCATATTGTTGGAAAAAGGGCACATCCCTGCATTTCGGAAATGGCGGAATGTGGCACTGCAAAAGCTCCGGGCTCTTTCTTTCCCTGTACATATGCCCCTAAGTTTTCTGTAGCGAACTGCTGGTGCTTTACTGTTCCACAATCCCACAGGCTCCCTTGCAATAATTTCGAACCCACACAGCTCCAACTCCACAGGTTACAAATTAAAATTTCGATTTTTGTGAATCTAATTTCATGTTTCTATAATAATTTATAATGACAATATAGTGAAAGAATGCAACGCAAATTCATTTGAATCGATCCTAACTGAAGATGTAATGAAACGGTGAGCAGATACATGTAAGATAGATCTCAGCTGTTCCTTGTGGTTTTGAAATATGGAAAAGCTGAGAAGTGTAATAACTAATTCTACGCTTGACCAGCTAAGGATAGGATTGGCACTGAAAGACGGCGACTATCCGTTTAAAACTAATTCAATTAACTTTAAGAAACGTGGAATATTTTCCATTATTTGGTTCATTTTACCACCACAAAAGGAATATTAACAAAAGCCTCTTATCAGATAAAAAAAATTGGAACGGTATATATCCCTGCTTTGTGAATCAAAGAAAGTGCTTTTTTTAGCAATGGCGCCCACGTGATCTAGCGGGGTATAGACGTGATGGAAGCCGAGGCGCACCTGCAGTTCGGTATGAAACAGGTGTCTAATAATGGTTGGCCTAATTCCCCTACAATTCCTATAACTCAAACGAACATTTGAATGTTTTCATACGTGAACTGTATTACAGTTCCAGGAACAGCGAGGGCAGCAATTAATATTAATCTAATAAAGTTCTAAAATGGCACTAAATATGATAATGAATGTAATAGTTGTAACCATTTCAAGCAATGGTGCACTGATGAAGTAATGAAAAAATAAGGTTACGCAAATATGATTTTTTTTAATCGAAGTCCAATTTTTCATTTGTAACCTTTTTGCTGTGTCAGACATTTCCGTAAGTGTTAATTTACAATGAAAGTCGGATGTTCTATTTTCATTGTGTGTTAAAAATGACAGCAGATAGTTCATAGCTGTATTTGCATCTTTAGTTGGTTACAATTTTAGGGGTATTCCCACCTAGGCGTCAGCACCAGTTGATGTTGGCGGCCTGGTATCGCCGGATTATCGCCTGGCCAACTGGGGCATATCTTAATAACTTTCAATATCTGTCATTTGACCTGGTTAATTTTATGTTTTGGAGTCAAAGAGGTTAGTGCGGGGACACTGGAAGAAATATCAGAGTCTAGGTGCCAACACTCACAAATTATTGAGGTTTTGAAAAAATGTCCTATGAGTGTAACACGTAAACTATCCACCCAGCTTTGGAGCAGTGTGCAGGGATCTCCAAGTGCTTTTTTTCAAAATCACCTTCATCGCGGAATGTTGAGGCTTAAATTCCTAAATATATGGTCAAATGTGTCACGTAAGTAGCATGATAATGTTTAGTAATTTATACTCTATACATCTATCAAAGGAGGAACAACAATTGGACAGCCTACTTTGGTAAGTGTATGGTCTTAATTACTTTTCCACGATTTACAATTACCAATTTTATATGGACCTGCAGATTTCATCAAAAACTTTACAATTTTATTGTGCACAGATGAACTAGCTCTCTGCTGTGCAAACACTTTTATATACCTCTCTCCTATATCTATGTCGTGGCCCAGTCGTGGATGCCCTACAGAAAATTCTTCTGTCCAAGCCAATGTCTGTCATCTGAAACATTGAACTAGAGCCGACAAATAGGAAGATGAAATATGATGCCTGCAGAAAAATTAATTATATTAGCGTTGCACGTGAGACACATGGTCCAGTATTCACGTCATACACAGCAGACAATGGTAGAGAAACAATGACCCCTGATTGTCATGCTCAGTCCTATCTGGATATGGGCAACATATGCAATCAGATGATCTTTGGTGAGATCGAAAATCGTTTTTATCACTACATGTGGTGTACTGGTGCAAGAACTTTTTTTTTTGTCAAAGACACAACAAACTTCCTAACACGAGTATATGATATGCATTGGAATAATGACTGTGTAATGGTAACAGTTGATTTCAAGAGTCTCTACAGATGCGGTAAGTACTCTGGGGGTGGGGTCCCTAAAAAATTATTGGTTTAAGAAGTTGGCAAGTTACTTAGGCATTCTGAGTTGCTACTGGATTTTACAAGATTTGTATTACTTCACAGCAATTTCTTTTATCAAGAGACACTCTTCAATACATCCCCATCATCACCGAATTCCTCTTAATTTTCAAGATCAAAAAGCAAGAAATAGTACAAACCAGGGGTGTGGCTGAGCAGCCAAGATGTCTTCCGCTTGAATATACTGCTCTCCACCACTTCTGCCCGTTAATCCAACAACATCCTAAGGTTACCTGCAATTCTTAGTGGATTTCTAACCCAGGTCGCTGGCTGCTAACACCCAACTAATACATCAATATCGAAAATCTGGATTTGAACAGCCAGGAGGTGAGATGGGAAGAGAACGGAGTAGAATGCTGTGATGGCCGTGGCCCGTGAGTATGGGTACTGGGAGTGCAGCTGAGGGTCGATGCCTTCCCGCAACTGGGCAGAGGCCGACCACGAGGCTGAACTAAGTGCCATGGTCCCGTGTGATCCAGCACATGTGGCGGCTGGACTTACACTTCCCTCTGTGACTTGGAGCTGAACTGGAGTGCAGCTCACCAGGGTTGCAGGTTGCTGGTTTCCCGGCCTTGGCTTTGGGGAAGTTGCTTGGCCTTGTCTGGCCTTGGCCAGCCTCTTGCAGCGATTACCCCATTGAGTGGGCCCATGGTGGCAGCCTGCATCAGCTGGCTGGCTTGTAGCTCACAGCGAAAACTGCTGGAGGTGAGATACCTTGTGGGGCCTTACATATACAAATGGTAAATCCCATGAAGAGAGTCTCCTGGAGGGAGGCAGACCCAGCTGGACTGCGAAACCAGTCAGATCTATGGGAGCATGGGGTACACCACACTGTCAGACAGTGCTCATAACAAACTCCACAGGAACTGAAGATGGTCCAAAATCTTCCCCAGCAATGTCTGAGTTCACGACTATTATACCTTTTGTAATCTCTAAACATCAGCAGGGGGGAAAGGGGAAGTGAAAATAAAGAGAGACTGCCTTCGTGAATTGTAGACTGCTCGTCTGTTTTGGTCAGGTACAACTTCATTGGGTGAAGATTCCTGCAGGGGAAGAGATTGATACATAAACTCAATTTACAGATGTACTACTAACTAAGCTCAATTATTTTTGACCATTTTGAAATTTACTCTAAATCTTTACCCAAAACTTCACTAGGCTTTAGCTTCTCGCTTGAGTAGTTTATGTAGATAACAGTGATGGTTGAATAAGATCTTCTCTAACTTCAATCAAAATTCTTGAGACAATTTTCCTTTCTTGACAAAACTCTTTTTCTTCTTTGGTAAACTTCAAGACTAATATTCTCAGAGATTCTCAGAAAACTGTTTTACAGTAGAATTAAGGAAAAGCTTTCCTTACCAGATCAGATACCTTCCATAGATGAGCTACTGCAGAGAATTTTTAACTAAATCAATACCTTAAATTCGGGTGAAAACTGTTGAGATGATTCAGGTTTAATCTTCACCAAACGTTTTTTGTTTCTTTGTTTAAAAAAAAAGTATTCACCAAAATATCGAGGAGATGACTGACTCCTCACTCGAGCTCGAGTCAAAACAAATAAAAGAAAGATTTTCATGCGGCAAGCCAAAATAAATTAAGAATGAGGGGCTCATGCGCCAATGCTACGAAGTTTAAACTGTTCAATTCCTTTCTTTCAACAGGAAAAATCGGCATCAAAATGTTTCGCTGAGAAGAGACGCCTCTAATGCTACAGTTGAAGTGCAACGATCAAACATTGCGCATGCCCGATAGGATCTTTTGCCATCTCGCTCTCAGAAACACTAGACAGCTGAACCTTCCTCTGAAAACAGCTGACAATCTTTCTCGAAATTGATTCTGAGGGTAAACAAATTGAATTTAAACAAAGTCTTAGAGCGGACCTTGAAGCTTGTTAAACTGTTTTCCAATGAGGATATTGCTTAGCCTTCCTGTATTTTCTAGTATGTTTGCCCTGAAACTTTGAAAAATGTATACTTGCCACTACATTCCTGACAACTACAGACACTGGCTCGGCCACGGAGAATATTGCTACATAAACCTTTTTGCATCAGAGACCCAGAGATGGCGTAACTTCTCATCCAACACTGATGGCCTCATACTCTCCCTGCACTCCCACCTCCTTTTTTGACCTAGAATCTGTGTGGAGGACTCAGGATGCCCAGAAAAAAATGGACCGCTACACAAAATTTGTAAACGTCAAAAGGCATCATGTAAAGATTCTATATTGTAGGCTATAGACATGCTAGTCAATGTTGTATTGCTCTAGGAGGACCTCCATAATACACAACCGAGTCTCTGAGGCATAAACCTGCATATCGAAGGTTTATGATCAGACTTGGGATATGAAAGGGGCATTAACCTGACTGTCTGACACCTCCAGACGTCTGAGGAGCTGGAGGGCATGGAGCAGCATAACATTATCAGACTTGATGGCTTTCTTGAGGGTGCCAAGGGTTAACATGATAAGACATTCCTCGTGGCATGGCTGTGCTCCTGGGTGCCTTGTGAGGTTCTATCTCCATGCTTTGTCATTGAGCAAGCACACAGAGCACTCTTGTGGCAACCTCTCCAAAGTGTACCTCCTAGGCCCATCATCGCCCACCTTCTCAGCCAAGGTGACCAAGATGCGATCCTCAATGCAACTGGCACAAAAGGGGCAGTTTAGTATGAAAACACAATAGGATTAAGCTCTTTCAAGACTATACTCGTTAGGTACAACACCAATATCGCTCCTTCGTTGAAGTTAAACAAAAACTCAGTGCTATGGAACTTACCTATGCCCTGCTGTTTCCAGCCAGGTTGAGGGTTTAGATTAATGGTCAATTTCCAGTTTTTTTACACACCTGAGGAGGCTTGGGACTGGGTGAAAGAACAAAAGACCCTGTGCCTCTCTGGTGGCAGGCTGCCATCACCACCCTCTTCAGCCACCCGCCTGGGCTCTCCTGAGCTGATACTGAAGAGTCCCCCAAGCAATGGGAAGCCCAGGGAGGGATGGAGCACCTGCAGTCAAGATGTGTGACGCCCCTCCTTTACTAGCAATACTATTTAAAAAAAGGCCGTCCCCGGGGATGGGGTCCCCGGGCCACAATTGGTGCAGGGAGAGGTTCCATGGGTCCCCCCTCCACCATTACAAAAAAAAATATTTTTTTTAAAAGGCTTGGCCCCGGGGATGGAGTCGCATGGCTTAAATTGGCTCAGGGAAAAGCTCCACTCGGCCCGCATTCCCTATTAGAAAAAAAATAACAATTAAAAAAAGTCCGGGACCTAGGGATGGGGTCCCTGTGGTTGAAATCTGCCTGGGGAAGGGGGGGCATGAAGCTCCTTTCTGTAATAAAAAGAAAAAAAAGGCAGGCACCAAGGGATGTTGTCAGAGGCCCCACCCCCTTTCTCAACCACTCTGCAAAGGGGCCTCCTAGCACATAGCTTGTTGGGGGTGTGAAGTCCCCTTGGCTGGTGAGGGCCCTTGGGGGCCAACAGCCCCTCCTGTTACCTCCAGTAAGTCCAGGCAGCTGGATTGCTGAGAAGACTTCATAAGCCATCTCCCCTTTATCCACCACTATGCAAATGCGCCTTCTGGTGCACTGCTGTTTGGGAGATGAAGTCCTTTTGGGTGCTAAGGGTTCTTGGGGGCCAGGTACCCCTCCTGTTACTTCCAGTAAATCTCACATGTTGAGATTGCTGAGAGGTCATTGGAGGCCTCACCCCATGCCCATCACCTGCAAATGAGCCTCCTGGCACACTACTGCTTGGGGGATGAAGTCCCCTTAGATGCTGAAGGTCCTTGGGGACCAATAACCCATCCTGATACCTCCAGTAACTCCCACACAGCGGGATTGCTGAGAGGTCTTCGGGGGCAACACCCCTTTCTCCACCACTCTTGCCAATGCACCTCTTGGCGCACTACTTGTTGGGGTATAAAGCCCTCTTGGATGCTGTGCTGAGGGTCCTTGGAGGGCCAAGAACCCTCCTATTACCTCCAGTAAGTCCCACACAGCGGGATTGCTGAGAGCTAGTTGGAGTCCCCACTCCTTTCACCACCACTCTACAAACGTGTCTAGTAGTTACAAAACCTTAGACATTCACTTAAAAAACAAAGGTTCCAGAGCGGTTACAGTTAGGAAATAGACTTTAAAATC
This sequence comes from Lissotriton helveticus, assembly GCF_964261635.1. Lineage (NCBI taxonomy): Eukaryota > Metazoa > Chordata > Amphibia > Caudata > Salamandridae > Lissotriton > Lissotriton helveticus. Next base: position 577,674,880 of record NC_136065.1, read on the forward strand.
CCTTAGAGATTCACTGACAAAAACAAAGGTTACAGAGATGTATCTGTTTGTCTATATATATATAAATATATAAATATATATATATATATATATATATTCACTAAAAAAACATAGGTTTCAGGGACATTATAGTTAGTTGAACATTTGACTCATGTAAAACCAGAGAAATTCGCCTGTTATAGTTGGTTGAGCTAACTATAACTCGCGTGCCTGCAATGCACCGCTGATGACGTCACATATTACATCACTCATGACATGGTCAGTAACATCACTTATGACATCACTGATGACATCTCAAATGACATCACTGATGACATCATCCAGTGGATGTGTGTTTCTGTAAAGTTTAAATATTTTAAGAATAAGGTCTATTCAAGAATAAGTCGATGTAAAAGTGCCTGAATACATTATTTAGTAGATGCATGACTGACTCTTTAAGTCACTGATTGAATGTATGTTACTGAATGCATGGATTAGTGACTAGACTGTGTGAATGTCTCTCTTAGTCTCTCACTTAGTGTGTAAGCAGGTGCATGGTTTGGTGAGTAGCTACATCAGTGTGTATATGTGTTTTTCATTGATTGTATAAGTATCTGTAAGGGGGTCTGAGTGTCTATGTGAGTGTGAGGGTGGTGTCTGACTCTGCATACATGTCTGAATGGCTGATTCACTGGTTCTCTAGATTCAAAAGTGCATCTCAGAAGGGCTGTATAGATAGCTGACTGGGTGTACAGGTGAGTTGATTAGTGAATTGATGTGTATATATGTGAGTAACTATATATGTTTTTACATACTATATGTGAGTGTTGGGGTGTATAATTGACTACGTGAGAGACAGTGATTGCAAGAGTGTCTACATACACGAATGTGTACATGTATTAGTGATGGTATAAGAGAGTAACTATGTGATAGTATCTATATAAATAAGGAATGTGATGTGTGTATAAATAAAGCAGGTGTTGTGTATACATCTGCATAGGTGAGTACATGGGTGTATGATTGATTTTTGACATGACTGAATAGATGTGTGAGTAACTCTATGGATCAGTAGCACTGTGTAAATGTATATATAGGTGTATGACTGGATATTATACTGATGTAATAATGAGTGACACCATGTATGAGTGACTGTATCAGTGTATATCTGGCTCACAATATATAGATAGTATCTGGTATTGGTGTGTTTATGCTTTTCAAAACGGTAGTCTGTCTTTTAGAGTGCATGTATCAAAGGTTATATTACAGTGTGAAGAGGTGTGTCAGACTATCACGTGGATGATGTCATCAGTGATGTCATTTGAGATGTCATCAGTGATCTCATGAGTGATGTCACTGACCATGTCATGAGTGATGTAATATGTGACGTCATCAGCAATGCATTGCAGGTGCGCAAGTTATAGTTAGCTCAATATATAACACCTCTATAACAGGCGACTTTCTCTGGTTTTATGACTCAAATGTTCAACTAACTATTTTTTTAAAACTTTATTTATGATTTTTAACATATATCAAAGATATTCAATTAACTATAATGTCCCTGAAACCTATTTTTTTTTACTGAATTTCTTATGGTTTTTTAAATTCTAATTCCTAACTATAACGTCTATAAAACCTATGGGTTTTTCAGTGAAAATATATATAAATATATATCCCAAACTTCTCCCTTTCAAAGAGATAGACATATATTTAAGACTGATGCAGGTCGAAATACGTTATTGTTTTGTTTTGTGGTGCAGATTAAAGAACACCTTGAGTAATACCCCTGTTGGTCTGGCTGGATTTCTTCAGTGGGTGATAGATTGTGTATGTATGTATGTATGTATGTATGTGTGTATATATATATTCACTGAAAAAACCATAGGTTATAGACCATATATAGTTAGGAATTAGCATTTAGAAAACCTTATTTTACTCACACAAAACCATTGAAATTCCATATATAGTTAGTTGCACTAACTATATATCGCGCACCCGCAATCCACTGCTGATGATGTCACATATTACATCATTCATGACATGGTCAGTGACATCACTGATGACATCACTGATGACATCTCAAATGACATCACTGATGACATCACTGATGACATCTCATTTGACATTACTGATCACATCACTGATGACATCATTCATGTGATGATACAATGAACCTCTTCAGACTCTAATATAACCTTAGATACACTCAGTGTAAACAGACACTCACAGACTGTCACTCATCCATGGAGTTACTCACACACCTAGTCAGTCTTGCAAAGAATCAATCACACCTCGATTTCCTCAACTATATAGTTATACACACCTTACTTATTGGAACATATAATAACACATATTTACTCTGTTATACAATCCCTGATACAAGTTCACAATAATCCATACAGCCACTCACACATTCACTGGCTCTTATGCACAGTTATTTATATATGTCAACTATCACATGTACTGTGTTTTACATATGTACTTACTTTGACATGTAGCACTGAGATATCCATTCACTCACCAATACACTCATGCACACAGTCAACCGCCCATACAGATGTTTCCACATGCACTTTTGAACCCATACATCTAGTGAATCAACTGCTCACACATCTATGCACAGAGTCATACACCTCCCAGACACCCACACACACACTCAGTCTCCCATACAAATACTTGGGCAACTAATCAATAACCCATATAGTTAGTCATATAGCTAATGATCAACACATGCATCAGATTACAAAACAACAGACACAATGATGCACAATTTAAAACAGTTTAGTCACTAACCCATGCACTCAGTGAGACACATTTAATCACTCACTTATACAGTCAGTCATGCACCTACTAAATCCTTCATCCAGACACTTATACATCCACTCATTCTTCAATATGTAAGACATATTTTAACTTTACAGAAGCATACAGTCACTGGATGTTGTCATCAGTGATGTCATCAGTGATGTCATTTGAGATGTCATCAGTGATGTCATCAGTGATGTCACTGACCATGTCATGAATGATGTAATATGTGACATCATCAGCAGTGGATTGCGGGTGCGCGATATATAGTTAGTGCAACTAACTATATATGGAATTTCAATGGTTTTGTGTGAGTAAAATAAGGTTTTCTAAATGCTAATTCCTAACTATATATGGTCTATAACCTATGGTTTTTTCAGTGAATTTTCAAGGTTTTGTAAATGCTAATTCCTAACTATATATGGTCTATAACCTATGGTTTTTTCTGTGAATTTCATTGGTTTTTTAACAGCTAATATCTGTAGCTGTAAAATGTATTCTTTAAATCCAAAAATATATTTTATATGTTTATGAATAATTTTTTTTTAAAATATTTTTTTTTCTTCGTTCCCGCTTCGCGAATCGGGAAGCTTCCCGTTAGCTGACCTTGATGCCGCGAAATAGACCGCGAGCCGGTAAACGTTTCTTTACCGCAAGTGCCGCGTTAGAAAACAACATCGTGACGCCTCCCGTCCGCATGACGTTCCACGTTGTCGCGTGATACGTCATATGACGTGCTACGTTAGCGAACTGGTACGCGAAGCGAGTGCCAAAGCGCAGGTTTCTGGAAGCAAACCGGGAGGCCCTGCAAAGCGCTTAACGTAAACACAGCAAGTCATGTGACTTGGTAATAACACTTTTCATTGGTTCATTTCACTTTTGGTTTCCTAATGATGTAAGACTAGGTCATATAATCTAAAATGAACACTTTTGATTGGTTGAGAACTCTTGTTTTTCCCAAATGATGAAAATCCCTCCTTCTTTCCTCACTCTGACTTTCATCATTGTGAGAGAAAGACCCTTTGTGATCACTGAGCAATGGCTTCTTTAGTAGCTTCAGCTGGTGCTTCCCCACCACCTCCACCACATCCAAGGAAGAGTGGACCACCTGCTCAAGTTGTAATTCAACAAGAAGAAGAAGAAGAGGAACAGGAGGACGAGCACGAAGAGAGGCAGTTTTTGCCTGAGCAGCCCAAGACGTCTCACCGGAAAGAAAACTTCATTTGGCAATTTTTTAAAATTCCCAAAGGTCAGAAAAAAGTAAATGCAAGATACGTAACTTGCCTTATATGTCAAGATAGACTGTCCAGAGGGACCGACAAAAAATACAGTTTCGGAAACTACACAATGCATCGCCATATGACTAGGTGGCATCCTAACAACTACAGTGCTGCACAGTTTCGGAACGACCTAGATAATCTCCCTATTATGGCCAGAAGATCTGTTGTACCGGAAGTAACGGGACCAGAGGGCAGGGAGATGGTGCCAAATATACAAATGAGATTTGGTGAAGTAAAACACACCTGCGTATTTTGCGATGGATTCATTTCCTACGGAGAAAGAAGCATCACTCTGATCAACAGAGCTATTGACTATCATATGCAAGTTTGTCCGAAACGCCCAAAATAATAAATACTTCTTTTTTTTGTTTTGTTGCTCCTGTTGAGCCCTTTACAATGAATCGTTTTCATTGCCCCCTCCAAGAAAAACCCAAAAAAATATAAAACTGTTCCGAAAAATTCAAAAACATTAAAAAAATGTTCAGAAAAATAAAAAAAAAAGTTCTTTTCAGAACTACCTCCCCGTTATTAAAAAATTGGTACAATATTTGGAACTGTGCCAACCTCTATTTCTCTTAGTTCGCTTCCTAGTTCGCTCGCTGGTACGCGAACTGGAAGCGAACCAAAAACAGTAAGTATAAGGGAAGGAAACACACACTTATGTTAAAAGAAAGACAGCTATAGGGGAGTAAACTAGAGATACTATTACCCATAATCCACTACTGATGATGTCACATATTACATCATTCATGACATGCTCAGTGACATCATCAGCAGAGGATTGCGGGTTTTTTGGCAACATGCCTTATCCACGGTTTAATAACGCTGCCTTTTGCTTTATATAAGTTTTCAAATTGTATGAAATATATACCAATAGGTCTTTATGAACCTTTAGGTAGTGCTTTTGTTCATGAGGTCTGGTCGCTTCCATACACATACAGATGTTTCAAAGATGATCAAGAAGTTTATCTGAATGGAGAGGAATGCACTGAGACGCCAGATCATTCACTAATGTGTAGGCACATACAGTTACACGATTCATGCAACAAACACCGACCAAATATGGCTTGCGTGTTGCAAGGCACGCCAGTTCCTGCTATCATCCCCACGTTCAAGTTGTTGGAAAATGGTAGTTATTTGATGCTCAATAATGAAGATTGTTCTGAGTTAATTAAAAGTATTCCTTTTATCGTAACAGTAAGTGAACGGGTTATTTGCTGCAGAAATGTTCTATTTCCTCCCACACATGAACATAGGGAGTTTTCAATCTGGCCACAAATACCAACCTTGGGACACGTTTCAACGGCATGACAAGAATAAGAGCTCTTTTGTCTCAGAGAGAGGTGGCCTTGAGTTCGGCCCGTGAAACTTTCGTACTTCACATAGCGAACACCCGTACACAGGTTTGCCTTTCAATTTCAGCAACATGTTTCCGACTATCTTTAACGCATCCTCCACAAAATCCCTGGCACACTTTTTTAAAGTTGTTACCAGTGGTCTCGTGACTTCATTTGAGAAAATCTTTGGAGTCATCCCTGCTCCCTTTCATTGTATTTTCTGCACTCTGGTTCGTGGATTGGCATTTTTACTTGCATTACCAGCGGACGCTCTTGTGCTTTTTTACATTTTTAAATATGGATGTCCCTCCTATGCAACCTCCGACCCTGCAGCTGCTGACACTGTTCCGCAATCGCATGCTAGAATATTATGGCACAATGCCGTTGGCGATATTAAGCACGGCATATGGATTATCTTTTCGGTTCTCCTACTTCACCTGTGTCCAGCCTGTATTTCACTGCCTGACCTGTGATTTCGATTGGGCCATTGATTTGTGTCTCTGCGGACCGGTTTCTCCTGACGTCGACTTTAATCAGCTGATGACTCCTATCATTACTCACGAGTTGATTTGTCCTGGCGAAAGGATTATGGCTGTGGCATTGATGCATGGACTACTTGGTCCCTGGAATTTACTGGCGGCAGCACAGTCTTTCTTGGAACACAGCTTTCTTGAAAACCCACCGAGCTGTCCTCTGATGGTGATAGAGGATCCGGTGCTGGGAGAGCACGTATGTTCTTTTCCGCTTTTAAATTGGATGGCTGAACTGTTTTCGGATGAAGACGGTGACTTCCTATTGGAGGCTGTTGCAGCTTATTTTGCATACACAGTTATGTCATAGACCTTTTTCATGTTTGATATGCTGAGTACTAGCATTTCATTGACAATTCATTGACTTATTTGTCAAGTTTTTATTATTTACCTTGCCTATTGGCTTAAGACTCGATAAAGTACTTGGCTGTTTTATTTTTCTTTAGCATTGAATTTTCCTAGTTTTTAATGCTTTACCTTGCGGACCGTCCACATATAAACTTGCAATCTGCTCTCATGAGATGGCACTTCTATTATCTTATTCAGTTCGTTTCCGGATCATGAGGAGGTGTCATCTAGGTCCTGGATATCTTTACACCGTGTTAAGTTAGCATGGGCTCATTACCGGTTTAAACGCCATTTTTCCTTTTTTGCAACTTCTGCACACGACACTTAGTTGTTGCTTTAGCTTTCCACCTAGTAGTTCATCGTGGTTTACATGAGAATAATATGTTATTGGTCTACTATCTGCTTTACTTGTTAAACTATATCTGTACAGCGAGTGCTAAAGTTTCAAGAACAACACGATACAGAATTGTTATGAGGTCTGATCTCCACGACTTCATACTCATAACATAAGTGCAACTTCTGCCAATTCTGGGCATGAGGCGGGTTTTATATTGCTTTGCCGAACACACATACACAACAGTTGATGCGGTTCACATGAAGAGAGAGCTGGTGTATGCTGATGTGATTCCTTCAAATCTAAGACACTAAAGTATGGACACGCCCTAAACCAACACAAAGAGACCTTCTTAGCAAATAATATAATATGTGTATTAGGGAGGGTGAGATATAAGCAGCCGCGGGCCGTGGAGGGAGTTACGATGGGGCAGGGAGACGGGGAGGGGGAGAAGCAGGGTGGAGCCCTCTCTACCTTGCCCCTCCCCCTCCCCGCCTCCCTGCCCCACCGTAACTCCCTCCACGGCCCGCGGCTGCTTATAAGTGTTGCTAACTCTTATTCATTTACAGCATGTTAACATACTGTCACCATTCGCTTTTTATGTACTAGTAACTATGCTGGTAATTTTGCTACTGATAATATGTGTACTTGTATTCTCCACCCTGCTTCTCCCCCTCCCCGCCTCCCTGCCTCACCGTAACTCCCTCCACGGCCCGCGGCTGCTTATAAGTGTTGCTAACTCTTATTCATTTACAGCATGTTAACATACTATCACCATTCACTTTTTATGTACTAGTAACTATGCTGGTAATTTTGCTACTGATAATATGTGTACTTTTATTATCTAAGGTACTACGCCTGAGAAGACGGCATTAGTAAATAAACATTTCAAATACACATCTGTTCTTCTTAACTCCATGTTCTGGTTTCTAAGAAATCTATAACGACCGACTGTTCATGAGTTCCACGTATCCTGAGGTACTATAAGTTCATATTCTGGATTGTCTAAACATTGAGAGTTTGTTATATCCAATGTGACACTGTACCTAGCTTGCTAAATAGTTTTTGATTACTAACGTGAGTTTTGGGACACCCTAATTCGCCGAGGTTCCAATCCTCTGTCCACAGTTCTGTGTGAGAACAGAAACCCTGCGACAGGGGCACCCCCGACCCTTGCTGGAGCTTCATCACACTTGCGATACAACTCCAGCAATGCGCCACCTTTACGGCACAGATACATCACGCATCTGTGCTGTTTTTGCCCCATGATGCGCCGCATTGTAAATGCAGCACACCATAGGTGACGGAACAGCGGCACAGAATGACTAACACATCCCTGGTGATGCGCCAGTCATCATAAATCTATCCCTATGCTTCTTATCTTGTTAGAGATGAACCGCCATATGTATCATCAAAGTTATTTGCATTTCCTAAATAGCGAACTTTAAGGAATAAATAGCGATTCTTTACCATTCCTAGTTTGCGATGAGCTATTTGCTAATTAGCCGAATGTAGCCCAATGAAGCCCAATGTAGCCCAATGTAGCCCAAAGATGGCCGCCAGACACACAAAAAAACAAATGTAGCCCAAATATCAGCCAGATGTAGCCCAACTATAGCCCAGTGACAGAATGACCAATCAGCTTCGCAAACCTCCGTTACGCGAAGCGGAGCGCTGTTACAGATATATATCTTTTTTTGAACGTTAATTTCTCAAAATCCACTGGAGCACATATATTGAGACCTAGCAAAGGCACATCGGGCTACCAGTCCCTAATATTTTGCCAAGTTTCGTGCAAATCCATTCAGCCGTTCAATTATTATTTTTATTATTTTTTTTTGCCCCGCGGGGCCCTTTTAAAACCTCCACATCAAACCTAGGGGGTCAGCGAGGATCTACTATGCCCCCTTATAGTTATTTCCCCCTTTGTTTTGACCTCCTCTTGTCTCTCGATCCTACCGAGAGACAAGATGGCGGCCGCTACGGACTGTTTGGAATGTTGACAGACGCCGGAGAACCAATCAGCTTCGCTTCACAAAGCTCCGTTGCGCGAAAAGTCAGCGAACCAGAGCGCTAACCGGTCCGCTGTTACAGATATATATCTTTTTTTAAACGTTAATTTCTCAAAATCCACTGGAGCACATATATTGAGACCTACAAAAGGCACATCGGGCTACCAGTCCCTACAATTTTGCCAAGTTTCGTGCAAATCCATTCAGCCGTTCGGGCTAAAAGTGAGGCCAACCGCCCTATGGAAAACTCAATGTTAAAAACACGTTTTGGGACCCCCCTTTTTTCTCGGCCCCCACTGGACGAACCCCCCCCCAAATTTTCAAGGGCTGCTCAGAAACAAAATGTGCCATTTTCCTGAAAATTTCAGCCAATTCCGTCCACAAACGCCAAAGTTATTAGACATAGAATTTTCAAAAAACCCATAGAGAAAAAATCCTAACTATATATACCTACTGGCGACCGCCAGTAGGTAATATATAGATATATATATATATATCTATATATATATATATATAGATATATATAGATATATATAGATATATTCTAAACAAGTTTGCTCATGCAATGAGGATACCCACACGTCGTTTGATTTCATCTTTTTATTCGGGAGGCAGCAGCAAGTACATGGCAGTTTCTGTCAGCATGGAATTGCACCTCTGTTGCCATACGCGTTTTGGAACACTCTCCTTTATCAGTGGCATGGCGCATCTGGGAGAGAGGGCATCGCGCATTCGATAAGTCAGATAGTATTTAAATTCATAGTCCCGCCCCACTGGGCGTGTGCGCGCTAAGCACTCTGGTTCACGTAGTTTGTAGCAAGTAACATCCGTAGTTGTTTGCGCTCGCTCTCTCTCTCCAACTAACTAACACTAGCGGAACGACGTACCTGTTCGGATTGTGCACAAGCAAAGCAACAAGGAGTGGTGTTCCTGCCAACGACCCAACGGGAGGTAATAGTTGGAGAGAGAGAGCAAGCGCAAACCACTACGGATGTTATGTAGTGTAGTTCCTATTTTCCCAATAGGCTCTGCACATTGGAATAATATAAACAGCAGTGTAGAAGTAGGACTGAGGTCGACTAGGTCTCTACTGACTATATTAGACTTAATTAGTTTTGCCAGCTAGCTCACAGGTCACTAGAAACTTTCTCGAATAAACAAGGAGGAGTTTAACTTCCCTGGATAGACCAGAAGGGATTAGCTTCTGACAACCATAAACATGACAACTTTGCTCCCTCAGAATAAGAGTGTATCTCTAGAGTCGTGTGAAAACAATAGACGACTATTTTACTCAGTCAATCGTGCGTACTTAGTTTCACCAGAGTGCAGAGAAATAGAGAGACGGGCGTTTTCAATAAAAGATGTTATTTATTGAGCAGTCTTCTTTTTCATGCAAGAGAAATTAATTACCACAATTGCAATGCTTAACATAAAGTAAAGTTCGTACAGTAAAAGGAGTATTAAGAAATAATACTGTAAAAGCATTGATATGGTTTCTTAGCCATATGATACTTTAAAATGGATAAAATATATACATACATAAATACATTGACTAACGTACTCAACTGGTGCTTCTAATCTACGCCTACCCCGGTGTACCTGACCTAAGCCTAATACGTGGGAAGGAGTAAGTAAGTAGCAGTTTAAGTTAAGTTGGTTTTTGCCAAGGAATCTGAATCAAGAATTCTCTCAAGGGTTTAGTCAGCTCCGTACCTGGGTAATAGAAAGCAGGAGGTCTGATATCTCTCTCTCAGGACTCGATATCCCAGCAACCCGCAAGGGCGGCTGCAAACACCGGAGCTGGATTTTCTCGGCTGGAGAAAAAGACAGCGTCTTTCTCAGTGTGTCAAAAAGGGAGGGGCGGCGTCCGTGGGCTCTTGCATCAGCTGGGCTCTCGGGCAAGTAGATAGCCGCTCTGCTCCAAACCACTGTGTGTTTGCTTAAGGCAACATTGGTATATTTATACCTGAAAGGTGCCGGGTTTGACGTAAGGTTGGACATAAGACGTCAATAAAAGATGTCACTAAGAACTGGCCGTTCTTTCAGTGCTCGCAGGAGTTCTAGGACAAATCAAAACAAAAGCATGGGGATTTCCCAGGTTGCTGGAGGTTTGGTTTGTTTAAAGAACGCGTTGTATTTTCTAGGAATCTGGGGGAGTAGCCTTGCCGTATTTGGACTGCATGGGCTATTACTAAATATGGATATGATTCTTATGCCTTTATAAGGATATTATTTATTATACCCATATAAGGGCATAAATCGGGAATATTGAATTAGGGTCCTAGATAGAAACACAACACCCACTCCACGAATTAATGTCCATTATTACTAAAAACTAAGCAATATTAAACATATTGATGCATGTGTGTTTTTCAACCCACCCCAAAATACATAAATCGCATTTGAAATGGTATATGGTATACACGAAAAATGAGTATTGGTACTGTACGCTTATTAAGCAGTGTCATCATTCAGTTAAATGCATATATATATCAGCTGAGTGAATTGCGAAAATTACACATGAAATGGCTCTGAATACAGAAAAGAAGGTCGAGACCATTCCATCACATATTTATACAAATACTGTACATGTGCTAGAGCCTGAGGTAAAATATTGTCTCTAGTTATCCTAAAATAGAAGCTCTGTTCTCTAAGAATAGTTCTACTTTAAGCAGATTACCATGTGCCAGAAAAAAGGGTAAATATTTTGGAAGTGAAAAAAAAAAAATTCGCCCTCAAGGGGAAAAATAGTTCCAATTGTTTTCAGTAGCTGTGTTTATCAAAAACTGAAGGCCGAATTCAGAGTTCAGGGAACGCTGTGTGCTCGTTGTTTTTTTAAAAAAAGTTATTCTTTCTGTTCAGGAGAGAACATCATATCAGACAGACTTGCAAAAAATTTGTCTACGACATTAGGTGAAACTTCGACCAAGTTCAAAAATGCTGTAACAGTGCATGTGTGAGAATGATTGCTATCATCGATGTCAGGATCAGCAATGCTCACAGAAGGTTGTACCTGTGTGGTGCTGCTTTCATCTCGTACTTCACCGCCACCTACTTGTAGTGGTGAAGTCTCAACGAATGCCGTCAGCAGAATAGGTAGCCGCTGGGGGCAACACGATGCATGAGTCGTTACCGGACCTAGCAAGGTATCTTTATCCATTGGTACTGCTGATGGTAGTGTAAGACAGACATCCAACCCGCATTCTTCTCCGCATAGCATACATTGAAGCACAGGTAAGATGCAATCTTGCCAGATTGGTCTGAATGAAAGAAACCAAGTTGTACTTAGATCTCTTAGCCGGACAAATCCGAGCACTTTAGTGATGCGGTCCCGGTAGCATATAGCTAAGATCGTTTCTCCCATCGTTGCTGGAGTCTTGTCTGTGGCTTGGCTTGCCATATCGGAGCAGAATATTCAAAAATAAAATTCCTGCTACGAGTCCCAAAAGAAGAGGCAGACCGCCAAAAAATGAATACACAAAATTCGGAAAGATGCCCAGAACTGTTTCAAAGGGTGTTAACAGTCCCGAAAAAATCGTCTTAAATACATGTGCGATGCCACTGGTATCAGACATGTTTAAAATTTGGCTTAACATTTCTACAAAATGTACGGGGCAATTTGTTGATAATAGGGAATGTATCTCTGCTGCTGTCCTTGCAACTTGCAGATCATACGTCTCTTTGGACGAGGTTAAAGGCACAGTTGTCTGTAAAAGAATGGATTGAATTCTGCTTAAAGTATCAATTCAAATAGAAGAGATATTCAAACGGGGCCATATTGCCGCCTCCATGTCTGGATTGCTGTTTGGATACAATACTTGCATACAGCAAGTGACCATGGAACTAAGGCTCACGAGATAGGCTTTTCCTGGCACCATGCCACAACAGCTGTGGTCACTTATTAGAACATAACTGCCGTTGGAAAGCTGTATAAAAAATGGCTCTACCTGTGCTGCCGGAGTGCCGTGCAGGTGACATGAAAGGTTATTCGAAGACCCTTTGCAGGCTCCATGCAAGTTAATACCTTGACACAGAAGTGTACCACTTAGTGATTTTTTTCCCACTAAGAAATACATCCTTTTTCTTTTCACTATAACATTTGTGTGTATAAGGTAATTTCCATGTTGACTTGATGAATCTTTTCCCCAACCTTTCTTACTGGCCCGCTGGTATATACTCTTGGCAATATTGGCAATATTTAAACTGGAAAGTTGTTATCAGAATTGTAATAATTCTGTGTATTATCCATTCAATGACAGATCTTTCTGACATTTTCAATGGTAATCTCTCAAGTTTTTCAATGCTCAGAATCGTATAGTCTGCTCCTTTTTGTGCCAAACTGATTTGTTTATCAGTAAGGTTAAAGATAGAGAATAATGACGTTGTGTTGATTAAACGCCATGGCACGTAGCCTGAACGCAGATTTTGCAACGTCCAGCCAAGCTGTACAATAGAACGTAATTGGGACTGACCATGTTGTAACATTAGTAAGTCCTGCTCTATTATAGCAATAGCAGATTATACAATACTGTCCAGTGAATATATTCTGGAGGACAGAGTCGTTAACCCATTGTCTACAACAGAAAGTAATTTTTCCAAATGAATACAATCAATTTCTCGTATTTTTTCTGCTGTTTCAATTTGTGTTTCTTTCCAAGCCTCGTTGTATGCAGCGTATATACCGGCCGCTATGAAACGTTTTTGACGCTGTTTGCGTGGTCCCAATATGAAATCACGCAAGTCAGCACCGTCTTTAAGTAAAGTCAAGTGTTGCTTAATTTCAGCCAGTGTGGATTTCTGTAGCCATTCGAGGCATAGTTTCCCTACACTGTATGTTGTAACTATCCCTGGATGTTGTCTCTGGGAATATCTTGGGTCTGGCCTGTTCAGTTTTAACCCCTGTATTTTGTTCAGGAATCTATCTTGACAGTTATTTGTGTCTGTGGGCCAGATCAACCATTTTTTCCAATCAGGATGTGTTCTGTTTTGGTGTAAAATATGGGATACGTCTATCTCTACATCTGTAGTGCTATTAATATCAGGTATGGGCTTTGGAATAGAGGGTTTATTTAAGTCTTTAATCTTGGCTAGGCCAAGACAGGTTGTTTGCTGAATGGTGTCATTCAGGAATATTATCTGTTCTGGGATCATGCAGGCTCTAAATAATGCTTCTAAACCTTGGACCTGCCATTCTTTTGTACCCCAGATGGTTTTTGTTTCAATGTCGTTTTTCCAAAATTCAAAACCAAATGTAGTCATTTTTTCATAAAATGTTTCAGAATAAATCAATTTAGTATTTGTCAACATTGCTTTCATTCCTGTCTTATTTAACATTTTAAAATAAAACGTTTCTGCATCACTTGTGTTAAACCCTGAGAAGTATGGGAATTTTTCATAAAATGTTTTCGAGCTGCCTTTAGGTGGTGTTGCACAATGTTCCCATTGGTTATAATTAAAAACATTTCTAGGCTGTGCAGATTTATGCAAATAGTGATGACCAAAGTGATTATAGCAGTACATTTCTTCATAATTTGATGAACCCTGTAAATAATCATGTTCTGTAAATGTTGCTGACATTACTAAATCTGATATCATATTATTAATATTTTCAAAGTCCCAATCATCAGAGAAAGTACTTGGTTTTACAAAGTCACTTAATGAAACTTTAAACTGGTGTGGATATTTCCAGAGCTCAATCGGGCCATAAATTTCATAATCCGTTTTGTCCCATACTACCCCACCGGGTATTGGATTGGCTGTGATGTTCACTGATGACAGTTCTCTTTTCTCGATGTGAGATGATTTGTGAGGCTTTAGGACCAAGTTGATGTTCTGACTTGCTGTGTCCATTGTACTGTATTTTCCTTCAATGAATTTTCCCAAACAAAGAACCATGATGAGCCAAAGCAGGAGGAAAAGTACACCTAACACAATCCAAAATTCAATCCATGGAGAAATCAGATAGGTTTCTTTTAGTTGATGAAAGAGTTCAGTTACTTTGTCTTTGAAAGTTTTTGTTGCTGGCGTTTCTTCATGTTCACTTGGATCATCAGAAAAGTCATTGAAATTGATGAAGTAGCCAGATGCAGTTCTGTCAATTGTTGGAATTGCTTCCGGATTTTCATTTGCTTTTGGATTTTTCTTTGTTTCACTAGCATAGTCTGAGGCTACATCGTTGTAGACTGGTGTTTCTTGACGAACTGTTGCAATTTGGGTTTCAAGAGGCACACGTTTCATGGCTTTGTTGCATAGTCCTTCTTTATTCACTGCAGGTTTATCAAATGTGATTAGTCTCTCAGTTTGAACCTCTTGAATTGTAGCAAATTTTGGTATTCTGCTATTTCTTGTGAGTCCACTGGACCTACTACTTATTATTGGCCACATGATTGTGGTTTTACCAGGTCGATGGATACAACTCGGTTCTCCTTTTTACAAGCAAGGGGCGGTAGTACAACTGATCTTGTTCCGCTGACAGCTAAGACAGGTACTGCCTTTCTGTAAGAAGGCCCAAATTCCTTCTTCACCGTGATCTTCTCTCTGACCAGATCCCCAATCATTGGAATCCAGACAGGTCTTGCTCGGACAGGTGGTTTTTCTTCAGTGGCTGTTGGTTGTTGTCTTAACTTTATGTTACTCAGGTTTCTTCTTGTTTCATGTAACGGTCTTTGATATCAAAGCATTTTTCTTCTACCACTGAAGTGTGACTATCAAGATCCTGAATGTACATTCTAGTACTGCACAATAGTTTGTACGGAGTGAGACCTTTTGGAGAATTTCTTGGCAGATTATTAAGACTACGTTGGGCACTTGTTAAATGTTTGACCCTCCCATCACCCGAACCTAATACCCTCGCCGTTATAGATTGCTTTATGTCACAGTTTTTTGTTTCCACTACCGCATTTCCCTCAGGATGGAATGGAGAAGAGTACCGCAATGCAATGCCCATGCTGGCCATGGCCTCTTTGTAAGCTCGAGAGCTAAACGCAGGACCCTGGTCAGAATGTAGCATGCCAATTGCGTATATGCCGATAAAGACTCGCAAATCTTTGTATAACAGTTCTGGCGTCAGCCGAGTGCTGGTGTCTGCATTTTAAGTGAATCTAGTCTTAAATATTATGGGGACGCATTTCTCCTGCTGGATTTCTGCGTATAGATAGCTTGATGCTTTCTAAAAAAGGGGTCCTGGCAATACTCCGGTCGGTTCACGACTGCGATTTCTGTTGCAGTTTGGACAGCTCTTTGCAAATTTGTAATGTTGCAGGCTCATCCCCGGCCACCAGTATTCTGATTGTAATTCTTTTAGAGATTCCACGATCTCTCGATGCCTTAGACCCAATCCCATATGTGCCGCTTCAATCAAGAAGACTCTCCTGTTCGTGTTTGGAATTACTCTATCCCCCACTCCAGGGATTTGAGCAAAAGGAACGGAGTTTGCATCTATTACGTATGTATAATTGAGTGGATAGTTCAGAGGTAATGCTGCATAGTCGCCTTTTAAAGACGCTTTTACCGCCAGCATTGTTTCTCCGTCTATGTATTTTTTAGAACGCTTTTTTGTGGGTACGGAAGCCGGTTGAACCGCTTACGCTGTGGCTCTGAGAGCCAATGAATTCCCTGCAACGTGAATGCCATCCCGTTGATGACTCAGTGTATGTATCACGTGAGTCTTTCGTAGTTCTTTCTGCAAAAGAACTACTTGTTCCCAAAGCTTTTTATGCTTTATTGTGGCACCTGTGTCATCTTTGTAACCGTTTTGAATCCATGTCTGTATGTCATTATTGTAAGACTTGACGCAGTAATGCGAATCGCACACTATTAGTGTGGGGAATTCGCGATCGGCATTTTCAAGCGCCATCTTTAAAGATCTTATTTCAGCTCGCTGAGTTGAACAGTTTCTGAGTGATTCAGTTTTGGTAATTAATGGTCTGAATTTACCAAAGCGCCAGCGACCTTTAACAATCGCGCACGCTGTGTTGTAGGATTTGTTCTCTACATCGTAGTGTTGTGCAAATCTATCCATGTAGATTACACGTGTATTGTTCAAGAGGCAGAATTTCGATTGGCAGAGGATATTCTTCTTCATATTCTAGATTTTCTATTTTTTTCATTTTCGGGTCAAAATAGTATTTCACGTCTTCTGCAGCAAGAGAATTTTCCCATTGTATCCATTTTGGATCTAATGCAACAGCATTCAAATTGCGTGGGCTTGTTAATGCCTCAAGGGCTGATTCTGCTGTTAAAACAGTTATTCTTCTGCCTTGGGCTTGGGTTCTTTCTTTTGCTACAGCAGTTTGAACCGCTATTAGAATTTTTCCAGTAGAACTGAATTTCATTTCAGCTTGTGTGTACAAGTGTGATTTGTAAGCTATTGGTACCGTTTCTCCCTCATTAGAGGTTAGGTACGTGAATCCTCATCTTCCTGGGATGATTCGGATTACAAGGTTACGTATGTTTTCGCGAGTTTGCAATTTTGTTTTAGCTAACATGTGTGTTTGCAATGATCTTAACATTTCTGTGTGTTTCTGAGTCCAATTTATTGGTTTGAAATCAGGTTTTATTAATTCATAGAGAGGTTTAACCCTCTCTGCATAATTTAGAATGTATGTTCTTCTGAAATTCAGGAAACCTAGTATTGATTGTAAGTTCTTCAGCGTTTTAGGTGCTTGGAGTACAGCACACTTCTCTAAGAAATTGTCTGCTAGGCTTTTGCCTTCACTTGATAATTCATATCCTAAAAACAGGACAGTTAGATGGGCAATTCTTGACTTTTTAAAGTTGAATTTGTAACCCTCAGCTGCGAACCCAAGTATTATGGTGTTCACTCTTTTCAAGTGAGTCTCCAGGTCATCATCTGTGAGATAGATGTCATCGACATAAGATAATGCTTCATCATCATATATTTGTAGTAACTCTGTTACTCTTGCTGAGAATAATCCTGGGCTATTCTTGAATCCCTGTGGGAGTCGACAGAAGTGTTTTTGCGACCCCATTATTGAGAAAGCGGTCAAATACCTGCTTTCAGGTGCAATGTTTTGACAAAAGAATCCATTAGAGATATCTAATGTCGTTTTATATTTTTTGCGCATGATGTTATTCATTAGTGCTGCACTGTGTGAGTTTTGTACTGCAAATGTTTTGCAACATTAGTTAAGGTGTCTGTAGTCCAAAACTAGACGATATGAATCATCTGGCTTGGAGAAAGGAAACAAAGGATTGTTCATTTGTGAGGTGCATGTTTCAATCACCCCCTGGTATTCAAGTTGATCTAAGATCTCCCTGACTTGTTTCTTAGCTTCTTGCTTAACTGGGTACTGCCTTTGTGCAGTGGGTTGATTTTTTAACTGGATTTTGTGATGAGGAGAATCTTCATCCATCCTACATGATTTTTATATAATGCAGGAGCTTGGGCCACTGCCCATTTTCTTGCAAGTGTATATTTTTTATGAATTGGAATATGATTTGAGAAGGCAGGCATAATCATTTCTCCGCCATGAGGGCACTCCCTGACAAACTCTGGTGGCCAGTCTTTCTCAGCTAACAGGATGTCATAGCCTTTCGAAAGGTTATCCCAAAAGAGACCCCTTACTTTCCTAGTCTTGTCCCCCTCTATACGTAATGTTATTTCGTATATTTTATGAGGTTTGCTAACTCTGGTATCTGCAGTTTCCACTTGAATGTATTCATTCGTGTCCACTGTCTCCAGAAGATTCATCAGGATCTTGCGAGCTATTGTCACTTCTGCTGCGCTGTCTAGCATTGTCTGAGCCCACTCTCCATTTTCAGTTGTGTCCTCAGTATCCTCGGCATGTTTTAATATTTTAATACTGGCTACCTTCTTTCTTGGAAATTGTAATTTTTACTTTGATGAGCAGGTTCTTTGTCTTTGGACTTGAAGTGCTCTTCCTTATGTTCTGACCGTACTCTTCTTTCCGATTTCTGTGAGTAAGTCTGAAAAGATCGAGAGGGACGTGTATCAATATCTTGATATCTATCAGGTTTTCTCAATTTATCCCCATCTCTAAGGTTGTATCTTTTCTCAGAGGGCTCCCTCTGGGGAGACTTGCTTCCTTGGTTCGGAGATCTTTCTCTCCGTTGAGGAGACCTTCCTCTGGACTGGAATCATTTTTCTTTGGGAGTGGATTGTTTATTACCATCCCAACTCTTTTTTGGAGTATTTAGATTATTTTTAATAAAGGTTTTTTCAGGATATTCAGTTAATTGGGGCTTTACTGGTTTCCCACCCAAACTATCTCTTCCTAGTTCTTCATAGGATTTTTCAATGATTCTGGCAAGTTCAAAAGGTTGTTCTGCTATATCTGTTTCTTTCAATTTCTGGCGGATCACCACAGATGCTGCTTCTCCTTTTATGTTGGCTAATAATATAGCCGAGACCTCCTTGAAGTCTTTCAGTAATTTCATACCCAGAGTTAAAGCAGGTTCTGGACCGTATTCATTTTGAATCTGTCTTAGTACATCTGGTATTACCGCCATAGACGGAACACCTCGTGTTTTTGTGTAAATGGAAGCAAAGACTGTGCCCCAAGTGTCGCAGTCCTCCACATGTGGTGCGATCCCCATTGGAAGACAGATAGTCAGAATTCTGTGTTTCTCAGTAGGTGTAGTATCAGGAAATACTGCCTCTATTTGAGTGATTTTTTGTGCTAACCAGAATGGAATTTGTTCCCGTTTTGAGGGTATTTTACCAAGACATGATTGTATGTTCTGTGGTGTTATTTTGTTTATGTTCCCCTGATGAGGGGTCAGCTGTGGAATGTTAATTGCTGGTTGGACTGTTGAAGTCCGCATTACATATTGGACCAATTGTCTATGTATTTTAATTAATATTTTTAGCTGAGCTAAAAGTTTCCGTTCTGACATTTTATCAATGTCTGGATGTGGTGTGTAGCTGGCTAGAACTGGCCATGTCGCTCCTGGTCTACCTAGTGGACCGAGCCTGGTGATGTGATTTTGATGTTTTATGGCGCCTTTAAACCAGAGCAGGTGCTCTTGGTAATTTAGTGGGATTTCAACCTCCTCGAAAGGAGTGTATTCATCCGGAGGTTCCTCTATTTTGTAATAGTGGAATTCTTTTGTTACAGTGCTTGCTGATGGAAAGTGTATCCATGAATAGAATACCTCTGTCTTCCGATATTCATGGTCCTCTACCATGAATATGACTGTACCACCTCGTGATGATAGTCCATTTTCTATAAGTTTAATAGTTATAGTTCTTATATTTACAGGAATGATTATAGCATTCTGGTCATTCTGTTGGAGATTCGTGTAATCTAACAACAGTTGAGATGCTGTAGCATCTCTTTCTTCGTCACCGTCCGGCATTTTACTGACAGAAAGTTTTGTTGCAGATACACTGTATCCTTTAACGTTGACTAAACCAAAAACTATACATAGGAATCTCTTCCTACTAAGTTCCGGTGGATTTTAACCTTTTACCCACTCCAGATGTCTATTGGAGTTTTTACGGTAAAAAGGGTTCTGTGTGAAAAAGCACGACTGAGTTACTCTAGTGTCTTGCGTTAGATTATCGCCTTACCAAACGTTGGGCGCCATGTAGTGTAGTTCCTATATTCCCAAAAGGCTCTGCGCATTGGAATAATATAAACAGCAGTGTAGACGTAGGACTGAGGTCGACTAGGTCTCTACTGACTATATTAGACTTAATTAGTTTTGCCAGCTAGCTCAGAGGTCACTAGAAACTTTCTCGAATAAACAAGGAGGAGTTCAACTTCCCTGGATAGACAAGAAGGGATTAGCTTCTGACAACCATAAACATGACAACTTTGCTCCCTCAGAATAAGAGTGTATCTCTAGAGTTGTGTGAAAACAATAGACAGCTATTTTACTCAGTCAATCGTGCGTACTTAGTTTCACCAGAGTGCAGAGAAATAGAGAGACGGGCGTTTTCAATAAAAGGTGTTATTTATTGAGCAGCCTTCTTTCTCATGCAAGAGAAATGAATTGCCACAATTGCAATACTTAACATAAAGTGCGTACAGTAAAAGGAGTATTATGAAATAATACTGTAAAAGCATTGATATGGTTTCTTAGCCATATGATACTTTAAAATGGATAAAATATATACATACATAAATATATTGACTAACGTACTCAACTGGTGCTTCTAATCTACGCCTACCCCGGTGTACCTGACCTAAGTCTAATACATGGGAAGGAGTAAGTAAGTAGCAGTTTAAGTTAAGTTGGTTTTTGCCAAGGAATCTGAATCAAGAATTCTCTCAAGGGTTTAGTCAGCTCCGTACCTGGGTAATAGAAAGCAGGAGGTCTGGTGTCTCTCTCTGAGGACTCGATATCCCAGCAACCCGCAAGGGCGGCTGGAAACACCGGAGCTGGATTTTCTCGGCTGGAGAAAAAGACAGCATCTTTCTCAGTGCGTCAAAAAGGGAGGGGCGGCGTCCGTGGGCTCTCGCATCAGCTGGGCTCTCGGGCAAGTAGATAGCCGCTCTGCTCCGAACCACCGTGTGTTTGCTTAAGGCAACATTGGTATATTTATACCTGAAAGGTGCCGGGTTTGACGTAAGGTTGGACATAAGACGTCAATAAAAGATGTCACTAAGAACTGGCCGTTCTTTCAGTGCTCGCAGGAGTTCTAGGACAAATCAAAACAAAAGCATGGGGATTTCCCAGGTTGCTGGACGTTTGGTTTGTTTAAAGAATGTGTTGTATTTTCTAGAAATCTGGGGGAGTAGCCTTGCCGTATTTGGACTGCATGGGCTATTACTAAATGTGGATATGATTCTTATGCCTTTATAAGGATATTATTTATTATAGCCATATAAGTGCATAAATCGGGAATATCGAATTAGGGTCCTAGATAGAAACACAACAGTTACTTTTTACAAACTACGTGAACCAGAGTGCTTAGCATGCACGCGCCCAGTGGGGCGGGACTATGAATTTAAATATTATCTGACTTATCGAATGCGCGATGCCCTCTCTCCCAGATGCGCCATGCCACTGATGAAGGAGAGTGTTCCGAAACGCGTATGGCAACAGAGGTGTAATACCACGCTGACAGAAACTGCCATGTACTTGCTGCTGCCTCCCGAATAAAAAGGTGAAATCAAAAGACATGTGGGTATCCTCATTGCATGAGCAAACTTGTTTAGAATAATTTGTGGCCTGCTCCGGTCACGAGGATAACCCCGCCGCTCCCCAGCGGATCCGTGTGTCTTGTGTGACGGGACACACTAGCAGAACGACGTACCTGTTCGGATTGGGCAGAAGCAAAGCAACAAGGAGTGGTGGTCCTGCCAACGACCCAACGAGAGGTAATAGTTGGAGAGAGAGAGCGAGCACAAACCACTACGGATGTTACTTGCTACAAACTACGTGAACCAGAGTGCTTAGTGCGCACACGCCCAGTGGGGCGGGACTATGAATTTAAATACTATCTGACTTATCGAATGCGCGATGCCCTCTCTCCCAGATGCGCCATGCCACTGATAAAGGAGAGTGTTCCGAAACGTGTATGGCAACAGAGGTGCAATTCCACTCTGACAGAAGCTGCCATGTACTTGCTGCTGCCTCCCGAATAAAAAGGTGAAATCAAACGACGTGTGGGTATCCTCATTGCATGAGCAAACTTGTTTAGAATAATTTGTGGCCTGCTCCGGTCATGAGGATAACCCCGCCGCTCCCCAGCGGATCTGTGTGTCTTGTGTGATGGGACACACTAGCGGAACGACGTACCTGTTCGGATTGGGCACAAGCAAAGAAACAAGGAGTGGTGGTCCTGCCAACGACCCAACGGGAGGTAATAGTTGGAGAGAGAGAGCGAGCACAAACCACTACGGATGTTACTTGCTACAAACTACGTGAACCAGAGTGATTAGCGCGCACACGCCCAGTGGGGCGGGACTATGAATTTAAATACTATCTGACTTATCGAATGCGCGATGCCCTCTCTCCCAGATGTGCCATGCCACTGATAAAGGAGAGTGTTCCGAAACGCGTATGGCAACAGAGGTGCAATTCCACGCTGAAAGAAACTGCCATGTACTTGCTGCTGCCTCCCGAATAAAAAGGTGAAATCAAACGACGCGTGGGTATCCTCATTGCATGAGCAAACTTGTTTAGAATATATATATTTATTACCTACTGGCGATAGCCAGTAGGTATATATAGTTAGGATTTTTTTCCTATGGGATTTTTGAAAATTCTATGTCGAATAACTTTGGCGTTTGAGGATAGAATTGGCTGAAATTTTCAGGAAAATTGAACATTTTGTTTCTGAGCAGCCCCTGAAAATTTGGGGGAGTTTCGTCAAGGGGGGGCCGAGAAAAAAGGGGGGTCCCAAAACATGTTTTTCCCATGCAATTTTCCATAGGGCGGTTGGCCTCACTTTTAGCCTGAACGGCTGAATGGATTTACACCAAACTTGGCAAAATTGTAGGGACTGGTAGCCCGATGTGCCTTTGCTATGTTTCAAGATATAGGCTCCAGTGGTTTTTACGTAAATTAACTTTGAAAAATATATATTGGGCTACATTGGGCTATATATATGTTGGAGCCCAAATGTAGCCCAATGTAGCCCAATGTAGCCCAATGTAGCCCAATGTAGCCCAAAGATGGCCACCACAGACAAAAAAAAACAAATGTAGCCCAAATATCAGCCAGATGTAGCCCAACTATAGCCCAATGACAGAATGTCCCAGAGTGTTCTAAAGAACAACTAGAGTGCTAACAGTCCTACTTATTACAAAGGTATGGCACACCTGAAGCCATCTTGATTGGAATAAAGTGGTAACTCTTAAAACATTTAATTTAAAAAGGAACAAAATGAGTGGGTTCATTTTGCCATAGAAAGTATGATTAGCGAATATATGACGAAATCCCGCATACCATCCGTCCGCAAAAAAAATCCCGCATGTACTATTAGGCCGCAAATTAAAATAACGAAAACTTTTAGAACGAATATGCCTTTAGCATACACTAAACAACTAAACTACCCTAAACCCTAAAACACTACTCCCAGCATGACCCTACACTACACAAACACTACAACACTACCCTAAACCCTAAAACACTACCCCCAGCATAACCCTACACTACGCAAACACTACAACACTACCCAAAACCCTAAAACACTACACCCCAGCATGACCCTACACTACGCAAACACTACAACACTACACTAAACCCTAAAACACTATCCCCAGCATGACCCTACACTACACAAACACTACAACACAACCCTAAACCCTAAAACACTACCCCCAGCATGACCCTACACTACGCAAACACTACAACACAACCCTAAACCCTAAAACACTACCCCCAGCATGACCCTACACTACGCAAACACTACAACACTACCCTAAACCCTAAAACACTACCCCCAGCATGACCCTACACTACGCAAACACTACAACACTACCCAAAACCCTAAAACACTACACCCCAGCATGACCCTACACTACGCAAACACTACAACACTACCCTAAACCCTAAAACACTACCCCCAGCATGACCCTACACTACGCAAACACTACAACACTACCCAAAACCCTAAAACACTACACCCCAGCATGACCCTACACTACGCAAACACTACAACACTACCCTAAACCCTAAAACACTACCCCCAGCATGACCCTACACTACGCAAACACTACAACACTACCCTAAACCCTAAAACACTACCCCCAGCATGACCCTACACTACGCAAACACTACAACACTACCTAAACCCTAAAACACTACCCCCAGCATGACCCTACACTACGCAAACACTACAACACTACCCTAAACCCTAAAACACTACCCCCAGCATGACCCTACACTACGCAAACACTACAACACTACCCTAAACCCTAAAACACTACCCCCAGCATGACCCTACACTACGCAAACACTACAACACTACCCAAAACCCTAAAACACTTCCCCCAGCATGACCCTACACTACGCAAACACTACAACACTACCCAAAACCCTAAAACCCTACCCCCCAGCATGACCCTACACTACGAAAACACTACAACACTACCCCAAACCCTAAAACACTACCCCCAGCATGACCCTACACTACGCAAACACTACAACACTACCCAAAACCCTAAAACACTACCCCCAGCATGACCCTACACTACGCAAACACTACAACACTACCCAAAACCCTAAAACACTACACCCCAGCATGACCCTACACTACGCAAACACTACAATACTACCCAAAACCCTAAAACACTACACCCCAGCATGACCCTACACTACGCAAACACTACAACACTACCCAAAACCCTAAAACACTACCCCCAGCATGACCCTACACTACGCAAACACTACAACACTACCCAAAACCCTAAAACACTACCCCCAGCATGACCCTACACTACGCAAACACTACAACACTACCCTAAACCCTAAAATACTACACCCCAGCATGACCCTACACTACGCAAACACTACAACACTACCCAAAACCCTAAAACACTACCCCCAGCATGACCCTACACTACGCAAACACTACAACACTATCCTAAACCCTAAAACACTACGCCCAGCATGACCCTACACTACGCAAACACTACAACATTACCTACCCTAAACCCTAAAACACTAGCCCCAGCATGACCCTACACTACGCAAACACTACAACACAACCCTAAACCCTAAAACACTACCCCCAGCATGACCCTACACTACGCAAACACTACAACACTACCCTAAACCCTAAAACACTACCCCCAGCATGACCCTACACTACGCAAACACTACAACACAACCCTAAACCCTAAAACACTACCCCCAGCATGACCCTACACTAAACAACCACCACAACTCTACACTACACTAACACAACACTACACTACACAACACTACACTACACTACACAATCACTAACCCACGAAAAAATTAACACAAACCCACTTACCTCTCTCGTCATCGTGGTTTTCACAACGCAAATGCATTTACCATACATGCCTTTAAAACGTAATTCTTTGTAAAGGCATGCGCGATAAATGCACATGCGTTTTGAAAAAATGCGGGATAATGGTATGCGAGGTCAATGACCTTGCCGGATAATGGTATGCGGACTGAAAGTCTGCGGGATAAACAATGCGGGAAAATGGCTGCAAACCATGATTAGCAGCAGACTTCCCTGGTGAGCACTAGCTTTACTACAGTGATCTAATGAGCAACTAGAGTGCTAACATTCAGAATTTATGGCAAATGTGTGACACATCTGAATGCCTTCTTGATAGAACCAAAGTAAACAAGCATTGAAAATGCAATAGATCTCGCCCTCGTTTAAGTTAAAGCCATTCTGTTTGTAATGAGGTGGCTTTTTAGCTTTGCTTTTATTAGTGTTTTTAAAACTTTCATGTAAATAACATGCATATGTATGCATATATGTATATGTATGCATGCATTTATATTTATATAGATATGCAGATTATATATGTTTATACTTTTGGCTATACCTGACGGCTATGCCCTTTACAGGCAGGACAGACAACTACGCAGAGGGGGTGGCATCGCCATTCTTGTTAAAACTCCCTCTCTCTGTGTGATTAAACCTATACCTCTACCCCTATCTCGTGTGGAAGCACTCTATTTTTGCATTACCCCATCTCCCTCAATTTCTTTCTCTGGGATCCTTATTTACAGACCTCCTGGCACCAGGGCCAGCTTTCCTTCTGAACTTATGACTATTCTTGAACCGTATATCGGAAAAACAGCCTTTACCATCTTGGGTGATTTTAATTTTCATTTAGATGAGACCAACTCTAAAGACACTATCTCTCTCGTCGAAACCCTCAAAGCGTGTGACTTCATCCAGCACGTAAATAGTCCTACACATAAGGCAGGACATATTCTTGATGGTCTATTTTCCAACGACGACAGGCTTTCCACTGGCACTCCAATACAGGTGGTCTGGTCCGATCATTTTGCTGTACCATTTGATCTTGACATCCCCGGCACCTGTTCCTCCAATCACAATACCACTCCCTTTATTCTCAGGAGAAACTTAAGGAATATCTCAGATGACACTATTGCCCCTTTGATCTCCACTTCCGAACTTCTAGCTGTCACGGATGCTTCAGAGGCAGCCCAGTCTCTGACTGACTCCATTTCCAAAGCAGTTGAAAATCTTGCCCCCTTATCCCTGTGCTATGTAGCACGCCTTAAACCTACTGCACCCTGGTTCTCTGACCAGCTCAGACTTATGAGACAGGGCTGCAGGAGTAGTGAAAGGAAGTGGAGGAAATCCTGGGACTTAAAAGATAGAGAGGCCCATAAATCCGCACTACGTGCCTACAAATACCAAGTGATAATCAAGAAACAGGAATATTTTTCAAATCTGACCAGCTCTCTTTCTTCTTCAAGAGATCTCTTCAAAATCGCTGACTCTTTATGTTCCCTGCAACTTCCCGACCCAGTAGTCAGTTCCCAACAACTCTGTAACGATATTTCAGACTTCTTTCACAACAAAATACATGACATTCACGTCTCTCTCGAATTCCACCGTCTTGCTCTTGATCATAACACTCCCCCTCTCATATCCAATCTTGATGCACTAGGCAAGGACCCCTCCTGCCTTCTCACAACTTTCCCCTCCCTATCCCTTGAATCTCTGAATTCACTTCTTGACAAAATTAAATCGGCCTCCCCCCTTGATCCGATACCCCTTAAGAAACTGAAAGAGTGTAGAATCCACCTCTCTCCTCTTCTGCTTGACGTCTTAAATAAGGCCATCGCTCAAGGCTCTTTCCCTTCTATTTGGAAGAAGGCAATAGTCAAACCGCTACTTAAGAAGCCGACTCTGGACCCGGCCATGCTGAAAAATTTTAGGCCCATTTCGCTTCTTCCTGCACCCGCGAAGTTGCTTGAGTCGCATTTGAATTTCCATCTATCTGCCTTTCTCGAATCTTCTGAATACCTGGATAACACTCAGCACGGTTTCAGAAAACACCACAGCACAGAGTCCGCCCTTACCTATGTGGTCGATAACATCCGACGCAAGGTGGACTCTGGCCAAACCACGGTCCTAGTTCTGTTGGACCTCACGGCCGCTTTCGACACCCTCTCCCCCGCCATCTTGTCATCTCGGCTAAGGGAGGCGGGTGTCACTGGATCGGCCCTGAGTCTCCTAAATTCCTTCCTGACTGAAAGGGAACAGAGAGTGATGCTTGGGAACCACCTCTCCCCTGCCAAGTCTCTGCAATGTGGGGTGCCACAAGGGTCGGCCTTAAGTCCGACCCTTTTTAACATCTATGTGGCCCCCCTTGCAAGACTTATTAAATCTCAGGGGATGGAGGTGGTATCCTATGCAGACGACACGCAGATTATGGTCTCTCTTGCTCACACCTCGGTTAGTACATCTGCCGCCAGCTTCAGGGTTTGCATGCAGTATGTGGCAGACTGGATGACTATAAACTCCCTGAAGCTGAATGGTGAAAAAACCGAGGTGTTGATATTTGGGAAGAACCAGAATCTGTGGTCGAGCGAGTGGTGGCCCTCTTCTCTTGGCATCTGCCCCACTCCCTCCCTATCTGCCAGAAATCTGGGAGTGATATTTGACACCTCACTCTCTATGTCCCTGCAAGTCAACAGGACCGTTGCTACCTGCTGTGGTGTGATCCGGGTACTCAACAAAATCCGTGGGTACCTTTCCCCCCAGGCGCGTAAACAGGTTGCAGTCGCCCTGGTGGGTTCGAGACTGGATTACTGCAACTCCCTCTATATGGAAGTCAACAAAGGGTTGATCCACCGTTTGCAGACTCTTCAGAACTCTGCAGCACGCTTTGTTTTGAATCTCCCCAAAGCCTCCTCTGCCACCTTAGCCAGGAAGGAGCTTCATTGGCTTCCGGTACAGCACAGAATCGCCTTCAAAATCCTCTGTCTCACCCACAGAGCATTGATGGATGGTCCTGCTAGTGCCATTGGCTCTCTTCTCTCGCGCTATGCCCCCACAAGAAACCTGCGCTCTGCGGGACTCTGTCAACTAGCTGTCCCCCGCATCAAATTTGTCAGATGGGGAGCCAGAGCCTTTTCCGTCGTCGCTCCGCAATTGTGGAACTCCCTCCCCATGGAGATAAAAACTCTCCCTTCCATCGACTCTTTCAAAAAGGCTCTAAAAACGTATTTCTTTAAGAAGGCCTACTCATGATTAAATAGGACTAGGTAGGGCCTTAATTTGCTGTATTTAATCTAGGCGCCTTGACGCCCACTGGGCTAAGTACGCGCGTTACAAGAAACTCCTCATTCATTCATTCATATGTATATTACCTACTGGCGATAGCCAGTGGGTATATATAGTTAGGATTTTTTCTCTATGGGATTTCTGAAAATTGTATGTCTAATAACTTTTGCGTTTGTGGACGGAATTGGCTGAAATTTTCAGGAAAATGGCACAGTTTGTTTCCGAGCAGCCCCTGAAACTTTGGGGGGGTTTCGTCAAGGGGGGGCCGAGAAAAAAGGGGGGTCCCAAAACGCGTTTTTCCCATTCATTTTTCCATAGGGCGGTTGGACTCACTTTTAGCTCGAACGGCTGAATAGATTTACATGAAACTTGGCAAAATTGTAGATATGGTTTGCCCGACGTGCCTTTGCTATGTCTCAATATATGTCCTCCAGTGGATTTTGAGAAATTAACGTTTAAAAAAATATATATATCTGTGACAGCGCTCCGGTTAGCGCCCCGGTTCGCGTACCTGACGCGTAACGGAACTTCGTGAAGCGAAGCTGATTGGCTCTCCGGTGTCTGTCAACATTCTAAACAGTCCGGAGCGGCCGCCATCTTGTCTCTCGGTACGATCGAGAGACAAGATGTGGTGAAAAATGAAGGGGGAAATGAAGGAAAGGGGGCAAGGTAGACCACTCCTGACCCCCTAGGATTGATGAGGGGGATATTAAAGTGCCCCGCGGGGCAAAAAATAAAAAAAAAGTTTTTTTTGCGATTTTACGCCGTAGAGGCGCGTCCCGGTACGCTCACCGGGCAGCTCACCGGGCAGCTAACCGGCAGCGTAGCTGTCAACATTGTAAACAGTCCGGAGCGGCCGCCATCTTGTCTCTCGGTAGGTTCGAGAGACAAGATGTGGTGAAAAAAGAAGGGGGAAATGAAGGAAAGGGGGCAAGGTAAACCCCTCCTGACCCCCTAGGATTGATGAGGGGGATATTAAAGTCCCCCGCGATTTTTCGCGGTAGAGGCGCTTCCCGGTACGCGAACCGGGCAGCTAACCGGCAGCGTAACGGGAGTCCGCCATCTTGTGTTTTTGGAGCGTCCGGTTCGCGTACCGGGTAGCGTCCTGGTAAGCGTAACAAGGGGAAAACCAAGAGAAACAGTAAAAAAAAAATGAAGGGAATAGATTTCCAGCAAACTTGGCAAAATTGTAGGGACTGTTTGTTTGATGTGCCTTTGCAAGGCCTCAAGATATGTGCACGTGTGGATTTTGTCTAATTAAGGTTAAAAAAAATATATATATCTGTAAGCGTGCTCCGGCACGCTTACGTTACGGGTTTTGTTTGCGCTGCAGAGCCGATACGTCACGGTTATGCGACGCGTCATGAGGCGTCTCACGGGGCTACGTGATACGTCACGTAATAAAGAATATATTTTACAGCTATAGATATTAGCTTTTAAAAAAACAATGAAATTCACTGAAAAAACCATAGGTTATAGACCATATATAGTTAGGAATTTGCATTTACAAAACCTTGAAAATTCACTGAAAAAACCATAGGTTAGAGACCATATATAGTTAGCTGGACATTTTATTGACATAAAACCAATGAAATTCCATATATAGTTAGTTGCACTAACTATATATCGCGCACCCGCAATCCACTGCTGATGATGTCACATATTACATCATTCATGACATGGTCAGTGACATCACTGATGACATCACTGATAACATCTCAAATGACATCACTGATGACATCACTGATGACATCTCAAATGACATCACTGATGACATCATGACACACCAATACCAGTTACTACATACGCACTCCCTGATTCCTATGTCTACACACACATTCACTCATTCACCCATACAATCACTCATACATACAGTCACTCATTATTACAACACTATCATATGCACTCATACACCTATGCAGACACTCACACACTGCCACTCATCCATGGAGTTACTCACACACCTAGTCAGTCCTGTAAAGAATCAATCACACTTCCATTTCCTCATCTATACAGTTAAACACAGAACACCATACTTCAGTGACATCACTGATGACATCACTGATGACATCTCAAATGACATCACTGATGACATCTCAAATGACATCACTGATGACATCATGACACACCAATACCAGTTACTACATACGCACTCACTGATTCCTACGTCTACACACACATTCACTCATTCACCCATACAATCACTCATACATACAGTCACTCATTATTACAACACTATCATATGCACTCATACACCTAGTCAGTCCTGTGAAGAATCAATCACACTTCGATTTCCTCATCTATACAGTTAAACACAGAACACCATACTTTTCACACATATACTAACATATACTTACTCTCTTATACAATCACTGATACAAGTACACATTGATATGCACAGAGTCACACACCTCCCAGCCAGCCACACACACACTCAGTCTTCCATACATCCACTCATTCTTCAATATGTAAAACATATTTAAACTTTACAAAAACACACAGACACTAGAAGATGTCATCAGTGATGTCATTTGAGATGTCATCAGTGATGTCATCAGTGATGTCATTTGAGATGTCATCAGTGATGTCATCAGTGATGTCACTGACCATGTCATGAATGATGTAATATGTGACATCATCAGCAGTGGATTGCGGGTGCGCGATATATAGTTAGTGCAACTAACTATATATGGAATTTCATTGGTTTTATGTCAATAAAATGTCCAGCTAACTATATATGGTCTCTAACCTATGTTTTTTTCAGTGAATATATATATATATATATATATATCTATATATATTAACCAACTCCTCCTTCTCCAGGAAAAAATGGGTCGCACACCCAGGGCAGTACTTAATCTTGATTTTTATTTGTATTCAGGCATACAAAAGGCTGACAGCGCGTATATTGATCTACGCGTTTCGGTGTATCGCCACCTTGCTCACGATCAACGGGTCAACCCGCTCCCAATGTTTTTAAATGTTCTACACAATTCTCAGTGACCATTTCCTGTCACATGATTTCCTGCCAGGAATTCTGGTAGTTGTAGTTATGTTCCTGCTGTTGTTGGTCGTGGGTATATGTATGTTAATTCATTTTTCATTCATTTTTCTGCACATTATTTTGGTCCATTTTCCTTTGATTTCAAGGTCTTTCCTGCCTTCCAATAGGCTGTGGTCTATTGTGTATCATTTTCTTTCACAATATTATTTACGTCTGTGATGATTTTCAGATTTCTACCCATTGCTATTTTATGTTATTAATTGCATAACGTTTCATAGCACTTATAAATGGACATAAAGTTCTTCCGATTGGTTCAACCCGTGGGGGTGCAGTGTTCTCAGGTTTAGAATAAATCTAGATTCAGTTTGCCGCAATTTTCTCTCCCGATCTCCTCCACGATCTCCCTTTGGAATTGTCTCAATGCCATAAAATTTCAGTTTTTGCCAATCTCCTTTGTGGAATTGTTCCATATGTTTGGCTATGGCATTGGAACGGTCTTTATGGATCGTTGCCCTCATGTGTTGTAAAATCCTGTTCTTCAATTCAACTGTGGTGCTTCCCACATACATCATGGGGCATGGACATTCTACTATGTATACTGTAAATGGTGTTTTGCAGGTTATACATTGTTTTATTTGCCATTTCTTTTTGTTTGCTAGAACGATCTCCTACATTGGTTTAGCAATTTGACAGACTTTGCACGAATGACATTTGACAAATCCCTTTGTTTTCAGCCAGTCATCCTTTCTCTTTTTTTTAAAATGACTGTGTATCATATAGTCCTTCAAGTTTCTTGCACGTCTGTACGTTATTACAGGATGATTTCCCATAATCTCTTTGGCAGTGTTATCCAATTGGAGTAATTTCCAGTTCTTTCTCAGTATTTTCGCTATTTGATTACTTTCTTGTGAGAAGTCAGTAATCATTCTGATTTGTTGCTTTTGCTCATCTTTCTTGGTTCTTTTCAAACAATCCTCTCGGGATTTTTGATTTGCTCGCTCCCAACATTTTTCCACCACTTTGGGGGTATATTTTCTTTTAACAAATCTTTCCATTGTTGATTTGCTATTCTTCTCCCATTGGTCTTGTTCACTGCAAATTCTCCGAATTCTCAGGAATTCTCCATAGGGAATACTGTTTAGCAGTGACTTTTGGTGGAACCTGGTTGCCTCAAGCGTTGAATTCGTAGAAGTGGATTTCCTATGCAGAGTTGTATGCACCTGCTCATTCTTAATGTAGATTTCTGTGTCTAAAAAGATGACTCTGTCTTTACTGATGGTATAAGTAAACTTTAGATTTTTAGTACTGTGGTTCAGTATATGGAAATATTCCTGAAATTCTTTTTCTGTTCCATCCCATATGATTAAAAGGTCATCTATAAATCTTTTCGAGCTGATGACTTTGTTGACTGCCATCTCATTAGGGATGTTCCAGGCTATCTCTTGCTCCCACCATCCCATCACTAAACATGCGTAACTGGGACTGAAGGCAAATCCCATCGCAGTTTGCTGCGTTGTCTGAAAATTTCATCTCCAAAGGTGAAGATATTGTCCTCTAAGCAAGTCGAGATCATTTGTAACAACATTTTGTTATGATGTTTGTATTGTAGACTTCTCTCATCTAGAAAATACTCACATGCTTGTTTTCCCATCTCATTATCAATATTGGTATATAGACCAACAACACCCATCGCGATAAGATGATATGAATCATGCCAAGGCGTGTTTTGTAGGATTCGTAAAACGTCACTTGTGTCTTGAATATAGAAATTCAAGTTTTCCACATAAGGTTTCAGAAAGTGGTCTATGTATTCTGCCATTGGTTCCAGTAATGATCCTTTCGCGGAGACAGTTGGTTATCCAGGGTTTTTTTTCTGATCTTTATGTATTTTGGGCAAAAAATACATTGTTGCCATTACCGGATGTGTTACAGTTAGAAATCTCTTTTCCATTTCATCAATTAAGCCATCATTTTCCCATTCTGATAATTTCACATAAATTTTTGATTTTATTTCCAAGATAGGATTTTGTTTTATTCTTTCATAGTATCTCGTGTCTTTAAGTTGTCGATACGCTTCATTCATGTAGGCAATGCGATCCCAGATGATCACATTTCCGCCTTTGTCGGCTATTTTGATTTCAATCCAGTCGTCTTCTGCTAAGTTTTTTAATGCCTCACGTTCTTCTTTTGTTAGGTTATCATTGTCTTTGTTCCATTTTAATTTGTACAGGTCTTGTATTACTGATTCCTGAAATAAATCAATTTTGTTCCCTGGCCCTATTTGTGGGTAAAATTTAGATTTGGGCTTTTTCCCACTTAAGCCTGCCCCACTTTGAGTTACCACCTGTGTCAATGTCAAATCCTCCTCAGATGTCGAATCCAAGTTCATCAAGGTTAAAAAACCCACAGTGTCTTTCAATTGCAAATTCTCTGCATCTGTTTCGGCTTGGCCTTTTGATCTTTCCTTCAAAGTACGTTCTTTAAAGGCTTTTGCCAATTTAATTTTTCTCACATATAAATATAGATCAATCCTGACCTGTGCTAAATTCATATGGCTTTTTGGACAAAAGTTTATTCCTCTCTTTAATAGCTTGATTTCGATAGGACTCAAATGTCTATCCGATAAATTCACCACTTGTAGCTCATCCGATCTTATTTCCTCCTCTGGCGCATAGTCCTTGTTTCTACTCCCGTTCGTTCTTTCACCACACTTGTTTCTTTTGCCTCTTCTGATGTGTTTCTCCCTAGCCATTGCCTTCCTTTTCCTCTTGTTCTTCGTGGTTGAAACTGTGGGACTGGGCGATTTTGCTCCCAGTATTTTTGATGCAGCATGAGGCGCATGTCCCCTAAAAAAGACACCTTTCTGGATTCATCAATTTCATTCCCTTCCAATTGGTCTGCTGAGCCTAGAGATGATGCTGTGCTTGACATACTCGACATGCTTGCCCATGTCATTTGTTCTTTTAATCCATCAAACTTTCTTGAGAAGGTAAAGATACGGCCTTCCGCATAGTCTTTGGTGTCACGAATGAACTTTGAATGTTTGCGGTCCCTTACAATATCTTCATGTTTTTCAATTTGAGTTTCTAGTTCCTCTTTGAATTTGGTAAGTTCTGGGGTTAATTTCAATGTGGAGATTTCTTCTTCAATTTCCTTAAGTTGGATTATCAATTTTTCCAGGGAGATATCGATATGCTTGATTAAAATTTGAATCGGACCCAACGAATAACGTAATATGAAATCGCCCCATTCCTGCAATAGGTCGTTTGTTGCATCCTGGTTGTTTGGTATTAATAATATGCGTAATCCTCTGGGGACACGTTCTACTTCCAGATATTTCTTTAATGTTATTAGTTCCCATGACTTATTGATTTCCTTACGACTTAATTTCTCCCAAGTTTTCAATTTGCTTCGCGCATCCGTTTTCCCTGAGGTAGTCGCTGCACTTGCCCCACTCTCGGTGCTCGCTTTCTCGAACATATCCGTTACAAATACATTCCTTTTGGCAGCTCTTTGTTCCATTATCGTGCTGTCCTTTTTTTGCCTTGAATATAGATCGTCAAAAGTTGCACCGTTAGATTTTGCCTTGGTCGGTAATTTCCGATTAACTTCTAGTACTCTTTGTTGCCGCTCGTTTCTAGGTTGAAACTGACTGCGGATTTGCAACTGCGTTATCGGACCCTCCGAAGCTTAGCCGAATGCGTGCTCGCTTTTCCAATCTCACAGCGTTTTCAGTCATACATCACGCTTACCCGGACTTGCTGTGTGTGTCATCCGATCCCGTGATGTATTGTTCGCTGCTTCGTGTTTTTCGGCGGTCACTGCTACCGGTAACATATCCACCAAACTCGGTTCACTTTTCCGGCAATGCAGCGCTCAATGCTGGTGCGATTCCCCTGCGGCTGAACCACGCCGCTGTACATTAACCAACTCCTCCTTCTCCAGGAAAAAATGGGTCGCACACCCAGGGCAATACTTAATCTTGATTTTTATTTGTATTCAGGCATACAAAAGGCTGACAGCGCGTATATTGATCTACGCGTTACGGTGTATCGCCACCTTGCTCACGATCAACGGGTCAACCCGCCCCCAATGTTTTTAAATGTTCTACACAATTCTCAGTGACCATTTCCTGTCACATGATTTCCTGCCAGGAATTCTGGTAGTTGTAGTTTTGTAGTCATGAGTGTTATATTTAGCTGGACATTTCACTCGTACAAAACCATAGAAATTCCTCCTGTATAGTTAGTTGTGCTAACTATAACTCGCTCACCCGCAATGCACTGCTGATGATGTCCCATATTACATCATTCATGACATGGTCAGTGACATGACTGATGACATCACTGATGACTTATTAAATGACATCACTGATGTCATCATCCAGTAAATGTGGTTTTGTTTGAAATTTAAATATTTATTATATATATATATATTCCAATCTGTATTGAAGATTGAGTGGATATATAACTGTCTGAATGGAGGATTTAGTAGCTGTCTGACTGTTTAAGTGAGTAATTAAATGTGTCTCACTAAATATATGGGTTAGTAACCAAACAATGTGAATGTGTGTATCACTGCATAACCTGCTGCATCAATTGGTCACTAACTACATGAGTGTCTATATTAGTCATTGATTAGTTGGCTGAGTATTTGTAAGGGAGACTGAGTGTATCTGTGGTTGGGTGGGGGAGTTGTAACTCTATGCATAGATGTGTGAGTGGTTGATTGTCTAGGCATATTAGTTTAGGAGTGTTTATGGAAATAGTTGTTTGGGTGTCTAAGTGTGATTATTTGTGTGTTGATAAGTGAATATATGTGTCAGTGGTACATCTCTGATAAAGTAGAAAAATAAAAGGCATTGTATATGAGAGTTGGTGTGTATATAAATAAGTATACGTAAGAGTCAGTGATTGTGAGAGTAACTGTATGAATGAGTGTATAATTGTAATAGTGATTTTTTAACATAGTAACTATGATTTACTATGTGCATGTATACATCAGATGTTGTGTGTATAACTGTGTAGGTAAGTGAATGTAAGTGAGGTTGATTATTTTCATGAGTGCGTAGCATCACTGCATAACCGACTAGGATGACTTCTGATGTGTCAATGTCTATAGAGGTGTATGAGTACATTTAATAGTGTTACCATTGATCAGTGACTGCATGTATAAGTGATTCTGTGGGTGAATGGATAGTTGTGTGTGCAGACTTAGGAATCAGTGAGTGTGTATGTAGTAACTGGTATGTGTGTGTCAATGCTTTCAAATATGGTACTCTGTATTTTACAGTGAGTGATCGAAGGTTATACTAGTGTGTGATGAGGTGTATCAGATTGTCACAGGGATGATGTCATCAGTGATGTCATCAGTGATGTCATTTGAGATGTCATCAGTGATGTCACTGACCATGTCATGAATGATGTAATATGTGACATCATCAGCAGTGCATTGTGGGCGTGCGAGTTGTAGTTAGCACAACTAACTATAACGGAGGAAATGTTATGGTTTTGTACAAGTGAAATGTCCAGCTAACTATAATACTCATGAAACCTATGCTTTTTTCAGTGAATTTCAAAGGTTTTTTAAATGCTAATTCCTAAATATAACGTCTCTGAAACTTTTGTTTTTTTCAGTGAATTTCAAAGGTTTTTTAAATGCTAATTTCTAACTATAATATCTCTGAAATCTATGGTTTTTTCAATGAATTTCAAAGGTTTTTTAAATGCTAATTTTTAAGTGCAATAGTAGTTATACCTATTTTTTTGTACTGAATTTCTACCGTTTTTTAACAGTTTATTTATAAATATTTTATTTATTAAACATTATATATTTTGCTGAGAATTGCAAAAAAAATTATAAAACTGAAATATTGTTTTATTATTTTGTTTTTTGTATTTTAATATATTTATATAATTTTCGTGTTTAATTTTTTTGTTCACATTTTTTGGGGGAGTTGCGCACCCAAAGCGTACCTACCGCAGCGGGTCCATGGATTCTAGCTGCCATTTTGGAAAAGTCATGAAGGATCCACGTATGGTGAGCAACGAGTGCGTGTTTTTTTTCAGTTACGTCATATAAGTACAATGTTACGTGGTGTGCGCAACCGGTATGCCACCGGTTCACGACTCCTGCTCCCGCGCATTTGCCATACATGTGTATTACGGTAAGAGACGCTTGCGCGGTGGCGGGCCCCACTTGACGTCATATACATGCTGGTGCATGCTGGGTGCGCGACTCCCCTGAAATTTTTTATGTTCTAAAATTATATGTACGTGTCTTTAATGTACATATTAGGGCAAAAGATTATCTAAGGTATTCATATAAATAATATATTTCTACTTGTAATAAACGTATATTATTTTTAAATATATTTTCGCAAAGTCACGTCGGGTGCGCACTTCGTGAGCGCACGGTGCGCGGTTCCCTTGTGTTCATAACATTTCCCACTGTAACTATTGAAGGACCCCACCCATTTTAATTATTCTGTTTTGAGCAGTTGATGAGAGACTTCTCTTCTTCTTCCAGAGCTGGTTTTGGAACTTTTTTGGTGTTTTTAAAAAATTGCATTGGAGAAATGGAATCTGGTTCGCAAGCTGCTCATCATTCTTCCGATAAAGATATCTTGGAGGAAGATCAGCCAAAGCATAGGCCTGAATCAGTGGTATGGAAATTTTTCACCTTTCCTGCCGGAGAAAAAAAGGTCAACGCAAGAAAAGTCACATGCTTGCTGTGTGACAGGGTCCTGTTGCTAGGCAGTGACAAGAAATACTCCTGTGGAACAGCGAGTATGTATAAACATCTGCAGACCATTCACCCGAAGAATCTGGCATGAGAAGAAATGAGGCGTGCAGCAAAAAATCCACCACCAGGCATTGCTAGCATCAACCTCAGCACCACCAGTAGACATTTGCCCAGAATTTGCTTTTCTGCAACAGGACTGCACTAAGTGCAAAACCATCACCTGTTAGGGTGAAGAGTCAGTGGACACTATTTGTGCAGCTCAACGGAACCACAAATGCAATGTTTTTTTTTTGTTTTTTTTTGGAATGATGTTGAAGTCCAAAAGCTAACTGTTTACTTAGTTCCTTTTTTTTTAAATTTTTAAAAAACACCAAAAAAAGTGCAAAATTGTTAAAAAACTACAAAAAAAATAGAAAAAAAAAAAAAGTTCAGAACTACCTTATCTGATTTAAAAAAAAGAACTATAATTGTATGGTAGTGTCTGAAAGTTTGGTTCAATGTATGTATAGAGCATGCTTGACTGAAATAATGCATTAGTACTGTATGGTGAATTTATAGGGGCAGATCTATGAGGAAGTGCTGCAGCGTGACACTGCAAGCCCTTTAGCTGCACCGCGCTGCGGCACTTTTGAAGCACAGGGATGTGACATATTTACATGAATATCTTGCAATTCTGTGCTCTCTCTGCACTAGCACACAAACTGCAGCCATACAGTGATGCAGGCACCCTTGCACCATGGTGCAAGGATATCTATGTCGTGGGGAGATTGTTATTGTGCAGGAAGGGACTACTTCCTGCACAAAAACAATCACTAAAGAAATTTTCCTCCTTCAATGTGTGCTGTGGAATGCAGCATGCATTGAAAGAAGAAAAAACAAGGAGGAATGAAAAAATTTCTCCTTGTTAGGCCTCGCTACACCACCTCTAGGGTGGCGCACCATTCACACGTAGCTACAGATTTACACTTTCTCGTAAGCCTTGAGATGTGTTATTCCATGGGTGTTGTGTGGGAACAGACACAACAACACCCATGGAACGCCTCTTCAATGCATTATCTTCGCTTTCTGCCCGCCCGTTATTTAAAAAACACCCGATGTTCGCCGTCGCTTTGCTGCACGCTCCCGTCGCCGGTAATTGTTACCTCAGCTCCGGAGCAATCTCCTCATAGACGCAGTGGCAGAGACTTTCAGGCGCGTAGCTCAGCTGTCCTGCCAATCGGCGGCCGCCATCTTAGCTAGCACTGTCCTCAGCTCTCATCCGCTCCGGGGGTCGTTTCTCCGCCAATTCCAGTCGCATTTTCTTTCAACTGGACTCCGCAGTTGCACCTTGCATTCCGATGCATGATTCTGTCATCAGCGCCTTTAATGCTGCCGTTTTTGCAGTTTTATCATGCAGGACATGCGTCCGTCCGGCGGAGCTGTCTATTCAGCCAGCCATCCCCCAGTGCGCCCTCTGCGCCAGCTTCTCTGCTTAGAGCCAGAGAACAAGGTCATCAGAGCTGCTCTAGAGGCAGAGAACCAGATCAGCAGAGCTGCTCTAGAGCCAGAGAACCAAGTCAGCAGAGCTGCTTTAGAGCCATAGAACCAGGCCAGCAGAGCTGCTTTAGAGCCAGAGAACCAGGTCATCAGAGGTGCCCTAGAGCCTAAGAACCAGGTCCGTAGAGCTGCTCCAGAGCCAGAGAACCAGGTCAGCAGAGCTGCTGTAGAGCCAAAGCAACCACGTCAGCAGAGCTGCTTTAGAGCCAGAGAACCAGGTCAGCAGAGCTGGTGTAGAGCCAGAGTACCAGATTAGCAGAGCTGCTCTATAGCCTAAGAACCAGGTCAGCAGAGCTGCTCTAGAGCCAGAGAACCAGGGCAGCAGACCTGTTGTAGAGCCAGAGAAACCAGGTCAGCAGAGCTGCTTTAGAGGGAGAGAACCAGGTCAGCAGAGCTGTTTTAGAGCCAGAGAACCAGGTCAGCAGAGCTGCTTTAGAGCCAGCGAACCAGGCCAGCAGAGCTTCTCAAGTCGATACTGACTGACTGACACTGACTGATTGACACTGACTGACACTGATTGACTGACACTGACTGAACCTGATTAACTGACACTGACTGACTGACACTGATTGACTGACACAGACTGACTGACACTAATTAACTGACACTGACTGACTGACACCGATTGACTGACACTGACTGACACTGACTGACTACTCTCTGCTACTACTCACTCTTTACTACTCCCTGCTACTCTCTCTATTACTCACTCTCTACTGCTCACTCTCTACTACACTCTCTCTACTACTCACTCACTACTACTCACTCTCTACTCATCTCTACTACTCTACTACTCTCTACCACTCACTCTCTACTACTCACACTCTACTTACCTATTATTCTCTACTACTACTCTCTACTACAATCTCTCTACTACTCACTCTCTACTACTCTCTACTATTCACTCTCTACTACTCACTCTCTACTACTCTCTCTCTAACACTCACTATTTACTACTCACTTGCTACTACTCTCTACTACTCACTATGTACTACTCTCTACTACTCTCTACCACTCACTCTCTACTACTCACTCTCTACTACTCTCTCTCTACTACTCTCTCTCCACTACTCTCTCTACTACTCTCTACTACTCAATCTCTACTACTCTCTCTCTACTACTCACTCTCTACTATTCAATCTCCACTACTCACTCTACTACTCACTCTCTACTACTCTCTACTACTCACTCTTTCCTACTCACGCTCTACTATTCACTCTCTACTACTCACTCTCTACTACTCTACTACTCTCCACTACTCTCACTACTACTCACTCTGTACTACTCACTCTGTACTATACACTCTCTAGTACTCTACTACTTGCTTTCACTCTCTCTACTACTCACTCTCTACTACTCTCTACTACTCACTCTACTACTCTTTACTACTCTGTACCACTCACTCTCTACTACTTCCTACAACTCTCTCTCTACTACTCTCTCTCTACTACTCACTCTGCTACTCTCTACTACTATCTCTCAACTACTCACTCTCTACTACTCTCCACTACTCACTCTCTACTACTCACTCTCTACTACTCGCTCTCTATTACTCACTCTCCACTACTCACTCTCCACCACTCACTCTCTACTAGTCACTCTTTACTACTCTCTACTACTTACTCTACTACTCTCTCTCTCTACTACTCTCTCTACAACTCACTCTCTACTACTCTCTCTACTACTCACTCTCTACTACTCACTCTCTACTACACACTCTCTATTACTTGCTCTCTACTACTCACTCTCCACTACTCCACTACTTCTTACTACTCTCTCCTACTTACTCTCTACTACTCACTCTCTACTACTCTCTACTACTCACTCTCTACTACTCTCTTTCTACTACTCACTATCTACTACTCTCTACTACTCACTCTCTACTACTCTCTCTCTATTACTCTCTACTGCTCACTCTACTACTCCCTCTCTACTACTCTCTCTTTGCTACTCACTCTCTACTACTCACGCTCTACTACTCTCTATGAACACATTCTCTACTACTCACTCTCTACTATTCACTCTCTACTACTCACTCTCTATTATTCTCTACTACTCACTCTCTACTACGCTCTACTACTCACTCTCTACTACTCACTTTACTACTCTCTACTAATCACTCTCTACTACTCACTCTCTACTATTCTCTCTCTAATACTCACTCTCTACTACTCACTTGCTACTACTCTCTACTACTCACTCTCTACTACTCACTCTCTACTACTCACTCTACTACTCTCTACTACTCACTCTCTACTACTCTCTACTACTATCTCTACTACTCACTCTACTACTCTCTACTACTCAATCTCTACTACTTACTCTCTATTACTTGCTCTCTACTACTCACTTTCCACTACTCTATACTTCTCACTATCTACTACTCTCTACTACTCACTCTCTACTACTCCACTACTCTCTACTACTCACTCTACTACTCTCTACTACTTACTCTGTACTACTCACTCTCTACTACTCTCTACTGCTCACTCTACTACTCCCTCTCTACTACTCTCTCTTTGCTACTCACTCTCTACTGCTCACTCTCTACTACTCTCTACTACACACTCTCTACTACTCACTTTCTACTCTCTATCATTCACTCTCTACTACT
This sequence comes from Lissotriton helveticus, assembly GCF_964261635.1. Classification (NCBI taxonomy): domain Eukaryota; kingdom Metazoa; phylum Chordata; class Amphibia; order Caudata; family Salamandridae; genus Lissotriton; species Lissotriton helveticus. Next base: position 577,717,591 of record NC_136065.1, read on the forward strand.
CCCTCTATAATACTCTATTACTCTCTACTACTCTCTACTACTCACTCTCAACTACTCTCAACTACTCACTCTCTATTACTCTCTCTAATACTTACTCTCTACTGCTCACTTGCTCCTACTCTGTATTACTCACTCTCTACTACTCACTCTACAACTCTATACTACTCACTTTACTACTCTCTACTACTCAGTCTCTACTACTCTCTACTACTATCTCTCTACTACTCTCTGCTATTTACTCTATACTACTCAGTCTCTACTACTCTCTACTACTCTCTTTTACTACTCTCTACTACTCTCTACTATTCAGTCTCTACTACTCACTCTCTACTACTCTCTACTACTATCTCTCTACTACTCTACTATTTACTCTCTTCTACTACTCACTCTACTACTCTCAACTACTCACTCTCTACTACTCACTCTCTATTAATCTCTAATACTCACTCTCTAGTACTCACTTGCTACTACTATCTACTACCCACTCTCTGCTGATCACTCTCTACTACTCACTCTACTACTCTCTACCACTCACTCTCTACTACTCTACTACTCACTCTCTACTACTCTCTCTCTCTACTACTCACTCTCGACTACTCTCTCGAACACTCACTCTCTACTACTCACTTGCTACTACTCTCTACTACTCACTCTCTACTACTCACTCTCTACTACTCACTCTCTACTACTCTCTACTACAATCTCTACTACTCACTCTTCTACTCTCTACTACTCAATCTCTACTACACACTATCTACTACTTACTCTCTATTACTTGCTCTCTACTACTCACTCTCCACTACTCTATACTTCTCACTATCTACTACTCTCTACTACTCACTCTCTACTACTCCACTACTCTCTACTACTCACTCTCTACTACTCTCTACTACTTACTCTGTACTGCTCACTCTCTACTACTCTCTCTCTACTACTCTCTACTGCTCACTCTACTACTCCCTCTCTACTACACTCTACTACTCTCTCTTTGCTACTCACTCTCTACTGCTCACTCTACTACTCTCTCTCTACTACTCTCTCTCCACTACTCTCTCTACTACTCTCTACTACTCAATCTCTACTACTCTCTCTCTACTACTCACTCTCTACTATTCAATCTCCACTACTCACTCTACTACTCACTCTCTACTACTCTCTACTACTCACTCTTTCCTACTCACGCTCTACTACTCACTCTCTACTACTCACTCTCTACTACTCTACTACTCTCCACTACTCTCACTACTACTCACTCTGTACTACTCACTCTGTACTATACACTCTCTAGTACTCTACTACTTGCTTTCACTCTCTCTACTACTCTCTCTCTACTACTCTCTACTACTCAATCTACTACTCTTTACTACTCTGTACCACTCACTCTCTACTACTTCCTACAACTCTCTCTCTACTACTCTCTCTCTACTACTCACTCTGCTACTCTCTACTACTATCTCTCAACTACTCACTCTCTACTACTCTCCACTACTCACTCTCTACTACTCACTCTCTACTACTCGCTCTCTATTACTCACTCTCCACTACTCACTCTCCACCACTCACTCTCTACTAGTCACTCTTTACTACTCTCTACTACTTACTCTACTACTCTCTCTCTCTACTACTCTCTCTACAACTCACTCTCTACTACTCTCTCTACTACTCACTCTCTACTACTCACTCTCTACTACACACTCTCTATTACTTGCTCTCTACTACTCACTCTCCACTACTCCACTACTTCTTACTACTCTCTCCTACTTACTCTCTACTACTCACTCTCTACTACTCTCTACTACTCACTCTCTACTACTCTCTCTCTACTACTCACTATCTACTACTCTCTACTACTCACTCTCTACTACTCTCTCTCTATTACTCTCTACTGCTCACTCTACTACTCCCTCTCTACTACTCTCTCTTTGCTACTCACTCTCTACTACTCACGCTCTACTACTCTCTATGAACACATTCTCTACTACTCACTCTCTACTATTCACTCTCTACTACTCACTCTCTATTATTCTCTACTACTCACTCTCTACTACGCTCTACTACTCACTCTCTACTACTCACTTTACTACTCTCTACTAATCACTCTCTACTACTCACTCTCTACTATTCTCTCTCTAATACTCACTCTCTACTACTCACTTGCTACTACTCTCTACTACTCACTCTCTACTACTCACTCTCTACTACTCACTCTACTACTCTCTACTACTCACTCTCTACTACTCTCTACTACTATCTCTACTACTCACTCTACTACTCTCTACTACTCAATCTCTACTACTCTCTACTACTATCTCTACTACTCACTCTACTACTCTCTACTACTCAATCTCTACTACTTACTCTCTATTACTTGCTCTCTACTACTCACTTTCCACTACTCTATACTTCTCACTATCTACTACTCTCTACTACTCACTCTCTACTACTCCACTACTCTCTACTACTCACTCTACTACTCTCTACTACTTACTCTGTACTACTCACTCTCTACTACTCTCTACTGCTCACTCTACTACTCCCTCTCTACTACTCTCTCTTTGCTACTCACTCTCTACTGCTCACTCTCTACTACTCTCTACTACACACTCTCTACTACTCACTTTCTACTCTCTATCATTCACTCTCTACTACTCACTCTATAATACTCTATTACTCTCTACTACTCTCTACTACTCACTCTCAACTACTCTCAACTACTCACTCTCTATTACTCTCTCTAATACTTACTCTCTACTGCTCACTTGCTCCTACTCTGTATTACTCACTCTCTACTACTCACTCTACAACTCTATACTACTCACTTTACTACTCTCTACTACTCAGTCTCTACTACTATCTCTCTACTACTCTCTGCTATTTACTCTATACTACTCAGTCTCTACTACTCTCTACTACTCTCTTTTACTACTCTCTACTACTCTCTACTATTCAGGCTCTACTACTCACTCTCTACTACTCTCTACTACTATCTCTCTACTACTCTACTATTTACTCTCTTCTACTACTCACTCTACTACTCTCAACTACTCACTCTCTACTACTCACTCTCTATTAATCTCTAATACTCACTCTCTAGTACTCACTTGCTACTACTATCTACTACCCACTCTCTGCTGATCACTCTCTACTACTCACTCTACTACTCTCTACCACTCACTCTCTACTACTCACTCTCTACTACTCTCTCTCTCTACTACTCACTCTCGACTACTCTCTCGAACACTCACTCTCTACTACTCACTTGCTACTACTCTCTACTACTCACTCTCTACTACTCACTCTCTACTACTCACTCTCTACTACTCTCTACTACAATCTCTACTACTCACTCTTCTACTCTCTACTACTCAATCTCTACTACACACTATCTACTACTTACTCTCTATTACTTGCTCTCTACTACTCACTCTCCACTACTCTATACTTCTCACTATCTACTACTCTCTACTACTCACTCTCTACTACTCCACTACTCTCTACTACTCACTCTCTACTACTCTCTACTACTTACTCTGTACTGCTCACTCTCTACTACTCTCTCTCTACTACTCTCTACTGCTCACTCTACTACTCCCTCTCTACTACACTCTACTACTCTCTCTTTGCTACTCACTCTCTACTGCTCACTCTCTACTACTCTCTACTACACACTCTCTACTACTCACTCTCTACTCTCTACTATTCACTCTCTACTACTCACTCTATAATACTCTATTGCTCTCTACTACTCACTCTCTACTAATCTCTACTACTCACTCTCAACTACCCACTCCATACTACTCACTCTACTACTCTCAACTACTCAATCTCTACTACTCTCTCTCTACTAATCACTCTCTACTATTCAATCTCCACTACTCACTCTACTACTCACTCTCTACTACTCTCTACTACTCACTCTTTACTACTCACTCTCTACTACTCACTCTCTACTACTCTACTACTCTCCACTACTCTCACTACTACTCACTCTGTACTACACACTCTCTAGTACTCTACTACTTGCTTTCACTCTCTCTACTACTCACGCTCTACTATTCTCTACTACTCATTCTACTACTCTTTACTACTCTGTACCACTCACTCTCTACTACTTCCTACAACTCTCGCTCTACTACTCTCTCTCTACTACTCACTCTGCTACTCTCTACTACTATCTCTCAACTACTCACTCTCTACTACTCTCCACTACTCACTCTCTACTACTCACTCTCTACTACTCGCTCTCTATTACTCACTCTCTACTACTCACTCTCCACCACTCACTCTCTACTAGTCACTCTTTACTACTCTCTACTACTTACTCTACTACTCTCTCTCTACTACTCTCTCTACAACTCACTCTCTACTACTGTCTCTACTACTCACTCTCTACTACTCACTCTCTACTACACACTCTCTATTACTTGCTCTCTACTACTCACTCTCCACTACTCCACTACTCCCTACTACTCTCTCCTACTTACTCTCTACTACTCACTCTCTACTACTCTCTACTACTCACTCTCTACTACTCTCTCTCTACTACTAACTATCTACTACTCTCTACTACTCACTCTCTACTACTCTCTCTCTATTACTCTCTACTGCTCACTCTACTACTCCCTCTCTACTACTCTCTCTTTGCTACTCACTCTCTACTACTCTCTCTCTACTACTCTCTATGAACACATTCTCTACTACTCACTCACTACTACTCACTCTCTACTACTCACTTTACTACTCTCTACTAATCACTCTCTACTACTCACTCTCTACTATTCTCTCTCTAATACTCACTCTCTACTACTCACTTGCTACTACTCTCTACTACTCACTCTCTACTACTCACTCTACTACTCTCTACTACTCTCTACTACTCACTCTCTACTACTCTCTACTACTATCTCTACTACTCACTCTACTACTCTCTACTACTCAATCTCTACTACACACTATCTACTACTTACTCTCTATTACTTGCTCTCTACTACTCACTCTCCACTACTCTATACTTCTCACTATCTACTACTCTCTACTACTCACTCTCTACTACTCCACTACTCTCTACTACTCACTCTCTACTACTCACTCTCTACTACTCTCTACTACTTACTCTGTACTACTCACTCTGTACTACTCTCTCTGCTACTCTCTACTGCTCACTCTACTACTCCCTCTCTACTACTCTCTATTACTCTCTCTTTGCTACTCACTCTCTACTGCTCACTCTCTACTACTCTCTACTACACACTCTCTACTACTCACTTTCTACTCTCTACTATTCACTCTCTACTACTCACTCTATAATACTCTATTACTCTCTACTACTCTCTACTACTCACTCTCAACTACTCTCTGCTACTCACTCCCTACTACTCACTCTACTACTTTCAACTACTCACTCTATATTACTCTCTCTAATACTTACTCTCTACTGCTCACTTGCTCCTACTCTGTATTACTCACTCTCTACTACTCACTCTACAACTCTATACTACTCACTTTACTACTCTCTACTACTCAGTCTCTACTACTATCTCTCTACTACTCTCTGCTATTTACTCTATACTACTCAGTCTCTACTACTCTCTACTACTCTCTTTTACTACTCTCTACTACTCTCTACTATTCAGTCTCTACTACTCACTCTCTACTACTCTCTACTACTATCTCTCTACTACTCTTTACTATTTACTCTCTACTACTCACTCTACTACTCTCAACTACTCACTCTCTACTACTCACTCTCTATTACTCTCTAATACTCACTCTCTAGTACTCACTTGCTACTACTATCTACTACCCACTCTCTGCTGATCACTCTCTACTACTCACTCTACTACTCTCTACCACTCACTCTCTACTACTCTACTACTCACTCTCTACTACTCTCTCTCTACTACTCACTCTCGACTACTCTCTCTAACACTCACTCTCTACTACTCACTTGCTACTACTCTCTACTACTCACTCTCTACTACTCACTCTCTACTACTCACTCTACTACTCTCTACTACTCACTCTCTACTACTCCCTACTACTATTTCTACTACTCACTCTACTACTCTCTACTACTCAATCTCTACTACACACTATCTACTACTTACTCTCTATTACTTGCTCTCTACTACTCACTCTCCACTACTCTATACTTCTCACTATCTACTACTCTCTACTACTCACTCTCTACTACGCCACTACACTCTACTATTCACTCTCTACTACTCTCTACTACTTACTCTGTACTGCTCACTCTCTACTACTCTCTCTCTACTACTCTCTACTGCTCACTCTACTACTCCCTCTCTACTACTCTCTACTACTCTCTTTGCTACTCACTCTCTACTGCTCACTCTCTACTACTCACTCTCTACTCTCTACTATTCACTCTCTACTACTCACTCTATAATACTCTATTGCTCTCTACTACTCACTCTCTACTACTCTCTACTACTCACTCTCAACTACTCTCTACTACTCACTGCCTACTACTCTCTATTACTCACTCTCTACTACTCACTCTACTACTCTATACTACTCACTTTACTACTCTCTACTACTTACTCTGTACTGCTCACTCTCTACTACTCTCTCTCTACTACTCTCTACTGCTCACTCTACTACTCCCTCTCTACTACACTCTACTACTCTCTCTTTGCTACTCACTCTCTACTGCTCACTCTCTACTACTCTCTACTACACACTCTCTACTACTCACTCTCTACTCTCTACTATTCACTCTCTACTACTCACTCTATAATACTCTATTGCTCTCTACTACTCACTCTCTACTACTCTCTACTACTCACTCTCAACTACCCACTCCATACTACTCACTCTACTACTCTCAACTACTCAATCTCTACTACTCTCTCTCTACTAATCACTCTCTACTATTCAATCTCCACTACTCACTCTACTACTCACTCTCTACTACTCTCTACTACTCACTCTTTACTACTCACTCTCTACTACTCACTCTCTACTACTCTACTACTCTCCACTACTCTCACTACTACTCACTCTGTACTACACACTCTCTAGTACTCTACTACTTGCTTTCACTCTCTCTACTACTCACTCTCTACTATTCTCTACTACTCATTCTACTACTCTTTACTACTCTGTACCACTCACTCTCTACTACTTCCTACAACTCTCGCTCTACTACTCTCTCTCTACTACTCACTCTGCTACTCTCTACTACTATCTCTCAACTACTCACTCTCTACTACTCTCCACTACTCACTCTCTACTACTCACTCTCTACTACTCGCTCTCTATTACTCACTCTCCACTACTCACTCTCCACCACTCACTCTCTACTAGTCACTCTTTACTACTCTCTACTACTTACTCTACTACTCTCTCTCTACTACTCTCTCTACAACTCACTCTCTACTACTGTCTCTACTACTCACTCTCTACTACTCACTCTCTACTACACACTCTCTATTACTTGCTCTCTACTACTCACTCTCCACTACTCCACTACTCCCTACTACTCTCTCCTACTTACTCTCTACTACTCACTCTCTACTACTCTCTACTACTCACTCTCTACTACTCTCTCTCTACTACTAACTATCTACTACTCTCTACTACTCACTCTCTACTACTCTCTCTCTATTACTCTCTACTGCTCACTCTACTACTCCCTCTCTACTACTCTGTCTTTGCTACTCACTCTCTACTACTCTCTCTCTACTACTCTCTATGAACACATTCTCTACTACTCACTCACTACTACTCACTCTCTACTACTCACTTTACTACTCTCTACTAATCACTCTCTACTACTCACTCTCTACTATTCTCTCTCTAATACTCACTCTCTACTACTCACTTGCTACTACTCTCTACTACTCACTCTCTACTACTCACTCTACTACTCTCTACTACTCTCTCTCTACTACTCTCTACTACTATCTCTACTACTCACTCTACTACTCTCTACTACTCAATCTCTACTACACACTATCTACTACTTACTCTCTATTACTTGCTCTCTACTACTCACTCTCCACTACTCTATACTTCTCACTATCTACTACTCTCTACTACTCACTCTCTACTACTCCACTACTCTCTACTACTCACTCTCTACTACTCACTCTCTACTACTCTCTACTACTTACTCTGTACTACTCACTCTGTACTACTCTCTCTACTACTCTCTACTGCTCACTCTACTACTCCCTCTCTACTACTCTCTATTACTCTCTCTTTGCTACTCACTCTCTACTGCTCACTCTCTACTACTCTCTACTACACACTCTCTACTACTCACTTTCTACTCTCTACTATTCACTCTCTACTACTCACTCTATAATACTCTATTACTCCCTACTACTCAGTCTCTACTACTATCTCTCTACTACTCTCTGCTATTTACTCTCTACTACTCAGTCTCTACTACTCTCTACTACTCTCTTTTACTACTCTCTACTACTCTCTACTATTCAGTCTCTACTACTCACTCTCTACTACTCTCTACTACTATCTCTCTACTACTCTTTACTACTTACTCTCTACTACTCACTCTACTACTCTCAACTACTCACTCTCTACTACTCACTCTCTATTACTCTCTAATACTCACTCTCTAGTACTCACTTGCTACTACTATCTACTACCCACTCTCTGCTGATCACTCTCTACTACTCACTCTACTACTCTCTACCACTCACTCTCTACTACTCTACTACTCACTCTCTACTACTCTCTCTCTACTACTCACTCTCGACTACTCTCTCTAACACTCACTCTCTACTACTCACTTACTACTACTCTCTACTACTCACTCTCTACTACTCACTCTCTACTACTCACTCTACTACTCTCTACTACTCACTCTCTACTACTCCCTACTACTATTTCTACTACTCACTCTACTACTCTCTACTACTCAATCTCTACTACACACTATCTACTACTTACTCTCTATTACTTGCTCTCTACTACTCACTCTCCACTACTCTATACTTCTCACTATCTACTACTCTCTACTACTCACTCTCTACTACGCCACTACACTCTACTATTCACTCTCTACTACTCTCTACTACTTACTCTGTACTGCTCACTCTCTACTACTCTCTCTCTACTACTCTCTACTGCTCACTCTACTACTCCCTCTCTACTACTCTCTACTACTCTCTCTTTGCTACTCACTCTCTACTGCTCACTCTCTACTACTCACTCTCTACTCTCTACTATTCACTCTCTACTACTCACTCTATAATACTCTATTGCTCTCTACTACTCACTCTCTACTACTCTCTACTACTCACTCTCAACTACTCTCTACTACTCACTCCCTACTACTCTCTATTACTCACTCTCTACTACTCACTCTACTACTCTATACTACTCACTTTACTACTCTCTACTACTCAGCCTCTACTACTCTCTACTACTATCTCTCTACTACTCTCTGCTATTTACTCTCTACTACTCAGTCTCTACTACTCTCTACTACTCTCTTTTACTACTCTCTACTACTCTCTACTATTCAGTCTCTACTACTCTCTCTACTACTCTCTACTACTATCTCTCTACTACTCTTTACTATTTACTCTCTACTACTCACTCTTCTACTCTCAACTACTCACTCTCTTTTACTCTCTAATACTCACTCTCTAGTACTCACTTGCTACTACTATCTACTACCCACTCTCTGCTGATCACTCTCTACTACTCACTCTACTACTCTCTACCACTCACTCTCTACTACTCTACTACTCACTCTCTACTACTCTCTCTCTACTACTCACTCTCTACTACTCTCTCTAACACTCACTCTCTATTACTCACTTGCTACTACTCTCTACTACTCACTCTCTACTACTACTCTCTACTACTATCTCTCTACTACTCTCTACTATTCACTTTCTACTACTCACTCTCTACTACTCTCTCTCTAACACTCACTTTCTACTACTCACTTGCAACTACTCTCTACTACGCACGCTCTACTACTAACTCTCTACTACTCTCTCTCTAACACTCACTCTCTACTACTCACTCTCAACTACTCTCTACTACTCACTCCCTACTACTCACTCTACTACTCTCAACTACTCACTCTCTACTACTCACTCTCTATTACTCTCTCTAATACTTACTCTCTACTTCTCACTTGCTACTACTCTCTATTACTCACTCTCTACTACTCACTCTACTACTCTATACTACTCACTTTACTACTCTCTATTACTCAGCCTCTACTACTCTCTACTACTATCTCTCTACTACTCTCTGCTATTTACTCTCTACTACTCAGTCTCTACTACTCTCTACTACTCTCTTTTACTACTCTCTACTACTCTCTACTATTCAGTCTCTACTACTCACTCTCTACTACTCTCTACTACTATCTCTCTACTACTCACTCTCTTTTACTCTCTAATACTCACTCTCTAGTACTCACTTGCTACTACTATCTACTACCCACTCTCTGCTGATCACTCTCTACTACTCACTCTACTACTCTCTATCACTCACTCTCTACTACTCTACTACTCACTCTCTACTACTCTCTCTCTACTACTCACTCTCTACTACTCTCTCTAACACTCACTCTCTACTACTCACTTGCTACAACTCTCTACTACTCACTCTCTACGACTACTCTCTACTACTCTCTCTACTACTCTCTACTATTCACTTTCTACTACGCAGTCTCTACAACTCTCTCTCTAACACTCACTCTCTACTACTCACTTGCAACTACTCTCTACTACTCACGCTCTACTACTAACTCTACTACTCACTCTACTACTCTCTACCACTCACTCTCTACTACTCTACTACTCACCCTCTACTACTCTCTCTCTACTACTCTCTCTCTACTACTCACTCTCTACTATTGAATCTCCACTAATTTTTCTTTCTGCAGCACTAATCATAATTTCTATGGCAAAATGAAGCCCCTCATTTTGTTCCTTTGCAAATTAAATGTTTTAAGTGTTACCACTTTATTCCAATCAAGATGGCTTCAGGTGTTCCATACTTTTGTCATAAGTTAGACTGTTAGCGCTCTAGTTGTTCTTTAGAACACTCTGGGACATTCTGTCATTGGGCCATACTAGAGCTACATCTGGGTAATATTTGTGCTACATTTGGGCTCTTTTGTCTCCGGCGGCCATCTTGGGACACTTATTTGTTATGAAGTTTCCTAATTTCCTCATTTACTACAGTCTCCTCAGTAGGAAATACTTTCAGTGTTTTACTTTGGTTCCATCAAGAAGGCATTCAGATGTGTCACACATTTTCCATAAATTCTGAATGTTAGCACTCCAGTTGCTCATTAGATCATGGTATTAAAGCTACAGCGATCTAAGGGAAGTCTGCTGCTGGTATTGAAAGTACATGTTTCAGTCTGCATGTCAGAATTTTTTTAATGAAATAGAAGAGGATTTGAGAAGTCACTCAAAATGTGCCCTAATTTTCCTTTCTGCAGCACTAATCATACTTTCTATGGCAAAATGAACCCCCTCATTTTGTTCCTTTTTAAATTAAATGTTTTAAGAGTTCCACCATTTTTTAATCAAAAATCTCGTAATGGACACTAAAAAAGGACAAAATTATAATTACAATGGTTCTGCCATCTTAACATGTTGTTTGTTCTGGTATTTTCAAACCAACACTGTTGAAAACATAATAATGATCATATCGATATATTTCCCTTTTAACCTCTTCCATGCTGATGACGAGCTGAGCTCGTCATGCAGCACGGTGGTGCTGTGCTGATGACGAGCTGAGCTCGTCATGGCCTCCGCGAACTCCCACGCGGGGATAATTCCCCCGCTGTGCTGGGCGTTCCATTGAACGGGTGGGGCCATGATGAGCTCAGCTCGTCATCAGCACAGTGCCACCGTGCTGCATAACGAGCCAAGCTCGTCATCAGCACCACGGCGCCACGTCTGGCCCCCCTCCCCCCTGCGCCGTGGGGGAATTAGTCCAGCGGCGATGGGGCTAAATTCATTCATTCCAGAAATATCTCGGCCCTGAATGGGCCTTGGAAATACCAATGAGTATTTACGTCAGCTATATTTATAAAAATGCCAAGGTTGGGAACATTTTTTTTACTATCATGCGTTGTCAGTATTACGCTTACAATTAATATTCAAATACAATTACATATATTGAAAAAAACACAGGTATGGTTATACGTCATAATTATTGCATTGTCAAAAATAATCATTTCAAATATCTCGCCCTGAATGGGCTTGTGAAATCCAATATAGAATTGATCAATCATGCCCTGAATGGGCTAACTCTCCTGGCCTTTTATTATTCTGACAAATCATTATTCTCAATTTTGATGCATATACATTTTTCGGAAACAACCTTATGCCCTTTTGTGTCCATATATAACTAAGTGCAAGGTGGTAATGATAGAGCAAAATTCATTAGTTGCCATCAAAATGTTGAGCTAGGGTGAATTAGAGGAATAATGGAGAAGAAGAGAAAAGAAAGGAATGAAAGAAAAGACGAGAAAAAGTTGAATCAGAGTCCATTAGGATGGATGCGGGATCATGTCACTTCTCCTATCCCTATTTTTATTCTTTTCTATTGCATTAGTGTGGACTCTAAACCTAATCTCCCAAATGGACCGCTAGTTCTTCACTGCTGTTCATACCTTTGGGGGCCTTAGTCTGCAAATCAATTATGTAGCCAGATTCGAGTCATATCAACCTCAAAATTCTGTCTCCCTGCTCTGGTTCACAAGGATATGATCGATACAGAAAAAAGTTAAGAGGTCCCTGAAGTATCTTTATTAATAAATCCAAGATACAAGATGGTCCATGAAATAAAGTTTAATCCAGGAATATAAGATCCCATCCAGATACAAGACTTAACAAACCATCAACTGATTTGCAATGGAACTTTCTTAAGACAACTACATGCTTGACATAGCTAATGACATCTATAACATTCTATTAAAGGTACAGTGCTAAATATCACACATCTCCTTCCCTCCAAAAACACAAAACAAAATAAAAAATTTAAAAAATACAAATAAAGAGTAATACAACAGTATACAAGCTATAAAAAATCAGTAAGGTAACTAGGTCTTTTTGACACTCTCGTAGAAGACCTAAAATTTTTACAATCAATCTCTTTATGATTCTTTAAAACTGCACTTTTCTTACCTTTGTCAACAATCTTCGCCTCACCTTGCAATTCCTTCCTAACAATCACTACTCTATTTAAATTCCATATACGATGATCTTGTGTCTGAACAGCATTGTTGAAGATTTTAATTACTTTAATTGGCTTCATGAACTTTGTTTCTGAACTACCCACCATGCCGGGACGTCTGATCATGACCATATCACCAACACGCACAACTGTTTTCTTGACACTTTTTTTAACATCAAAATATGCCTTTCTACGCTCAGCTTTATCCTTTTCTTTCTTCATAACTTCTTCTTTGTTGCACACACATTCTTTACCCTTCAATTATTCATATTTATTAACCCAAGAAGGTTCCACAGGCGTGTTAGGAATTCTCACACGAAACAACAAAAATTGAGTCTTTCCAGTCATTGTATGAGGTGTATAACGATATTCTTCCACTTTTGTCAACACACATTTTTTCCAATCAGATGACATGTTCTTAGCTAAACTAATAGTGTTCTTAATTACTTTATTAAATCTCTCTACCAAACCATTGGCCTCTGGGTGATAAAGAGAACATGTCTTATGGGTAATACCCTTACAGGATAAATAGTGTTCCATTTCTTTGGAAACAAATTGAACACCGTTATCCGACAAAAGGGTTACAGGAAAACCTTCCTTAGCAAACAACTCATTTAAACATTGAATAATTTTGCTAGAATCAATACCAGACAAAAAGAATACCTCTGGCCACCTAGAATACATATCAATAACCACCAACACAAACACTTGAGAATCCCTGTGTTGTATGGGACCCACTAAATCCAAAGCTATGTCTTGCCAAGGACCATCAGGACGTCTTCTTAAAATCATGGGTTGAGTATGAGTGCAATACGACTTATCACTAATATTACAATGAGAACAATCTCTGATCACACGTTCAACCATTTTGTCCATACCTGGCCACCAATATGACATCCTAAGTCTCTCCTTGCTTTTAGATAAACCTGAATGAGCAACATGAACTAAATCAATTAATTCTTTCCTAAGACTTGATGGAGGAATTAACCTCGTCCCACGAAATAATAAATCATTATCAACCGATAATTCATTGCGTACCGCCCAAAAAGGCTTGGTCAAAGCAGAACCTTCTTTGCTTCTGGTCCAACCATTTCTCATCAAAGACATGACTTCACTCAAAGTATCATCATTTCCCAATTCTTCAGACCACTTCCTTTCAGATAGAAAATCATAATCAACCGCACAAACCAATTCTTCATCTAACTCAGAATATTCATCTTCTAAATGTTCACTAGAGACCAGACGTGAAAGAACATCCGCTACACCATTATCAACCCCCGGAATGCAATGAACTCCAAAGTTGTATTCTTGTAAGCCAATAACCCATTTTGTTATTCTCCCAGATACAAGATCCAACCCTTTCTTACTAAAGATTTCAACCACGGGTTTATGATCAGTGTGGACGTCAAAATCTAAACCCCAAAGAATTTTTTTCAGTTTTCTCACCGCCCAGAAAACAGCCAATGCTTCTCTCTCTACAACGGAATACCGAGATTCAGCATCTCTCAAACTCCTAGACAGAAACATTATAGTTTGCATGCCATCCGGACCATTTTGTTTTAACACCGCACCTAACCCCTTTTCGCTAGCGTCAGTGAGTAAGATGGATTTAAGCTTAGGCTAAAAACTTTTCAACGAAGGAGCACAATTTAACTTTTGTTTGATTTCATTAAATTCCTTCTCACATAGATCTGAACATAGAAATTCTACTCCTTTCCTTAACAAGCACCTCATGTTAACAGTTAAATTGGCAAAACCCTTGACAAATTCTGCATAATACTCCATCATGCCTAAAAACTTCATGAGTTCAGCTTTGTTTTCAGGAGCAATCATTTTGTTTATAGTGTCAATCAATTCAGCTCTCGGTCTCACCCCATCGCCAGAAATATTATGTCCTAAGTAATTTATAGAATCAGATCTAAATTTACATTTACTCGCCTTTACAGTAAGATTGTGTTTACTGAATCTTTCTAAAACCACATTCAATCTTAAATCATGATCTGATTCATTATTTGCAAAGATTAGTACATCATCCTGATATATGCAAACACCAGGAACATCTTTTAAGACTCTCTCCATTACTCGCTGAAACACTGATGAAACAGATACCAAACCAAATGGCATCCTCTTAAACCTATACGTGCCAAAAGGTGTGATAAAAGATGTATAATCTCTGCAAGACTCCTCTAATTCAATCTGGTGATATGCAGAGGTGAGATCTATTGTACTGAAAACCTTAGCATTTTCCAGCAATACTAACAACTCTGCAATATTCGGAAGAGGAAACCTGTCAACAATTACACATTTATTAAGTTGTCTCAGGTCAATGCATAAGCGCAAATCGCCATTAGGCTTCCGCGCTGCGACGACTGGAGCCATCCATTCACAACCTTCTATTTCCTCAATTATCTCATTTTCAATAAGCTTTTCAATTTCTTTTTTCATATCTTCTTTTACAGCTAATGGAACACCACGGACTTTACAACTCACAGGAATAGCATCATTCTTTAACCGTATTTTATGTTGGTACCCTCTAAGACAACCTGAACTTTCAATAAATACATCAGGAAACTTTTTTTTTAATTCACATGCAAACTTGTCATCAATTGATTTCCCTTCAATTAAATTTCCCTTCTCGTTCACAACACTAAGAATTTTATCTCTCAACTGTATACAAGGATTGGCATTAGGGTCCAAATATACACCTAGATCACCTTGGTGTATCCAGCTAATAATGCTGTCACCCTTCTTCGAGACATACACTTTACCAGATACAAGTCTGGACTTATACTCTATAAGACCCATAAAGTAACCATGTAATTTTATAGGTTTCTCACTATATGCCAGTGGAATGATGTCAGGTTTTATAAGAGATACTTTACCCTTCAGCTTGCTATTGAAAAACTCATTAGAAATGATTGTGATTCTGGCACCTGAGTCAAATAATACTTTGGTTTTTTCACCATCAACTAATATTTCATCAACAGGATTAGGTCTTTTGCGTGGTGGGTTTTCCCCATCCCCAATAGTTTGAACCAATTCAACATCACAATCAGATCCTGAAGAAGCTTTCTCAAAAAGTTCTGCTTCTTTTACTTTGGATATAATCTTTGTTTTACACAATGCAGTGACATGTCCTTTCAACTTACATTTAGAACAGGTTTGTTTGAGAGCCGGACATTTTTTGTCATTTGCAAGATGACCTGGCTTACCACATCTGAAACATTTAAACTCAGTTCCAGATTTTTTTAGAATCTGACTTGACAGTATCCTTAACATATTTATCACTTTTACTCTTTACTACTTGGACCTTGTTATCCTTCTCTGTACTTTTTTTAATTATAGCTACACATTTAAGAGAATGCTCAATACGCTTAGCAACAGCTAAGACCTCTTCAAGTGGAGGTTCATCTTTTAACCATAACTCATCCCTAACTTTCTCTATTCCACAACCAAACATAAATTGATCGCGAATGCGTTAATCAATGAGTACCCCAAACTTGCATGAAGATGCCAGTTTCCTTAAACGAGTTATATAAGTTTCAATGGTCTCTTCATCATTTTGCATACATTTGGTGAACTGATACCTTTCAAGAATGGTACTAACCTTAGGTAAAAAATGTAAATCCAATTTTCTTATACTAATTTCATACTCGTTTAAGCCATTTGCTTCTGAAGAAGGCAAATCAGGTAAATCATCAAAAATATCCTGGCCTTCAGACCCTAAACAGTGAAGTAATAAAGAACACTTTCTCTCAGCACTGAGAGAAGGCCCACATACTTTAGCATATCGTTCAAAAACCACCTTCCATTTTTTCCATTTGATTGGAGGCTCACCTGGACTGGATAGAAAAAATGGGGCTGCTGTAACATTTTGCATTTCAGTATTTTCTTAAAATGACACAATTAATGCACCCTAAAATGGAATAAAAGACAAGTTAAATTAATAACACAAAAGTCTTTTGATTTGGTTTTTACAAACAATTGTCCTTGTGTTCAGAAAATGCAGGAAATTTAACAACCAATCAGAACCCACTTTTGAAAGTCAGTGAAAACCAATCAGAACCTTTCATATATCACTCCTGAATATTCTTGACAGAAACATTGAAGTCTGCCATACAGTATAAGACCAAAATAATTCCTAATATAGAGAAAAGTAAGTTGCAATAGATCGATTATTTGATCCAAATGATTATTTGATGTTTAAATGAGAGATTCAAAAGCAGAATTATTTGAAGTTATGGGATCGTGATCGCGCTAATTTGAAGATGTGTACATAAATCACGCGATGACAGCTCCCTTCACGCTTGGCTGCTCGCTCTCCTTTCTTGTTTACTTCCAATTATTCCCTTCACGCTTAGCAATGACAGCTTTTTAACTACTGGCAGATCGCGCTCCATGTTTACCTTCAATTATTCCCTTCACGCTTATCCTGGCCTCCATCCCCCAAAACCTATCGTGAGATCTTTATATGGAAATATCCAAATATTCCTTCCAAGAGTTACCAATGCCGACTACGCCAGTGAAGTATCTTCATTAATAAATCCAAGATACAAGGTGGTCCATGAAATAAAGTTTAATCCAGGAATATAAGATCCCATCCAGATACAAGACTTAACAAACCATCAACTGATTTGCAATGGAACTTTCTTAAGACAACTACATGCTTGACATAGCTAACGACATCTATAACATTCTATTAAAGGTACAGTGCTAAATATCACAGTCCCTGTTCTGATTATGTTCTTTCTCGAAGTGCCTAGCCACTGTGTATGTTACATCCCCATTTGTTATTCCCCTCATATGTTCTAATATGCGGACCTTTGTGGTGTGTATCTTGCTGCCAATTTATTTTAGTCCACATGGACAGCTCAGGCAAGACAGTATAGGGTGTTGTACATGTCAGGAACTTATTAATGCCTCACGGTTTGTCCAGTCCCGGTATATTAAAGGAAAGGACTGTTACTCTTGCAGCGAGCCTTGCGTTTGCTGCAAGGGAAGAAACCATTAAGTGGCATCATAAGTGGCCTTGCAACTTCCTTAGCTTGATGGCTATGACCCAAGTTGTTTCTCAATGATCTCGCTCTTCTAAAAGTAACCAGAGGGCTAGTCGGTATATCCTGGCCTATAACAGAATCAGTTCACATCTTCTGAGTAGGTGGTAATCATTCTAAACTTGTCACTATCCGTGATGTCTTTCGGTGTGTCTTTTAATAACTCTGCCCTTGAGAGGTAATTAGCCCTTTTTAAGGCATGTGACAGAATCTGAATGCCATACCCTCTGGTGCTCAGCCGCACCATACTTTCCTTGGCAGCTAGTTGGAAATCCCGATCTTTCGTGCTATTCCTTTTTAGTCTTAATAGCTCACCATAGGTAATACTGTTGACCAGCGTATGGGGATGGCTACTGGTGGCATGCAGCGTGGAGTTACTCGCTGTCGGTTTTTTGTATAGCATGGTACACAGTTTTCCTTCAGAGAGGTAAACTCTTAGGTCTAAAAAGTTCACTGCCTGGGAGCGACTTCCCCCACGAACCTCAAATGAACTGCACTAGAGTTCAAAACAGCTATATATTCCCTTGCTGATTCAGATGACCCCCTCCAAATTATGAAAAGATCATCAATGTACCAATGCCACTTTACTATATTTGTTTTCCAGTTATTATTGGGTGTCACCCAGGCCACCTGCTCATCCCACAACAAATACATTTGCATATCTGGGGGCGAAGAAGGTGCCCATGGCGGGCCCAGAAATTTGTCTAAAAAAATGATCCTGAAAAAGAAAAAAGTTGTTGTTTAAACAGAATTCAGTAAAGTCAATTAGCATGGCATTGTGTTCTAAGAATTTCAGAGGGCGATTTCCCAGGAAAATCTGTGTTGCCCTTAACACATCCTCATGGGCTATACAGGTGTAGAGGCTAGATAAATCCAGAACCATAAGTTGGAAACCTTCTTCCCACTTTACTTCATTGATGTGTCTTAGAAAATCTTTAGTGTCTCTGATGTATGATGTTAATTTTACCACCAGTTGTGAAAGAAAATAGTCTATGTAAGTAGACATTTGTCCTGTTAGGCTCCCTTGCGAGGAGATGATGGTCTGCCTGGGGGGTTTAGATTGTCCTTATGGATCTTCTGTAGATGATCAAAAGTCGGTGGTTTTGGGTGTAAACAACTAAGACATAAGTATTCCTCAGTTTCCAACACGTTTCCCTCAAACCATTTATGTGTTATCTGGTGGTAAGCTGTGATGCTCTGGTTATAGATTTTCTCATCGAATTTTATGTAGCAGCTTGTAGTATGGAAATAAGTGAATAAATCCAGGAAAATTAAGTTAAATAAAATTGAGTTTATGCCATAAATGGACCCATGACCTCCAGCCACAGCAACAGAACATACAATGGCCCAATGGTTCCAATACATTAGAACACCTAAAAGATCTACATTCTAACTATGACTTAATAGCTTAAAGCAATACACATATTAATTAAATACATGACTACATATTAATTAAATACATTACCACATATTACACCGCCCCTTCCTTTAAAAACAAAAGATGAATAAATAATGCACATAATCTCTAGAGTGAACGGGAGATGATCTTACTCTTGAACTACACCTTACTAAATTGTCACCTTCACCACCAGGAGTAAAATTGGCACATGCAATATGATTCATGTTGGTATTACTGTCACCTCTACCCAAGTTATTGCAAGAAGAACTTGCAACATTAGTTTACAAATTTTCATAGCTAGCTGAATTAGTCAAGGAATCAAGATCAAACCAATCACTCCTTTCCTTCTCCTGTGTATAAGCCACTCTTTATAAAATGATTTTAGTTTGTTCTCCAGTCACCTTAACTAAAGCATTTCTATTCCACCATCCTTTATTCTGTAATAAAACAGCCATCCTAGTTATCTTCAAAACCTTTACTGTTTCTGAAAACTTTGATAATCCTTTACTGATTCTTATGGGTTTCTTTATTAAAACCCAATCACCCACATTAAGAATGCCTTCTTTCACATGCACTCTTCTGTCATAAACACGTTTGTAAGCATCTTGTTTTGCTTTCACATGTTCTCTTACACTTTCTAAATAAATATTATGAGATATCTCTACCTTATCCAATAACCATGTAGGACTGAGAGCTGAAATAGGTTTTCTCCTTCTTAACAAAATAAAAGGAGCAACATTAGTAGTGCTCTGTGGAGTGATATTATGATTCCAAACTTTAAAGTGTAGATATTCAGCAACCTCAAGATTGTTAGCAACTACTGTCTGAACACCCTCTTTAATCAAGCGATTAGCCCTTTCTACAAGACCATTTAAAGCTGGACTATACAAAGGTGCGAAAATATGTTTGGCATCATATGTACCCAAACATTTCGAGAACTCATCAGATATCAAATGAGACCCATTGTCAGTAATATTTTACTTCACTCTTCCTTCAATACAAATTAATGTTTTAAAAATAAAACTACAGAAGCTGAATCAGCACTTTTGACAAAAGAAAAGTATAACCACTTAGAGAAGTAGTCAATAGCAACTATAAGAAACCTTTTGTCACCCTTAGAAATATTGAATGGACCGGTGAGGCCAACTCACAGGACATAAAGGAACTGTAGTTGCCTTCCAATGTTTGTCAGAACAAAGACATTCAGCGTACGTGTCCACAAACCTTTTAACTTGGCCTTCAATACCGGACCACCAATAGATTTGTTTAATTTTCTAGTAGATTTCAATAATTTCTCAGACCAAAACTTTTTTAATGTGTTTTCTGCCAGAATGGTTATGGGAGACCCAGAATCTGCCATAATGCCAAGGTTGAGTGCACCAATGTGAACATCACAAATGGAACCTTTACACCTCTTTTCAGAATCACCTAAAGCATTAACTTCAACAGACAAAGAAACATTACTAATTGCTTCTGAAATAATGTCATTTTCCACATCAAGTTGACTAATTTTCAATTTTGTTTTGTTAGAATTGCATACAGTGTAAAAATGCCCAATTTTCTTGCAATTGTTGCATCTTTTCCCTTGAGCAGGACAATTAGGATAGTTGCCCATATGAAATCTTGAACCACATCTATAACATGCTCCTCCCACTCTCTTTTCACTAGTTGTTCTTGGTCCATTCTTATGTGAAACCAAATTGACATTAGAATCACTATTGTTAGATACAGCAGCAATTTCTGGTACTTTAGAAATATCTGAAGAAATTGTAGTGGAAGATTCAGTTACAATTTTAGATGAAATAACTGAACGTTCAATACTCCTAGCTATATCCATAACTTCATCCAGTGATGGATTTTTACATGTTAATATACGTTCCTGAATTTTCTTATTGAAGCAATTAAAAACTAATTGATCATGTAAAGCAGTATCTAAATAATTTCCAAATACACATTTTGATGCTAAAACACGTAGTACAGCGAAATAATCCTTGATAGACTCTTCAGCCGTCTGTTTGCGTAAAACGTATGTCTCTCAACTATGACCGATGGTTCATCAACATACTGTTTACCAATGTGTGCTGAAACTTCCTTGAAAACATCCCAAGTTTCATCTCCAGTAGGCGCAGGAAAACTGGTAGGTTGTCAAAAATCTCTTGCCCAGCACTGCCTAAATGGTTGAATAATAAAGCTCTTTTCCTTGAGGGTGAATATTTAGTGGCATCATCAATGGCCTCCAAATAATTTTCAAAAACTCTAAACCATATGTACCAAGGTTTTAAAGGGTTACCTGCTACTTCAAGAAATGGAGGTGGTTGCATGACAGTGTTGACAGAAGCCATGACACAAATCAAAACTATATGCATATAGCAAGTTAGAAAGTTTAGAATAAAGAAATAAAATAATTAAAATATTACTAGAATAAGATGTCCAGATTTGTTCAAAAACAAACAAAATCTTGTTCAAACAGTTGAAATACACTGTTCTGATGTGAACTCCAGTGAAAACGACGTGAAAATGGCCTCCAGAAAAAAATCTATCCCAACATGTGAAGATGGCCACCAAACGTGCCATACGTCCTCTTTTTAGAGCAAGTAGAGGTTGTTTTTGCAACGTTAGGTGGTGTGATGACGTAGAAGATGAAGCTTAAAAAATTCGGCAGATTCAAAAGGAAACAAGTCGGCAGTTGACCAGCGCAAATAACTGCAAGTAGGTAAAATGTACTTTACCACACTGCCCCGCAAAACTTCATGAATGAATAGTTGAAATCTCTGCATACATAGAAACGCCACCTTAGGATTCCTTTAATTTTCTTTTTCAAATTATTTTCCTTGATGAAATCCTTGTCTTTGCATGAAGTGGCAAAACATAAACAGGAACATACCTTGGTGGGTCCACTCAATGAGAAGATCGTTGCCATATAATGTAGTATAGAAATAAGTGAATAAATCCAGGAAAAATGAAGTTAAATAAAATTTAGTTTATTCCATTGATGGACCCACGACCTCCAGCCACAGCAACAGAACATACAATGGCCCAATGGTTCCAGTACATTAGAACACCTAAAAAATCTTCATTCTAACTATGACTTAATAGCTTAAAGCAATCCACATATTAATTAAATAAATTACTACATATTAATTAAATACATTACCACATATTAAATAACTCCCATCTGATAATTGTCATTTGGCTTCCTGGTCATACTGTTCTCGTGTCTATAGGATGATGTTTCGGCCTTTGTCTGACAGTTTACAGACTATTGATTTATCAAGGCACAGATTTTCCAATGTCAACTGTTGGTCCTTTGAGGAAATTTCTCCGCACCAGATCCTTCCTATACCTTCTTTGTCTCAGGCGTAGTAGATCTCTATTTACAGAGTCTACGACCACATCTATGGCATCCCCCGGCATTTGTGGTAAAAATTGTGATGTAGGTTTAAAAGGACTGAACCCTCCACTCTGTTCCACCCCAGCTAAATCGATTTTTTGAGTCAAACTCCTTGATATTTCTCTTATGGGTTCTTCTTCTGAGCGCAGGTTTTCCAAGGTTTCCATGGTCTCGTGCACCCACATGCATCAAACAGAATTGCATTCGCAAACGGTGCGAATCGCAAAATTCGGCCGTTTGCGAATGCAATTTCCATTTTTCAGATGCATCATGTTAAAATCAGTTTTTCGCTAAAATAGAAATCGCAAATGGTTTTGCGATTCCTTAAAAAATCGCATATTTAAGGAATCGCAATTTTTTATCAAAAAAGTGCATGCATCAAAACTCGCAAATTGCGAATCTAGAGGTACTAAGAGCAGGTGGTATTTTTTTTTTTTTTTTTAAAACATGTGAAACTAATTGGGAGTGTATTTAAGGGCTTCCACGGTTGATCTTGAACTCTTTGAGGATGGCAGCAGTTATTGTCCTGGCACGTAGGTGGAGGTTGAGAGCAGCAGGAAGGAGGAGAAGGATTCTCAATGAAAGAATATTCAGATTGCGCATCACTTTGTTTGGTCAGACACAGGCTAAAATTTATGATAAGTACAGGCTTAATGCAGACTCCATTTTAGATCTCATAGCTGAACTAGACCCCATTTTGCATAGACAAACCCGTAGGACCCTAGCCATACCCACCCATGTGCACGTGTTATGTTCTCTTCACCTTCTAACCCGGGGTCCTTCCAGGGAGTCATAGCTGTTGCTGGGGGAGTTTCACAGAGTGCACTATCTAGATTTTTTAATGATTTTATCAATGCAATGCTGCAAAGGATAAGGCATCACATTTTTTTTCCAAAAACACAGCAGGAATTGTTAGAAACAAAGTTAGACTTCTACAACATGGTTAATTTTCCACATGTAATAGGCTGTGTAGATGGCACACATGTTCCCATTTGTCCCCCATCTGTGAATGAGTAAATTTTTCGCAACAGAAAAAGTTACCATTCATTAAACATTCAAGTAATTTGTAATTCAAAAACAATCATAACAGATTTAGTTGCAAGTTACCCTGGGAGTGCCCATGACTCCTACATATTTAAACATAGTGCCATCCATGCTAGCCTGGTGTCTGGAGAATTTGGAGATGGTTATTTGCTTGGTAAATACAGTCATTTTTGCATTTAAAACATTTTTTTACCATGCAGTGGCATGATATTTTAACTTTATGTCTACCATTTCCCCATCCCATAGGTGACAGTGCATATGCTGTGAGGTCATATATACTCACACCATATCTTAATCCAGCAACCCGCAAAGAACAGCACTACAACCATGCCCACATATCCACCCGCAATGTGATAGATAGGACTTTTGGTGTCATGAAGTCTAGATTCTGCATACTGCATAAGACTGGTGGTGCATTGCAGTATCGTCCTGAGGTGTGCTGTAAAATAGTCGCAACATGTGCCATGCTGCACAACATAGCCACTAGGAGAGGTTTAGAGCTTGATTTTGAGGATATACTACCAAACATTGACAACCAGCCACAACAACCCCATGCAAGACTTCATGGACCAGATGCAGCAGAGGGAAGGAGAAGAAGGGCAGAAATTACTGAACATTACTTTTAATATAGGTAAGAAGCATGACATTTTTTTTCATATGTAACTTACATTTATTTTCAATCATAAATTGAAGTATGAAGCAACTGAGGACACATTCATGCATGTAAAAATCTAAATATTATATATATTTTGTTTTGACTTTCTCCAGTCACTGCACAGTATTTTAATGCTGTTAATCCTTCAGAAGGCAGACAATCATTTTGTAAAAACTTTATTTTCTTCCTCGCACACCTAAAGCTTTATTTTTTAAATTTCCAACACCCATAGATGTGCTTGTTTTGTGTTCAAGATGTCTTGAGCTGCGGCGTTCGCCAACTTGAGTAGGTTTTGCATTACTACTGGATTTTGCACAATCATCACTATTGCCCCCTTGTACTGATTGTAGCTTACTTTTGTCAGGTTGCATGACATCCTCAGCACTTTTGAGGGAAATCAATCCATTTGAAAGCTTTGTACAACATTTACTTAACTCCTTTTGCATGCACACTGTATGTTTTATTATTTGAACATTGCTACTGGTCAAACGATTTAATGCCCTGGTGTAATTGTGCATGCTTGACATTAATCTCAAATGCCTATTGCAATATGCAATGTTCTGTGCCTGCATTGCTTGACACATGGTGTCCATGGCTGTTGCCATGCGGTCCAGTTTATTACATGACGCCATATGTGCTGTTTCAATCACCTTTGTCAATTAACTTAGACTGTTACTCATGGCACTGATGTCTTGACTGATATGATTGAGTTTGCCCTTCATTACCCTTATATCTTTCCCTTGCAGCCTTTGAACTTTGAGCAGCTTCATTTCCACAACACTAGCATGGCTGTCATCTTGTGAGGATGATCTCTGGTTTCCAGAACGTGGCCTTCGTCTATAAAACAGTTGTATTCTAGAACGCCAACTTCTCTGTGTCTTTTGAGTAGCAGTGATTTCAACTGTCTGTTGCTCTTGTACATTTGCATTTGGCTCTTCTTCAGTATCTGAGTCCTGTATTTGCTGCACTCTTTTCCTTTGTTTTTTGGTTTGTGCAGTGGGTGAGGATGTCATATAATTTTGTTCTGCTGTGTTCTGCAATTCAATATTTAAAGTGTTGTCCAAATCAATTGGTTCAGTTTCCTTTTCATGTTCTATGAATAAAAAATGCATGTAATGTTTATTTTCTATATTTACAGAATTTGGGTGTAATGACAAAATGTACATTTGAATTCTAATAAACATGTATCATGCTTGCAGACTACCACTGACAATTGTGATGTTTAAATTTGCTTTAGAAAGTTTTATTTTTCAGATTTTCCCTTTCATTATGGTGAAAAAACTACATCTCCCATGATGCATTGCTTCATTGCATTACGATGACTATTTGACCACCAAATTTATATGTAGTTAAGGTAACATGTTGGGGATTGTTTAAGTCCTTATTTGAAATTTGAAAAGGGCAGTTACACTTTTAAAAAAATTGAATGAAGACAATGAAAAATCAAACACACTTACCTTGCGATGTGCCAGCATGCTCAGAGGTGTCTATTTGAATCACTCCAATGACTGCTTCAGTAGCAAGGGACCCCTCAACCATGTCCTCAAGGGGGGTATTTGGTCTATCCTTTGGTGTGCCACCACCAGCTTTATTTGCGCTTTTAATCCTGTTTGCAATTTTTTCTTTGGCACGACTGCGTAAATCATACCAGCGTTTCTGGAGATTGGTGATGTCACGGTGGGCAACCCCCACAGCATTAACTTTTGATTGTATTGCCAGCCACAGTCTTATCTTCACTCCTTCAGGGACCTTAAGGGAATTTTTTCCAAAAAGCTGGTCATGCCTCAAAGTGACCTCTTCTATTAAAATCTCCAACTCCTGGTCACTAAACTTAATTTTCCCTTTTCTGGTATGCAGGTCTTCCACAGCACTTTCAGTAGCCATTTCTCCTTCAAGAGCATACCAAAAACCCTCCACCTCTTGCTGCAAGCAGAGCTCCAACTGCCAAAAGCCACTCCTGCAGTTTGAACTAGGCTTCAGGTGTGTGTAATCAGTTTTCTGGCTTCCTGGGTGTGTCCTCATTGAAATGCATGAATTTGTGAATTCGGAAATTGCAAATTCACAATTTGCAAATTCGCAAATAAAAAATCGCATATTTCTTGCGATTCGGTAAAAATTGCGATTTTTACCGAATCGCTAAAAAAATGCAAAAAAAATGATGCATTGCATTTTGCGATTCTTTATTTGCGATTCGCTATTTTTCGCAAAGAAAGAATCGCAATAAATAACAATGATGCATGTGGGTGAAGGTCCTTTCCTATCAAGATGTCAGTGACCTTCTGTGTACATCCAGATCTTTTTGATTTAGTTATCAAAGGTTTCAACTTAAAGTATTTATGTAATTTCAGCTTGCGTATAAATTTGAACAAGTCAATTCGAGTTTGGGTGTATTCCATTTTCTTGTGGGGGCAGAAAGACAGGCCAATTTTATGACTGACTTTCATTTTGAGATAGGATTTTGGAGGTCAGATTCAATATATTCAAAATGTATTTTTCTATTTCCGCCTGTTGATGAACTTCTTGTTCCTTGTCACAGGAGACAATATGTTGCCTGTTGCCCCCCCCACTCCAGCCCCCCAGCCTTCTCGCTTTGTTTTTCTGTTGACCTTTGTTCTGGTGGTTTCCCCTTGCCTCCTCTTTGCCATGATTGTCGAATAGTGTCATTTAACTTGTGCTTTCCTCGCTTGAATGTTCATTGTCTTTTATGACAGACTTTGAAGTTTCCCTGGATTCGACAGTAGAATGGTATTTTTTATTAGCAGATCCCTTCTTGGTATGTCAAATGTTCTGGCAAAGGTCAGCATTCTGCCTTGTGCATAGTCCTTTTCGTCTCTATCGACCTTTTCTTGCTTCCATCGTTTGATCATCTGTTTGTATGTTTTCAATCTTTTTTTCATTTGTTCCCTTAATTCCTCCTGTTTTGTTTTATCTTCATCTTTCACTATCTGGTCTTCTAATTCACTGATGTCATTCAATTCCCGATCTCTATCGCTCCAGGTGAACTAAACCAATATCGTTAACATCCCCTGGCATGACTGAGCCGTGTGTTCTGCCCACTCCTCCAAGAGGAGGGGATCTGGGTTCTCATACGTGGATACAGTGTATATTCTGAGCCCCCTTGGGACTCTGTTGACCTCGATGTAATTTTGCAGAGAGGTCGCCTCCCACCATTTGTGTATCTCCCATTCGTATAAGCGTTCTAGGGCAATGAATTTGGAAGATAGCTTAGATTTGATTGTATCCCCTTATCACCACTTTCCAATCTTGTGTTGGTTTGCTTTTTGAAAATGCTCAATGCTGCTTAACGGCGCTCCGATTCACAAAACATGATGTTAAAAAATGCAATGCTGATCCAGCTTGAATAAATGTTGCCTCTAACCCCCTCATCCTAATGCTACGAATTATAAGCCATAAAACGTATGAGATGGCTTACCAGTTTGTTGTGTCAATACCGAATATTGAGGTTTCCCAATCCGTTCTTCGAACCTCTTGTAACTTGCCTGTATGGCAGGAATCGCAGCAGCGGTGCACCAGAATGTAAATTACCGGCTCACTGTCACCTTATCGGTGCGCTCGCAGACGGGTGCTGTTGCCGTGGGGATGCACCTTCATAAGTATTAGAGCTCCAGTGTTGCCAAAGGGTAATCGTACCCAACAAATGAGAAGCACTCGCGGGGGTGAGTTCCGTGATTAGAAGAACTCGTGCAAAAACAGACTTGTTTCGGCTAACGCCTTCCTCGATGTTAATCGGGCACGCCAGAAACCACCATTTTTTAACCAATAATCTCATACATGGACACTTAAAAAGGACAAAATTATAATTACAATGGGTTCCGCCATCTTAACATGCTGTTTGTTCTGGTATTTTCAAACCAACGGTGTTGAAAACTCATTGGTATTTACAAGGCCCATTCAAGGCAAGATATTTCTGGGATGAATATAAGTGAAATATCAATGTGATCATAATTACGTTTTCAACAATGTTAGTTTGAAAATACTAGAACAAACAACATGTTAAGAAGGCGGAACCCATTGTAATTATAATTTTGTCCTTTTTTAGTGTCCATGAAAATAAAGTTGCAGCCACCATTTTATCAATCGGGAACAGTTCCTGGGGTTGAAAATATTATTTAATAAGGGGTCATGGCGGAGGTATTCTGACGTCAAAAAATCAATGGGGGAACGGATCACTTGTCCTGGATCACCAGGGTTTATTAGTTTTTCGTTTTGTGGTACTGATAAAAAACCCTCAATCACGTGCCAAGGCTCGGGTGGCGGTATATCTTGGTTCTCCGCCTTTCTTTTAGGTACGTGGCAGCCTCATCATTGGGTTCGTTTTTATGCTTCCTCCACCCGGAGGTAAACCACTGGTTGGTACAGTAGTGATCAGTGATGGTGGGTAACAATGTGAGTGCAAATATATTTGTGATGAAACAGCTTGAGTGGCCAGACTGAAAACAAAATTTATTAGGTCTGGGTTCAGGCTCATTTAAAAAACTTAGGTGTGCGTAGGAAGGGGAGTTGAGAGTCTTCAGCACTATTCTTAGTCCATAAAAAGGTCGACATGTGTCAGCCTTTAAGTTTCCAGGAGGGGTCAGGCAGATTTTCTTCAGGACCTAGAAAAAACTAGTTAAAAAGTGATGGAGCCCTATATTTACAGGGTATGAGTGGGTCTAGGTATATTAGCCTGACTCTGATAAGGCCTGGTAGTACCTGTGAACAAAGAGGAAGACAAGACCAACAAACATATATAGATGGCGTCAATGGCGTTGTACCAATGGTAAACTGCTGCGCTTGTACTATTATCCGAAATAAATTAAATTAAAGAAACTAAAATATGGCAATTGTTTTCATATTAAAATGACAACATGTTCACTCATTCCCTACGGCAAAGAATCTCTCATTGTTCAAAATTCTCACACAACAGATTTCAAAAAGGTGTGGATCAAATACTGTATGTTTGATAGTTTATCAGATGATGTGCTATTATTGGTTTTGGTGCACCCACTCCTATTAGGTAGGTAAGCTTGTCCACAGTTTGGACATTGTGATTAATGTACTGCGCTATCAGAATGTGTTCAGTCAGCCTATGCTACTCATTGCATGGAGGCGGGCTTGAGTTGTTTGAGATTATGGTTTACCCTCAATGGTTGGGCTCTATTACTAGAACAGAGCGTGGAAGTGGGGTTAAATTGAGGTACATGGCTCAAAAGGGTTTCAGAGATCAGGAGGTTGGTAACCCTCGTATTTGACTTTAAGAATAGTGTACAGGTGACTATTGTCTTTGCCACGGAAGCTTCAAAAGAGGAACAGCGATAACAGTATGTTTAGCTAGTGAAGGCTAACAATTAGTGACAATCAAAGAAGGAAGGTTAACATTTGTGTGGGTATAATCCCTGCCATGCCCCATTTGCACATACCTTGTTGGTGCGAACATTACGGCATCATCGGGTGGTTCCAGAGAGGTTTGTTCCTGCAGAGGGAACAACATACACATATTGCAAATTACAAACGGGGTTAAAGAATATGTTACGGTTCTGTCGCGGTGACTTCGTGGTGATGCCGATTCTACCTCTTGTGCGGGAGTTGCACAACTTGTGATGGCTCTTCCTCTCTGTACACGGTTGCGGTAGGGGATTCCTTCCTGTTCTTTTAAATTGTGAGTGATTGCAAATGAAAACAGACTGCACCCTTGTGATGCTGAAAGGTGACTAGGTTTATTTAGGGGGTTATGTTGGGAAAATAAGACAAGTGGTCCATTCCCCCATTGATTTGTTGATGATTGAAACAAGGAAGCTGAATGGATCACAACCCCTTCCTTCTCCCTCATCTTGATTCGATACGGAGGTATTCTGACCCCATGTTGGATAAATGGGAGTGTTAGTGACACAAGGCACTTTGTCTTGGAATGTTGCAGGCTTGCCCTGACCAAGAATTACTTTGAATACAGCAACATCATGTACCAGCAATGCCATGGGACTTCCATGGGCAGCACATTTGCCCCATATAAATAAATCAGTTTCAAAAAATCAGTTTGGGATAGCTCCAATAATAAAATAAACAGTACCTAAAAAGTTCAAGAAGGGAGAAATGGGTGTGTACGTCCTCTCATAAAGGAAACTGTGTAAACCAATAAAATGTCTTTATTTGGTAGTCACATGCTATTTCCTAGTACCAATGTTGTTGCGACTTCCGGAATCGCAGTGAAGACGGAAAGTTCATTTTTGGTAATGCTCTTTTTGGCAAATGCATAGAGAAAATAAACTTAAACCAATATGTTTCTAAACAGGTAGAGTCAAACTTTATATAAAGATGTCTATATCTGTATTGTACCTTTTTATCAAAAGCACCGGTATTCACTTCCAGTGTCACCACGAACAAAGGAAATGTGGTTTTGTTGTAATTCTTTCAGCAAATGAGTACAAAGGGGAAAGTTACATTCATTTTGTACTAAACAGCTAGGCTGAAACTTTATGTAAAGTATGTCTTTATATGTGTTTCTTGAAATAAGATGATTAATGGACTTTTTAAATAAATTGATGACAATACAACAATAGGTGATGCATCATGCACATGTAATGTTCAATATCTAATTATAGAAAAAAAATACTGGGATGTTAAAGTTATGAAATAGAATAAAAAAATAGAATAAAAAAAAGTTAGATATTCACTAAAAAAACAAAGGTTACAGGGATGTTATAGTTAGGAATAGGTATATAAAAGAACCTTAGAAATTCACTGAAAAAATGTAGGGTTACAAGAACTTTATAGTTAAGATGACATTTCACTCGTACAAAGCCAGAGAAATTCAGCAGCTATAATTACCTGAGCTAACTATAAATCTGGCTCCCGCAATACACTACTTTTGACCTCACTCATTGCATCATTCATGCAATGGTCAGTGACATCACTGATGACATCACTTCTCTGACTAATAATGATTCAATAAAATAAAAAGCAACAGATAACGGAGGTACCATGATTATCATGTATAAAACGTTGTGCCTTACTGAACCTTATTGACAACTAAAAAATGCTGAACACTATCAAATACCTATGAACATCCATTGCAAAATATTGAAAGGGATTTACACCTAAAGCTTTCGACCCTGTATGGAAGAAGGGCTCTTAGAACAAGATGAGTATGACTATGGAAAAGTAAATGATGCAAAGATGTCTACCACATATTTATTCCCAAAAGTACTTAAAAACCTACAATGACCACCAGGAAGACCGATTGAGAGCTCAAATTCAACTCCATTTGGGAATACCTCTCAATTTCTTTTAACTATTCCTCTTTCCATATATGACAAGTCTTATATCATACTTACAAGACACATCCAGTTTTTTAAGAAAGATTAACCACATCCCATGAAAAACAACTTACATCAGGGTTACATTAGACATAATCTCTTTACCTACATCCATCAATCATAAACATGGGATCACAGCTTGTCGTTATTTTCAAAGGGCTAAACAAATAAGAATCTTAGACATACACAAATGACCATTCATACTGTCCAATACTGCCTTACCCGCGATGTTTTTTTATTGCATTACATGATCTATTTATATAACCAGAACAGCCATGAGGAACTCCTTTACCCCAATATATGCAAAAATATTTATGGAATGGTTTGAGAAGGAGGTCATCTGGGCTAATAAGAATGATCAGTATATGGAACATGTTGTGGTGTGGATGAGATTTATCGATGACCTGTTCATTTTATGAGATGGAGATTAAGTCACGTTGGAACAATGCATACAGGTCCTTAACACAAATGAACTCAAAATCCAACTGACAAAAATGTGCAACAAGAAAAAAATTGAACTGCTAAATGTGAACATGTATTTTGAGAAGAGCAATCTTCACACAAGTGTTTATATAAAAGTGAATTCTGCAATCTCCATGCTAACAGTGGAGAAAACAGGAATCTAAGCTCATTTAAAGGATAGGGATAGAACATACAGGTTGCCACAACATATTGCAGAAATATATGGCCATCTCAAGCATTTATTTGCCAAGATCTAGTGCTGAGGCATTGGAGCTGATACTTTATGCATTCACCTCTGCACTCTCTTTTTACCTCTTTGCAACTTTCTGCAACTTTTTTGTATCTTGTTCTAATCAAGGAAGTTCATGCACACACTAATCATTACAATACCATCAGCACATGTAGTGTACAAATCGATCATGTTTTTGTGAATATCAGCTCCCTGTTTTCGAGATATATATGCACTCCATCCTCTTATTCTTGATGTTAGTAGGGAACTTAAATTGATTGGCAGCATACAGTGAGTGTTAAAAGAAATGTATGTAACCTGTATTAACATGAACTCGATAGGTTAATTGCAAGATCATGGCTCTGATTTAAAGCATATATGGTGAGCATTTAGTACTATTCCTACTTTTGAGGTGTGACCTCCTATGCATAGTGGACTTTGGTCTGTTATTGAGGTGTAATATGTGTTTTGGGCCTTTATGAAAGTGTTGATGACAGAAATGTGATATTGACCAGCTCTTTGCACGTCAGCACTTCCCATGTGTAGCCAGACTTTAATAGCAGCACTTTAGAATATTGCATTTGATACAACTTAACATTTCAGCACTTTAGCACCTTGCACTTTATTTCAAATTCCAGCACTAGGTTCTTGCACTTCACCCAACCTTTATATCCTCATTAGGAATATACTGGGAATAGATATTAATTAATATGTACGGTATAATATTGATTTTAAATATTTGCAATTTCTGTATTTTTAGTACCACTACTTGTTACAACAATCGACATTTTATGCACAGGGCACTTTATTCCACTATTGAAGTGCAAAATGCACTTTAGGACTTGATGGAGCGGGCCATATATTTGAGCATAGGGCACTTTATTTACACATAATACATTAATGTATACACATCTGGCCAGGCGCGCAACACCCATTGGACTCACCGGGCTTCAGCCCCCCCGTTGTGTGTGGCAGCCCAGGATGAGACAGATCCTGGGCACACACACAGCCACACCCGAACGTTTCACAGGTCTTTAAAAGACCATTTGAATGTTAATTAGGCCTTGCTGTTGTTTCGACCCCTGTTGGAGGCCCTGCAGCTCCACTCTGCCTACTGATTAAAGGTTCAGCCCCCCCCCCCCGAAATTTTTTCTTAGCCCCCCCCCCGAAATGTGGCTCTAGTTGCGCATCTGCATCTGGCATAAGAAATGTGATACTGATGACTCTAGCACTCTATTAATTTCGTTCGAAAATAAAGCACGTATAAAATCATCAGATAAGTTGTGGGGTGCAGAACTGGACACCATGTAATGGATGAGATGTTCAAGTGAGGAATGACAGTGGGTGGAAAAAATTGAGACCTTCCTCAATCCGCACTTTAATGCCATAAAGATAATGTGTTGCACGATGCGATTTGGAAGGGATTTTCTTGATTGATGGAGCAATTTGCGACTTTTTTTAGAAATGTAACTATAGATGACGTACTCTACGATATGAAGTAGTTTATGAGCGAATGTGTGTTTATCGATGTGAAGTGTGTACATTGATTAGGTGCTCAGGCTGTAGGAACAGTTAACGACTGATTTTGGTGTGGTGACTCAATAGACCAGTTATGGTAATTTGGAGAACGAATATGGTAAATTCAATGTATAAATTATATGATCAGAGATTATGACAAGAAAGAACAAACAGAAAGGAGTAAAACTAAAAGTAAGGAAACAATATAGGAAATTCCTAAAAAAAGAAGGAAAGCAAACTTTAATGAAGGCGCATACTTATTGAAGCACTGTTTTTGGAGATGCACTTTATGCCTAATATTGATTATTGGCTCCGTGTGACAGAAATATGTATTAGAAATCTGTGAGAAGGAAAATGGTGATTGCCTTACTCCATTATTGTTATGTACTCGTTGTCTAGTGTTTGAAGTGATGGCAAAATTGTAGTAGGACTCTAGTATCCTTGATAAAAGAGTGTGCTAATGATTGTGAAACAAGCCTAGTGGCAGGCAGAATGCCAAAAGGCATTGGACACATTCTGTTGCATATTGTCATTCTATGGTAAATAAAACTAATGAAAGAATACCTGAACTGGCTGTTGTCTGATTGAATTGTTGCCCATTATGAGGTACCAGCGGCCTGAGAAGCAGAGCAGTGGAGGCATCATAGATAGATAGATAGCTAGATAGTTAGACATACAGACAGACAGACAGACAGGCAGACAGGCAGACAGAAGATAGATAGATAGATAGATAGATAGATAGATAGATAGATAGATAGATAGATAGATAGATAGATAGATAGATAGATAGATAGATAGATAGATAGATAGATGGATGGATGGATGGATGGATGGATGGATGGATGGATGGATGGATGGATGGATGGATGGATGGATGGATGGATAGATAGATAGATAGATAGATAGATAGATAGATAGATAGATAGATAGATAGATAGATAGATAGATAGATAGATAGATAGATAGATAGATAGATAGATACCTCAAAGGTTCCCCCAACAAAAGAAAGACCTCCGCACTAAGAGATGTGGATTTAAGGTGAGTGTATTTGGTTTATTTGTGTCACCTGACACTTTCTCAAACAGTGCCATTCGGTCGGTGTATGGTGAAATACATAATAGACTAGAATAAACAAAAATAAACGTCTGTTTGACAAAGGCAGTTTCCTGTGCAAGTGCCTCACAAATAATCCAACCTTGGCACTAAACCTCATAGGGTGGGCGTTTTTCATGTTTTGACGGAATCAGTACTCACCTGCACTGCACTAGTAGTGCATGATGGTGGAGCCCAGTATGCTGGATGTGAAGTCACAAAAATGTTGAAATGAGGCTCCTGCACCCCACCACCTATGAAAGCAGATTACTGAATATGGGTTAAGGATTGCTGATTGTTTGAGCGGGTTACGGAACTGAGGACCCTGTTAGGAACTTCTGCTCCCACCGCTGATACCTGCAGTGATTTTGGACGCTGTGATAGCATTCCGTGGGGACCTGTACATGGAGTCTCAACACGGCGAGGTGTAAGTGGATATTACTCTTGGAGGGTTAACAAATTGTGACTTGACCCGTTGAAATAACCAAATTATGGAGGACACATCTCATTATTGAGAGTTTGTGGCCAAACAACTGTTTAACGAGAACAATGGTAATGGGAGTGTATACTCAACGGCCTGAATTTGGTGGCTAAGAGTCTAGATCTGAAACAACAAATAACATTCCTGAAAAAACTATCCAGGAATGAAATTAGAAATTGGTGATTTTTATGTGGTGTCTCAATGGACCAGGTAAAGGAATTTGGAAAATGAAAATGATAAATTATCTGTGCCCTGAGAGGGTTTGTGGATTTTTTTGGCCTGATGTACCAGACTCCAAATCCATAGTTGCTAGAAGAGAAGTCAGATTAATGGTAGACACCAGTAAAAACAATTAATTACAAATGCAGAAATAGATCTCGAACAGATATCCAGAGACCTCAAGAAACTTAAGGAAGAAATCATGGCACATGAAGATAAGGATTTAGTGGATCAATGCCTTAAGGGGATGAAAGCGAAACTTGATAAATTTGAGGAGGAAATCAAAAAAAGAAAAAAGAGGAAATTAAATACCAACAAAATGTAGGATGCATCGTGATCTTTGCCAAAACAATATCATCCCATCCACAAGAAACTAAGGGGCACATGCATCAAGGAATTTTGCGGTCACAAATAGTGTGAATCGCAAAAATCTCCCATTTGTGATCGCAAAATAGCCATAAGCAATGCATCAACTAAATTCACAAACTTCCCCTTGTATTAGCAAAATACAGCGATTACTTATTTAGCGAATGACAAATAGCAAATCTTTATTAGCAATTCACCATTTGGTAATCGCAAACCTATGCATGAAAAATTCGTAAATTATATTATTATAGTTATTCCCCCATTTTCATTCTTGTCTTCTACGCCTTTGTTTCTGAGTCCTAAATTTATCTGAAAAGCATGGCACCATGGTTTCCTGCTATGGCGTTTTACTAATTTAACTTGTGCCAAGGCAGAGACAGTAGAGCTAAGCCAGTTAGAGTAGCTGGAAGTTAGCTGGCCTAAATTTCCAGTTCTGTTTGGCTGAGATTCAGACAGAAGTTGGTTGAATTGCCCAAAGTGAATTTTATGCCATGACCTATGCATTTGAGAGGTGTGTGGCCCCATGGCCAGAGTCCAACTATGGACTATTTTTATTAAAAATAGTTCCACGCTCTGGTCTAAACAAGACAGCAGCAATATATCTGTTTTAGATAGAGAGAAGTTATTTGTATAAATGCCATCTAGTGTAGGGCCTACCAGGTGACGGCCATCACCTGTTCAGGTGAGAACAAAGCAGGACATGATTTCATTTAGAGCCTTCGTAGCTTTATCCAAGGGCACCTCAAAGTGGAAATTAAAGTCCCACAAAATAGTATAGTCTGAGGATTGTAGGCATGATTTTAGGATGGCAGTGACCTCCTGTATGAACTTATTTCTGAGCCCAGGTGGGCGATAGAGTAACAGACCCCTGTCAGACTGGGATTTAGATAATTAAATATTATATGAAAATGCCTCGCTCACTAAAGAGGGAACTAGTTTGGATAATTGCCTGCAATGGGGTCTCAATAAATGATGGCTAGACAGCCGCCTCTTTTATTTAACGTATCTTGTCTGTTGAGAGAGTAGCCAAGGAGTATTGCTGAGACCAAGTCAGGGCCAGAGGAGGAGTCTGCCCATGTTTCAGTTACATAAATAATATTTAAGTTATGGCAGTCAAGGAAATATGCAAACTTCATTTTGTGCTTCACAAACATCCTTGTGCTAATTAGAGGGTGCAGAGTAGGAATATCGACGTAGAAATATCGTGTGACATTAATATCTCCGCAGAAATATTAAGTGGAACAAATATCGACAACAAAAATATAGTTTTACCAGAATATCGACTGACAGGTAAGTAATATCGATAACAATAATATAGTTGTAATAAATATCGTTTACAAAAATATAGTTTACAAAAATATCAATTTATTAATAATGTTATGTATTTTAGTGTTTTTAATGAGAATTGTTTCTCATTTTATTATAGGTTTTGGAATTGTATTAGTTATTAATGTATTTTATGTTTAATTTTGTGTTATTAGTTCCGTAGCGGGTTGTGGGTTTATAGGGAATAGGGTGGGAAGTAATTTAATTATATAAAATTAATTGATTAATTAATGTGTTAATTTATTAATAATAGTTTAATAATTAGTTGTTAATTAATTTCAATTAGTCAATTAATAATTAATTATGTTAATTGTTTAATTAATTTTAGGTGCGTGTTGTGGAGTTTATACATGTAAATGGTGTGAAGGGTGGTAAGTAATTAATTTTTTATTGAGTAATTATTAAATACTTTTAAAATTAATTACCATTAATTAGTTAGTAATTATTAATTGTAAATGTGTAATTAATTTTAGGTGTGTGTTGTGGAGTTTATAAGTGTATATGGTGTGAAAGCTGGTAATTAATTAATTAAATAATTTAAAAAAATACATAAATTTTCATTAATTAATTAGTAAATATTAAATGTAATTGTGTAATTAATTTTAGGTGTGTGAGGTGGATATTATAGTATTAAATAATGTGTAATTAAGTATTTTTTATTATCTTTGTTAATAATAATATATTTAAATGTCTATATTAATTATGTTTATATTGGAAATTAAATTTAATAAAAATGTTGATAGTTTTTTTTATTGTTTTGGGTACCAGCGCTTTCCCTACTATTGTACTCAATGGAGTGGGAATAGTCATTTTTACCCCTACGCTATCCAACGCTTTCCCTACTGTTGCACTCTCTGGAGTGAGAATAGTAATGTTTACCCCTACGCTATCCAACGATTTCCCTACTGTTGCACTCTCTGGAGTGGGAATAGTAATTATTACCCCTACGCTGTCCAACGCTTTCCCTACTGTTGCACTCTCTGGAGTGGGAATAGTAATTTTTACCCCTACGCTATCCACTGTTTTCCCTACTGTTGCACTGTCTGGAGTGGAAATAGTAATTTTTACCCCTACGCTATCCAACGCTTTCCCTACTGTTGCACTCTCTGGAGTGGGAATAGTAATTTTTACCCCTTCGCTATCAAATGTTTTCACTGCTAATGTTTTTATTTTGTTATTAAATGTATGTATTATTAGTTTTTTAATACTTTAATGTGTTAAATAAATATAGAATATTTTATTTTATTCAAAATGTTTTATATATGTGTTTATTTTATTTTTATATATAAAGTTTATAAATTAAATAAAGATAATAATAAAATGTATTTAAGAAAATATATGTATATGTACACATTTATTGTGTTTATATTCATTAAATTAGGTTTATTTGTTATAATTAGTTAAAATATAAATGTAATTTAATTAATTTTGTTAATAATATTAATATTATTTAATTATTTAATTTAAGTTATATTATAAAGTCGATATTTTTTACATCTATATTTTTTACATCTATATTTTTGAGTCGATATTGTTGTACTCACCTGTTTAAGTATAGGGAATCGATATTTTTGTAATCAATATTTTTACATCTATATTTTTGTTAACTATATTTTTGTTATCGATATTTAAACATGGAACCAATTAGAGCACAGGTGATAGAGTTAGACTTGAGGTGAAGATGGGTTTCTGCCTCACTGGTTGGGCACCATTCCTAAATGATAGAAGGTTCTCGAGCCAGCTATTACAGCTTTGGCAGATCAGGTTGGTGGTATTGGTCATGGAACTAAAGTAAATTTTAGTATAGCTCACAACCTTACCTGTGGGGTTCAGAGCTAGAAGCATTTCTTAGAAATAGTGTCTCCTTCGCAAGTGAGGGAGATTGAAACCACCAGGCTGCATGGTGCTAGGTGCAGAATAGGCGCAGACAGGGTTCCGCTGTCATGCTTTTTAAATAGCCCGCTGGGGGCATGGCCGAAATGTAACACTTTCCAGCGTATTGTAGCCAGAAACAGGTGGGAAAAATGTAAACACTAAACTGGGGTCCAGCAACCCTTCAAAACTTTTGCAGGCTCCTCTGCTGAAACAGTGATACTGGTAACAAAATGCCAAATT
The DNA here is from genome assembly GCF_964261635.1 of Lissotriton helveticus. Lineage (NCBI taxonomy): Eukaryota > Metazoa > Chordata > Amphibia > Caudata > Salamandridae > Lissotriton > Lissotriton helveticus. The sequence continues at coordinate 577,757,464 of NC_136065.1, forward strand.
AAATAAAAGTTGAGAACTGAAACTCATAAGAAATACTAAAAAGGGTACAAACCCTCTACAGTGTGCTACCCGTTCTATTGGGAGCCAAGCACTCCTAAAATGGCACGAATATGCCTAAAAAGAAATAAAATCTGGGCTGTGTCAGACCATAGTAAAGAAGCTGCGTGGACATGCTTTCATGCGGACCCGCTGTCACGGTGTTCATATTTCGAATTTTTTGATTAGCTTTTACATACGATTTCTGCTGTTGCTGAACACATCTTATGCAATGCAGAAAGATCATGATTTTATGTGTCAAAAAGTTACGTTTCTGGAGTAGTGACAAAGCAAATGATCTAGTCTCCATCTTTGTAATTGAGGAAGTATGTGATCATGGGGCAGGCATGGCCCGAGACAACCGCTGCATGACTGCTCTGTATTCCCTTTTGACAATAAAGCATGAAGAATGTAACTTCGTAGGTGGGAACTATCTCAGTCAATGCTCTATGAACCCCTCTAAGCCATCAGGAAATGCAACTAAATGGAGGTTGTTCCTTCGCCCCCCCCCTCCGCTTCCTCCACTCTCATGTCAGCTCCTTCCAGGTGGTCACCAGCTTAGAGACTGTACATTGCAGCATCGACATGGTGTCCTCCAGCTCAGACACATGGCCTTTGGGTTCGTAATGCCGTCCCCCGCTCCAAATCTTATTGCAATAACATAGCATCAGTCCCGACATCTCCAATTTTGGCTTCCAGTGTCTCTCTCTATTAGGAGATGGCCTCAAGGATTGTTGAAATATTGAACATAACCATTGCAGCTGCCCTAGGGCCATCATGCAGACCATCCTCCAAGATGGCTAATAGGGCTGGGTAGTGCCTCCAGTGTGTGCATAGTTGTCTACGGTGTGCCCTTGGCCATAGTGTGCAGGAGGACAGAGGTGTCCAGGTCAATCAATTCACTTGCATTTATTCAGGGCAGGATAATCCATTTGAGTGAGTCAGCAGCCTCCCTATGGATTGGTAAAACAAAAAACAGTGGTTCTGTCGGGTATATAGCAATCTCTTTACTGTACTGTAAATATAGATATGCTTTAGGTATTTCACACAATCAACATTGAATGTACGATATGCAAGAACACACAACACAACTCTCAATTTGAAAGATTTTTCTTATTATAGATATCTTAAATGTATAAATCAACATAGAAAAAGTGGCTGTCCGGGACAGAAATGACATAAAATCACCTACAAGGTGAAATGCTTTGGTGACTGGTAGTGACAAGTGATAACCGTGCTATACATAAATAAAGGGGGATGACATATTAACATACATAAGTACAAAACATAAATTCTCATCAGTCCATTTTTTAAATCAATAATCACAACAAACAAAACTATTTTCCTTTCTTGTGTTGTGACTTTTCACGGACGGATTGACGAACACAACGTTGACGTTTCGACCCTAGAGTAAAGTGCAGATTTAATTGCACCTAGGACGGGTCTTCATCAGGACAAGGGAAATTAAGGACAGCCTACAAATGTGAAGAAGGAATTTAGAAGTTGGTGTGTGTCTGGGGGACATAAAAAAGGGAGTCAATGCCATTTGGCCTGCTCACCTGAGCACGTGTAGAGCTAAAGATATCATCAGTAGCCAGTACCCTGAGAAAGGATACCTCTCGAAGGGTGTCGGCTGACACCTGGTCCTCAAAAGCTACTGAAGATATCTTTAGCACTACACGTTCTCAGGTGAGCAGGCCAAATGGCATTGCCTCCCTTTTTTACGTCCCCCAGACACACACCAACTTCTAAATTCCATGCATATCGTACATTCAATGTTGATTGTGTGAAATGGATGTATGACATTACAACGCATGCTTTTACATCGCATGCCTTTACAACGCGGTTTTTACAAATCAAACCTTTACAACGCATATCGCTTTGGGGTGCTGGATAGTGAATAGTTTAATTTACTATTCCAACTCCAGTCCCCGTGGACACTAGGGAAGGTGTTGGATAGTAAATTAAACGTATTCCCTATCCTAGAGCGCCCCCAGCGCAATGCGTTGTAATGGTTTGCGTTGTAAAAGTTGCGTCGTAAAGGCACTGCATGGTAAAAGTTGCGTTGTAAAGGATGTTTCCCGTGTGAAATACTTAAAGCACATCTATATTTACAGTACAGCAAAGAGATTGCTATATACCCGACAGAACCACTGTTTTTTGTTTAACTTTAGAACCCAGGTTCTGAGGGTTACTGGGATACCCCATTAGAATTAATGGCCCTATGGATTGGGGCAACAAAGACTTGTTTCAAACTAGAAGTATCTATAGAGAGGATATATCGATTCCCTTCTGGTTATCTGATAGCACTCAGCGCTTCCCCTAGCCTTGGCAACCTCTGCAGACCGCCCACACTGTCACCGAGGCATCACATTGTGCAGACAATTTCCATGTCAGCGGGAAGTCCAAGACTAGTCTGACCAAACAGTAAAGTAGTGACAAAGCCCCAACCCCCACAGCACCACCCAGAGAGCCACATTTACAGTTTATGAGCAGGTATTGCAATCTAATCACGTCTGGGTCACCTCACATCTCCCAAACACAATCAGGAGCCACTCCTAAGCAGCCTGTCCAGGCCGCTACCTCTAACAGTCCCAGCTTTTAATCTGTGCGCATTTGTCTGCTCTATGTCTGACATGGGGGGTCAGGTACCCTCCATCCGGAACCCCCACTCAGCCCCTAGCAGGATGGTGCCCTCTTCACGTTTGGGCTGCTTCCAACAGAGACGGTCTCCCCCTCCATGGTGGCCATCACTCCTGCCTTAGTGGAAGGAGGGCCCCAGCTCTGCACCCTTCTTTCTCCAGTCCTTAGGGGCTGCAACCCACATCAGCAGTCTCCCACCGGTAAGCCCCAATTGAAGCCGGGCCAACAGTGAAGATATGTCCTCACCCCAGGGTCACCTGTTCTCCTTTAGAGCCAGCTACCCCCACCTAGTCTCCGTCTAGGTCCTCCCCTCTGCGCCGCCCTCTCCAGCCTCTGCCTTCGCTCCCTCGAAGCTCTGCACTGTGTGGAGTTGAGGAATTTGAGTGTTGATCAGGTTGGTGTAGGAGGTTTAAGGGCTTTGGCTGCAAAGCCTGATTACCTTGTGACGCCATCTTTGATAGCTTGTCCGAGATTTTTGCAATTTCATGTTAACTACCACAATTTTTTTTTTATAATGGAACCAAAGATAACACATCACCCTAATGTCACCTCTCCCAGGTTTATGAGAGTTGGAATTTGTATTTGCTAAATTTGTTTTTTTTCCTGGCTGGTTAAAACGATAATCATCATATCTCCGGGACCTGTCCTAACATTCTATCAATGTTCGCTTTTCTTAACAAAATAAAGGTTGTTTCCATTAAAATGTTTTAAGCGGGCTAATTAATCAAGAAGAATATCTATAAAGTAGATGGTGCTCTTAAAGTAAATTTTGTTTTTGAAAGTATTCATCGCAGGTATGATATATTACATTTGTTTGAATATGAGTCATTCAAGGCACTAGAGTGTTTTGTACTTTCATATTTATATACAGGCCGAATGGAATAAAATCTTTTCTGGGAATTACAGATGCATTAAACTGACGTAATTCCATGTTATTCTCTAAATGGCCAGGTTTATTTGTTCAGGGATTACAATTGCGATAACAAATCTCTTCCGTGATGTAACATGTAAGCTAAATAGACATTAATTGTAAAAATAAATCACCCTAGAAACTAGAACAGTATCCGTAGAATACAGTAACATGCCTTGTTAATTCAAGAACTACACTCAGTTGCTCTTTATTTTCAAGGGCATGTCGTCTTTCCTGTTAGATTATATTAGTCATAATAGAAGTGATTGGTTGCACTGCTACTCAAGCACTAGGGCAGCTGGCAACCACTGCTTGGCACATTTATCGTACAGAGAGACACACTGCAGCCAATAGCAAATGTAACAATGTGGTCTTTTAGGGCTGTTGCCACTTTTCAGACTTCTTACATGCATAACAAGGAACAACACATTGCAGTCGTTTCTTTCAGATGACGTTACATTACCACAGTTTCCATTCAATCTCTGGTGCAAAGCAGAAGGCCACCCATAACGAACAAGCATTGGTAAAGTCAATAAGGTTCACATATAAAGCCAAAAAGTGTCATCTATGCAACAAGCAAAAATACTTGCACATAAAAAAAAGATTAAAATAAAAACAAGCATTGGCAAAGCCAATGGGTTTCGCCTACATAAAATCTTTTGCCTTTGTCAATGTTTTTTTACATGTTACACAGCAGTTGAGCTTCTGTGCAACATGTTTTAAAGTAAAAAATAAAATGATGGACACTCAGAGGTGCTTACTTTGTATACATAGTGTGACGTGAAACAGTACACATAAACATATGTATGTCTCTACTTATAGTTTTATGACTCAAACCAGTTGAATAAAGCTGGAGTCTGTGGTTGTAAAGGAAGGGCAGAGTTGTTTGCTTTTCTTCTTTGTCCTCAGTAGTTTATTGCATATAATTACATTTAGTGTGTTTTAGCGGGGCGTGGCCTGCAAGCAAGCGGCAGACATGTTCGACTGAAGCTCCACATTCTGAGGAGATGCCACACACTAATCCACATCCCTGGCCCTCCAAGTGGAGCTCCTAAATGAGTGCTGTGTCAGTAACACCTTCAACATTGCATAAAGCCAACAAGCCAAAGGGTCACTGACAGAGAGTCAGCATTTCTAAGATTGGACAGCTTTTTGAGTTTTTGGGTCAGAAATCACTTAGGGGCCGATTCACAGAACTAATCTGAGATAAAATCCTAAACTTACTACTCTTGGTATACTGAGATAAAATCCTAAACTTACTACTTTTGGTATTCACAGAAGGCATTTATTCCACGCTATACTTAATACTGCATGGCTCGCCAAGTGAGCAGCGCATGCGATGCAACGCTTGGCTCGACTTAAAAATTAGAGTCCGAGGTATTTGTTTTTAGGATTCCTTACAACCCAAAAGAGCTCCTTTTTACCTGCTTTTCGAGATTGCCCTCATTGCCGCCACCGCCGCCAGAGTCATTTGCGGGCATTTCCCGGTCTCGTGATGGAGGCCACTTGAGGAACACAAGCCCCAGCAGCAATAGGGGCGCGCACACTGCCAATGCCACAAGCAAGAGCCAGGAGGCACATAAAAAGGATGATAGGGCTTCCACAGCGCTTCACGTGCTCGGGGGTGCCCGGGCCACGCCTGGGCCAAGGACGGGCCCATCTGCACCTGTCAGCGGCCAACAGAGGCCGGGCTGGGCCACCCCTCTTTGCCTCACCAGACAACGTGCCGGAACAACCACAAGTACAGAGGCATGGGGGCATTTTAATGCTGTAATATCTCCCATTGCCACTAAACCTTGATTAGTGTTTGTACTTAAGCACTGTTTCATCATGGGGAGAAAGAAACCCACGCCCGCTGTTAAAAACACAGACGCTACCCTAGATGGGTTTTTACAGAAGGCTGTGGGGGCTATTAACAATGAAATTTAACTGGCCGACTGCAGACTTTCATTAACTTCATTACCCTCATCTGATATTTTGAAAACTCAGTCTACCCACTCCGTTACTGCTTCTAGCCTGGAGGCTCCCACACCTGCCATGCCCCCTGATCCTCTGGCACTTCCCCCACATGCAAAGGTCATTTTTGCTCACTTGCCTTTATTGGAAAAGCGTTCTTTTTGTTTGTTTGCCAGAGGGAATTGAGGGGAATGCTTTTTTGTGAATTATGGCATTTTAGATTTTTTTTTAAATAAGTCGTAGGAATGGTTTTTATTTGTTGACAATCTTTTGAAACTGTAAAATGAGTGTACCATACTCTATACGCTCTTCGGGCTGCACTCTCAGGAGGTTATTGCGGGATAGCGGCCATCTTGGACGCAACTCGCGTTGTTCGCAGTCAGCTTTCCAGCTGATGCACGCTGCACACCGGCTTTAGGCAAACCCTATTTATCGGGCCAGTCCAGTCGTGTGGCGCTTTGGGAAAGGTCATTTTTGCTCACCTGTCTTTATTGGAAAAGCGTTCTTTTTGTTTGTTTGCCAGAGGGAATTGGGGGGGAATGCTTTTTTGTGAATTATGGCATTTTTGAATTTTTTAAAAATAAATGGTTTTTATCTGTTGACATTCTTTTGAAACTTTAAATTGAGTGCACCATACCCCACGCTCTTCGGGCTGCAATCTCGGGAGGTTATTGCGGGATAGCGGCCATCTTGGACGTGACTCGCGTTGTTCGCAGTCAGCTTTCCAGCTGATGCACGCTGCACACCGGCTTTAGGCAAACCCTATTTATCGGGGCCAGTGCAGTCGTGTGGCGCTTTGGAAAAGTCATTTTTGCTCACTTGCCTTTATTTACGCTGCACACCGGCTTCAGCCACACCTTATTTAAATGGCATGTGCTCGGATGCGCAGAGGGCGAGCTCAGCGGGCGCGCCTAAGGCTAGCCCGTCTGCACCCGCCAGCGCTAAGTCAGTGCTCATGGCGAGCCATTCTGCCCGATGCAATTCAGGGAGCAGTAATGTCATTTACCTATCAAGTGAGTTATTGAAATCTCTCAAACCTCTTCCTTGCCAGTCCTATAGCGGCATGTCGGCAGGGCCTACAAAGGATTATGTTTGTGTGGACTGTGGGTTTATATTTTCATCTGACCCCCCGTCGACTGATTTGTGAGTATCAGTGCTTGCCTCATCAATGCTAGATCAGTGAAGAAGTACTATGTAGATGTTGCTGATTTGATTACTGATAATGGTTTGGATTTATTGTTTATTACTGAGACTTGGTCTGATGCCTTTTCTAACCCCATCGTGGCCTTGGCTACACCTGCAGGTTTTAAAGTTCACCGGGTGGATCGCCCCGTAGGCAGAGGTGGTGGTCTGGCTATTTAGTATAGGGAATGCTGGACCCTTTACAGTGAAATATCCATCCTCTGGGGTGACTGTGAGGTTCTGGATTTTAGTCTACAACTTTTTGCCCACTTTACTTTGGGGGGGGTCCCTGATTTATCGGCCACCTGGGTCAGCCAGGGTCTTTGTGGATACCTGTGGGTACGCGCTGGCAGAGCGTGCATTGCGATTCTTGAATTATGTGTTTCTGGGGGATGTTAATCTCCATCTTGACCATACTGAGATGACCGATTCTACAGCTCTTCTGGACTCCCTTCACTTGGCTAAGCTTTCGCAAAGAGTTATGTTCCCTACCCACAAAGGAGGGCACACTTTGGATAGCATCTGCTCAAATTTCCCTATATCGGTGATGAGGCCGAGGCCAGTTGCCTGGTCAGATCATTTTCCCATATTTCTTTCATGGGATATGAAGCATTCTTCATTTCCAGCCAACTGCCACCGCCCCCCATCCACTAGGAAAATGGACTCAGGACAGCTCAGCGACTCTCTGGCAGCCTGTTGGGGGACCTGGAGGAAATGTGTCTCAGTTCGCTGACTGGATCTCAAGCTTGATTGTAACTCTGTCAGCACCTAGTCAGCCAAAGTTGAGGCGAGAGTCCTCCTCTTAGCCTTGGTTCACTCCCAAGCTAAGGACTTTGAAACATGCGTGCAAAGTATTGGAGAGAGCATGGCGCTCCAGTGGCTACCGCTCGATTGATAAACACGCCCTTAGAGCCAAACAAAAACTCTATTATGTGGCTAATGGAGTGGCCAAAAGCCAGCATTATTCCGCTCGCACTGAGCGGGCCAACAACAACCCTAAAGAAATCTTTGCAATTATGTAGAGCTTCTTGGCCCCTAGTGCCCAGGAGGTGGTCGCACCTGTCTTATAGACCTGGCGCAAAACTTGAGTGAAATTCTTTAGGGATAAACTAATCAGCATCCAGGAGAGGTTCTCGACTTCTCCTAGGAATTCCAGTGTTCTGTTGGCGTTGGCAAGGGCAGAATCTGCCCCCACTTTTTCTGCATTTAGGTCTGTCGATCTTTCCAGCTCTCTCAGAATTCTTAAGGCCCTTAAGTCGGGTTCACCTAATGACCCGTGCGCAGCCAGGCTTCTGTCGGATGTGGCAGATACAATTAACTCAGCAGTGAACTTCATGGTAAATAAATCACTTTTTGAAGATCGTGTTCCAAAGGTATGGAAACAGGCGCTGATTCTTCCCCTACTCAGGAAGCCGCCATTTGACCCTCTGTTACCTGAGAATTACCGCCCTATCTCGCTTTTGCAAAGTTTGGTTAAAGTATGCGAGAAGGTGGTTACGCCTCAACTCACCAACTATGTTGAGGTGTCAGGTTTTCTTCATCCAGCACAATCTGGCTTCCGTGCCTCTTATAGCACGGAGTCAGCATTGCTAGAGGCGATTCGGGAGTGTTTGGATGCCGGCGGGAGAGCAGCTTTGATTATGTTAGATCTCTCTGCGGCATTCGACACTGTGCCAAACTCCCTGCTCCTTGTTTGTTTATTAGAAATAGGTATTTCTGGCACGGCTTTACAATGGATCAGGTACTTCTTGGAAGGACATTTGCAGCAGGTCTGGCTCCCTCTGTGTGCCTCTGCGCCTATGCAGGTGACAACTGGGGTGCCGCAGGGGTCATCACTTTTTAACATCTACATGACTCCGCTGGTTTACCTTGTGGAATCATTGGGGGCTAAAGTGATGGCCTATGGTGACGACACCCAGTTGTTGTTTTCTTGGAACAAGGAGGATGACTCATTGTGGCAGCCCAACACTGTCTGTCTTCAGTCTTTCTTTGGCTGGGGAACGCAAAGCTGAAATGCAACGAAGGAAAGTCTGAAGTGCTGCTGTATGGTTCCTTCTCAACGGATTTCAGAGAGATAGGCTCTGGCCTTCTGGTTTTTCACGACCTATTGCGGGCAAAGGCGCAGCTAAAAACCTTGGCGTCTGGTTCAATGAAGATCTGAACTTTGCGACACAAGTGAAGAAGCTGGCCGTTACCTGTTTTGGCACTCTGAAAAACCTTGAGGACGTTTCTCCCCCTCCTGCCAGGTAGTACCAAAGAAACTGTGGTCCGTACCTTGATTTTGTCTCGTTTAGATTATGCCAATGCCCTCTTGGTTGGCAGTCTGGAATTTCTTGCTAAGAAGTTGCAAGCTGTTCAAAACTCAGCGGCCAGACTTCTTTTGGGTCCGTCATCAAGGCATAGTGTTTGCTCCCACTTGCGCTCCTTGGGCCTCATTTATGAGGCTGTGCGTCACTTTTACGCCGCCGGTGTGTCACTTTTTGTGACGCACCAGTGGCGTAAAAATGTGCCTTCTTGCACCATATTTATCTAGGTAGATGCGTCACTTTGTCAACCCCTGCACCACATTATACCTGCGCCAGGTATAATGTATGCAGGGGGGCGTATTGACACAAGAAAGGGTCATAGAAGTGACGCAGTGAAATCTATGAGATTTCACTGCGTCACTTCTAGGACACAATGCGTCAATTTCTTACACCTGCCTCACAGCAGGCGTAAAACTGATGCAGGTCCTTTCACATGGGGCTTGCCCCATGTGAAAGGACACATTGCTGGAGTTGCGTCACTTTTGTGACAGGCTCCAGCAATGCGTCACTTTTGGGCCTACAGATACGTCAGAAATACTGACATATCTGTAACTCCTTGCGACATGATGCGTCATATAGTAAATATGACGCGTCATTGGTGTCGCAAGGAGGGCGCAATGAAAAGTGACGCATCGCTGTTTTCACGCAGTGATGCATCACTTTTCATAAATGAGGCCCCTTGTATTGGCTCCCAGTTGAATCTCGTCTGAAATTCAAAATGTTGTCAATTGCTCATCGGGCCCTTTATGGACTAGGCTCTATTTATTTGCAGAAGAGGTTTGCCTTCTACACACCAGGGAGACACCTGAGCTTGTCTGCTCAGCGGTTGATACAGACCCCTAGGTTTAATCGCCTACAACTTGGTGGGAATTCCTTTGTGCGCAAAGCAGGTCTGGCCTGGAACATGCTGCCCTTGGCTCTTCGGGGCACCCAGGACCCACTGTTGTTTAGGAAAAAATGAAAAACGTTGCTCTTTTAATCCTGATGGGTGTGCATTTTTCATTTTCTGAAGCAAGCGCCGGGACACTTTCGAGTAGCTGTGCGCTGTATAAATTAAATATAACATAACATATATCATAACATATTATCATCTAGAGCCAGGGAGCTACAGAGGGAGCGCAAAAGGGAATGGAAGCTTCAGCACTTACATCTTTGAGGGACCAGAGTATGGCAGGGTCTAAAAGGAAGCGTACTGACCCAACGGGAGTGGATTGTCGTGCAGTGGGCAAGTTACCAAAGGTCAAGAAGACAAAGCAAAAACCCCCAGGACCAGTGGGGAGACTGCAGGGGAGGGGCTTGCAAGGTTCCAGAATGAAATGGACACGACGTTAGACAGAATTAGTAAAATTGTGTTCCACTCCTTAAAGCCTATACTGTCTCGCTTGGGTCGTATGGAGGAGCAGCTTGATCAGCTATTACTGACCACAGGGACCATACCCACACAAAGAAAGCAACGAGAAAATAGTGACATAGCAAAGGGCATTGGTGAGAGAGGAGCTAACATTCCCCCTGGTGCTCTTGAGGGTGGTAGGTCACAAATAAATAGCCCCATAGTTCATGGCAGGGTTAATAGCTTGGTCCACCTGAGAGCACCGTCAGCGATGGCACCCCGGTCATGCTGTGGTCCCTGGCTCTTAACGGTGGGCGAGGGACACATAACTGTTTAACATCGGACAGGCTTAGCAGGAGGAGCCCTTTGAGAGGGAAAAATGCCCACAACTGGTTCTGCGCCTGATCTGCCAAGCAGCCAGGGGGATAACACTATTTTAAACTTTCCCCGGGATGCACTCCATATACCTTGGTCTTGACAGGGGTCCCTCATCTACCACTAGGTCACCATTAAAGTTACCAGAGCCTTACTAATAAATCTGTTCATTGGTGTTCTAGTAAAATTCATGCTCAGATAATTTGGCACAGCCATATCATCATAGCAAGGCGGGTGAGTTGGCTGGGGAAAACAGCTAAAAATAGTGAGGGTGATTGTGTAGTGTTGAATTTCAATGATAAGGGGTGTGTTGGCCTTGCCCTTAGGCACCTCATGGACCTTCCTGCCGAGAGGTTACAGGCCCCCCCTGTGGGTTATTTTTATCCTTACCAACAGGGGACCGCTATGAGCCAACAGCTACGCCCCCAAATTGCGTATAGACCTCACCTCCCTCAACATTGTACATTGGCCCATCCTAATGGATTTGATGCACTTTCTGGCCTGACTGATATAGATTGACTACCTCCCGACCCTAGTAGCCCAGATAAGATGGTAGCACCAGATGGGCTTTTAGGGAGATACCCTGAAGTAGTGGTAAGAATAAAAGGGATTGGAGAGGACGGAAAGTGTGTGTGTATCCCCACCGAAAGAGTACATCTATTATTTGGAGCAACACTAATGGTATAGAGGCCGGAGCTGATTTTACCACTCCTCAATCTACAACTAAATCTGGAATGGGGGGGCATAACCAGGATTGTATGCCTACTAGTCCTGCTATCACCAGTAACCGGGAAGCTCCAGTAATAAGGAGCCACAGAGTTGGCTCGATTAGAATTGTTTCCTGGAATATCGCAGGCAACCGCACAAAACTAGAGGATGAGGTATGGTTAGAGTATGTCAAGGCTTTCAATATCATCTGTGTTCAGGAAACATGGTGTAGGGAAAACATTGAATTAGATGGTTACTATTCTTTCAGTTAGCCTCACCAGGCATTAACCTCACCAGAAGGGAGGGCTAAAGGAGGGTTGGAAACCCTGATCTCCGTCAAATATGGGTCCACCAAGGCGGAGACCATCTCTTTTTCCCCTCTGTATCAACTTATTCTGATTATAGATTTATTTCAGTCCAAGATGTTACTGATAAATTGGTATTATAATTTTTTTTGATCAGAATAGTCGCAAAACTATTGATACCCTTAATGATGAAATAGATATGATCGCAGGGAAGTGCCAGCCCCTGTGTATTTACTGGGTGGGGGATTTCAATTGTTCCTTATACCAGCACAGTTCACCACGAGAGTGTGGGATATTAGTCATGGAGGGACAATCGTTAACACATTTTGTACACACCCCGCAGGATGACACTTTAAATTCCATTATTACTGTTAATGACTTCCTTTTGGTTGATAACCTGGTTAGCAGCCCCCAAATACGGTATCCTACTTATTTGGGCAGCGGAAGCGAAAGTGTAATTGATTTTATGTGGATATCCGCGAAATACTAACCCTAGGTTGATAGCTTTGAGATAGAGCCTAATAACGCCAGCGAACACAACCCCCTTGTCGCCTCCATTTATGTAATATCCCAGGAGGAGAAAGGGGAGGGCCGTCCTCTCCAATATAACTCAAATCAAGGGGTGAGATTGAAATGGAACAGTATAAAACCATCTGAATTTGAGAACAATATAGTTAAATCTAACTTATACTCCATTCTTCAATGTTTGGACCAAGATTCTTCCCCAGGCACGATAATAAAAGGCTTCCAGCTAATTTGCAGGGATGTATCAACAAAATTGGCAAAGAGAATTGCTCAAGGGCACAAAAGGACCTCAAGAAGGCATTTCATGGAATTCCCAGAAATAAAACCCTAATTGGGGGGCGCTAGAGGGCGCACTGCGGGATGGCTGGCGTGTGAGTCAGCTCCGCCGGACGGGTGCAGGTAAAACGACCTTTCTACCCCCAAACCTGCTGCAAAACAGACGGTTAATGGATATTTGAGAATCGGAATATGCAGTCCATAAGCTTCTGGAACTAAAACCTTGCGCAAACGACCTTCAAGGCAAATATCGGCGAAAACGTAAAGGAGGTGTGTGGCGATTCAAAATGGCTGCACCGAATGCAAGAAGCCGCCGGTTGAGCGGGCAGTAAAACAACCCAAATCGGACCACAGAACACTGGGCGGCTGCCGGACTGATGTGGAAGCGGAGCGCAGACGGGCTCGGCAAGCTGGAAACTGCAGAGAGATGCGCAGGGGCTGCGGGCGATGTTGTGTTCCAGGAAGCACAAAATGGCGGCGGCGGTGAAACGCAAGGACGCTGCAACGGTAAGCGGTGATACACTGACCGCGAAGACACAGGGCTGCTTCTGAGTGAGCGGGGAGAGGCGCAAATGAGTTGAGCGGCAGGGCAGAGGCGGCAGAGCATGTAGACAACAGCACTACGAGACTAGCTACGAAGGGATTACCATAGTGAGCAGAACTGCGCCATTGACAGGGATCTGCAGCAGCAACCGAGGTACTGGCAGCACGCGCATCGTTTAAACAGCATTCAGCAGTAACGGACGAATACAAGGGGGGATGAACGGGCAGACATTACTGTAACACTAAAAGCTGGAAATTGAGCCAGGCTCCCCGACTGTGTGCTGCATAGCGAAGAGGTTACGGTCGCTGCAAATTCACCGATTAGACCTCAGCTGAGTTCCAATAAGCTTCCACCACACAACACCTGGCGTGCCATGTGGGGCTATGTTCAGGGCCAGCATTACGCTGCAAAAAGAGTACCCGAAAAGTGAATGCTGGGCAACCATGTGGAACTGTTGACAGTCAAATGCAAAGAGCTGCTACAAAGTGGGCGGCAAGAACGCTGCAAAGTCGTAGCCGACATACTGCGGGAAACACGTCCATAACAAGCCCAGGAGTACAGCGTAAAAGTCCGCCAACGAGTCCTGCCGTGATGGGAAAACCGGACAAACAGCAGACTAAGCTGCCCTTTGAAACTAGGAAGCAGGCTAAAAGTAACGTGGCCACGTGGAGGGCGAGCAGGAGGTGGCTGAGGGAGCCGGTATGGAGTCAGTTCTACGGGCGATTCAGCAAAGTCTGCAGGAGATGAATAATAAAATGGACAATGTAATGCTGCGAGTGGACAACATGGCTGCGAAACTCGAAAAACACGATGAGCGGCTGGTAGAAGCTGAACAGAGGATCTCTAAAGTAGAAGATGACTCCAGAAGCACGACGAAAACGTGTGGTAACATCAAAAAGACTCTGGAAGGCCTACGTGCGAAGGTGGAGGATCAGGAAGCGAGGTCTCGACGAAATAACGTCCGCATTTCGGGCCTGCTGGAATCTACGAACACTGGAAGAATGGAGACCTACGTAGAGACAATGCTAAAAGAGATCTTTGGTGCAGAGAGCCTATCGGCGGTTTTCCTGGTGGAACGTGCTCACCGCTCCCTGGCGCCCACCCCGAAACCAGGTGCAGCCCCACGAATGATAATTGCTCGCATGCTTAACTATAGGGACAGAGACACAATCCTTAGACTAGCAAGAGAGAAGGGCAAAGTCACTTATCAAGGGAACACCCTGGAATTTTATCCGGACCACACCATGGCTGTGCAGTTGGTGCAGAAGGAATTCACTCCTGTTAAAAAGAAACTCCGGGACCTAGGAATCGAATATGCAATGCTGTACCCCGCCAAACTGAAAATCACAAATGCGGGCAAACCCGTGATTCTCCCGAGTGTACAGGCAGCGCAGGAATATATCAAGAAACTGGGAAAGCGCCACAGGGCACAGGACCGTGAGGACAGGATGAGCGACAACGATTGAGGCGATAAAGAGATGTGCACTATGAAGACTGGCAAGATTCCGTATGAATGGGGCACATTTTGTAGCAACGACTTTTTTTTCCGCTCACCTCAGAGATGAAGCTATGGGGTTTGAACGCTCATGGGACGCACCATGTGCACTGCATAGAAGACTGGGAAACTAGGCGTGAATCGAGCGACTGGACAATAACGGCACGCTGTGCACGAACAACTGTACTGAACAGTGAGTACCATAACAATCCCCTGTGCTGGATAGATGTGGATGGCTCCTAGGGGGGGATCCACAGTGTATATATAAGGACATTGCCTGTAGGTGAACCTCTAAGCCTCTGCACTGGGGACGATTTTGCAGGGGTAAGCCTTTGTGAGAGCTCTGTCAAGTTATCAGGAAACAGGTAATATGCATAGGAACGGTGTTGCTGCACTCTATGTTCTGACGACATGCATGCGGCGGGAGGGGGGGAGAGGATTGTGAGGAAATGATGAATACTAAGATGATCTGAGCACCTGTCCACATCCACCATGTGGATGGAGATGTGTGATCCTGGCGGCATCCCCAAGCGGGTGTGCCCCAAATTAAGTTACGATACTGGTTTGATGTTACTACAGGGAAGGCTTTGGCACAGTTTGGGAGCTGAAGTGGGAGGGGGGAGGGAAGGGATGTTGGGGGATGTTCAAATAGATGCACTGTGGCTGAGAAGCATTGCGACCTCTTTAATTACCGACTGCATGGTAGTTCCTATTTTCCTCATTACCAGAAGATTTTTAATAACATGTGCACCTCGATGGAAGGTTTGTGAGCCTTCTGCTATAGCAAGAACCAGCATGGCAATTAAGCACCTAGCCATAGCGCTATGACACGACAGAATACACTGAAATTCATCACGTGGAACATTAGAGGCTTAGGCAATCCAAGGAAGATAAGGCAAATGTTTGCGTTCTTTGACAGGTTACATGTAGACATTGCCTTCCTACAGGAGACACACTTGGCACCTGACAACACATCCACATTGGGCAGTAGGTGGGCGGAATCAGTAACTAGCTCGAGCTACTCGACCTACTCCAGAGGGGTTAGCATACTGATAAAAAAAGGGGCACACTTCCAGATTTCGAACATACACACAGACTCAGGTGGCAGGTATGTCATTGTCGTGGGTACGGTGAGACACCATCGGGTTGCCTTGGCTAATGCATACGGCCCTAACGTTGACGACCCCCAATTTCTATGAGACACTATGGCACGCACTTGCAGACATCCAAGCTGACAATATAATATGGGGCAGCGACTTTAATGTTACATTCGCCGAGGGGCTGGATAGAACCCTGCACACGACGGAACCCCATGTGAAGGCAAGGGTGATGCTCACTGATGCGATGGAAAACTTACGCATGGTCGACATGTGGAGGGTGTTACATCCTGGGGAACAAGTGGCGACACACATAAATGCACCTCGTAACAGCTGGTCCAGGCT
This sequence comes from Lissotriton helveticus, assembly GCF_964261635.1. NCBI lineage: Eukaryota > Metazoa > Chordata > Amphibia > Caudata > Salamandridae > Lissotriton > Lissotriton helveticus. The sequence continues at coordinate 577,773,497 of NC_136065.1, forward strand.
GGACTACTGGCTGGGCACACAGGATGTGATATCATGGGTAGTCAATATAACACACCTCCCCAGGACACTTTCAGATCACAGCCCTGTGCTCCTAGAGGTAAACGTCCCTCGTTATGTGCCGCCGCCGTTCACATGGCGGTTTAATGCACACGCATTACGTGACTCGTTATACGTCGACACTATACAGAAGGCAATGTTAGATTATTTTGAACTAAATTCCCCCACGACGGATGACCCGTGCTTGTTATGGGAAGCTTTCAAGGCCACGATACGGGGAGTATGCATTAGCATGACCTCGGGTATTCTAAAAGATATACGGCAACAATTAAAAACTCGTGAAGATGCCATACAAAAGTTGGAACAGCGATACACACAGACAGGGGACACAGCTTTGTTGGGCGAAATACAGGTGATACTAACAGAGCATCGCAAATATGCGGTGGATGAGCTAAACTACATATACAAACGCACAGCTGCAAGGAGATATGGGGAGGGCGGAAGACCGGGCAGGGCCCTAGCAGAAAAGATATGTACAGGCAGAGCTCCACAACACATCACAGCGATCAAAACCAGGGCAGGCACACTCACATACGACATTAAGAACATTATGGGAGAATTCATGGGCACATATGGCTCGTTGTATGAGGCACGGCCTCCAATATCACAAGAGGAACTGCTGGCCTACATGGCAGATGTGGAAATGGCATGGTTGGCTGACGGACATAGGGAATACCTAGCTCGCCCCATTACAGTGGCAGAAGTAGTGGACACCATAAAGCGACTGCCAAACGGAAAAGCTCCGGGGCCAGACAGTTTTGTAGTCGAATTTTACAAAACATTTGCGGACATACTTGCTCCACACCTCGTACGGCTATATGAATCGGCACATGAGGCACAAACCCTACCATCATCTATGAGGGAAGCCCTGATCATTGCATTGCTAAAACCAGGCAAGGATGAGGACCAGTGTGATTCCTATCGCCCTCTCTCCCTCATAAATGTAGACACTAAAATTATAGCGAGCCTACTGGCCGACAGATTGAAACCGCTGATGCCATTGGTGATTAGGCCCGACCAATCCGGTTTTATACCAGATAGATCAACCACGCATAACACGCGCACATTATTTGCCCTAGCGCATTATCTAGCACCTGACGTAAAGGCGGTAGCAGTTTTATTGGACGCGGCCAAAGCGTTCGATACGATAGGCTGGCCCTTTTTACACGCAGTACTCGTGCAAATGGGTTTTCCACCACTGTTTATTGGATGGATAACAATGCTATACACGAACCTAACTGCACGCATTAGAATAAACAGACATCTCTCAGACCCGATCGCAATCTGTCGTGGCACCAGACAGGGGTGCCCGCTCTCCCCGATGCTGTTTGCCCTCATACTTGAACCATTGGCTTGCAAAATTAGGCAACATCACCACTACTCAGCCATACAACTCCCAACGCGCCCCGTACACATATCGTTGTACGCAGACGATATGGTACTGTATGTTAAAAACCCGGAACAGCATCTTAACCCGTTACTGCGCGAATATATAACATTTGGCCAGTATTCTGGACTTCAGATAAATTGGACTAAGTCCCTCATTCTGACGCTAACAGATGGTACTCACCCGATGGCCCTGGACTATCCTCTAGAATGGCAGGACGAACCGACCAGATACTTGGGAATATGGTTCCACAGGGACCCGGAACTGGTTATTCGCACTAACTACGGGAGAACCATATCCTCACTGGAAGATAAGATCAAACGGTGGAATAAGCTGCCGCTATCACTGGCGGACAGAATTGCCATTGTGAAAATGGTGCTACTGCCCAAGTTCCTTTACTTGTTTAACAGCATCCCTATCAAGCCTCCTGCGGAGGTGTTCCGTAACATCAAAACCCTCGTGTTAAATCTCATTTGGGATGGGAAGCAGGCCAGGTTAGACCTACACACGATGACACTACCATATGCTAAGGGAGGATTTAAGGTTCCAGATCTCTATCTTTATTACATATGCGCCCAGGCGCAATTCGCGCATTACTGGCACCATGAAATACCTTTCCTAACGCATGTTGCGGTGGAAGCGGGTGATACGGACCCGATCCCATTGACCAGTATCTTACCGCATAAGAGAGTTCGATTACATGCTCGAGATATCAACCCGGTCAACGCCACAACTGAAGCGTGGAGATTGTTGGGCAAGGTGGCACACAGCCTGCCGTTATACGCACCTGCACTCCCACTGGCCCACCACCCGGCCTTATCAGTCACGCAGGAACGGGTTGGAATGGAATTACTGAAGAACGCTGGCATAGACAGACTGGGGGATTTGTATAAGGATGGTATGTTTCAGACCCTTGACAAACTAGATTATATTAGCAACCCGACAATGCTCTTTAGTTTCAATTACTATAGATTACAGTGGGCGATGAGAGAACATTTTCCCACCTTTCCGGCAGAACCTCCGACATTAGCCCCTTTACAGTTGATTCTCACAACGCCCAGAGCCACACATTTAGTGTCCAGGTTATACACTAGCGCGCAGACAAACATTGGAGGGAACACTGAGGGGGCAAGGGAAAGATGGAGCAAAGTATTGGAAGACACACTTTCGGAGGAGGAATGGGAAACCACCTGCTTACTGACGGGTTTGCTTACGCCCAACGGTAACCTAAGGATCATCCACTATAAATATCTCCACCAAATGTATCATACGCCACTCAGACTACACAGGTATGGTTTAAGAGACACCTCTAACTGTATCAGATGTGGGCAGGAAGGTGCGGACTTTGTACACCTTGCTTGGCGATGTCGCCCTGTGTCGAGCTACTGGGAGCAAGTGATACAGGCACTAAATGACATTCTAGGGGCGTCTTTACAGTGTACGGCCAAAGTCTGTTTATTAGGTATAGTGCCGCAGCTGAGAGCACAGAGGCGTAAGTTTTGTGTTGTAGCTCTCTTAATGGCAAAGCGGAGAGTGTCATTACATTGGAACAGTAAACTGAAGCCCAAAATGAAAAACTGGTTGGAGGATCTCACATATTGCTGTGACACACTCACTACTTACGAGGAAGAATTGCCGGCAAGCTCACGCCCGAGAGATTACTGGGCCTCTTTCAGACAATACTTGCTAACAACTTCATCGGAGCGGGAAGCTTAAAGAGGGATGGGATGCAACTACCGGTGATGCGATAAAACTTGCTATTTGATGTGTAATGGGGGGGGAGAATGCTGTGACACAGTGCCTTGAGTTATAGGGATTTTATTACTTTGTTTCCTATTATAAGTATATGTTTCGTTTTCTTTTTTTACTATAGTTCCGTATAAAATGTATAAAAAGTAAGAACAGGAATATATCTGACAGCGAGTGCAGCTTTGTCTTGATACGCATATGTTGGGTATTTCGCGAACCGCCGCCGGACCTCTGGTTGTCGGCTGATGGGCCGTGTATGGCAATCACTGAATTTACCAACTCATGTCAATATGTAGCCGGCCCCATGTGGTTGTAGGCGACAAAAATGTAATTTGCTTATGAGACAATGTGAAATAAATTCTTACACCACAAAAAAAATAAATAAAAAAAAACCCTAATTAAAAATGCTAGGCAGGCCTATGATACATAGTCAATAAGAGGAAAGAAGAATTGAGAAGCTTAGCCTGGGAGGACCTAGAAGGTGCATGCGCACTTAAAGACTCCGAAATCTTCTGGGAGGTAATAAACCACCCTCTTTTCTCAAAGGAAGCAAAGGGTATGGACTCAATGAAACCAGGGAAAATTTGGGAATCCCGTTTTCGCAGTATATTTAACCCAAAGGGAATTACACTCCAGGAGTCTTCTTTAGACGTCCCAATAAATCTTACAACCGCACACCAATTGAGTTTCTCCCTTGCAGTGAGCGAGATTGAGGATGTGCTTGAGATGGTGATACATCTAAAAGCCCCAGGCCCGAATGGGGTCCCCTTAGATTTGCTTGAGAGCATTAATAGTAGGCCCTACACCACCGTCTTGGAAAGAGGCAATAGTGGTACCAGTGTATAACAAGCATTGGTATAGCCAATAGGTCTCAGCTTTGGGACCTTATAAGTCTTTAGCCAGAGATATTGACTTTGCCTATGTGTTTAAGCTGTGGTGTACATCAGTTTGCAGGATGCTGAAAAATTATAATAAAGAAGTGTCCAAAGCATTTTTTCACCTTATATATGACCAAGAAAGCATTATGTACAAGTGAAATACCGTATTAAAAAAAGTATTACCCATAAATGGGTTGATTGCATTTTGGCCTTTGAATGCTGGAAACTTGTTTCTGCATGTGCCAATGCTGGTCTGTTATGTTTTTTTTTGTTATGGGCCACCAACAGAAATACAAGTCTGATCACTGTCAGTAGTGCCCAATCAGGTGGTTTCTGAAGCTTTATCCTGCAACAAACACACCTTGGTCCTGTGTCTGTTGCGCACTGCTGCTGCACACTGCACTTGGACCAAATATTTTGTTTAGGCTTAAAGTTCACAGGCTTTGTGGAGCCAGGAAATCAGGCTGGTTGTTTATACTTATTTTTAGGAAATGCCAGGTCTTTGCGACCATTCTAAACTTCAGCTGGTATTCCACGCTTTGCGTCTTTGGTGGTAGGTTGTTCAAAAGCTGTGCAGTCTGCACCGACACTGCTCTTCAGCCAATGTTCTTCTTATAGCAGGGATTGTTGCACTTTGCCCGCCCTAGCCTTGAGTGGAGTGTTTTGTTGTGGGTAGCTCTGTGGAATTCAGCTTGCAGGTCAGGGACTGACGTCACTAAGCTCTCCTCGTCACTTCTGAGATGTGACTCTCATGAGCGTCCTTGTTGGCTTTGAGATGCCAGCCCCAGGATCTGCCCTCAATGATGGCCTGTGAGCACATCTCAACAAACGCCCCTGCCCCTCCCCAGAAGAATGAATGTCGGTGGCCGGAAAGGCACCAGGGCGTGCACGTGAGCCACAAGTGTGCCAACTTCCAGGCACTGCAGCCTGCTCTCCCTCTAAGCCATGAGACGCCTACGTTCACCTACATCATGAACTCTGAATGTTCTTAAGGAAACAGGTGTCCTCTTACTAACCAGCACTTTAATGAGAATAATAAAAAACACACACACACACCTTCCGATCCCAGCGCAGCACACCTCTCTCGCTATAGCGGAGGTCTGGGGTACCATTCTTCCTCGGCAGCCCCTCGCGCTCACCAGTGCCCGCCCCTGCCATGCACGTGCCGCTACTGTTCCTAATTCTATTACAGGACCGGAGGCTTCTGATTATGCTTCTCACACTTTACTGCATCAAAACAGCAGCCAATGAAAATGTATTATTTTCACAACAAACAATAAATTACTACATTTCCCATGAGTACCATGGTTATAGGCACGCCCCCACAGTCCATAAGAACCCCTTGCGTGCACTTCACATCCTCTTTCTTTGCTGCTCAAGTCAGAGTTAAGTGCACCTCCCCTTTGGTTCCCTCACTCTGCTTGTGTTTGGGTTTCCTGTGGGGTTAATGTGCTGATTGATGTGCTGATTAAGGGGCAGATTATTGCACTGAGCGGGTCGATCCGCAAGTTAAGGTGGATTGCTATTGCCAAATGTTTATTTTATGTGTGCTTTGTTACGCGTTATTCTAGAGCGCTAGGGCAATTTTCTCTGACCTGGTATTGAACCGCTTTCAGAGCCGTACGATCTGGGGCTGCTCCCGCGGGACCACGCGCTTCTGGAGCGCCGATGACAGCGGTCTTTGACCGGCGGGGGGGCCGCCGCGCACATCACAAGAGCCCGGTACCGGCAGCCTGAGGGCACGCAGAGGCTTCCCTAGTACGCCCTGACGCTCAGGCCAGGTGGCTCTCGGCCGACGCGCGCGCCCAAAACGCTTACTAATTGGGCTAGTTTTTGGTAGGATTGGTAGCGTTTTTGGGCGGCGCGCCTCGGTCTGATTCCTCGGCTTCCTAGAACGCGAATTTCGCACGTTCCACACACCGGCAGGACCCCCTGTGTGATCGCCAGCGCTTTGGAGCTTCTGGTTGGAAAATACTTGTGGCCCAGAGTGTGCACACGCTCAGGGAATAAAGGGGCCCAGGTCACTGACCTTTTGACTACAGCATTGCTGAGGGGGTTTGGGAAACGTTACCTACATTTATTATCTGCAACAGTGTGCTTGGGCTGACCCCCCCCATTACCCCCCCAGGGTGTGTGTTTTGCATTATCTGCAGTGTGTGCCTTCATCATGGAAGGTTGGGTGCGATACCCGGATGAGGAATATAATGATGGGGAGGAGATTGTGGATGGACAGCAGGAGGCTGTTCTTGAAGACAATATAGTGGAAGCATTGGATGCCTCGGTCCAGGCTTCAGTGGCTAAAGCTATGGAGACGAAAGTCCCTCAGACAGTGCAGCAGGCACTTGCGGTGGCTCTGCGTCCCATAAGAAAACAGCTGGAGGGTTTTGCAAAACGTCATGGTTATGAGGGGAAGAAGAAACAGAAGCAGGCAGCCTCTTCTTCCGCCACAGGCTCGGCCGAGCAACCACAATGGCCGCATGCGCATTCTTTAGCTTCCCTGCCAGCGAGAGGGTCGTCTGACCGCCCTTATATGGGTGTGAAAGCAAAGGCGAAACGCCCAATCCCAATAGATACTGATACCACTACAACAAATACCGACACAGGTACTGATACGGATACCTCGGAGGAGCATCCTCCACCTCCTAAGAAGGCAAGAGTCAATCCCAAGACAGCGGAGGACAAGGTCAAGACTTTTAGCTTTGATCCTTCAGATATAGTTCACCCCCGGTCTTCGGACTGGGTCCCGCCCCCGGCGGTCTCCGAATACCTACACGAGAACCTCAGGAAGAGCTTCAGTAGGGAGGTTCGTAATCGTTTGAGGTCGGAGTGTCCGCGCCCTGAGATTCCGGATAGTGTGGCTGACACACCGGAGATTGATGCGAGCATGCTCACATTCTTGAGAAAATTTTCAAAAGACCCCAAGAGGGGGCTGGACAGGGCTTGGCGGGGCTGCCAAGACAAGATGCTGGACGTCGTGGGGCCCCTTGCGAAAATACTGGAGATGGCCTGGAAGGCCAAGGAAGGAACGGAAACAGTAGATCCGGATATCCTGGCGGGCTGGGCTCAGCGCGCCATTTGTCTAGTTGGCAACGCCAATTGCGCAATCTCTTCGGAGAGGCGCAAGTCCCTACTGCTCAGGATGGACAGCAACCTGACAAAACTTGCAGAAGCGGAACCAGGTTCCCTGGCCGGGGGCTTTCTGTTTGGTGACAGATTCGTTAAAGACGTCACAAAGTATGTGGGAACATTCACCGCCTTGGATAAGGCTCAGAGTGGAATAAAGAGAGCCCTTACCCAAGGGGTTTTCAACAGGGCCGGGCGAGGCGGGGGTCGCTCGTCAGGCCGAGGATACCAGCAAGGCTCCCAACGTGGAGATTTTGGTCGCGGGCGTGGAGAGTGGGACTCCACCCGCGGTGGCACCTTCTACCCGTCCAAGCGAAGATTTAACAGAGGACGTTTCCAGTCGGGAAACAATAGAGCGAACTTCAAATCGCATCAGAATGCCGGTGAGTGTCACAGATGTTTCCCTTCTTCCATTGGGGGGGCGCACGCAGCATTGCCTGGCGCAGTGGTGAGCTTTGACGCAGGATGTGTGGGTATTACAGACCGTCCAAGGTTTTCAACTGGAGTTCTATTCCCGCCCAGCGCAAGCGTTTCCCCCTCCACCTCTCCATTTTTCCCAACTAGATCACAGTTTCATAGGCGAAGAGGTGGCAGACTTGCTGAAGAAAGGGGCGATCGCTCGGTGCCAGAGAGGTCCTCGAGCTTTCTTCAGCAATGTCTTCCTTGTCCAGAAGAAAGGGGGTGGCAACAGGTTAGTACTCAACCTCAGGGATTTCAACCAATACCTAACTTACAACCATTTCAAAATGGAGGGTATTCATCTGCTGGCAGACTTGCTGCAGGAAGGGGATTGGTTTGTCCGCCTGGACCTCAAGGATGCATATCTGTCTATTCCGATTTTTCCTCCTCATCACAGGTTTCTACAATTCATGTGGGACAACCAATGTTACGAATACTTGGCTCTTCCCTTCGGTCTCTCCTCGGCTCCCTGGTGCTTCACCAAAGTGATGAAACCAGTGGTGGCATACCTCAGGGAAAGAGGAGTACGACTGATCATATACCTAGACGATATCCTGCTCATGGCGCAGGATAGACTCAGTCTTTTGCGACACCTGACCATGACTACTTCGTTACTCCAAAGCTTAGGCTTTGTAATAAATTTTAAGAAGTCTGTGATGGTTCCGACACAGGTAATAGACTTTCTGGGGTTCATGATCAACTCCCAGACAGCGCAACTGTGTCTTCCTCAGGCCAAGTTGCGGGACTTGAAAAAAGAGATAGCGAAGTTGCTGGAAAGCCAAGTAGTCACCCTCAGGACGCTGGCCAGAGTTGTGGGCATACTGGCATCGTCCATTCAGGCTATATTCCCAGGGCCCCTGCATTACAGGGCCCTCCAATGCCTCAAGATCCAGCATCTACAAAGGGGCCTCTCGTACACCGACTCGGTTCCCCTGTCGGAGGAAGTACGAACAGAGCTGCAGTGGTGGCTAAGTCACGTGGATGCCTGGAACGGCAGGGCGATCTTCGGATCTCAACCAGAGGTAGTGATCGAGTCCGACGCCAGCAGGTGGGGCTGGGGCGCGCGCTGTGGAGAGGTTTCTACAGGCGGCAGATGGTCGGCACAAGAGCTCGAGTTGCACATAAATTGTTTGGAGCTACTGGCGGGGTCGTTTGCGATTCGCACGTTATCCCCGAGGCAGACATCTTGTTGCATCTTCCTCCGTTTGGACAATGTGTCAGCGGTGCGGTATATCAACAAGTTGGGCGGCACAATGCTTGTCCAAATAGCCAAGGACTTTTGGCACTATTGTCTCCAAAATCAGATCTCGGTTGTAGCGGAATACATCCCGGGACAGGCCAATCAGGTGGCGGATTGGAATTCCAGACACCTGAGGGATTACAGCGATTGGAAGCTGCTCCCGCGTGTCTTCCAGTGGCTACAAGCGACATGGGGCCCGTTCGAGACGGACCTGTTTGCCTCCAGATTGACATTTCAGATTCCCCGGTTCTTCAGTTGGAGACCGGACCCGGTGGCAACGGCGACGGATGCGTTTCTTCAGGACTGGTCGCAAGGGACTCAGTATGCCTTTCCCCCCTTCCTCTTGATTCCCAGGGTGATGACACAGGTGGTCAGGCAGAAGGCGGAAATAGTCATGGTGACTCCATGGTGGATGTCGCAGGCATGGTTTCCCAAGCTTTTGCAGTGGAGCTGCGATCGTCCACGGATGCTACCGGACTCGAGGTGGTTGTTGCAGGGCCCTCAACAGGAGCAGCACCCGTTGCTGTTAGAGGGCAGGCTATCGCTGATGGCATGGAGGCTTTCCGGGAACAGTGGCAGTTGCCGGGAGTTTCGAGCAGGACTGCCGAATTCATCAAGCAGGCATGGGCGCCTTCCACCAGGAAACGTTATTCCTCGGCCTGGAAGAACTGGGTGGATTGGTGCGTGGGACGACACCTGGATCCCGTGGAGGCAGAGTTGTCCCAAGTCTTGAATTTTCTGTCGGAAAAGGCCGGGGACGGTTTAGCGTACCGGTGGGCCAATAATTTGCGTTCGGCTATTTCGGCAGGGCATGCTCAGATAGACGGGAAACCGGTAGGCATGCACCCGGTGGTGTGCAAATTGTTAAAGGGAATCAGGGTGGCCAACCCTCCCAAACCCAAATATACCGGGTTGTGGGATGTGTCTCTAGTGTTGTCCTTACTCAACAGTTGGCCGGTCAATGCTCTTCTGTCTAGGAAGCAATTGTCGGCGAAATTGGCTATGTTGCTGTGTTTATCGTCTTGCAGAAGGTCTTCGGATGTGAGAGCACTCGACGTAACAGGTAGAGTGTTTACCCCGGAAGGGGTTTCTTTTCATATTACAGGCCGTACTAAAACTTTGTCTCGACACATTTCGTACAATTCTTTTCCTGAAAACGAAAAATTATGTGTGGTTCAATGTTTGAAAACATACGAGGAATGTACCAAGGCCTTGAGGCCGCAGGGTTGCACTCCGTTATTAATTGCTATTCAGAAACCCTTTAAGCCAGTGGTAGCTGCCACGATAGCCAGATGGCTTTGCTATGTGATGAATGAGGCTGGTGTGGATACACAGATTTTTGGGGCTCACTCTGTGAGAGGCGCTATGGCGTCAAAGTCATATGGACTGGGGTCAAGTATCCAAGATATCATGCGTTGTGCAGATTGGTCATCGGAATCAACGTTTAAAACATTTTATTATAAGCCGGTGGGAGATATTACTTCAGTGGTATTTACTCAGCGTTAAACTAGCATAATCAGAAGCCTCCGGTCCTGTAATAGAATCAAAAATTTGCTAGCATTCGCGACAAGAATTTTCAATTCTATTAAGGACACGGAGGCGAGGATTATCCCACCCGGCTTAATGTACAGTATGTCATACGCTTGCCCACCCGAGTATTCAGGGATTACGGTGGTGTTATTTCCTTTATTTTAGGAGCTGAGAAGAAGTCGGACTGAAAGACGATGGACGTCAAGATGTTAATCTGAGGATTGTTCTTCCATGTTGGAGGATTGTTATTGTTCAAGTTCTGGACTTTTCGCCTCAAAGAAAGAGGATGTGAAGTGCACGCGAGGGGTTCTTATGGACTGTGGGGGCATGCCTATAACCATGGTACTCATGGGAAATGTAGTAATTTATTGTTTGTTGTGAAAATAATACATTTTCATTGGCTGCTGTTTTGATGCAGTAAAGTTTGAGAAGCATAATCCTCGCCTCCGTGTCCTTAATAGAATTGAAAATTCTTGTCGCGAATGCTAGCAAATTTTTGATTCATGTTCCGCTTGCAGCTGAGAAGCGCTGTTGCTTTTATAAGGCCTGGACACACGTCCAGTTCACCAGCTTAATAGCTCGGTGCTGCGTTATCCATGCCTCCTTATTTTTACATATTCTCAGCCTAGAATATGCTCCTTTTGGAGGACTGTGTCAAAGTACTTACTCCTATGAATATGCTGATTGTGCAGTGTGCCTGCAATCTGGAGGCGGATTGTCTGTTTAAGGTGAAAAGAAAGAAAGCAAATAGAGTAGATCCTAAGGACTATCGGTGGAAGGGGAGGTTGAGTAAGTGGGTGGAAGGACCTAATAAGGAACAGGAGACAATGGGATGAAGAGCTGGAGAAAAGGGGAAGAAATTAAAAAATAATGGAGGGAAATGAAGGGGCTAAAGATGGGTGAGAGGAGGGAAAGAAAAGGGTTAAGTGTAGATGAAAGGTAGTAAAAAGGACAGAAGTGCGTTATGGGAAGGAAGGAAGTTAGTTCTGGGGAGTTAAAAAAACTGAGGGCTGAAAGAACGAAAGAAAAGAGAGAGGAAAGAGGAAAGAAAGAGGGAGAAGGGAGGGAGAAGCGGAGGGAGAAGCGGAGAACGGAAGGGGAGGAAGATAACAATAATGGAACGAAGAAAGAACTAAAGAAGAAATGAAAGTTTGGGCTCAGCACCAATACTCTCAAAAATCTGTTGGAATGCTTACATCGTGAAACCTGACTCAGGGATACTTACAATAGCTACCAGAAAGGCAATCGTACAAGCCGGTTTCGCTGGGATGGGAGGCTGCGGGAGTCCTGTGGGTGGAGAGTGAGCCCAGTCAATCAGGCTCGCCCAGTCCCTGGCAGACCACTGCAGCCTTTAATAAAATAGAGGCTCACATTTGATGGACTCAGAAGAGAGGCGAGACGGAGTTTTGATTTAGGAGACCTACAATGAGTCTGAAAACTCATTTTGGCGCGCATCAGCAGAAGCGCCAACACTGAGCTCACGGCAGCACGCCTGACTCACTGTTTACTCTCAGATCCAGTTCTCTTTTAGGACAGGGGTTGGCGGCCCCCAGGAATGGGGAGAGGGCTGGCATGGCCATCAGCTAGCTCGCCAATAACTGCTGCTCTCTCTCCTCTTTCCCAGGAAAAAACGGGAAAGGAATATTAGCGGCAGTCCCTCTCTGCTCGTGAGCCTCCTGCTCCTGTTGCTTACCCGAGCGGAGAAGACGAGCTGCAGGACAAGAAGAGGGATCTGCTGGAGCTCATGAAGGGGTACAAATAATTCTGCCTTCCCAGAGATATTGACTCTAGCGCTCAGTACCGGATAAACAGACTGCACTTGGGGGCCGGGGGGGCTATGCGCACGGGAAGAAAGTGCACAAATAGGAGTGCGGGTGGGAGGGGCCGAGAAGGACGGACTGTGGGAGGGGGGGGGAACAAAATAGTGCCTGTAGTAAAGGGGCCAGTAGCCGTGGCAGGATACAAATGACAACATGGTCGTCATAGGGCGGGACTAACAAACATAAAACCTATCGGAAGGCTGCATTGAGGAAATAAGCCAATAAGAAATATGGGCAGAGAGTGGGCGGAGCTTCCACGAAGCTTCCCCACTATAGTGTATACTGCATGCCTCGCAAAGCGAGCAGCGCATGCGCTGCAATGCTAGCCGAGGCCTAAAAAGGGGAATAGAGAAGATCCGGCCTGTTATAGGCCCATATCTCTAATCAATGCCACAGCCAAGGTATTGGGGAGGGTCATCTTAGCGCGCCTTGAGACTTGGGCAGAGGCCTCTGGACTCATGTCCCTAACACATTATGGCTTCAGAAGGGGTTTGGGGATGAATGAACAGTGCCTCAATTTGTCATTGATATGGGCAAGTACGTGAGGGCGAGGAAGGGGTCAATCCACCTCACCTTCATGGACTTGTCCAGTACCTTTGACACAGTTAATAGAGAGAAACTATGGGATCAGATGGGGAAAATGGGATTTGTGGAACCCTAATTACCCTTCTGCGCAGGTTGCACCCGTCCACCTGTGTTGCCATACGTTTTGGACCTGGGGGAGAGAAGACTGGGTCTATTGCCAACACGGAGGGAGTCCAACAGGGGTATATTTTGGCCCTTTTCGTTTCCTTCTGTATACAAATGGCCTAGAGTCAGCCCTAATAGAACAGGCATTAGATTTCCCCAGATTTGGAGGCAACCTGGTTCCGCTGCTGGCCTACGCGGACGACGCGGTTTTAATGGTTCTAACTGCTAATAGTTTACAGAAATCTAAGATACTTTTACTGATTTTATGCTATCATTAGATCTAAAAGTACATTTTAGTGAATCTTATATCATGGTGTGTGGCCCGAAACAAACTGAAACAAGAACATTTACTGTTAAGGGCAAGACCCTCAATAAGGTGTCCAATTTTACTTATTTGGGGAATGTTTTTAATAACAAATTGAACTGGGACCACCTTGTAACAGCTAGGGTACAGCATAGTAGCCGTGCAGTAGAGGGTTTGTTCTGCTTTGCTTGTAAATTGGGCCACAAGCCGGTAGCGGAATTAATTAAATTTTACAAATCAAAATGCTTGTCTGTTGCAACTTATGTGGCAGGAGTGTGGGGTCACCATAAAAGTAGTCAATTACAAGTCTTAGAAAATAAGATCATAAAAAGACTGTTGATGACCCCAAAAAGCACCCGAAGACATTCTGTCATTCCAAGGTAGGGTTGGATTTTATAGAGGACAGTATTATTATTGCCCCATTAGTCCTTTGGGCCAAAATATGGCTGTCAGAAGACTTAAAGATTTTAAGGAAAATCATCAAGGATTGCATGACCCTCGATACTTCCGTGACCATTCCATGGCTTCGATATGTTAAAGGAAAATTTCATTAAATAGGCATGGGGCATTACTATGATTGTCCGGCCAGTTTAAAAAAAAACATGAAATCAATTATAAAAGAGGCATATTTTGCAGTCCCGACCAATTGTCACCGGCAACGAGTATTGCAATAACACCTTGATTGGTCCCCTTTACAACAAGAATTTTACCTGTCTTTTACCACAAATGTACAGTTTCGATTTTATATGACTAGGTTCCAACGTTGCACGCTACACTTTCTTGTGGCCTTCCCTAAGCAGGTGGGGTGGTGTGAGAATCTTATTCCATGTCCCTGTAACAATTTAGCCCAACAAAGCATGATACACTTTATGCTGTTTTGCACACTTTATTAAGAGCCGAGGGCACGGTTCCACATTTCAATTCTTAAAGAAATTCACCCTTGCACCTATCAAAAGGGTTTTAATTTCTTACGTTCACTATCCACTGCTGCTATTTGTACTGCTGTTTTAAATTTTATCAAAACTGCATTTTTTATAAGAAAACAGTATGAATTGTAAATGAAGATGGTTCCTTTTAAATTCAAGTACTCTCAAATTCAAGTACCTTTTAAAGTAACAATGCTTTATTTTTAAGCGTGAGCTTTAGGGATAAGAGTTATATTACTGTATAAACTGGACACACAAATTTTATGTATTATTTTGGTATGTTATACTTTTATGGTTTAATCTGAACCTAATAAAGTTATTGTGACTTGACTTGACATTAATTGTAATGATAAATCACCCTAGAAACTAGATCAGTATCCGGAGAATACAGTAACATGCCTTGTTAATTCAAGAACTACACTCAATTGCTCTTTATTTTCAAGGGCATTTCGACTTTCCTGTTGGATTGTATTAGCCATAATAGAAGTGATTGGTTGCACTGCTACTCAAGCACTAGGGCTGCTGGCAACCACTGCTTGGCACATTTATCGTACAGAGAGACACTGCTGCCAATAGCAAATGTAACATTGTGGTTTTTAGGGCTGTTGCCACTTTTCAGAATTATTACATGCATAACAAGGAACAACACATTGCAGTCGTTCCTTTGAGATGACATTATGTTACCACAGCTTCCATTCAATCTCTGGTGCAAAGCAGAAGTTTAACCATGACAAACAGGCATTGGTAAATTTAATAAGGTTCACATGTAAAGACAAAAAGTGTCACCTATGCAACAAGCACAAAGACTTGCACATAAAAAATATTAAAATAAATACAAGCATTGGCAAAGCCAATGGTTTTCGCCTCCGTAAAATCTATTGCCTCAGTCAATGTTTTTTTACATGCTGTACAGCAGTTGCGCTTCTGTGCAACATGGCTTAAAGTGAAAAAAGATATAATTTATGGACACTCAGAGGTGCTTACTTAGTATAAATAGTGTAACGAGAAACAGTACACATAAACATATGTATGTCTCTTCTTGTAGTTTTATGACCCAAACAAGTTGAATAAAGCTGGAGTCTACACTTGTAAAGGAAGGGCTGGGACAGAGTTGTTTGCTTTTCTTCTTTGTCCTCAGTAGTTTATTATATATAATCACAATTAGTGTGTATTAGCGGGGTGTGGGCTGCAGACATGTTCGACTGTAGCTCCGCATTCTGAGGAGACGCCACACACTAATCCCACATCACAGGCCCTCTGAGTGGAGCTCCCAAATGAGTGCAGTGTCAGCAATACCTTCAGCATTGCATAAAGCCAACAAGCCAAAGGGTCACTGACAGAGAGTCAGCATTTCTAAGATTGGACAGCTCTTTGAATTTTTGGGTCAGAAATCACTTAGGGGTCCATTCACAGATTTAATCTGAGATAAAATCCTAAACGTACTACTCTTGGTATTCACAGAAGGCATTTAGTAGTAGTAAAGATAGGATTCCTAACTTTACTACTACTAAACTGAGACAACTAATGAGAGCCTGAGGAGTAAATTCTTTCTAAGTCACTGATTCTAATAGCGGTTTGTTAATCCAGTGAGCAGAGTTTCATCTGCTGTCAATCGCAACAGCTGACATAAAAGGATCAAACAATGTTCAGAAGGATAGAATGATCAGAGTCTTTCCACATTCTCGGAAGCTCGCTCTATCTCAGCAGGTGTTCCAGTGCATCTGCAGAAGGTTTGAAACCTCATACATGGATCTATCAGCTTTCCCTCTCTATGTTCAGATTCCTTTGTGTTATTCCTCATTTACAACAGTGGGGCAGTTAAATGGATGCCCTGACTGTTTTGCCAAAGAAGCTTATTTAGGCCCTTTTTTACTTCCGATTCCCAAACTGTAAGCCAGAGTTTGGAGGGGAGGGCCAGGAAAAAAACAGTGGTGTCTGTCTTCTGACCCAGAAGGACGTGGCATCTCTTTCGAAATCACTGTCAGACCAAACTCACTAGAAGCTTTGATGAGTTCCTTCTCTGAGGTCTCCACAGATTCTTCTCCCAGAGAGATAGTGTCTGTCTGTCTGGCGATTGCAAGAAGCAGATAGCAAAACAAGGATATTCTCCGTCATATACCAATAGTAATTCAGGCACCACATAAACCATCAGTAGTGTAGCCAATGTGTCATAGACCCTAATGCAAAGAAGAAAATATGGGCCAGATGGACGACCATTTTTTGCAGTCGCAAACAAAAATCAGTCCGTTTGCGGTGGCAAAATAGGTCTGCCCTATTTACAAACCCTATCTACTCTATTACTGACTCGCAAAATAGGGTTTGCGACTCGCTATTAGGAAGGTGTGTGCCAAGGGTATCCCTTCCTAATAACGGCTCACACTTCAATGTAAGATTGTTTTGCAGCCACAATTGCAGCCGCAAAATGCTTGCAGTTTTACCACCCATTTCAAATGGGTGGTAAGCCACTCGCAAACAAGAAGAGGTCCCCAGGGGACCCCTTCCCCTTTGTGACTGGCATTGAAAATATTTTTTGAGAGCCGTCAGTGGTCCCACGGACCACTGCCTACTCATAACAAATGAAACAGTAACATTTAATTTTTCTTTTTTAAATGCATTCCGTTTTTCTTTAAGGAAAACGGGCTGCATTTTTTTTTAAAAAGCAGTCACAGACATGGTGGTCCGCTGACCCCAGCAGGTCATCATCCCTGGTTGTGCTGGGGTCACAAATTGCACCTGCCTCATGAATATTAAGGAGGCAGGCAAGTTGCATCCCCATTAGGAATCAGTAAAAGTGTCTGAGACACTGCTGTTAATTCCAATTTGCGAGAAGGGTCATACATCTGGCCCTATGTCCTTTTTCTGCTGTTTGAATTGAAAAATACAGCAATTCTCAGGGTTCAGTTGGCCCCTCAGACCTCTGGACCCTGGTGTCACTGCACCAGTGGAAGCATTGCCACCTGTCCTAAAATCTAATGCTAGACCTTTGAGACTTACACACTTCTCTCTCTACGCTCAGAGCACAATGAGCAGCCATTACAGCCTCCCCTGATTCTTTTTCTAATTCGAGTGATATAAAGATTTAGAGAGTTTTTTGCTAGAGTTTCTGTCATTCTTGTCCTGTCTTGAAGCATTTGTTACCACCTTGGGATTTACCTTTAGTGTTAAAAGCCCTCCTGTTGTTCCACTTCCTTCTGCTGATCTTTAAATTCCTAACTATGTGGGTATTTTTCTCTGGTGGGAATTACCTCAGCATGAAGGATGGGTGGGATTAGTGCTTTACAGTGGGAGTTTGTGTTTGTTTACTTAGTAAGAAGGTATGATTTAAAGACCTCCACTGTCTTTTGCTCATAAGTTTTCTTCTGCAGTGCAGAGTGATAAGCCTTTTTCAAGACTTTAAAGTGCACAGACAGGACTGACGTCACATTTCGAAATACAGGGAAGTATTGAATGCGGTGATAAAAAGCACAGCACGTTGCACAAGTTATGAAGTTGCTACTCAGGTCCTACATATGTTCTCACGTGAGCTGAACTAAGGGCCATAGATGGATGTGTGTGTGTGAAACTAAAGGAAACTATTAACAAGAAAACAAACCCTTCGATCCTTAAACCAGACGATTCCTGGAGGCATGCAGCAGTATGAACTCCTTTGCTGCTGAGAAACGGGGCATCCGGCTACTGTACAGAGCTCTCAAATTTCTTAGTCCCATGCATGAGTAGCTCCTCCAATTCAGGCTTTAGCTGTGCGTTCTGGGACACATAGTCCTGAATGTATAAAGTGCTCAACATAAGGGAGAGCTACACACCTAAATTGTTCACGCAAGGACCTAGGATATTTGAAATCTATGTGATTTTGAAAAACAAATGTAACAATTCCCCTTCTACATTTGCTTGTGGCAGGAGCCCATAGTGCCATTATAGGCAACACTCCCCACTCACTGTCAGAGCATGCATGATGACATAAATAAATACACAACACACTTTTCTTTGGGGAAAATGTTGCTGCAGGTTTATTCCGTACAAAATTATGCAATATGGTGGGTTATCTTACGTACGATCCAAGGGCAGGCAGCTGTAACCAACCTATGCTGCCCTGCCCGCCAGATGAGCCAAGCCCTGTGGAGAACCCAATCAGTGCTACATCTTATGGGGTGATCGTTTTCCGGATCATGTGACACATTGGTCCCTTATTACTCATGCTCCTTTCAGGGCAGAGCGTAGCAAGGCAAGCCCCCGGTTGTTCAGGCCCACAACTGCCCGAAGAACTAACGGGGCACTGACGTAATTCTTCCAGGAACCTCCCATGATGCTTCTGGGATTTGGCTCTGGTACCCCTATTGTGCTCCTGCAGAGGTACCCATCTGCTTCCAGATCATCCTGTAACTCCGCCACAGCTCTGGAGGTGGCCCCCGTCGCCGCCAGAGCCACTGGACCAAAACAGCCGTCATCTCATCTGCAACCTCTCATTCCAGGGTTCCATGCAAGTCCAAGAGGAACCAATCCATTCCCACTGGTGACAAATGGACCCCATCTTTATCAAAGTAGCCTCAACATTGGCCTGAATCAGCTTGTGTCTGATGAAACCGAGACCCCTCTGATCTCCAAACATACGCCTTGAACTGTTCACTCTCTTTCGGGAATGTTCAACAGCCTCCTCTGACTTAGCCCCATGCCACACTCTGCGGGGGATAATCTAAGACCACCAGAGCTCACATTGACCATGTATTGGCTGATCTCAGTCAGCCTTCATTGCTTGCAACAATGCCTTTCTACCCATGGCAGTGAGGTTGTGGCCTCCTAAGTGGATCACCAGAATGTTAGGGAGACCTTCTCCCCCAGCCAGTCTCTGCTACAATCTGTCCAGAGCTACTCCATCTCATTCCAGGGAACCCCATCCAGACAGACTGCGTCTGGGAAACCCGAATGGAGCTGTTTATCCTTCTCTGGGAAGTACAACTGCCTCACATTACATGTAGGAATGTGATTGCCTCCTAGGAGGGAGCTCTACTCTTACCATAGCTATATTACCCTTGAAGCTAATGCAGGTTTCCACCACCTGCAACCTGTTGTTGCAACCCTTCAGGATTTTATGTACTTTAACACCCGTTCCCCCAATTTATGAGACAGCAGAACCCTTGTTAGATGACCCCTTCCACAACCAGCCTATCTACTGAGGTTATCAGGGCAGGGAATTTTGTGCTTAACTGAAGCAACCCTAAACCTGCCCTTAGAGCAGGGTGCACATACTCCGTTGCAGTTGACCAGACAGTTCCACCGGACCATTTATTTGTTAAACCATGGTGACCAAGAATGGTCGTAATGCGCACCCCAATGCAGTCACAGCACCCTGTTCGCAGTGACAACTTCCTCAGTCTACCAGTCTTGCTTAACTAAAGCTCGATCATGTGACCCTTGGAGCTCAATCCAGCTATAGACCTAGTTCACTTTGGTATTCCTGGAATGATTGCCTTCCACAAATTCAAATCCGCACTCAGCTAACCGTTTAGTCACCTTAAATTCAGGGTGGCACAAACATATCCACATGACCAGGGAGTCGTGTGTATATTACCAATGATACTGTAAGAATCTAAGGTTCCCAGTTTCAAGTATTGCCGCAGCCCCCTTTTGTGGGTCTGCTGGGACCACACTGCCTCACAGCACGTTACCTCGCTACCTCATGCAGCTCCATTAATGCCGTAGTGTGTTCCTGAAAAACACCTGACAGGCTGAACTATCTGATGAACCAGGAATAAGTGATAATAAGCAAGTATGTCCTCTTGTACTTGCCATGAATCCCTTCTGTCTTACAGAAATTACACCTGTTCAGCTTCATCTGAGGGGACTTCCAGTTTGCTTAACTGCTAGCACAGTGTGCAGTTGCGACAATAATGGGTAACATCCCGGATTGCGCCCACCTTAATGTGCCATGCTGAGAGCAACTAAGTACCCCACATAGCTCTTCTCTTTGAAAAGATAATACAAGCTGGCTGAATACACAAGGCACAGGCAGTGAACCCAATGAGAAACCCCCTGTTCTGTGTACTACAAACCCTAACACACAGTAGGCAAGTTTGTGCCTATCCTTTCGGGGGTGGCTAAGCCCTAGTTTGCCCTCTTACTTGGATGATCTCCAGTACCAGGGTACAGACTGATCTCCTGCTCCAGCTAGAGAGTCACCCACCCCCTAAAATGATGAAAGTGGCCCCTGGAGGCCATATGGTGATGGTGAGGGAGCAGAGGTGAGCAGACGAGTCATTCTTAGAAACAGGTACTAATTAGAGAAGCCAGTGCATGGAAAGATGGGCCAACGCCTAGATGGAAAATAAGACTATTTTTGTCCTCCAAAAAGATAAGAGACATCTAGTGCACATCTGTAGAGACAGTGCACTGTCACTGTGACCTGTGACGACTCCAGGGCTGCAGCTAAAACATGTTCTGCCGCTGGCACCAGGTGTGACATGCAACGGTTAGAGAACAAAAAAAGGGAAAATGTGATCCTGAATGCAATGGGGCTCTTTTAGTGGGGAGTCAATAGATGTGCCTTAAAAAGAACAAAATAATCTGTAACTATTTTGTTGGCCTTTAATCTACAGGTAACTGCATACAAAATATAATGCATGACCCTTAAATGAACAAGCGCCAGCCTCTGATCCAAACATAACAGAGCACTTGAGTAGGTACCTGCTTCGGTCCCAGGGGGACTGATGGGTGAACGTTTTGTTCAGAGCGTTGGCTGCCCACAAAGCACGCAGAACTGGAATCACGCGGCTTCCCCTGAGACCAGCACAGCGCCATGAGCCCAGAGCACTCTGGCAGCGCTGTAGCTTCAAGGCAAGAATGTAGATCTTGTAGTAATAACAGGGGGTGCTGACACATTTAAAAGAAGTTCAACCAAAGCAGATTAAAGCAGTACTTGGGCCTTGGGGCAATAATAAGAGAAACACAGGAGGAACCACAGGAAATAGTATCCTGCAACCAATAGAAATGGAGGAAAAGAAAGCAGCAAGCACACAAACACATGAAAAGTAAGGGCAGGATATAGATTTTAGTGCACAATTCTAAATGAATCTGGGCAAATAAGATAGAGGCATATGAGGCAGAACTGCTATATGATGACTGTACTTGGGACTATGAAGCTGCAGTTGCCTTATAGTGGAACCTACTATATTGCATTGTGTTAAAATACTTATATAGCCCGCCCTACATTTAGTGTTCTTATGACTGCTTCTTTCATCCCCCTTAAAGTGTGTTATTGAAGTACAAAGCAAACTCATAATCCGCAAGACAATCATTGTAGTATATACATTCAATTCTATGATGAATGAATGAAGGATTTGTAAAGTGCATGGCTGCCCTTGGGCTTCCCAGCGCTGTGCAGTTAGATACTGAAGTTGGGCAGGTTAACCTTACAGATATTGCGTGAACAGCCATGTTATAATTTTTTTGCGGAATTGTGGTTCCCCATCTATCCGCCTCAATTCCAAAGGTAGGGAGTTCCATAGTTTGGGGGCCAAATGGGAGAAGAACCTTACTCCCTATTTTTTCCTCCTGACCTTGGTTTGTACTAGTTTCTCTTAAGCGCTTGAGCGCATATGTCTCTATGGGATATAGGACGAGATTTCTTATTTTTTTTGGGCCTTTCCTATGTCGTGCTCTATGAGTTATAACCAAGGTTTTGAACTTTATTCTGGCCTCTACTGGAAGCCAGTGAAGTTTCCTCAGATGCTTTTTCGCTGATTCCCGTGCCAGGATGTTACACAATATTCTCGCAGCTGCACTTTGGGCTATCTGCAGCTTCTGGATGACATATTTGGGTGCCCCTAGGAAGAGTGAATTTTCGTAATCCAGTCTCGAGGTGACCAACAAGTGGATCACTGTCTTCCTTAGTTGGGTGGATAAACTGTCTAGAATTTTCCGTAGACTTCTAAGAAGTCCCAAGTAAGTTGCTGTGACTTTATTGGCTTGTGAGGTCATGGAGATGTTTGTTTCTAACCAGAACCTCAGGTTTTTCACTGTATCTGCTGGGGTTGGTGGTTTACCCAGACATGCTGGTCAGTTTATTATTGGTCTAGGTATTGCCTGGTTTCCGATAAACAGCAGCTCCATTTTTTCTCCATTTAACTTTAAGCAGCTTGCAGTCAACCACTCCTTCACTTTAATCAGACATGAAGACAGTCTCTCACCATCCCTGCAGTTTTTTGGATCCAGGGAGATGACCAGCTGAGTATTGTCAGCATATGATGTCATGGAGATATCAAATTCCAGTCCAATTTTCGCAAGTGGCTCCACATACACATTAAAAAGTGTTGGACTCAGGGATGAGCCCTGAGGAACTCCACACATCAATGACATAGTTTTGGAGCAGATGTTATTTTCCTGAACTTGGAATGAACGTCTGTTCAAGAATGAGGTTAGCCACTTGAGTGCCACGCCTTTTATTCCCTTAACTGAAAGCCTTTTACACAATATACAGTGGTCCACTGTATCGAAGGCTGCGCTTAAATCTAGTAAGAGCAAAGAGGCAGGTTTTCCTATATCTAGTAACTGTTTTAACTCCTCCACCACTACCACAATAGGGCTGTTTCGGTGCTATGTTGTGTCCTAAACCCCATCTGTGAGCGATGGAGGCAGTGGTTGGTCTCCAGGAATTCTGTCAAGCTCTTATTAACATGTTTTTCCAGTAACTTACCAGCATATGGCAGTAAGGAGATAGGGCGGTAATTTTCTGGTAGTAATTGGTCCGCATTGGTTTTTTTTAGTAGTGGTTTTTATCACTGCATGTTTCCAAACCGTTGGAACTATGCCTGTATCTAGAGATTGGTTCATAATCTTTATTTTTTATTTTTTATTTTTTTTAATATATTTTTATTGCAGGAATTAGTAAATCGTTACAAAATCGACCAGCATAATAACACAAGCAATATCAGCGAAATACAACCCTCTGTCCCCGCACCGTAAGTTCCGTACATAGCCTTCCGGCCCACAACCCTGGGGCCGGGCGGCGAAATTCAATGGGGGCTCAGAAGGATGTCAGAGCTGGTCCGGATGATCCACTGTCCGTCATCCGCTTTTCCAAACAAGCCTATAAACCCAAAAGAAAAACCCCCACCCTCAAAATACTACTAACCAAAGTAAATCCCACCCAACCCCGCCATCAGCGCCTGAGAACAACCGCAACAGGATCTACCATGGGACCCACGGGGAAAGCAACAGGACTAATAGTGCAAATGTTTTAATGGGACTCGGGGCGAGTCGCTTCTTCACCTTCAGAGTCGCTGGGGGCGCAATAATCCCTGAGGGCCTGCACTAACATTTCCCACTCCAACGCTGCCTCCTGCGCCTTCTCATTACGCTGCCTCCCAGCCAGTTGGTATCTCAGGGTGCTCTCCCCCGCCGCCCACTTCAAGAGCTCGCTGTGCCATCGACTTCCTGTCGGACCCACTCGTGCCTTCCAGTTCCTGGTCACCTCTCGCTTAGCAAGAAGGAGCCCTAGGTCGATAAATTTGCTGGAGATTTTATTCTTAGGGGTATGAGGGAACCAGTGTAGGAGTCCCACCGCCGCATCAAATGATAAGGATCTCCCCGTCACCTCCTCCAGGGTCTTCCCCACTTCCACCCAGTAGGATGATAATCCCGGGCAGGCCCATAACATGTGGAGGAGGTCCGCCTCCTGAGCCGGGCACCTAGGGCAATCCGCCGAATTCGTGGCAAAATATCGCTTAATTTTCACTGGGGTCAGATATGCTCTATGGAGAACGTAATAGTGGACCAGCTGAAAACGGGCGTGGCGTGTGCCCCTCCAGGCTCGCCGCACCAACTGGGACCAGGTCGTCTCCGGGATCTCCCTGCCAATGTCCTCCTCCCAGCGGTTTCTCAAAGTAGTGAGAGGAGCCAACCCCTCGTTGATCAATCTGCCGTAAAGGCAAGTGACCGCCTTCACCGTGCCCGCAGACATCATCACGTATTGGCACACCGGAGATAAGGCGGGTTCCTCCTGCCCGCTCTTCCAGTGCGCCTGGATCGCTCGAACAATGGCCGAGTGCACCAGAAAGTCACCACGGGGGATCTCGAAGCGGTCGATAAGATCCTGGAAGTGCAAGAGCGCCCCGTCCTCATACAGATCCCCAACCAGCTGTAAGCCAGCGTCCTCCCAGGCCGCCAATCGTGACCAATCGCCTCCATGGGGGAGGGCCGTCAGCATCCCCAAAGGTATTTCGGGCGCATATGGTGTTCTCAGATGGCCTCGGGCGTGAGCCCGATTCCAACAAAGGCGGACGGTCCGCTCCTCCAACGACAAATCCCGCAGGGCCAAACGTTGTCGCAGCGCTATGAAGGAGAGAACATGCCTGGCCATGCCCGTCCCCCTTCTGTCTTCCGGGCCTCGGAATTCCCGGGCGATCGCCTGGGTGAAGGTCTGGAGCTGCGCCGCCAGATAATACTTTTCGAAGTCCGGCACCGCAAGCCCCCCCTCATCCTTCGGCCTCATCAGGGTCTTGAGGGCCACCCGACGGCGGCCCGAGCCCCAGAGGAATCCGACCACCATAGATCGTAATAGTCGAAACGTGGCCGGTGGGACCCAGATCGGTAGTGTCCGGAAATAATATAAGAGCCTGGGAAGCGCCACCATTTTAAGCAGAGCGATCCGTCCCGCCACCGAGAGCGGCAGCGTGGCCCAGAAGTCCATGCAGCCTCGAAGTGCTCGAGTGCTGCGGGCAATGTTCCCATCCAGGAGGTCGGATGGGTCGTGATAGACGAATACCCCCAGGTACTTAAAGCAGTCGGGCTCCCATCTAATCTCCCTACTTGGAGTAGGGGCGGGGGCACCCTTACGAACCGGGAAAAGACAGGTCTTGGACCAATTCACCCGGAGGCCCGAAACCTCCCCAAACTCCGTGAGCGCCGTCGCCGCTCCATGTAAAGCGTCGAGGGGGTCCTCTAGGAAGAGCAACAGATCGTCTGCATACAGCGAAACGTAGTGCGGGCCCGAAGGCGTCCACAGGCCCATATAGTGGGCTCCCGATCGAAGATGCAGCGCGAGTGGTTCCACCGCCAGTGCAAAGAGAAGTGGGGACAACGAACACCCCTGCCTCGTGCCTCGTTCTACCGGATATTGCGAGGAAATCAGTGGTCCCGCCCGGACCCTGGCCGATGCAGAGGCATAGAGAACCGCGGTCCATCTGATGAAGCCCTCACCGAGGCCGAATCTCCGCAGCACCGTGCAAAGGTAGTCCCACTCCAGGCTATCAAAAGCCTTCTCTAGGTCCACCGATAAGACAACCGGGGACGGGGCATCCACAAACGGTTCCCCTAGCAAACGGAACAACCTGCGAATGTTCATAGTCGTGTTACGCCTTGGGATAAAACCTGCTTGGTCCTCATGCACCAGGGAACTCATGTGTCCCAGCAGCCTCGAGGCCAAGATACTGCTCAGTATCTTATAGTCCACCGTCAGCATCGATAAGGGACGGTAAGACCCCGGGTCTGACGAGTCCCTTCCTGGTTTGAGGAGAGGAACCACCAACGCCTCACACATCGAGCTCGGGAGCCGCCCCAGCCTCTTCGCCTCTCTGTAGACCACCAATAACCTAGGGGCCAGGAGGTCAGCATAAGCTGCATAAAACTCCACGGGCAGGCCGTCCAGGCCCGGGGTCTTATTTCTCGCCATCCGTTTAATAGCACCGCGGATCTCCCCCAATTCTATGTCGGACCCCAGGGCTTTCGCCACTTCGCGCTCCACTGTTTGGAGCTCCAGTGGGCGTAGATAATTATCGAGCCGGTCAGGGTCTCGGGCGGAGCGACTGCGGTATAAACTTTCGTAATAATGCCGGAAGCAGCTGAGAATCTCCGGTTGAGTGTATACCTCGGTTCCGTCCGCCTTACGCATACTTGTCGTCAATGAGGACTGACGCGTAGGGTTGGCCAGCCATGCCAACAACGCGCTCGATCTGTCCCCCTCCGCGATGGACCGGACCGTGTAGGCCTTGTAGTCAAAACAGCGAAGCCGTTCGACCTCCGCCGCCACCTTCTCCCTCGCCCCGCCGTGTGTACCTGTAATTCCGGGCGCCCGGGGCGGCGAACTTCCAGCTCGCGGAGTTTCCGGTCCGCTGCGTCTAAGTCAGCTAGGATAACTCGCCTCATGCCCACCTTTTTAGAGATGCAGTAACCCCTCACCACTACCTTAAAAGCGTCCCACTCTAACGCTCTTGTACTCGCGGTGCCGCTGTTGGACGCAAAATATTCCGATACCTTATCCCCCAGGTCCGCCCTGAAAACACTGTCCTCAAGAATCTCGGGTCGTAACTTCCAGGTGAGCACCGCCGGCGCCCCGGGGAGCCAGCGAAGGTCCAGCAGGAGGGGGTTATGGTCTGAAATGGTCCTGGACAGGTACTCAGATCGGACCGCTGCCGAAACCAGTTCGGGCGAGCCAAGAAATCCATCCAGTCTGACATGCAACTCATGTAGGCTCGAGAAGTATGAATAGTCCCTAGATGTGGGGTGGTGCGCCCTCCAGATATCCGTCAGACCCCAGTGGGTTTGCCAATCCTCACGACCCTTAGCCGTGCGACGAACCGGAGAATCGGGAAGGGGTGGATGTGAGCGGTCAGTGTCTACGTCCACTACTGAGTTGAAATCTCCTCCAAGCAAAAGGGGCCCGGAAAAGAAGTGGGCCAACGAGCCCGATAACCTGGAAAGGAAGGCAGTCTGGTCTACATTAGGAGCGTACATACAGCAAACGTTCAAGTCCCTCCCTCCTAAAGTGCCCGAAATGGCCACGTAACGCCCCTCTGGATCTATCACTGTGTTCGTGACCTGGAAGGGGACCCCAGCTCTAACCCAAATTAGCGCCCCCCTGGCATACGCGGAGTACGATGTGTAGAAGACCTGCCCCCTCCATCTACGCTGTAGCGCCACCCCTTCCGCCTTGTTCAGATGAGTTTCCTGCAGCAGCGCCATTTGCACTCCCCTACGCACTAAATAAGCGTGGACTTTGTGGCGCCTGGACATAGTATGAAGCCCCCGCACGTTCCAAGTAACACATTTCAAATTAGCAACATCAGCCATTGTCCCATATTGTCCTCGCACAGTCTCCCCATCCGGGTCCCCACAAAAAAAGTACATCATACATCCCAGCACTGATGGCGGCCATTTTCCCCAACCAAGTCCAAACAACCCAAGAACGAACCAAACCCCCACCCACCCTCCCCAGAACAGGACCCAAACAGCACCATCCAGATCCCATCCAAACCTTGCCCTCTAACAACCCAATAACCCCTACTAATCCTGCGGTCGCCACCGTAGGAAGGCCTTAAGGGCCAGGTGCGGGCCGGGCGGAGGCAGTGGGCCCTCGACGCTCAGGCTACCAGGACTAAAACAAGCCCAAAACAGTACCAAAGACCCTCGGGGCAAAAACAGGGGCACCCCACCCTCCCCGCCCTCGTTGTCAGCATCAAGTGACGGCAACCGCCTCCCCCCTGCCGGGCCCCCTCCCAAAATGAGGTAGCTCACCCCGTTACCCCTGTCCATCCAGAAGGTCTTCCGCCGACTTCGGTGTGATCACCGGTGTATGGGCGCTATCGGTCACCGAGTCCTCGGAGTCCGACGGTGCCCCCTCGTCACCCGGGTCCGCTTCCTCTTCAATGGCATCGTCCCGTGCGCCAGACAACTCAGATAACACCTCCAGCACTCCCCTCCGCTCCGTCGACGTCTCTGCAGTTCAGGGCCCCCCTGAGCGGCCACGGCGATTCCTAATCCTCCTGGATCGCCGTCTCCGTTCCGGCCCCTCCGCCTGTTGGGATGAGGAGCCGAAGCCATCTTTCCCTGCTCTGTAAAGCTCGAGCCAGGCACAGACATCCTCCGGGGTGTCGAAGAATTGAGTCTTGTCATCGACAATGATGCGGAGCCTAGCAGGATAGAGTAGCGAGTACTGGATGCCCTCGCTCCTGAGCTCGCGCTTGACCGCCAGGAAGGAGAACCGCCTGCGTTGAGTTTCGTAGGTGTAATCCGGGAAGATGTTCACCTGACTGTTCGCCACTTTGAATGGGCCATTATGCCTGGCGGCATTGAGGATGAAGTCTCTGTCCCGAAAGTGTAATAACCGCGCCACCACTGGTCTCGGGGCACGTCCCTGCTGCGGTGGCCGCGCCGGGACTCTGTGGGCACGCTCCAAGGTGTAGAAGGAGGATAGCCCCTCCGGGGCCACCGTGTCACGGAGCCAGGCCTCCAAGTATGCCACCATGTCGCCATCCTCGATCTTTTCCGGAAGGCCCACCACGCGGATGTTGTTCCTCCTGTTGCAGCCTTCCGCATCTTCCGCTCTCTGCTCTAGGGTCGCAATCCGGGATAAGGCATCCTTCATAGTCGCAGCCAAGGTTCGCTGCGCCGGCTTCAAGGTTTTCACCGAGCTCTCCACCTCCTTGACCCGGTCCGACAGTTTGCCGTGGTCCGCTCTAAGGAGACCAAGGCTCGTCGCCACCTGGGCAATGTCCTGTTGGAGGGCCGATCGCGTGGTCGCTATCGCCTCCAGGACGCGGTCGAACTGCTGTTGCATCGACGCACCACCAGAACTCTTTGGGTCCCCATGTTCCTCTTTGTCCTGGGTCTCCGAGTCTGAGGCGGTTGGGGTAGTCCCCTTGGCTCCTCTAGGTTTCCCCATGTCGCCGGGGGTACTCCGTGATGGTCCAGGAGCATGCGTCTCCGGGAGCAGATGCCGACCGCGACCCTCCCGGTCACTGGATCTTAAGTCGAGTGTCGGAGACCTCCTTCTCCAGGGCCTGTGGGAACTTCTCCGCTTCGGCTCGCGCCACCACCACGGCGTCCGAGGGCACCGATAAGGGGGCGGAGACAACCGCCGCCAGGTCGGGCAGGCCCGCACAGCCGCTAAAGTCCCGGGGTGAGGGTCACCAACTCCACCGGACGATTTGTGGCGCCAGAGTGTCGCGCCTCCCATGGGAGTGGACTGGCCAGGAAACTGTAGCTAGGTGCGGTGTCGTGAGTGCGGCCACCGCCTGGTTCACCAGACGTCCGCTCACGGGATCCACTATAACGTGGGCATCCGCCCAGTTACCCAACCGAATGCATTCTCGTTGTAGGAAGTCCGATCCGACCGATATCCAGTGCACAAATCAGCCGGGGATGGCAAAGCCGGGGGCGAGACGCCGCCGGCGACGCTCCTCCAGTTCAATGGATCCGGCTAGGGGGACAACGAAGTCCGGGCGCCATGTTGGGTCCGCAAACTTCGGTTTTACGCCGGATCACCACTCGTCCGAGCCACAGCAAGGGCCCTGGCAGGTCGTCGTCGGTCCGTCCAGCAGAATGCGGGGTCCGGGGTGCCCCGCAGCCTCCGATTTACAGGATAATCACGGGCTCAGTCCCGGAGCCGAGCTCTCAGGCGACCATCGCCATCGGCGCCCAAGCCACGCCCCCCTTGGTTCATAATCTTTATTAGGGTGGGTGTCACAATCGGCGCTACTATTTTGAGGATATGAGGGGGTACTGGATCTAGGGTTGGTCCCTACCTCACTATATCTAGTAGGGATTCTAGGTCCTTTCGCTCCAAGTTTAGGAAGTTAGTGATAACCTGTTGTAAGGGTGCCCCAACATGTTCTTCCTCCTTCTCTATTACATGGTCTTTGTCTGTTCTAGAGCCACTGTAAATATCCGTCACCTTCGAGAGGAAGTATGAAGCTAGAGTATTACCCCTGTCCTCTGATGATTCTGTTGGGCTGTTGCCGATAGGTGGATTGGTTAGGGTCTTAATTATTGAAAACAGTTCTCTTGTGGAGTTCTGTGCCCCTTAATTTTCTCCTAAAAAAACTTGGCTTGGCTCATTTTGATGTTATCATGATACTTCCTAATGGCCACTTTATACTTTGTTTTGAGTTTGGGATCGTAACACTTTCTCCATTCTCTTTCGATCTTCCTACACTCTTTTTTTGTTCCAATAGTTGGGAGTTAAACCATCCTTCTGCTCTGGTTCTAGTTCTATGTTTATTAATAGTCTTAGGTGCCACTATGTCTAGTGAGTGCGTGATCCAGGGTTCCCAGCATGAGTAGGCTTCTTCAACTGTCCCTGGTGTCTCTAGTTGTGAATTTGCTGTACCTGTAAGGATATCCCCTCAATTGCCTGAGTTAATCTTATCCCAGCCTCTTTTCAATAGCTTGTTCATCTGTGTGATGTTTATATGCTTGTTTCCTGTCTTTTGTACCTTAAAAGGTACAAAATAGTGGTCTGACCAAGACACTGTAACAGGGGTGGCGACCGTGAGATCGGGGACATTGGAGATTACCACATCCAAGATGTGGTCTTTAATATGTGTAGCTGTTTCTACCAGTTGAACCAATTGGAAACTGTCTAGGTCTGATAGTAATCTCTTTATACTTGGATTGCTCTTATCCTCCATGTGAAGATTCAGGTCTCCAAGTATTGTAATATGAGGTTTTTTAAGGAGCAAACTAGCCATTGCATTAGATACCTCTTCTAAAAATGACCAGAGGGGGCCTGGTGGTCGATAGATTAATAGGCCTGAGAGCGTAAAGGTTGGAGACAAATGTATTGCGAATTGGAGACATTCACAGTCCTCCAGGATAAATTGTTTTGCAATACACTTGTATTCCTCTTTCACGATGATGGCTAAACCTCCTCCTGTTTTGCCTATCCTATCTAGTCTATGCAATTCATAGCCTGGTGGCACCGCCATGACTATATCAGTGGAGGAGTGCTCTTTGAGCCAGCTTTCCATTAGAAATAGAACATCTAGTTTTGTGTCCTCTAATAATATGCGTAGCTCAATTGTATGTTTAGGCAGGGATCTGCTATTAATTAGTCCACAGTCCCACTTCTGGCTTGTTTCAGATCTCCTTGGTGTCTTATCTGATTTTCTTATAGGATGAGGGGTAATCCAGTTCTGTTTGCAGCATTTGCAATAAATACCTATGTGCTTGCCTGTTGAAAAGTCCCATTTTGTGTCACAATTTTTCTCTTTAAGTAGATTATATCTATGCAAATCATCTTTAGGGTATCTTAGTCTCACAATTTTTTCAGTCAGTCAGTGTCAGTCAATCAGTGTCAGTCAGTGTCAGTCAGTCAGTGTCAGTCAATCAGTGTCAGTCAGTGTCAGTCAGGGGTACTGGCCACTGGTCCCGGATGGGCGCGGATGGGCACGGATGGGCACGGACGGGCGCAAACTGGCTTGTCTTAGGCGCGCCTGCTGCGCGTCCAGGTCGCCAATGTTCTTTTATCCTCTTTTGCCCTGGAGTATCGGCCGACTGGACCGCTAACCCCTTACTCCCAATATGGCGTCTGCGTCAGAACGCGAGTTTTGGCCCATGTCTCCCTCCACAAAAATGGGAGCACCCGCGGTGGACCTGGGAGCGAATGGCAGGTAGGCAGTTATAATACAATGATACAGTTGAAGTAAAACAATGTTTAAAACTTAGGGCATTTTGTATAATGAGGGCCTCACATATTTAGCCATCAGTTTTCTGAAGAAAGTTAACATGGACACTGTGGGCCTCATTTATGAGGTCTTGGCGCAGGGCAGTGCCACAAGAAAACTTTTTGCGCTGCCCTGCGTCAAAACAAAAGGGCAAGAATGTGCTGTATCTATGAAATACCGCTCATTCCTGTCCTTTTCCCCTGAGCCAGCACACGATGGGCTGCCATGCAGCAACGCAGGCACCCTTGCACCTAGGTGCGAGAGTGCCTGTATTGCAGGGCTGTTTGATTTTGTGCAGGAAGGGAAACCTTCCTGCATAAAATTAAATCAATTCTGGCAATTTCCTCTTTCCATGTGTGCTGCAGAATGCATTACACATAGAAAAAGGAAAAACAAGGTGTCAGGGGGCACGAAGACGGGACACGCACAGGCTTGCTCTGACCGGGAACTACAATTCCCGGCAGCCTCCTGTGACGCCCCGCGTCAGACGTCAGGGCGTTACGTTCATCACGTGATGCGGAAACAGAGTAAATCGGGCGAGCGAACGATGGACGCTGCAGATTATTCCGCCTCTTTGGTCCTGGTTGCTGCAATCCTGCCTTTGGTTTTCTGGTCTGGTAAGGGTGTCTTGGGCACCACTTTCCTCTATTTTGTTCTTTGGATTGCCAAGACTATTGTACAAGAACACGGATGGTTCTTGTGTGTACCTATTTGACTATATCCAGTGCCTTGCTTACTGGAGAACATGCTAGTTCCCTTCTGAAGTTTAAGGGTTCTGGTGGTCATATCTCTTCTTGAAACTTACAGGGAGGGCGCCTAAACTTCCTTGCGTTGGAGAACTCCTGTTTCTGTGAGTTCATGCGAAAGCAGTTAGGTTACGCCCTCTCTTTACAAACTTATTAGCCATAAGTACTTTCTTTATACTTTGCCATACATGAGGTTGAGTGACGTAACTCCCCTCATTTGGGTTGTGTGTGTTAGAGGTTGGTTTCCACTGCCTCAGGAATCATCTGGTGATACATACCATTTTGGATGACATTATTTGGACACGGTTCAGCTCATACTGTTGCACTGTTTTCTGTTTCCCAATTACAGTGGGGTTCTACGACTGCATGTCATGAATGAGCCTAATGAGAGTTCCCCTTCATCACAGGTGATATAGGGCAGAAAAAAGGGGCATACAGGTTAGATGTTTATGGTGTATTCAGAAGGTTCTAACCTACACCAATGTATATATGTTTTCACAGATGACTATGTGATTGGAGAGCCAGCTCACCCTACTGTACACCAGCTACTGTATTTTCTTTTACAGGTTAGTGGGATGAAAGGGTACAGCGAGAGATTCAGACCTAGGTATATATAGGCTGATGGTCAGGTCTTATCTTTTCTTTTGTATCTCGTTTCAGGTCTCCCTTCCCGCTGTCCCCATCCTTTCCTTCCCCCGCTTAACCACCTTTAAGTCTGTGTGTATATGCAATACAGACTTGGGGCTGTTGAGAGCTGGACCCCTTATAGCATCGATTCGATCCTGAGGATACATCCGGCCTGGGACACAAGGAGAAATGAAAACATTTCTTCTTGCTGCGCCTCCCTAATGCCACCCCTGGTGTGGTGTTAGATTCTGATGCAATCCCACGTTTACGATTTCTCTTAAATCTGGGAATACTTCAGATTCCATAGGTGTTGCGTGGGCACACCCACAGCAACACCCATGGAACGCCCCTTTCACGCAATGTTTTGCATGAAAGGGGCACATATTTACAAGGCCATGAAAAGCTACATAAAGTGGCTTTACGTGGCCTTGTAATATGCCGAGGCACATTGCACCAACGGAACATTACAAAAGTGATGTACTGGGGGTGCAAAAGTGCTGCAAGCGGCCTCATAAATGAGGCACCGTAACTTTAACCATCCATTTGCATCTACGCTGGTTTATGTCACAAAGTAAGTGTCCAAAAGTCCCTTCCTGACCTTACACATAGAGATGCTGCAGCCAATGTTGATGTTGGCCTTGCACATACCAATATGCAATACACTGCATAGATTGTATTGTTACAGGGTTCATCCACGCAAGATCCAAATGGGTTCAGGTATGTTTATTCACCGTCTCCACTGCTCCACTCCTGACACAGCCTGGGTACCTCACAAGCATAACTGAACATTCTAAGGTAGCCTTCAGAATCCAGAGGGAACATTCCACTTTACATAGGAAGGGAGGGGGGGAGTAAGGTACCAACTGGAAAGAACTAAAATTACAACACATCTTTCCCCTTAGGGAAACTAACGGGAGAAGGGAAGGTGGGGGAAAGAGAGAGAAACATGAGTAAAGCAGAAGGGGGTAGACAGTTGAGGGAAATTATTCAGGTGTCCATTGCATAGTCTTTATGCTAGACCAGCATTTTGGGTTCTCGACGAGTCAAGATCTCTCTGCTACGAGGGTTAGACTCGCTCCCACTTGAAGATCTCTCTTGGGAGTGCAATTGACGAGGGTCATGGGGTACCAATCTGTCCATGCTCCAACATTGTCCATTATTCGTAATTGCTACATTTAGTTTTGTTGCAGCAATGCGCATTGGTTGTGAGAATCTGGAAATTCACCCTTCCCGGCCAGTAGGCCGCTTTACAAACACCCAGTCCCCAACATTCCATAGTTGATCTTTGGCACCATGTTTGACATTGTATTGGCTTGCATACTTGGCTTGGTGGGGAGCAATTTTGTCTCTTGCCAGGTTGGAGTAGTGAGTAAATCTGTACCCTCCACCCAACCAAACCGGGAACATTTTGATGCAGGTTTTTTTTTCCTTGAGGGCAGTGAATGGTGAGACTCCCGTTACAGAGCTGGGAGTGGTATGGTAAGCCCACAATATTTCCTTAACCATGCGGTTGATTCTCTCCACCAACCCATTGGACCTGGGGCAGTATAAGGCAGTCTTAAAGTGGCAAACATTAAGATGAGCCTGAAGCTCCACCATGTCAGAAGACATACATTGCACTACATTATCTGTTACAATAGTGGCCTGGATGCTTTCACGGTAAAAAGGATTCTTTAAGAAACTTTACTATGTGCTTGGTGGTGATTTGGTGAACCATTTTTGTAACCACCCTGTGAGAATT
Source organism: Lissotriton helveticus (assembly GCF_964261635.1). Classification (NCBI taxonomy): domain Eukaryota; kingdom Metazoa; phylum Chordata; class Amphibia; order Caudata; family Salamandridae; genus Lissotriton; species Lissotriton helveticus. The sequence continues at coordinate 577,808,206 of NC_136065.1, forward strand.
GTAATCTACCATGACCAGTGCGTAGCGTTTGGTCAACCCTGCCTTGTTGATGGGACCAATAATGTCTAGGGATACTTTCTCCCAAAGTTTGTCGGGGACATGTACAGCTGATATGGGTGCATAATGGACAATCTTGGTTTTGTCGCTGTTGACACATATTGTGCAGTCTTTCACCTTGGCCTCAACCATGCTGTCCATACCTGGGAACCAGAAGCGCTTCCTCACCTGTGACTTGGTGAGGTTTCTACCCAAGTGGCCTTCATGGATGAGATTGATAACTAGGTCTCTTAACCTTGCAGAGGTTGTGATTTTGTCATTCCTGTGTATCAGGTTATTTCTGGTATTTATCTGGTGTCTCACAACCCAAAACGCTTTCGCCTCATCTTCAATCTCGTACCTGCTGTTAGCCCATCCCTGAAGAGCATATGCTTTGACTTTGGCCAGCACACCATCCTCTGCGATAGCTGTGTTCCATTCTTCATCGGTGAGGGCCGGGAGGTTGATAGCTAACATTGGGTACTAATATGTTTCAAATTCTTCCATTTCCTCTAAAGAAGATCTGGAGAGCAAATCCGCTGTCTTGTTTTGGTTCCCTGGGACATATTCCAGTTTGTAGCAAAAACTCTCTAGAACCCACAACCATCTGGCTATTGTTGGCGTGCTATTGTAAGAACCTTTTGTTGTAAACATGTGAATGAGGGGTTTATGGTCTGTTCTGATGTCAAATTGGATGCCCTACAGGTAAAATTTGAAATGTTTGACTGCCCAAAAGCCTGCCGGGGCTTCTCTGTCTACTACGGAGTAGTTGGCTTCTGATTTATTTAAGGCACGAGATGCAATAGCCACTATGCACTCCTCACCCTCAATGACTTGTGAGAGGGTAGCCCCCAGGCCCTTGCTGCTGGCATCTGTAGTGGGAATGGTTTCCCTGCTATGCTCGAAGTTACATAAATATGGGGCTGAGAGAATGGCTCTTTTGATGTTTTTGAAGGCGTTTTGATGTTCCTCCGTACAGTTGAATTTAGTATGGTTCTTCAGAAGTCCTGTTAGGCAATGTGAAATATCTGAAAATGAATGAACATATTTTGACATGAACTCTGCAAGTCCTAAGAAGGACTTCAACTCCTCTTTGCTTTTTGTGGTGACTGCCTCTTGAACAGCCTAGAGGAGGCACATTTTTGGCTTGAATCCATTCTTTGAAAGGGTGTGGCCCAGGTATTCTTCTGTGCTCACCCCAATGTTGCATTCATCTCTCCAAAGGGTGAGTCCTGCATCTCTTAGTTTGCACATGACTTTTCTTAGGTGTATGTCATGTTCTTTCTCCGTAGCCCCGTAGATTAAAACATCATCCTAGAAGCAGAGGGTTTTGGGGATTCCCTCCAGGATACTTTGCATGATCTTTTGGAATACTGCGGCGGCAGATGCCAGGCTGAACGGCATTCTGCAAAACATGAAGGATCCCATTGGAGTGGTGAAGGCCGTCAACCACCTTGACTTAGGACGCGGTTCAACCTGGTGGTACGCACTGGATAGTTCCAGAACCAAGAAGCACACAGCATCGCCCATGGTGCTCAACATTTCGTGGATCCTAGTGAGAGACTGTCTGTCGATCCAGATGTTGCGGTTGAGGTCACGCAGGTCCACACACAATCCTATCTCTTTACCTTGGTCCTTCTTGGCGATCACAATGGGTGCCAACCAGTCCGAACTCTCCATCGGTTGAATAATCCCCCGCCTTTGCAATCTGGATAGTTCCATCTTTAATGGCTCCTTCATGAGGTGGGGAATGGGACTGGTCTTATGCACTACTGGTATGGAGTCCTTCTTTGAGTAGGCTAAGTCTGTCATTGAATATTTCCGGGAACTCTTCACAGATCCAGTCCCCTGTATTGGATTGACTGATCGATAAGACTTGCTCTGGGTTGTTGGGGTCTAGTTTGATCCCTAATTCCTTATGGTGTTGCTACCTCAAAAGGTTAGACCCTTCCTTGACTACATAGACTTTGCCTATAGTAGTGCGATTTTTAAAGGTGATGAGGAATTTAAACATTCCTTTGAGAGGAATGGGGTCATGGTTATACCCACTGGGGCAATGTTCAGGGTTTGAAGTTCTTCCACTTTAGCATTTCTCATCTTGCTATAATCTGCTGAGTTGATAAAGGTGTAGGGGAGCAGGAGTCCGAATACACTTTGACGGGGTTGCCATCTAAGCTGATGTCGCAAACTGGGTCGTTGACAGCATTGATAGTGGTGATGTCACCCACTTGCAAATTTATTTTCTTGACCGACTGTCTGACCTCCTCTAGTTCTCTACTTCCACTGCATTTCTCTTTGTGAAAAGAGTCTATGCAGACTCTCGAAAAATGTCCCCTTCTGTTGCATTTCTTGCAAGTGGCGGACTTGGCCTGACAAAATAGAGAGTTGGCAAGGTGATTGCTACTCCCATAGCGGTAGAGTTTCAGTTTCAGTTTACTGTGCTCGTTTTCACTTTTAGGTCTGGCATCATTGGGATTGTATATTTCTTCTTCAGTGTTCACCTCTTTTATTACTGAAGTAGGTTAATTGGAGGTTGTGGATCTGATTTCTTTCAGGCATACTGCAGTGTGCTTAATAGATTTGGCAATTTCAACCGCTTCTTGCAAGTCAGGTTGTTTTTGTAGTAATTTCTCTTGGATCCTTATGTTGTTGGTGCATCTTACTATTTGGTGAGACATTTAAATCTCCAAAGTCACACAGACTGCTCAGTCCTCTCAAAGCAGCCACGTAGTTTAAGATACTTTCTTGCTAACTTTGGGTGCCGCAGAAGAATTTGTGCTGTTCTAAAACAACATTAATTTTGTCTCCAAATTGCTTTTCTAATTTAAGGAATGCTACTCTATATTCATCTGCCTCATCCTCTTCTTCATCATCTTCCAATACCGGTTCAGGAAGTGAATTATATACTTTTCTAACATGTCTCCCCAAATTATGGAAAAGGATGTGCTGTTTCCTGATTGGACTAAACTTTTCTCCTCCTATGGCTATTAAATATGGCAAACAATGTTAGCCCACTCCTTCCTGGCGATATTTGGTTCTCCCATTTCATTCAAGAATGGAACAGGTTGGAACATACCCGCTGCTGCCATAATCTAAATGAGGGGCAATACAGAGGTAAGAGAATAACAAATTAGACAAGGCAAAAATCACAGATTATACAGGCACATGCAATATCCAAAGTTATACTAAACTTTAAGAGGTCCAAAAAAATAGATCCTCTACTCCCAACAATTGCAAACCCCACAATAATTTCTATACAGTGAATGAAATTTGAAAGGAAGCCTGGTAACTACAGGAGGCTCAGCTCTTGAAGCATAGCAGCAAAAGAGAAAACCAAAGAACGGAGGGGGCGAACCTTGACTTTATAAAATTGATTCCCATCAAAGTAGAGAGAAACAGTCCCCCAGTCAGGGAAGAAGAGAACCAGAAGAGAAAGCTGTGCTAGTCAGAGCAGAACTGAAGAATGAAGAGGGACACCACTCTGTGTCGTAGCTGCAACAACCATATGCGAGGAACACCAAAGCTGTGGCCATCAGCGTGAATTATGTGGAAGTAAGTAACAGACACCAGCTGTGCCTGTCAGCGTACATCTCTGACTTAACCCTAGAAGGTTGCATTCCCACGAAGATCGACAAGCAACTGCTGCACTTGTCAGTGGTAATAACACTGTAGTACCTTGCAACCACAACCAATGATTATCTTACATTTGGCCTATGCCATATTATACATATAAAATAGAGCTCCTTTAGCTTAATTCAGTACTGAATTAGGATGTCACCCTGGTGCAGAGAATCCTGAGACACAATTTGCACCTGCCGGTCTAAACTGGAGCTTGTAATCCATATTTGACACAAAGTCACTTGTGAGACAGGGATGTATGACATTACAACACATGCTTTTACCACGCATGCCTTTACATCGCAGTTTTTACAACGCATGCTGTTACAACGCATAGCGCTAAAGGGTGCTGGATAGTAAATAGTTTAATTTACTATTCCAACTCCAGTCCCCGTGGATAGTAGGGAAGGTGTTGGATAGTAAATTAACTCTATTCCCTATCCTAGAGCGCCCCCCAGCGCAATGCGTTGTAATGACATGCGTTGTAATAGTTGCGTCGTAAAGGCACTGCGTGGTAAAAGTTGCGTTGTAAAGGATGTCTCCCGTGAAACAGACCAACTTTTTATACTTTGCAGTGCCTCAGAAAAGTATCGACCTGCAACAGTGTCATCTCCTCCTACCCACAGTTTCTCAATGAGTTTGAATGTGAGGTCTTCTGCCTGATCCTCCGCAGATTTATTCCCCAAGTTCTCAACTGTCCTGGTGATGCTTTTGGTACCTGGAAGGTGGCCATGATATGTAGCAAGAACTCCCTTGCCTTCAGATACTTTTCGAGTATTTTGATGAGTTTTCCACAAATGTTTTCACCCATTATACTGAGGTAGACAGTCACCCACCTTTCACAAATACCACCATATAATTAAAAAATATTGTTTGCTCATTTTGTTTTAAAATAATATTTCAGCTTCACCTCCACTTATGGTCAGTCTGTTCTCTGTGTAGTATACATTTAATTCATTAACCTGCTTTGGCTTCTGGACCTCTCTCCGATCCATGATCTCCTGATCTCCTGATCATCTGCTTACATTAAGACATTTATGCACATAACGCCTAGGTTACAAGCACGTGAACAAGGCAGATTAGAGACATGCTATAAAGAGTAGGGCTTGTATGCAGCTTTACTGCAAACATTATATTATTGGATCTTGTTGTGTGTACTGTTCACTACCACAAATAAAACCAGAGCTAGTTCAAAGTATGCAAGGATTGAATTACTGATACTAAACCAGCAGGCATGCAGATTTAGTTCTAAATTTCAAATGCACCTTTACCTGTCCTCCTTATCAAAAGTCATGTGAAAGTCCAGGACTCCTTGAAAAAGCTGTTCAATTGTATTCCCCAATGCATAACACTGATGGGTGGAACTCGCATCCCTGTTTCTATAGAATCACTTGGTACTCCACAACCCATCTATGAATGTGATGAAAAATAAGTTTTGCAAATCCCTTTGAAGGTGCATCCAAACACAAAGTTAATCTAAAGGGAATTTTGATCACTTCTCTGCCTTTTTGATAAATTCAGACTATTAAGGGCTCTCCAAGACCATGGCATTGCTTCGCATTCAAATATGCATCAAAACAGCTAGTAGTATATTGCTGTCCACAATTACATTTGGAATACTCTCAGCTCCAGTGGCCAACAGCCACACAGTCCTTTAATAAATACATATTTGGGTTTGTGAACTCAAGTAACCCCTATACCTGCTGTGTATCCCTCATTGGATACCTACTCATCCGTATTCTGCCCTTGCATCTCCATCACAAAAATAGCTATATGAATTACAGTCTCCCCTCCACGTCATTCTTTACTAAACAGACAAACATAGAAGGAGGGTCAGGGAAGATTGCGAGACCAGCGGGTATACAACTTGTAAATCATTCACACAATGAAATACCCATGTCTGACACAAATGCCAAGATAGGACCGAGATTATCAAAGGAGTATTCCTTTATCAACACGTAATCCCTAACCCACCAATAGTGGCATGTTTCATTATAAAGATTATCCTCACACCATGACAGCAAATCACGTTGTGAGCTACAACTTCCTCTCTAATCAGGAGGATCTCTTCAAATTGTTAGTATTTGGCAGTAATCCTTATGGAGACAGCAGGGTGGTGAGGCTAGAAAAGAGTGAAGTGTGTCAACAAGAAGTGCTGTGAACAATGTGATTAAAACTAACTCCAAAGCAGGCAGACAACATTATTCTTGTCTGCCTATGTCAGGACTAAAAAGAGTGAAAAGACACATCATGTTTCTGCCAACTGAACCCTCTGCCGAGGTATACGGCATTAGCCAGAACCATGGGAAACATTTATTTCTGCCAATAAAATATGCAATAAAAAGAGAAGAAATACAGAAGCATAAAAGTGGTCATCAATGGTTTCACCGCAAATCCACTTTATAATGACTCGCAAAGATCGGGTGTCGTGCCTCAACTCAAGAGGCCCTGGTGTGGGGTCTCAGGATGTACTCTATCCTTCAAGGAGGCCCCTGTAGAGCCCGACCACTGCCAGGTGGTTCTGTAGTCCTTCTCTTTTTATTGTTTGTTTTATTAGCAGAACTGAATGTTTCCAAGGTACTGATGTATGCCTGTACAATGACTGCACACAATATCTTAGACCAATCTGACGCCATTCTTCAATCAAAAAAGTCTGCTGCATTATTCAAGGCAGCTTGACTGAATCGGCGATCCCACACCAATTAACATATAACAAATTATCCTTATGTACCAGAAAGATAATCTCTTAACGTTAAGATGTTTCAGTCCTATATTCCTAGTGTTAAATGAGATATGATATATGTTGGGTTTGGGAGCCATAACACATTTTGATGTTTTAGCATAGTTTTACGTGGTATTAGGAAACAATTTGTATGTTTTTTCACAGCCCTGAAGAATTCTTTTTAAAGGGATGAAACCCATTTTCCTGGGCTGGAAATCAATGTGCGAGGAATAAAAAGATCATGTGAGTTCAACATAATAACTCCTGTGTCCTAATGGAATGAATTAAGAATTATCTATCTAATGGACTGTTTTAGATTATTCAGATGCTAGTTACTAATTTGTCAATGTTTAGGAAATCCAAAGTTGAGGAATCATTGTGGAAAAGGCTCTGCCCCCTTTGGACGAGATATTGAAGCGGTGGCAAGCCAGCAAGCTTACAGGTCAGGAAGGGCTACTGGGGAGGATTAAGGAACTTCATGAACAGAAAGTCTAAAAAGTTGGGACTTCCAAAACCTCTGGAGCATTTGTGGGACCTTAAGCAAATGTGTTCATTTTTTAGAATGATTCATGGTATACAGCTTCAACTTTCACCCTCTGGAGGATTTCGAGCTCCATGATAAAGTCAAAGTCTGAAGGTAGAAATATTGACTCAAGTGAAGACCCAAAAAGTATCTGACGATGAGTGGACTTTGTTGGGTACAGAATTTTTATTTTTCCACCTGAAGCTTTCCCAGCCAAAATTCACTGCTTCAGCAGGACCTTGCCCAATGACGATCTGCTGACCAGCAGCCTTACACGAGTGGAAGATGTCGGCTTCCATTTCAGAGAATAAGTCAGAAGGTAAAATATTTGACTGGGCTGACCTGCTAAGGTTATCCGACCTCCATTGCTATTAGCCTAGGTCCCAGCTTACTACAAACTGTGACTTCCAATTGTCGCTTCTCGTTTCCTTTTCGCGTTTGTCTAAAAACTTTAAAATGTTAAATCTCTGGTTAGTCATCTTGTGTTATTTTTCTAATTAACTGGTCTCTATTTTTTTTAATTGGATGTGAGATCTCACCTGTGACATTTTAGTTGTGTTGGTACTGCTAAATATGTTACACACTTTTCCTTAAGTTAATTTTGTCTGTTCCGTAGCCACTCCAGGAGTTAAGTCCAGGTGTATTTATTGAACTTGTGTATTGGATCTGACAGAGGTTTGGACTTATTACTTGGAAGGGACTCACATCCTCCCCAACTAATAATCCAATTTCTTACAGTTAAATACTTCCTTCACCCACTACCGCTATTTTATCAAGCATTACAAGTCTTCAAATTTGCTCTCTGCCCCATTGCTCCTCATTTACACATTACCATCAATTGATCATTTTACTCTCATCTCACCTGAGATTTTACAATCCACCCTCTTCTCAGTTTATCTTCCTCAGTTTAATGTCTCTCGAAAACGATGCCATAATGAACCACATTCACTACCCCTCTCAGGATTGTTTGTATATATGCAGCAGAACAAACAATACCACATCATATATGGTTGTTTTCATACTCACACATCAGTAATTTCAAAGATATGTAGTGATCCTACAGGCACAGCAACCTAGTCGGTCCACCATAATGAATTTGCCACAGTCCTACCTTTACTCAAGCATCCCACAGCCAACAAGTGTATTCCAGCAATTGAACTCGCCTTCTTTTCTAAAATGTGAACATCTTGTATTTAACTACATTTTTTTCATTTCTCACTACATCTACTGGGTACAGTAGTCTGTATTCCCCACTACCATGCCTCATCTAACTGTCACATTTGAAATGAATGTACTTACTAACTTTCTTTCTACTTTCCTTGTACTCAGATTGTTTTCTTCTTGACCTTATGATTGCTCTTTCTCTATGTCTAGGTGATATGCACCATCAAATCTGAACCCTTTGCCTGTTGCAGTTCCTCCATAATTTGTTCTGGGCCATCTGCTTTTCTCTCTCTACACTACATCCTTTGGAGATATGATTTCGTCTTTCGCTTCTCTCATCATATGTATTCCTACAATACACAAATCATTTCCTACTTCCCAAATTCATCACCGTCTCCTGCCTAAGGACTTTGACTGCCTCACAGCTATTCGACACCTCATGGCAATTGTTTCCCTTGTGTTTAAATGCTCTAAAACCAAAATCATGTACTTTCCTTCCAATTCAGAACTGATGAATCTTCCTACCTCTACTCTATTTCTCTCAAATGCTCTCAACTCTACATCTTCAGCCAGAAATCATGGCACGCTAGTCTACTCAACCATGTGCCCGGAATCCTTCAACTCATCCACAGCTTCTGTTGCCATATATCAAGTGCTTAATATTAGCAAAACTGGTCCCAACACCCCTTTCTATACACCTAAAGCACCACTTTTCAAGTTTGTCCTGAGTCAGTTAGATTACTGCAATACCTAAGTGGCACCGTCGTTACTTGTTCCTACCGATGGACAAAATTCTAAACCTTGTCAATAAAATCCATTTTATGCCATTCCCAGTCACACTCTTACATTCTATAACTGTCACCAAATCATCTGGTATTCAGAAAAAACATTACAATTCTTACCTTATCTATCTGACAGCTACATATCACTATAGCTGAAGAGACATGCAACCTCTATGTCTCCGCTAAGCATCCCTGTGCTGCTTAACGATTGTGTTTATTTCAGCTACTTGGATCTTGTCTCTTGAATCGGCTCTCAGTTGAAATACTGCCCCTGTTTTTTGCTAATACTTTCAAAAGAGCCTTAAAGTTTCTCATTTAAAACTTTTTAATGACTTGAACTAATCGTTGTTTACTCACCTGTGCACACCTATGCCCCTATATCCCTTAATGGCAATATGTTAATCTGTATCTAGTTACTAGTTTATTACGTTTATATTGTGGCTGATTTACAAAGTCTGTATCAATATGTATTGTTTCACACCTTTGTAAATTGGCCACGAAAAGTCCAAAATCCCTATTAGTAAAAGTGTAAAGAAGGCACATCCATTTTTGTTTTTCTTAACTGTGTATGATTGATCCTTGGATAATCATTGTTCATTTCATTTAAGCATCTTTATTCGATTCACAGAATCATCAAAGTAAAAAAGAAAATCACATTTTATATATTGTTTGGCCAGTTCACAAAGGCATGTAATATAAAAGAGTAGTGCTGGAGTACTACATTATGCACTTCAAAATGCCTTTGTGAATAGGCACTCTTACATTTAATAGTACTTTTGTAGCAGCCCATGCATTATCAGCTTCAGTCTTCATGTCTAAGGAACGTATATTTTCGACAGGCTCTGTGTAATGCACTCCTTTTGGCCCAGGCAAAGCATCCAACTGTGCCGCGGCTGTCCCTTCTCCAATGTTACTTGTGTGTCCAGTCTAAAATTTACATGTAGTACTCACCTTGAATTCCACAAACAATGTCCTATTTGTCTACCACACAAACTCATTTTGAACGTCTATTCGCTGCTACTCTTGCAATGTAAACATCCCTTGCTGAAATGCTTGAACAGTAAAAACATGGTAAAATATATGTCGGACTTAAATAAATGACTTTTGACAAAGAAAGAGTGACACTTAGCGTTGAAATTATAATCCAAAAGGCTTGAAAAAGTGAACACATAAAGGCCATATTGTCAAAGTAATCTTTTCACATTGGGAAGAACAGCAAATACGCGGAAAGCATCTGTGACTAGTGCATGCTCAATTGTATGGATATTTGTGAATATATCTTTCACAACAATCAAAGAGATGGCATTTGTGGAAGGTTTCTTTCAGACTATAAATGCAATTGGGTGTTAAACAATGAGAAAAATAATAACAGTTTACTCGTATGAAAACTAATAACAATTTTCTACAACATACTATTCTTCCCTTTCCAACTTTACAAAAGAAATAATGTAATACTGTAATGAAAAGCCAAAAACACTATTTGATCCCACTTCTTCTATAAGCAGTACCTTATTGTCTGATTTCACACATATTGTTTCGTGAAGTACTTATGAAAAATATTTTGCGTCTTTCCTGAAAAGTAAAACTTCGAGAATGTTTTTGACATGTAGGTTTTCCTTCTGCCATTGAACCGACATGTGATATTCTGGCAGTGTCATGTACTTCAAAGCGAGTGCTGTACTCACACCTTTCATAAAATCAGACCCATTTCAGTAAATATCACCTTTAATTTCAGTGTATATCCAGTTCTCTTCAATGAAACTTCTTTTTAAATTAGTGTGTCATATTCTTTTCAATGATATATACTCATCACTATGACAATCATATTTCTTTCTTTCTTTCAGTGTGTCCTATTTACTTCAATATAATCCACATGTATCTTGATGTGTGTCCTATGTTAAGTAGTCAACATGGAATGTACCAAATAATGTAATTGATCCATGTCAAAAGGAATACGGTTTGTGGGTACCACCCACGTTCTGAAAATATGTGGTGCATTTAACAGCACAGTTGGTGAAAAAACTTGAAAAGCTGATAAAAGTCTTAGAAGCAGATTTGACGTGGCACTTAGGACATTTTGCAGTACATTAGAGTCTGCCACAATATTGTTCTTCTCCATTGCCAACTGGAGTGTTGGAGGTGAGTTTTAAAGAGACCTCCTAGTAATCTGATGATAGGTTGTGTGGCGCTCTGAGCCTTGGCTCAAAAATCATTTCGAAAATTGAGTAAGGACATTTATGTTCCTTGTGATATAAGACTCAATTTCAGTTTGTCACTCTTTCTTTCCACTGGTTGTTAGCTTACAAGAGACCTTTTTGGGGTATAGACGAAGTATGGAGACAGATTGATCTTGAGCACTTATATGGAGAAAATCCTTCAGTTTCCCTAGTCTACGTGTCTAATAATTTTTATTATATTTGGCATCAGCACTCAAAATAATCATGCCTCTACGATGAGGGCATACAGTGACAAGGACTGACACCCAGAGCTGGGCTCTTTAGTGTTCAGGACACACCATGTGCACCCCTCTTTTATGGCTTTATAACTGCTGGACAGGACCTTTAACTGTCACCTGAGCAGGGAGTGTTGCCTACAGCCTCTCCTTTAGGAATGATCTCACAATCAACAGCAATTGAGTCCCTAGTTTTATCCATGTATTATATGAATGCCGCATGTATTATTATTTCATATTTGTAGCAGGATGAGCACTGACTGAGTGTGCAATGTCTGACTGTTAGCACTCTGGAATTGATTTTGGATGCTTTCTGTTCAGATTGCAAGGAGCCTTCCACACAGTGACATGAATAGCAGGGCTATTCTAAAGCATTATTGACGGCCTTTGATGAAAACAAAACTCCAGGATTTGGGAGTACAGTAAACAGATGACTCCTTTGAAGTGTAGGATTAGTCTCTGCTGTTCCTGCTTCTTTCGTATCCATAGTGCTATTCAACAGGTTTATAAGTAGCTGACTGAAGAGGCCTTTCCCTCCTCTGCATTTTTGTTTTTTTGTTTTTTCTGGCATGAAACTCTCAGCTTCACCACTCATTGGTGCTGGCACAAGACAAAGTGTGTGCTTTGACCATTCTGGGAGGAGTATACAAAATTACAGGTGCTGTCCAGAAGCCGTCCCGGCGAATGTATGACATAATATCGACAGACAGAATATCTACATACAAAAATATCGACACAAAAATATCGAAATCAAAAATATCGGAGTCATATCTTCATAAAGGTAAGTACAAAAATATCGAAAAATTAATATCGTAGTACAAAAATATCGAAATTAAAAATATCGTTTTTTTAAATGTATTAATAATAATGTTAAAATACATATAATTTAACAAATATTAAATAAAAACATTAAAACATAATTACAAAATTAAAAGTAATACATATACATTTAAAATAAATTAAAAACTTAATAATTTAATGTAATTTTATTTGTTTTAATTTCATTTAATTGATTTAAATTAAATTTAAATGTATTTTATTTTTACCCTGTACGCCTGTACCCCAAAAACCCCAAACTGACCCTGAACCCTAAAAATACCCCTGTACCCCAAAAACCCAAAACTGACCCTGAACCCTAAAAATACCCCTGTACTCCAAAAACTGAAAACTGACCCTGAACCCTAAAAATACCCCTTTACCCAAGAACTGAAAACTGACCCTGAACCCTAAAAATACCCCTTTACCCAAAAACTGAAAACTGACCCTGAACCCTAAAAATACCCCTTTACCCAAAAACTGAAAACTGACCCTGAACCCTAAAAATACCCCTTTACCCAAAAACTGAAAACTGACGCTGAACCCCAAAAAATACCCCTTTACCCAAGAACTGAAAACTGACCCTGAACCCTAAAAATACTCCTTTACCCAAAATTCATTAACATTATTTAATTACCAATTAATTATTAATTAACAATAACAATAAAGTAAATATATTAGCACATTAGCTATAATTAATTTAATTTACTAATTAATATTAATTTTTCCCGAATAATTAATTAACAATAACAAAAAATTATATATATTAAAAAATTACTCTAATTAATGTAATTAACTAATTAATATTAATTAATTACCAATTAATTATTAATTAAAAATATGTACAAAATTATATTAATTAATTAACTAATTAATATTAATTAATTAAAAATTAATTATTAAATAAAAATATGTAAATGTAAATGTATGTAAATGTACAATATTATATTAATTAATTAACTAATTAATAATAATTAATTACCTATTAATTAAAAATATGTAAAAAATTATATTAATTAATTAACTAATTAATATTAATTAGTTACCAATTAATTATTAATTAAAAATATTTACAAACATATATTAATTAAATATTATTAAATTACTTCCCACCCTATTCCCCTATAAACCCACAACCCGCTCTAATACTAAAACGCAAAATGTTAACAAAATTACTAATTTTCAAACATACATTTCTAAACATATTTAGCAAACATATAAACAACAAAATAAAATACATAACACTAAACAACAACATTTCGATATTACTAACATACATACCTTAATCTCGATATTCTGTCTGTCGATATTATGGCACATCGATATACTATACCATCGATATTAAAACATCGATATTATTGTATATCGATATTTTAATTTCGATATTTTGTCTGACTATCGTCCCGGCACCGGGCTTATGAAATCCACAAACTCTGCCTGAAAATAGATTGTGAGAATGGAGCAGAAGGCTTAAGTTACTGCTCAGGAATCACTGAACAGTGCCCAAGCAAAGCTCTTTAGGGGGTAAGAGAAAGACTTCTGCAATCCGCAGATGGAGTCTTTGACGCACATCTTTCCAGTAAGTTTGGGGGACATAACCTGGAGTCCAAGGAATCTTTCTGGAAGTGTGTAGAAGCTGCCGCAAAAGAGAAGCCTATCCTTGATGCTGTTCAGAGAAGAATTTGGTACAACAGGAAGCTGTCTGAGGCAGATGCAATCCTAGCTGCATGGAAGAGGAAGAAGCTGGCCAAGGGAAAAATTGCACCTGCATCACCTGAGAACAGAATGTGAGCAAAATGGTTATAGGCATATAAGGTTTTGTAAAATTGCATGTCTTTTACTCAAATTGTTAATAAACTAAACAACAAAGAACCAGGGGTCTAAAAGCCAACACTATGGTCGGCTGGCTTTAACTCCTCAAAGAGTGAGTCGGAACCCAAGCCACACAAAAGCCCAGAAAACAGGAAAAAACAAGAAAAAGAGAGCAAAAGTCAAGTGATTCCTAGTGAGATCCAAAAGCAAATAATTGGATTCCCATCAATGTATCGCAGTGATCAATCTTCTCATCTGGTCATCCCTCTGTCGGGATGGTATGTCTCCTGATCATCGAGACTTACTACCATTCCAATGGTAATCGCCTAGATTGGATCAAACCCACAATCACTTTAGGCAGAGAAAATGTTTATAAGTGTCAGATCACAAGGGAATTGAGTGCAGTGCAAAACACAAGAAGTGTTGATTAAAATAGGGTAATGAGGCGAAAAAACAAGACATTTTATTTGATTACCGACTCACCCCCTAATTTAAAAACAGAACAGTGCAAGGGGCAGTTTCAGTTTCAACAAATAACTGCAAACAACAGGCCTGTTGTTTGCAGTTATTTGTTGAAACTGCCCCTTGCCCCAACACACCCTCCTCCCACTCCCTCCCCTCTGGACTCACCAGCTTCGCCACAACTTTCCTGAGCTCTGGCGGCTCAACAGCATCCTCTGGGGCCACCAGCACTCCTCGCTCCAAGCTTTGGTGCTTTCCTTCTTGTCAGAGGCGTTCTCATAGACGGTTCAATGTCGGACAGCTCTTTGTTGGGCTGATAGCTTCCTCCTTCCTCTGGCCTATCTGTTCTCCTTACGCACTCTTCCTGGTTGACGATGGGCCCTCTCCTCCAGCCGTCCTGCCTCCCTTAACAATTTCAGTGGATGTAATATCAATTTCAATGCATGTCATTCATTTTAATTGATCATATTTTTTTATGTAGGTCATACTTATTTTAATGCATCGCATATTCAATCCCCTTTGCCTGCAGCAGACTTTGCAGCACATCTCTATTACAAAACCACGAACCGTAAAATCATCTTGGACTCCCTCCTGCCATCCCTAGACAATCACCACACTACCCACCTTTTCTATGCACCAAAAATAAATACAAATTGTATCTTTTATACATCACCCTGAGTGCAACCTTTCTTGTGCCTAATAATGATATCACTCCTATGCACGTCAGACCCTGCCAGTTTATTATCTAAATGTACTATGCACGCTGAATCCTACATACAAATTCCTATTTGTCTACCACCCAAACAGTTTTTGAACTTCTATACTGTGGCTCTTTTGCAATGTAAGCATTTCTTCTTGAATGCTAATAGGTTTAGCAGTAAATGCATGATAACAATGTCAGATTTAAATACACTACTTTTGATAAAGAAAGAGAAACTCAGCTGTGAAATTATATTTCAAAAGGTTTGAAAATGTAAACACATAAAGGCTGTATTTACCATGTCATAATAATCTTGTCACACTGGGAAGAATAGTGAATACCAGGAAAGTATTTGAGTAGTGCATGCTCAATTGTATGGATAGAAAATCATAAATATATCTTCAACAACCATCAAAGGGATGGCATTTGTGGAAGGCATATTTCTGACTACAAATATAATTGAATGTTAGACCACAAGACAAATTACAACATTTTACTGGGACGAAAAACTAGTAAGATTTTTCCACAACAGACTATTATTCCATTTCCAACTTCACAAAGCTATTTGTGTACCACTGTTTTGAAATATTAAAAACATTATTTTATCCCACTTCTTCTAGAAGCAGTACGTTTAGGATCATTCAGATCACAGACTTTATTTATAAATTACTGAAGAAAAAAATATTGAAGTTTAAGTTATTTCGTACAGCTATGACAACGTTTTTATTTAAATTTCTGTTTGAAGATGTCAAAGAGATTCAGACAACCATAGGGAGTCGATTCTACATAGAGTATCACATGGTATTTGATAGATCTTCTTAGGAATATCAAATTATAATGCAAATGATATATTTTCTAAATGAGTTGCTCCTTTTACTAGATATTACAGCCTCTGCAGCACAGGTAGAGCACAGCTTTAAAAACAGGCACAGTGAAGATTTTCAGTGTCTCGTTTTCACCCTCTCTTGACCCAGACCTTTCATCAGGTCTATGGCTGACCAGCATAATCATTATTTGCATTGTTGTCAGTGGCTTGAGGGTAGTGTGGATATTAGCATCACTCCTTTCGGATCGAGTTTAACAGGATAAAGCCTCCCGACAAAACCATCACATTCTTATCAATGTGAATAATATTTATTTTAGTTTATGTCATATTCATGTCTAGTGTTGCCATTTATTTTTAATGCAAGCCATATTCACATTTCCTTTAAAATATGTGATATTAATTTGTGTGCCTCATATTCACTTCTGCATGCATCATATTCAGTTCCAAATGTGCCATATTTATTTCACCAAATATCTTTTATTTTATTTTATTTTATTTCAATGTGTTATTCATTTCAGTTCTTGTCCTATTCATTTCAATGAGTGTCAAGTTAATTTCAATAGCTGCCATATTCACTTAAACATGGATCACATTTATGTCCATGTCATATTCGTTCTAACTTGGGTCAAATTACTTTCAATATCTGTCATATTATTAAATGAGCTCCATTCTTATTTCAATACATTTAGTCACCTTTCAATGTATTCTGATTTAATTTCATTGCAAGCCTTAGTAATGTCACAAGATGTAATATTCATTTCAATAGATCATATTCTTTTTGGTTTGTATCCTACTTATTTTAATGCTGTTTATATTCAGCTCTTTCTATCTGCACCAGAGTTTATAGCATATGTCTTTATCAAATTCACTTATTGCAAAATCATCCTGGACTCCCTCCACATTTCATATTCAATTTTATACATGTCTTAGAGATGTAATCATGGCCTACATTGTGTCTTACATTCATGTTAATGTGTATCCTGTTAGTGTCAGGCTACTTACGTTTCCGCAGGGACTAGACGCAAATGATGAAGAATCCTCAACTTCACCTGTTCATCAAATGCACCCAACTGGGTCAAAGTGCAAATATTAACCCAGGGAATAAAACAAGGGAAAAACACAAAGGTTCTTTGTGGCGCCCCAAATCTGAGATAGGGTCACTGTAAAACATAATAGAACATTTTGTTAAGTATAAACTTAGTGTACACCCTATGAATATATCTATTCTCTAGTCTTGTATGCATATCTAATTATTCTTAAAACAAAGCATCCTCGATGTGAAAGTGCACTCCAACACCAGAAATGTTTTCCAGGCATACTGCATTTATTCATGTATAAGGTTGGTTTCTTTCGCCTTACGCGTTTCGGGGTTCCTATCCCCCTGGTCACAGGCATTTAGACATGCAAAGGGTGGAATTTCATTTGAACAAGCATTTGCAGCACGTGACCTTTTAGTGATTTTCAATTGGCCACCTTTAAACACAGTACAGTACTGCATGCTGGTATTGAGAGTCTGTGCTGCTTTCGTTATAATTACAATGTCTTGTTAAGTGTTACCTCCAGTAGGCTCTGCTCCTTTTGCAAATTTGGATCCATTTCACAACCCTCAGTGGGTCCTTGACATGAACAGCAGTCTTTTTTATAGCCAGCTGGTGATCCATAACCTGGAGACTTCGAATCAGTTTCTGTGTCTCCAGATGGCCCTCAGACAACAGAGACGGTGCGTTTTCGCGGTTGGAATGCCACCGCATTCCTTATTCTTAAAACAAAGCATCCTCGATGTGAAAGCGCACTCCAACACCAGAAATGTTTTCCAGGCAAACTGCATTTATTCATGTATAAGGTTGGTTTATTTCGCCTTACGCGTTTCGGGGTTCCTGTCCCCTTGGTCACAGGCATTTAGACATGCAAAGGGCGGAATTTCATTTGAACAAGCATTTGCAGCACGTGACCTTTTAGTGATTTTCAATTGGCCACCTTTAAACACAGATATCAGAGACGGTGTGTTTCCTCATATCTAATTATGCATATACCCGAATATTTCCCTTCTTCTGTGCTCTCTAATAACTAAGGTAAATGTGGAACATAGATTAGTTTGGAACATTGAAAAAACCTGGATAAAGAAAATAAATGCAAGAAACATATGTGATGAACAATTGTAATTTGTTTATGTGTCTGG
This sequence comes from Lissotriton helveticus, assembly GCF_964261635.1. Lineage (NCBI taxonomy): Eukaryota > Metazoa > Chordata > Amphibia > Caudata > Salamandridae > Lissotriton > Lissotriton helveticus. The sequence continues at coordinate 577,826,298 of NC_136065.1, forward strand.
AATTAAATGATTGTAGAAATGGAATTCACCAAATGTTTTCATAGGAGCTGCTCCATATATTTCTTGGTTAACTACATAACTTAAATTCCCCTGACTGCAGGTAATTCATTCTTTTCAGTAATTCATCTTTTCCTTATTTTCAGGAACGAAGAATGAACCAAGGAGTTAAGAAAAAATCCAATCTTCATCAACTTGGAGCCCAGTTCAGATAAGTAACATCAGTAACATTAAACATTTATAATGTAGGACTGTATTCAAACTTAATCACTGATGGCAGTTTTCAGCTTTTCTTTCTTGTGTTTTCTTTAGGAGGTGGTGGACAAGAACCTGAAGCCTATCGCAAGGAGGAGACATCCATCATGAGCCGGTAAATTGCAGGAAACAAGGGATTCAATAGGGTGACTGCCGCGTGGACGAAGCGATGAGGGCACGAATAAGCAATGTCCTTCAGGATACGAGAAATAGCAGGAAGACGCCGCGAGAATGGCGTGATGGAGGAGAACCAGACAGGAGAGAGCGACGCGACCCGGAAGCCAGGTGACTGATCCTAGAAGCAGAATCTGTAGTCCAGAAACTAGAACGCGAAGCATTTTTGCTTGAGAGCGGCTTGCTTATATGTACTGTGGCCGGCTCTCACACATGTGCAGGGCACGAGGCAGGCATCGCTGTAGTCCGATAGCCGCTCGTGCTCTGCAGTCCTGACAGTTAGTTTAAATGTGTGCAGTATTAATTTCAATGCGTGTCATATTCCCTTAAAAAAATCATAATAATTTCAACACTTGTTGTGTTGGTTTTAACATAACATTATATCCCATTACCGAAAGGTATACCATTTTCTAAACAACCTGAACTCAAATTATAGGTCCAAGAGTCGGAGGACCCATAAAAAGGGTGATGGCCTTTAACAACTTGTAAAGCTTGAAGCATGAAGCTAATAGAATATGCGGCCCAGTGTGCGTAAATTGTTCTAAATAAAAAATGGAAAAACAAAATGACAAACATTGGAATGTTGGAGAAGATCTACATCATCCATTGGCCCAGAGCCACTTCTATGTCTTAAATTGAGCTCACAGAATTCCAATGCTCTAACATATGTCAAACTCATTTAAATTCAAGTAATATTACTTTTAACAAGTCATGTTCATTTGAATGTGCATGGTATTCACTTCAAACCTGTATAATATTTATTCCAAGGATAACATTATTCATTTCAGCACATTTCATACTCATTTCAATGTGTATAAGTATCATTTCAACTTATTTCTTTCATACAATAACACTTTGAAATGGGCACAATAGCATGAGGTATTTATTTACTTTAAACTGTGAATACCATTATCTTAAGGTGGGTTATTTCCTGGGTGTCCTAAATAGCACCAATTTAGAGTTTTTAGCTTGGAAATCAGGGATAGCCTGAAGGATCAATAGTTAACACCTTGACTTCAAACTATTTTGCCTTTTACAGTCATACCCCTTCATTCATTTTGGCATATTTAACCTGCCGAAATCTATCAGGGGGAAAACAGTGAGGTGTGATAATTATCACAGAATTCTGATTCCTTTGAAAAGTATCAACATTTAACCCCAGCTTCCTTACTGTGCCGAAATGTTTCATTAAAATTTCAAATTTCAAAAGTAGTATCTTTGTTCAGCATATAAAAATATAACCGTACAAGATACTTTGATTACAATAATTACTCAATTCACACAAACATGTTATAAAAGGATTAAACTATACATGAATAAAATAATTTTTATGTACTTTAATTCATCCTCCTGTGCAACTAATTAGGACTACCAATTCATCCCCGTTTAAGCACGAATAAGATATTGTTTTCAAATAAATATATGCAAAACTAGTCTACTGTTACAATTAAAGCTGAATAGTGCAGGGACATGGCAGTGCAGCCACTAAGCTTCAATCCCCCCTCGCGATTCTTAACTTTAGGTCAGCTCTTAAAAAATAGGACACACAGAAGAGTGTAAAAACGTCTGATGACAATTTTAAAAACATTAAAGCTACGTGTGCCTGCCTGAATCTGGTTTTTCTCAATAGGCCTTTCAGGAACTTTTGTCTTGGAGAAACCTAATATGGGCACAGTAGGACTAGATGTAGGGTGCCCTGTGGAGACCTGTTGTTGCAGCCACAGGGCCCGCTCTCTTCTGGGTTCATTATAAAACCTGCTGAAACCGCCAATAAATGATGAATAAGATTTAATCTAAAACTGGTTATCAAAAATCTGTCATGTGCACTCGTCAATTCAATTCAATTAAAAAAAATCTTTATTGCGATTGTTCATCTTAAAAGACAGGCCAGTCAATTAATTACAAAGGGTTACAACCATAAATACTCCGTGATTTTACATAAAGCTGGCTTTACATAATATGTCAATAAAATTAAGAAATAAATACATATATTTACAATTTAAAATCAGTTCTTAAGAAGAGATTAAATATATCACACGCACAAGACTTAAGACACATCATGATAAACCAATAACATTTTCCAACTCCACGCATTAAATTTAGTAGCCCAACAATACGCTAACATGACTATTTCGACCCCCCATTTTTCTCCCGTAATGCCCATGCCCAACTCAGGAACTTAGCTACTCCTATTACTGCGATGTCGTTAAGACCAAATTTCAGTATCCTCTTTGCGACCATCGCAGAGCTAGTTCCCAAGGTCCGACATACTGGTTTCAACCAGATGCTTCTAGGTTTTTGATAAACCGGACAAACAAATAGAAGATGATCAATATTTTCTATATGATCATGACAAAATGGGCACTTATTACTGATTCCTGGGTTCCATTTACAAGTGAGCCTACTAAGGGGTAGTGTCCCTACCCTAAACTGATGATAAAGTTTGCGATCTAAGGGCTTCGTTATAAGGTCCCAATAGCTTTCCAAAAGGGGTTCATCTTTTATCTGAAGGAAATCCCTCGACAGAGATGAGCTAGTGTGGGAGGAAAATCTCCTGATTTTAATTAACTCCCAATATGCTGCTCTATAAGATTTTTTTGAGGGAAATTCTGCGGTCTCCAGACTGTCCCAAAGATCCCTCATCCCCATATCAATAAGTGAGGTTTTAATGCCGATCAACCATGGGATCCTATGTAAGCGATCTAATCCCCTTACTTCAGACAGTGCCCTAGCACAAAGATGGAGCTCCGGAGTAGTCCAGAGACGTCTCCAGAATGCCAGCGGCCTATAGCTAGCAGCATCCTCAATTGTATGACAACCTATGTCAAGGAGCAATGGGATGCGAGGGGATGATTGAGGCAATCCCGCAACCGATCTCATAAATTTGTTCTGAACAGTGGACAATTTGGTAAGGTTACAGAAACCCCAGATTTCAGCACCATATAGGATAGCAGGATTGATTTTCGTTGAATAGATTTTAACAGGGGCTATGGGCTTAGTTAATGATAACCTATGTTCCTTAATCAATGCTCCAGCTAATTGGGCGTGTTTCAGCGCTAGGATCTTAACTTGAGGTTTTCAACTCAGCTTATCGCCAAAAGTGACTCCTAAATAGGTAAAAACATCGGTCTGCTACAGGAGTTTTCCTCCCATAAAAACTCGTGCTTTGACAGGCTTGGACCCATGGAGCACCATAAACTTAGTTTTCCCTACATTAACCACGAGGTCATGTTCGCGTCAAAACACCTCAAAACGAGATAGTGCCAACTGCAACCCATGTCTCGTCTTGGATAATAACAGGGTGTCATCCGCGAACATGAGCAAGGGCACTTTCTGGCCAGCTAACATTGGCGCATCCGTTGGGTGATTAAGAAAATACTGCACCACCCCATTAATAAATAAAGAAAACAGGGTGGGTGCCAGCACACACCCTTGTCGGACGCCTTTCCTTACCTCTAATTTCTCAGTGACCTCACCCGGTTTACCCCAGCGAACCTGGGCATAAGTGAATTCGTGGAGTTTGACCAAGAAGGAGACTATCTCTTTTGGCATCCCTATTTCAATAGAACCTCCCACAATTTTGCCCTTGGGATGAGGTCAAAAACGGATTTTAAATCCACGAATGCTGCAAAGAGCATTCCCCTACCCAAAAGGACCTCCTTCCAATAAAGTAAAACAAATCTAAAGCTTGATCCAGGGACCCTATGTGAGACCGGAACCCCGCCTGCAGAGGTGTTAAAATGTCATCATCAGACATCCAACCCTGAATCCTACCCAGTATCAAGCGTGCTGCTATCTTTTGCACTGCATCAATTAAGCTGATGGGTCTGTAATTGGCCGGAGCAGAGCGATCACCCTTCTTGTAGATCGGAATAATTTCCGCTCCGAACCAAGATGCAGGAATTGATGCTCCACCAGCTAACCTGTAGACTAAAATTTTAATATAGGGGACCGAAAGATGGTAATCCTGCTTGACTAGATCTGCTGGAATGCAATCAGGCCCCAGTGCCTTACCACTCGGGATAGACTTCAACACTGTCTCTACCTCTCCATCATTAAACACCAAGGGATCTTCAATTTTAATGAGCGGAACAACCCCATTACTATCCGTGCTTATTTTAAATTGAGCTTCAAAGAAGGCAACCCATTGCTGTGGGTCTATTTACAACAAGGGGGTGGTGAGGGACAGAGTCTCTGAATTAAGCAGAATACTCTCACCCAGTCAAAAGATCAGGGCTAGATCCAACACCGTTTTTTAGCTCATTGCACCATCCCAGTTTCAGAAGCTGGCTGTATGCAAATTAGTCTGTTCCTGTCCCAGTGCATGATGGGAACAGGGCAAACCAAACTACAAAAGCCAATTCTTACACTGGGAAGGAAACAAGCTTCCGGGGACCGGTTTCTGGCATTACAGCCGTCTTCGGCCCGGCTTGCTTGAATCCTGATGGTGCAATGAGCAAGGGACTCATGTCTGAGTATACCCTTCCACGCTTAGGGTGGACAAAAATATTTACAACAAGGGGGTGGTGAGGGACAGAGTCTCTGAATTAAGCAGAATACTCTCACCCAGTCAAAAGATCAGGGCTAGATCCAACACCGTTTTTTAGCTCATTGCACCATCCCAGTTTCAGAAGCTGGCTGTATGCAAATTAGTCTGTTCCTGTCCCAGTGCATGATGGGAACAGGGCAAACCAAACTACAAAAGCCAATTCTTACACTGGGAAGGAAACAAGCTTCCGGGGACCGGTTTCTGGTATTACAGCCGTCTTCGGCCCGGCTTGCTTGAATCCTGATGGTGCAATGAGCAAGGGACTCATGTCTGAGTATACCCTTCCACGCTTAGGGTGGACAAAAATATTTACAACAAGGGGGTGGTGAGGGACAGAGTCTCTGAATTAAGCAGAATACTCTCACCCAGTCAAAAGATCAGGGCTAGATCCAACACCGTTTTTTAGCTCATTGCACCATCCCAGTTTCAGAAGCTGGCTGTATGCAAATTAGTCTGTTCCTGTCCCAGTGCATGATGGGAACAGGGCAAACCAAACTACAAAAGCCAATTCTTACACTGGGAAGGAAACAAGCTTCCGCTTAATTCAGATGCTCTGTCCATCACCACCCCCTTTTCTGAATCGTTTTGGCCACCACAAGCGTGGAAGGGTATGCTCAGATGTGAGTCCCTTGCTCACTGCACCATCAGGACTCAAACAAGCCGGGCCGAAGACGGCTGTAATGCCAGAAACCGGTCCCCGGAAGCTTGTTTCCTTTCCAGTAAAGAATTGGCTTGGTAGTTTGGTCTGCCCTGTTCCCATGATGCACTGGGCCAGGGACAGACTAATTTGCATGTAGCCAGGTTCTGAACTGGGATGGTGCAGTGAGCTAAAAAACGGTGATGGATCAAGCCCTGATCTTTTGACTGGGTATGAGTGTTCTGCTTAATTCAGATGCTCTGTCCATCACCACCCCCTTTTCTGAATCGTTTTGGCCACCACAAGCGTGGAAGGGTATGCTCAGATGTGAGTCCCTTGCTCACTGCACCATCAGGATTCAAGCAAGCCGGGCCGAAGACGGCTGTAATGCCAGAAACCGGTCCCCGGAAGCTTGTTTCCTTTCCAGTAAAGAATTGGCTTGGTAGTTTGGTCTGCCCTGTTCCCATGATGCACTGGGCCAGGGACAGACTAATTTGCATGTAGCCAGGTTCTGAACTGGGATGGTGCAGTGAGCTAAACAACGGTGATGGATCAAGCCCTGATCTTTTGACTGGGTATGAGTGTTCTGCTTAATTCAGATGCTCTGTCCATCACCACCCCCTTTTCTGAATCGTTTTGGCCACCACAAGCGTGGAAGGGTATGCTCAGATGTGAGTCCCTTGCTCACTGCACCATCAGGATTCAAGCAAGCCGGGCCGAAGACGGCTGTAATGCCAGAAACCGGTCCCCGGAAGCTTGTTTCCTTTTCAGTAAAGAATTGGCTTGGTAGTTTGGTCTGCCCTGTTCCCATGATGCACTGGGCCAGGGACAGACTAATTTGCATGTAGCCAGGTTCTGAACTGGGATGGTGCAGTGAGCTAAACAACGGTGATGGATCAAGCCCTGATCTTTTGACTGGGTATGAGTGTTCTGCTTAATTCAGATGCTCTGTCCATCACCACCCCCTTTTCTGAATCGTTTTGGCCACCACAAGCGTGGAAGGGTATGCTCAGATGTGAGTCCCTTGCTCACTGCACCATCAGGATTCAAGCAAGCCGGGCCGAAGACGGCTGTAATGCCAGAAACCGGTCCCCGGAAGCTTGTTTCCTTTTCAGTAAAGAATTGGCTTGGTAGTTTGGTCTGCCCTGTTCCCATGATGCACTGGGCCAGGGACAGACTAATTTGCATGTAGCCAGGTTCTGAACTGGGATGGTGCAGTGAGCTAAAAAACGGTGATGGATCAAGCCCTGATCTTTTGACTGGGTATGAGTGTTCTGCTTAATTCAGATGCTCTGTCCATCACCACCCCCTTTTCTGAATCGTTTTGGCCACCACAAGCGTGGAAGGGTATGCTCAGATGTGAGTCCCTTGCTCACTGCACCATCAGGATTCAAGCAAGCCGGGCCGAAGACGGCTGTAATGCCAGAAACCGGTCCCCGGAAGCTTGTTTCCTTTCCAGTAAAGAATTGGCTTGGTAGTTTGGTCTGCCCTGTTCCCATGATGCACTGGGCCAGGGACAGACTAATTTGCATGTAGCCAGGTTCTGAACTGGGATGGTGCAGTGAGCTAAAAAACGGTGATGGATCAAGCCCTGATCTTTTGACTGGGTATGAGTGTTCTGCTTAATTCAGATGCTCTGTCCATCACCACCCCCTTTTCTGAATTGTTTTGGCCACCACAAGCGTGGAAGGGTATGCTCAGATGTGAGTCCCTTGCTCACTGCACCATCAGGATTCAAGCAAGCCGGGCCGAAGACGGCTGTAATGCCAGAAACCGGTCCCCGGAAGCTTGTTTCCTTTCCAGTAAAGAATTGGCTTGGTAGTTTGGTCTGCCCTGTTCCCATGATGCACTGGGCCAGGGACAGACTAATTTGCATGTAGCCAGGTTCTGAACTGGGATGGTGCAGTGAGCTAAAAAACGGTGATGGATCAAGCCCTGATCTTTTGACTGGGTATGAGTGTTCTGCTTAATTCAGATGCTCTGTCCATCACCACCCCCTTTTCTGAATCGTTTTGGCCACCACAAGCGTGGAAGGGTATGCTCAGATGTGAGTCCCTTGCTCACTGCACCATCAGGATTCAAGCAAGCCGGGCCGAAGACGGCTGTAATGCCAGAAACCGGTCCCCGGAAGATTGTTTCCTTTCCAGTAAAGAATTGGCTTGGTAGTTTGGTCTGCCCTGTTCCCATGATGCACTGGGCCAGGGACAGACTAATTTGCATGTAGCCAGGTTCTGAACTGGGATGGTGCAGTGAGCTAAAAAACGGTGATGGATCAAGCCCTGATCTTTTGACTGGGTATGAGTGTTCTGCTTAATTCAGATGCTCTGTCCATCACCACCCCCTTTTCTGAATCATTGCTGTGGGTCAACATGGTTATTCAGGGTTTTCAACTGCTGCCCGTTCCCCCATTTAAGTAGAGCCCAGAATTGGGTCATATTTCTACCCTTACAAGCTAGTAATAGATCTTTCCATCGATCCTCGTCCCAGCTTCTCTTAGCTTGTCTTAAGGCTGATTTGTATGTTGCTCTACACAGCTTAATATTGCCATGGGACCTAGATTTAATAGCTTCCACTAAGGCTCTATGGGCTAGCCTACACGTGTTATTATACCACGTGTTTGGTTTCTGCGTGCCAATCTTTTTAGCTGGTTTTACGTTTATAAAAAACCTTTTCAGCCCACTAAAAAGCTCATTGTGGATTCCCAGTAAATTGTCATTTAGCGCCTCCCGAGAGCCGCATTCGGACAGTTTCTTTAGAGACCCTGTTACTAAAGCCCTTATCTCCGCAACATTCCTTTCGTCTGTAACTACTCGTGCCCACCGAACCCTTCTTAAATCGTTAGAAATGGTTAGCAAATTGGGGCAAGTATCACCTTCCATCGGTACGGGGCTAGAAAAACTCCTATCATCAATTTTAAGGACCAAGGGATGGTGATCACTTTCAGGACGGCATATCACTTCCATATCTACAACTGCAGGCCATAGCTCCACATTCACAAGAATATAATCAATGCAGCTTTTGGATCTATCATTGTCAAAAGTGACCGCACCCTTACCGACAGACTTAGTCCTACCATTGGCTGCCCTCAGGCCCCGTTCAAGACACAACCCTTTCACTTGGAGTGCAACCTCAGTCCATTTTCTAATAGGCTGAAGATCCAGTTGAGGCACCCCCCAAAGAGCATCAACATCATCACTAAGCCTGCCGTCTTCTGAATCTATTGGTCCAAAGCAGGTGTTAAAGTCTCCCGCAATAATTAAATTACCGTTGAGGGCCTCATGTGACAAGTGACTCTCTAGAGACATAATAAGGGGAGAGCTCCTCCCACCAGGTTGTCCCCTAGCGTATACGTTGTAAATAGTTATGTCAAGACCACTCACTGAACTTATCCTTATGACCATGATGTCTGGGCTATCAATAAAAACCTCATCCACCCTTATCCCCTCGAATTGCCTTACCCAGCAGGTCAAACCACCCACTGATCTGCCCCTGTGACCCCTTATTGCTGGTTTGAAGAAGTTTAGAAAGCCATCATGGAAAACTCCTTCTGTAGACCAAGATTCTTGAAATGCCCAAATATCTGAACCCTCTATATATGAGGACCAATCTACAGACGATAATTTAGATTCCAAACCAGCTATATTTCAGGAAAGAGATAGTCAGTAATGGTCTCGTCACGGTAGGACCACCGCCCCAGTGGTTTACCCAGCCTCGTTTATACTAGTTTCTAATACTGGAGGGTGGAGTAAAGTGGAGGTTCTAGGAGGGAAATGTACCTCTAAAGCGGCTTGGGAAGTGCACCCTACGCTCGAGAGGTCCTTGACACCCATCTTCTTATCCCCTCTACCTAATCCCAACTGTACATTACCATCCATTCCCAGTCAGTCAATGTCTTTGAGTACAGATAGTACCTCAAAGCGATTGTTGATCTGAATGGGAAAGTCAGACCAGTTGTGGAACTCATGGGAAACACAAAAGTCCCTATTTCTAGGCATCATGTGCTGGTTGTAAAAGAATCCAAGGGGGAGCAATCTAATCCCATCCGCAACGGGGGGTAAATGACCAGCTATCTCAAGAATGTAACGAACCAAAGCGGGTGACCTGAAGCTCAGTACCACACGATGGCCCGGCACTGATTTAGAAGAATGACCGACCCATTTAATACGTCAGACCATTTTGTCATTAATCTTAAATATGGTTCTATACCCTGGCTGCTTTGACCAATAAGTGATCTCTCACCCTCTGTTTAGCGAGTTCAGTTGCTTCACATTGTGCCATGGCGAACCTAAAGTACAAGCCTTTGGTATCTAACTTATCCTGGGTCCTCGTTTTGTCCAGTTTGGTAACGGGTCTACCCACCCTAGTTTAAGAAATGAATCCCTGCCATATTTTATCCAGAGAATCTTCATCGCGTGTCCAAGGAGAGACAGTCCTGGATTACCAGCCGCATAAACTCCACCTCTAAGTTTGACCAAACCTTCAACCAACAAAGTAGTGGTTTTACTGCCACCAGATCAGAAATGTATTTGACCCCCATTCCCTCGGGAACGCTAAATGCCAGGGCACTATGAGGGACCTTCAGTAAGCGCCTAAGATATTTGTTTTCTTCTCTTTGCAAATTATTAGCCTTCACAAATTCCTACACCTCAATTCCGTATAAGACCTTGGAGCAACAAATTGAGTTCTATAACTTTAATATAGTACCCAGGGTCCAACATCCTAGCCTTTGTGCAAAATTTGCGATGGACCCTAAGGTCCTGGTCAAGGCCAGGAACTTCTCATCCAATAAATGTTTACAATTCAAATGCCTATTAAAAAACATGCCCAAATATGCGAAGGGTGGGACTTCCCCTATGGTATGTGAGCCTATGGTGTACTGCTAGGATTTGTTTGTCTTCTTCTCCATTTCCATGATATATGATTTTGTAAGGTATGGGGACATATCCAGGTTTTCCATGAACGTCACAAAGCCATCAATTAAGAGCTGCAAGCCATTTGGGGTGCGGGCAAGGAGCACCGCGTCACCTGCGTAAAGCAGAACCAGAACTACTCTTGCGCCTATCCTAAGGGGATCTGCTTTAATGGCGGTCAAGGTGTGACCTAGGCCGTTGATATATAAGGAAAATAGGAATAGCACTAGTTTACATCCCTGTCTGACCCCACTTGAGCACTTGAAATGGTCTATGATCTTCCCTTCCTGAGCCGCAGTGGTGTTAAAATGTAATGATTGAAGAATATTAATTATTTCCAGGTCCACTCCGAGTACACCCATGAGTACCCACAGTTTACGGCGATTCAATTGGTCAAAGGCCGCAGTGCGGTCCATAAAAGCTAAGGACAGTGCCCCTGACTTAGCTACTGTATATTTTGCGCTAATGAGGTACAGATTGAGGCATTGATCTGTAGTAGATTTCCCTGGTTGAAATCCATATTTGACATCCGTAATGATTTGTTTGGCCTCTGCCCATTCCACCAACCTGTTTAAGATCATCCACCTTTGCTGAGACATCAATCAACGATATGGGGCGGTAACAGTGTGGGCTGCCCCTATCGCCTTTCTTAAAAATAGGCACAATAACGGCAGAAGACCAGGATGCTGGTGTTGCTGTAGTTATTGCCACATTTAGTACACTAGTTAAAAGTGGGCCCCCTACCTCCGTGTTGCAGCTAAGGAGGTCTGGTGAAATCCCATCTGGGCCCAGAGCCTTCTTCCTCATCAGACCCTCGATTCCTAAATGCACTACATCCAAAAAAAGGTCACCAAGTTATAAACTGCTTTTGGGTTCGGGGTCTGGGGCTCTTCCACACTATGTACATGATTATACAGACCCTGGAAATGCTGCTGCCATTGCTCAGGTGGAGTGTTATTACTCAACCCCGGGTTATTCAGATACTTGAAACAGGGGTTGTTAATTACTGTCCAAAAGAGGGTAGAGTCCTTCCATTCCTCCACCTCCACGAGGTCCTCCCAGGCTTTACGCTGTGGTAGACCCTTTCATCCTTTGACGGCTTGCTTGTAATTTAAGCGTCAAGCCTCCATCCGCACCCTGTCCCTTACTGTCTGCCTGAGTGCAACTTTTAGCTCTCTTAGGGCCCGAGAGCATTGGTTATCAAACCACCTAGGTGCACCCACACTGCGCACATGTGATGAGGACCTCAGTAAGCTATCCACCAGATTTGAAATTTTCCTAAAAGCATCTATTAATTTGCCACCTTGCACTCCTAAATCTAGACATTTCAAAATGTCCTGCTTGCCTCTATCAAACAGGGAAACATTAAAAGCAACAGAGTCAACCTGAGCCCATTGCAACCTTCTACCTTGGTCCGTCACAGCAATCATCATGTCCCCTGCCCATCTGTTTAGTGCTTGGGGGTGGTGCTGGACAGCAAGCGACAAAATGAGTGGATTATGATCACTACACACACTATGTTGGATATTGAAGTTTGATATACCTCTTTCCAGTATAGAGGAAACAAAGAGAAAATCAATATGAGAGTGGCATCCTCTCCCTTTGAATGTAGGAGGGGCCGGGATAACCTTGTTCTTATCGATCATGTCCATCGTGTGAATTAACCCATAGGTGGATAAAATACCAGTCAGTTCCCTCCCCTCCTGGGTGTGCTACAAATGCGGACCCTTCCTTAGCGGACAGGATGACCACTCACCCTGAACCGCCCTCAAATGTGGGCACAGATGACAGTTAAAATCCCAACTAAAATCAGTTGTGATTGCGCCAGCCTTTTCTCTCGTGTATGCACCAGCCTTGTATTTAATTCCTGGAGACCACTCCAGCCCGGTACATTTGGCAATTACCCTATCGGTGTGGTTCAAACATTTCAGTCCTTGGGCCAAATTTGAGTCCCATGCCAGGTTCTTCGAGCTTCCCTGAATACTCAGATCTATAACATAATTAAGACCCCCTTAGCTCTGCCGGAGACCTATCTAATTGCTGGGCAACTGAAGTTTTTTTTATCCTTCGATGAAAAAATGACTACTTGTCTCCCATGTTTTCTGCAGGCATATTACGTGGAACTTCCTAATATAGGTAAGCCATTGCTCCTCCCCAAATTTATTAGACAATCCTGCTATATTCCATGTGAATATTTTTATGTTTCCCCCGGTGCACCCTGGGCGAGGGTCAGCCACCCAGAACTACACTGCAGAATGGTGGGCCTGTCTATGCGATTTGTCCCAGGGATGCCAGACTCCCTACTCTCCTTTGGGGTTTGTGATATTATCCCTAGGTAGAGTTCCTCTCCCATCTTTACTAAACCAGAATTAGCAAGAGGAATGTCATTAGCTCTACCCACGTCCTCCCTATGGTGTAGTCAGTCGATGTAATTCAGATCATTCAGGGGGGCAAATGCATTACGTAGCGCCACCGGCCTACCAACCCCCCCCCCTAGTACCCTCCTCCTGTCCTGCATAACATTGTGAAGAATTAAAACAGGGCATTGCCAATAGAAAAAACCCAAAGGCAGCGGTTTAATGCCGGACTCTAAGACGAACAAGCCAACTGACTGGGAGAGGATCCTATGCCCTAATTCCAGATATCTAAGCGTAACAATTACACTGTCTCCTGAAAAAAAACTTTCCTCGACTTGCCAATCCATGAGACCCTCCTGGCCATAAGATTGTGCTGGTAGTCTTTGATATTAAATCTAGCATATTTGAACAACCAGTGCACCACTTTATTGATTAGCTGTACAGTGGATTCCTCGTGTGTCATACAGACTGTATATGGACAGCTAGCTGGAGGGAGATGTATTACTGGAAGTTCATAACTATTGGGGGTGGCTATTTTCCCATCTCATGTATTGATAGTGTGCCATACGCTCCCTCGTGGTCCTTTAACCACTCTCCTGTTGCCCCTTGTCAGACCCTGACCTTGCCCCAGGGTTCCTAGAATCTACCTTTGGGCATGTTGCTACAGGGTTAAGTTGAGGGATGTGGGATACCATATCAGACCTGCTGTCTGCTCGAGGGTCACGGCCCATTGAGGATACTAATTGTGGTATTGATTTTCCTCTCAGGGGCCCTACCCCTACCTGGGCCTTCTGGGCAACAGATGATACATGTGGTTGTTGATCAGGGTATACCAGGTCTATTACAATGACATTCCCCTGTTGTAAATGGGGGGTTATTTAACTGTTCAATCAACAACAATGTCTCCTCGATTGTCCGTAACTTACATAATATAGGGTCCCAAAGTACAGACACCAATGTCTCATGTTTTTTCCACTTATCATTACTATTGTCGGGAATCAATGGGTAGAGGGTGTGCCATGCAGCATAAAGCTTTTTGTTAACCCGTGTGTACCTTCAGGGACCGTAAGTTCCTGGTTATGTAGTTTGGGCAGCTGCTGCTTTGATTTAGTCTTTTGACGAAGCTTTTGGGAGGCACCGCGCCTGATCCGTTTTGCCGGTGGTTCACTATTAGCTGTTAGTGATGATCCTGCCACGCTGCGCCTCGGGCTAGCCGATGCTTTTTGGATCTGGTGGTAACCTCACTGGTCTCGGGGTCAATAGTTTTCTCGTGGGGACCACAGATGCGAGGGGCGTGGTGGTCAAACCTGCTGACGAAGAGGATGCTGCTTGCTCTGGCAGAGCATCAACCCCCAATGATGCTGTGACCAAACAAATGGGATCTCCTGAAATTAGTGAGTCGGTATCTGCTGGCAATAATGATAAATCAGCTGACCCCCCCCGAGGTTGTCCACGTTTGCAGGCTCCTCAAGCAGGCAGACAACAGATGTTTGGGCGGTTCCGGGCGATTTAGCCCTACTTATGCATCCTAAAGAGGATCTTTTTTGGGTGGCAAAAGCATCCTGGGAAAGTGTTTATTCAGTGAGCTGTATTGCGTGAGTCAGCACCGACTCAGCACCGACTCAGCCGTTGTTAGGAAGGCATCGAGGGTCCCCACGTTCCACCCTGCAGTCGTAAGTGCATCCATGCGTTTTCCCAGCCGTTTAGCGATTGAGTATTACATGTTAGCGGATGCAGTGCTGTATATTGGGAGGAGGAAAGGGGGGCAAGCAACACTGACACCCATTTTTGTGTGTAAACGGCCGCTTTATTGAAACAGGTGCACATCACACTTTATTAAAACTGGCAATTTTGCCTTACAAAACTAACACCTCTCTAAACATCGAATTACCTAACCACCTTCACATTTCCTCCCCCCACCCCTTTGATCCCCACATGATAAAAACCCGCCACCCTGCATCATCCAAACATAAATTGTAATACATTAAATATTTCTCCATCTTCCCACCTACCAATAACTGTTACCCTCCTAAGACCTACAAACCTATTTGCCTTCCTGCAACTGTAACAAACACCCTCTAATGTAACCCTTAATGTTTCCCCACTCCCGCTCACCAATTCCCCAACTTCCGATAACTACCAAACTCCAGCCAACCTTGGGCAACTTCAACAACAACTCTGTCACCCAGGAAAAGGCGGATGGTAGGTGATTACACCGCCTCCACCTTTTCCTGCCCCCCCATCTGTGCCAACAATGCCCCGACCGCGCAAAACCTCCTCCTACTCACGACGCACTCCCAACAAACCGGACAACAACTCTCTCAACTCCAAAAGGTAAAGGTCCATCCCCAAACGCGAGAGGTGAACCCCGTCGCCTCTAAACAATCCCGGCGCGTCGTACTTCAAGTCCCGGTGCCAAACCCTTGCAAATCCCAAATGCCTGCAAAACCGCACCATTTCCACGTTGATTTTGCGCCTGGCCTTATCCACTGCCTGGGGTTTCAAGGCCCCTCTCCACACCCGCCCCGGAACAAACTCAGTCCAAACGACCGTGCAACCTGCCCCTTTCCTCCGTATCTTTTCCAAATCTTTCTTCATGGCCCGCACGAGAACCAAACCCGTTTCCTGGACCATGTCATTTTCCCCCAAGTGAAGTACCAGCACATCCGGGGACCTGCCCCCCACCACCATCCTGTCCAGAATCTCCACCAACTCCTTCCAGCGCATCCCCCCCCCCCCTTCCCGGACCATCGCACTTTAAAAACCTTGGGATTAAAATCCAAATTCTCCCCGAAGTAGCTATCCTGCGCCTGAAGTTGTGCTCTCCTGACAAATGAGTGACTCACCATCCATATAGCCATGTCGCGTGCGAGTGGGCCAGCCACCCAACCTGGAATGAGAAAACAGAGTCACACATGGGCCACCACAATACCGCTTTAGCATTGCTCCTCGCTGCGCACATAGCGTTTATAGCAATCGGACGCCCAACGCCCCAAATGCATGATGTCCTCCCTCCCCCATTCTCGCCTATCTGCCTCAGACGCTGCGCCAATACGGAATGAGTGCGTCCCGAACTTCTTACCATCCACCCCCAACCGCACCAACGCCTTCCGCAGTACTGTGAACAATTGAGGCCCCCGCCCCACACGCATGTCGAAAGACCAAACCGTCCCCCTCACCCATCGCACTCCAGCGCAGCCCCCAGCGGAAAGGGCACACCCCCTCCCCATCAATGCCACCCAAGGGGACCCACCTCCCCACGCTCCTCTGATCCGTTCTTTACTTCCGCAGCCACAACCATACCTCCCCCGCCCCAAATTGTACTTCCGACCACAACAAACCACTGCCCCCCCCGGCCGCCCAGCAACTCTGACACCCGAAAGGCTCCCGCAAACATCCAAATCATCAAAGTGGCAAACAAACAGGCCTCCCTTTCGTCCCGGCAAACATCCGCCAGCACCCCCACAACCCTCCGCAGCAATGCCTTGATACCGGGAGCTGCACCCGACCCGCACCCCCACACTCGTGGGTCCACCCCTCCAACATCCTGGCCCCAAGCTCGCCCGCCGACGGCGCGTAACCCCACAACAATTTCCCCATGAACACAACGCCCGCCAACTTGCCTGATATAGTTACCCACGTGAGGCCCTTGTCTATCAAAGACAGTATGAACTGTACCACAGCCTCAGTTCTCTCCCGTCCCGGGGCCCGCCATTGTGCGCCGGACGCCACAAACTCCCCCCATGCAGACACATACGTGGAGCGCGTTGATTCCGCCAAAGACCCTAGAACCAGCTGCAACATCCTGTGTTGCCAACTTCCCACAGCATCGGGGCATGGCCGTCGGTTCCGGGTCCGCCTCCTTGGCTAACCCACGGAATCTCTCCCATTGTGAACGAGATAAAGCATCCGCAATGTCATTATTGATCCCTGGGACGTGCACCGCGCGGAAGGCAATGTCATGGTGCAGGCAACCCAACACAAACACCAGCAACTGTTTCAACACCTGCTTATCTCTTGCTGACTGGCGATTCACCACCTGCACCACCGCCATGTTGTCCACGTTAAAAGTCAGGTTAACATAAAAGGGGTGACCCTGTGTCCCTCAGAACCTGGATAAGCGTGGTTAAATACAAAGTGGTTCTGTTGGGTAGTGAGAAATTACTTTAAAGGAAGGCTAGATTAGCTCAATATACATTGAAAGAACCTCTCTGAAAACAAGCAACTCGAAATAAAGTCTTTATATTAGTAAAAACAATCACAATACACAAGAATTACTTCATTCTGTGATGCCACAGGTTTCAATAAATGGTAAAACCGTTACGAAAACATGTGATGAACGTGACTGTTGGTGAACAAAGTGATCCGTGCATTAAATCCAGTGACACATATATACAATTTATACTTGGGGAATTAAGATGGCCAGAGTGTTGAGTTAATGCTCCAAGGAGACAAGGGGTAATTGTACAAGCTCCTGGAGTTATCTTGACCAGTGGTTTCGACCCTAGAGCGCCCCAGTTGGTGGTCGCGGCGGGTCTTTATCAAGACAAGGGACAGTCTGAAAAGGAAAAGGGGGGAGGGTTTTCAGAGAGGAGTGGGTTTGAAAACCGCCAGACATGACGTATGTGAGCGGGGGTTACTCAAATGGGAGGCAGGTGGAGATATCACAGCCTGGTGGGTGGCCAAGAGGTCCAACCTAAAGGGGGAAATTAAGAGCGGCTTTAAATGTCAGAGTAATAGGAAGGTCTGTCTTAACGTGCTTATAAGTGACCCAGTTGTGGTGTGGAAAAGTAAATTTTGCCATGTTATATGTGCCTACGTGTTCCCCATCCTATGTTATATGTGCATGATCGATATGCATGTATCCCCCTATGATCGATTAAAGACGCAATTACAGTTGTGTCCAACTCTAGTATGCCAGTTTCCAGTTCTCGTGAAAGCAACAAGTATTAGGTCTATGTTGCCACGTTTACAGTGTGCACGTTAATTCATTGAATTGTCCCCGTTTCTAGGCCTCAAAAGGGCCCGGACACCAGATTCAAGCTCCAGTCTCCTGAACTCCCTCCGAGGAGCGATGCAGCCCCCACCTGCACCCCTGATCCTTCACTCACTTACTTTCGCGCAGCGCGGTGCCCGGCCCGGCCTGGCTCTGCCTGCCTGTCTGCCAAGAGTATGTTATGCTTCTAGTTATCAGTCCAGCCTCTCGTCTTTGCATTCCTAAGCTACTGAACTGCATCAACAGTTCCAGCCATGGTCTAGTCTTTCTGTCTCCATGTAAGAGAAATACTGTATTAATATTCGTAGAATATTCCTAGCTCATGCAATACATGTAGAATAATGCATGCACCAGTCCTAGTGTCAAGTAGCCTCTGCCCTGATAACTTTTGGATTCTATCAACATGTACTCCAAACACCAGATACCAGATATGCTATAGGTACATGTCGTCCTGACACCGTAGACTTTAGTCTCCTCTTCTAGTGTAGAAGTCATAGCCCCCAGTTCTCCCTGGTAACACGTCATTGCCCGTTTGCGCGCACCACTAGGTTAAAGGTCCCAGCTGCTCTCAGATAGCCCCCTCCATGTTTCCACCCACTCATGACATTTCTGTGACGTTTCATACCACATGTCTATGTATACGCCCTGTACACGCCTTCTTGTTACACCCATTTATGCTTATCTTTCGCGACTGCTACGAGTTACGCCTACTGCTACGCCTATTGTATGCAATGTAATGTAATGTATTATACTATATATATGCTGCACTGTCGATGAGGCATTGCAGCTGCCATCCATTCTATTTCCGTGCAGGCTATCCCGTTCCTGTCCCTTCCCTTAGGCCTGATTAAAGCCTGTTAGACTCAGATACCTCGAATCCTGTCTCTTATTTATTGAGCTATCTGTTTTATTCACTGTATTCAAAAATAGTACCGGTAATTAATTATTTATTTACCACATAATGGCGCCCGAATAGGGACTTGCCCTTTCCCCACGCGCCGGCGAAGCCACGCAGGCCCCCTGACCCTCTGCAGCCGTGACGGAACTATACCGTGCACGTGCAGATATTTCTGCTTCAAGTATCCCTCAGGCCCACGGAGGAGACGGAGACTGCGGTCCAGCATCCAGACGAGGCGGTGAGGAATGCGGCGAGTCCCGACCAGAGCCCAAGCCGAGAGTACAAGGTCCGAGGTATCCAGAGGCCCACCTGTAACTGAAGTCCGAAGTTCGTAGTCCGACGTCGTAGCAGTCCAGTCCAGTCCGAGGCCTTCCGTTCTTGCTGCCCGGTGAGTACCGTTGCTGGGGTAGTATCTAGACAGGGTCAATTAATTTGTCTCTGGTCCGTTGGGTTTGGGTACACAGATCCAGTCCGAAGTATTCACCTAGGTGGATACGGGTCCGACGTGTCTCTTTATGGGACCGGTATGTTCTGTACTGTTTTAGCAGTGCATCCAGTAATTCTAGTAAGTCTGTTTTCGAGAAGTTCAAGTATTATGTTTTAAATGTACCAGGTAATATTCTGTTCGAACTATTATTAATGTTAATTAATGTGTTTTCAATGTCGTGGTATGAGTGATTTGTTTTGCTATTCATTACTGTGTTTATCGTGTATTGTATTGTGTTTAGATTCAAGTCTAGAATGCCTCTGTTTTCCAAGTTACGCCAGATAGGAACCCGGAAAGGGTTACTCGAAGAATCAGTTCCTGTCCCGCCTAGGGACAGTCCAGGACATTTTATGTATCATAAGCATGGCTTAAGTGCCATATTGTATTTAGATTTATGGGTCGACTATACCAAGGATCTAGAAGAGAAATATAGATGGCCTGTATCAGGTACATGGGATGCCGAGTGCATCATGCGAGTAGAAGAAGCATTATGGAAAAAGAAAGCCAGACAGTCCCAGAAAGATGCCATCGAGTTATGGCGTAAAGAATCTCATAGAAGAACCGAAAAAGAATTCAGAAAAACAGAATTAAGTAGGGAATCCGCAGAAAAAGCCCAAGAAAGGGAATTAATCGAAGAAGGTGAACGAGTTAGAGCAGAACAGTCAGACAGACAGAGAAATGCTCTTATAAGGGGCATGTATCCTCTTCTTGCCGAGGGCTTGCCGAAGGCAACCCCGGAAGCATCCAGTAATTTTCCGCCACCATTAGTCCCGACTAAGCTACGTCATAAACCGACCGCAGCTGAAATTTTCCTTTCGTCCTATTTGGACGATACAGTTCCAGAATATACAAATCCCATTCCGCCTGCTCCCGTTAATAATGTAATTCCTGTTCCTCCAGTTGCTGGTTCCGTAGGTTCAGTTCATGTTACAGCACCCGTTACAGCACCCCCGGCCCAGCCCACAGTACATGTACCCGTTTCGTCAGTCACTCTACCAGCACGTACAGTACACACCGACGATTCTAGTTTAGGAGCCTCGGGGGGAGATTCTCCTGGTACCCCGCCTCAACACAGACGTATGACGCTACATGAACTAGCGTTACAGCGTACGCCAAAAGTGAATACATACGTAGATATCAAGCGAGCACTTACCGAATGTCGTTATGATCCAGTTCCAGGCGAAGGTCATATGGTCATATATTCATTACGTTTAAGACGGGTGACCGACTATTTGGACACCCTGCCCGATATGAGAGAACATCTAGACAGAATATATCGTTTTATCCGTACAGGAGCAAATCCAGAAAGTGTTCACGAAGCCATGGTTCAAAGAAAAGTCGAGACTCAGCTCATGATTTTAAAGTTTCTAATTAACTGTTTAATTAGAGAACAAGATTGTCCGGAAAAAGATCAAGAAGAAATGAAAGTCCTGACCAGGTGGAGTGACAATATAGCCGAGGGAAAACACAAGACACAAAACTGTATAGAGAGTATGTACAAGAAAATTCGTAGGGAAATAATAAAGTTACACGAGAAACGAGAAGCAAAACAAGCAACCGAGAAAGAAGACGACTCTTCCACTGAAGAGGTAGACAGCGAGAATCCCGACAGAATAGCGTATGTAGGTAGAACTAGACTTTCCGACCGACATTCACGCCTAGATCACAAGAAAGTTTTTCCTCCTCCAGCACCAGAACAGTGTTCTTTTGAGCAAGTATTCCAAGCTACCGATTACATTCTGAAATCACGAATAGGTTATAGTGAGCTCAGTACAATGCATGAACAAGAACTAGCTCGATCAGCAGTCCGGTGGACTACTGATTCTACCACTTTTCCAGACGAAATAGTGGCACAAATGTTTCTGAAACTGCCCCCAGCCGAGCAACGTCTGGTAGGTATGTATATGATCCAACACCTCATTACGCTGTATGAGGTTCAGCATTCTGATCCAGGTCCTCTACATGATGTACTAAACGAGTTACTCCAGTACAGATGGAAAGGTCTAGGTACCGATTTAATTAGTGGCATTCTAGAACAGCGCCACAAATACCGAACGTTTCTGAATCCACATTTTGTTCACGTCTCACCCCCAGAAAGTAAATCATTCTACATAGACAGACAGAATCCGTTACGAGAAGTGCATCCAGTCAAGAAAGAGGGTGGTGGTCTAGAACGAGTATTTGTTTACACCCCTATCACAAAAATGGAAGTCTTAGAAATGAAAAAGTTAATTCCCTGTCATGATAAGGATCCAGCAGGGTTCCACCGTGAATTAAAGGACATGCTCCGTATGGGAGAATACACGTATCCTGATATCATTAAAATGTTAAAGGTCCTGTTGCCTGCGGGCATATATGAAAAACTAAAAGAAAAAGAATGGGAGGTGGGAGAGAAAAAGATAGATTGGACAGCTCTAGAAGCTGAAGATAATACACGAGTACCAGGTACCGGTCTTGGGGATAAAGCTAAAGAATTGCCCGAGTTATTAATACAAGTCTTGCCAAGATTACTAGCCACGAAAAAGGAAGACTGGGATGCCATCTCAGCCTGTAAACAGAAACAAGATGAAGATACTAGTGATTTTTATTCTAGATTCGAGAAATGTTTCATTATTAATAGTGGTCTGAAAACAAGTAGTGAATCGTACCCTCATCTTTTTGTTACCAAACTAGTCGAGAATTCAAGTCCACAAGTTAAAAATCGAGTCCTGAAAGTCGAAAGTACCTGGCAAGCTAATACTCCGTCACAGATGCTCCAGATGCTCCAGTATCACCAGAACAGAATCAGGGAAGAGCAGGAACATGAAAGAAGACGTATGAAAGACACGAAAATGAAAGTATTAGTTGCACAATCTGTTCCACAAGACAGCCAGAAGAGGGGTCCGAATCCAGCCAGTCATCCTGCAGCTCCCGTTAAAGGGACATGCAATTATTGTAAACAGCCAGGTCATTTTATAAACGAGTGTGCAGTTCTGAAACACAACATAGCTACTGGTAAGACTAAAGAAAGACCACGTCCGCCTAGACAAGAACAAGTTTTACAGACTTCCCAGCCACCGCAGAACGCACAACAGACAGTTACAGTACCGCAGCCTATAGCTGCAACACAGCACGTTACACAGCAGATGTACCAGTATGCACAGACAGAGTATCCAGATTATCAGCCGTATTCATGAAACAGCCTAGAGAGGGAGGTAGGCCTGCCTCTCATCGAGATTCCTGTAGATCAAGAGGGTCCCTATGTACATAGTCAAGTATTAGGGAAAGACAGAAAGTTTCTGATTGATACAGGGGCAAGTAGGACTACCATCAGTCATGACGAGGTTCCAGGGGCTCCGCTCTCAGGCTCAAGAAATGTTTCCCTTGGATTTTCAGGAAAGCCTATTGTTAATGAAATATCGAAACCAGTTACTCTAGAAGTTGGTCCATTGTCCCGAACTACTGATTTGTTACTTACGAAGTCATGTCCAGAAAATTTGTTAGGCATTAAGACATTAAAAGAATTAGGAGCAGTCATTTGCTGCTACCCAGAGGGAGTAAGACTGTTCCTGCGAGATTTTAAAGGTCATTATGTATTACGTGATTTTGATCCAAGATTATTGAATGTACCACAGCAATTATGGGCGAAAGGTCCAACTGATGTAGGTTGTATGCACATTACACCCTATCGTGTCACTCTGAAGCAAGGTGTTGTATTACCACGAATCAGACAGTACAAATTGCCACCTGAGGCTGTAGCAGCCTTATCCAAAATTATTGACGAGCTTATTGTTCAAGGAGTGGTTGTAGAAACTGACTCCAATGTATGTAATTCTCCTATCATTCCAGTCCTGAAACGTACTGATCCCAATGCACCTCCAGTTTATCGATTAGTGATCGACCTTTGAGAACTTAATAAGTGTATCATACCCCAGTACCCAGTAGTCCCTGATATTTCATCACTCTTAACAGCCATTGATTCTGAAGCCACATTCTTTACAGTTATCGATCTCAAGAACGCATTCTTTAGTGTCCCCATTCATCCAGACAGCCAGTTTCTTTTCGGATTCTGTTTAAATGGAAGAAGCTATAAATTTACACGAGCTCCTCAAGGTTTCACAGAAAGTCCTAGCATTTACAGTCAAGCACTTAAGAGACAACTAGACAATATTCACATGCCAACTGACACTGCCCTACTCCAGTATGTCGATGATCTGTTAATTACAGCCCGTTCTGAACGTGACTGCGAGCGTGCGTCACTTACAGTTCTGTATTTTCTGGCCGAGATGGGGCACAAGGTGTCCCCTTCTAAATTACAATTCTGTGTCCAGCAAGTGGTCTACTTGGGACACTTACTGTCCAAGAGGGGTAGGCAGTTGACACCTGACCGTATCCAGTTAATAGCGCATCTTCCACAGCCCAAGACTCAGAAGGAGGTACGAGCTTTTATCGGCCTCACTTCTTACTGCAGACAATGGATTCCTCAGTATGCATATCTAGCCAAACCACTGATACAGTTAACGACACAGGAGGCAGCCGTATCGACTGTCCTCCCTTGGACCCAGGAACATACACTTGTTTTTAATGAGTTACAGAAAGCCTTATGCCAAGCACCTGTTCTAGCAACACCGAACTACAGTAAGCCTTTTACACTTTTTGTCACTGAACGTGATGGTACTGCATTATCTGTTCTCACACAAGATCAAGCAGGACAATACAAGCCCTGTGCTTATTTTTCTAGCACATTAGATCCGGTGGCCCAGGCTCTGCCTGCGTGCCTCAAGTCAGTTGCAGCCACAGCTCTAGCTATCAGACAAAGTGATTCCATAGTGTTAGGACACTCCCTGACAGTACAAGTTCCACACTCCGTGGAAGTTCTTTTAAACCGAACTCAGACTCAGCACTTGACAATTGCACGTTTAACAGGTTATGAACTGACACTGTTTCAGCCACACATAGAAATCAGACGCTGCAACGTTTTAAATCCCGCTACACTGTTACCGTCAGTTACTTCAAATCCTGCCACACATGACTGTGTGGAAGTCGTTAACACCATGACAAAGCCAAGACAAGACTTGACAGACATTGCATTACCTGATCCCGACCTGACACTTTATGTGGATGGTTCATGTATGAGAACAAGTACAGGAGAACTAGTAGCCGCGTATGCAGTGACTACTGAAACCAAAGTTATAGAAACACATCGTATAGACACCCTGTCTGCCCAAGCAGCAGAGCTTGTCGCTCTGACCCAAGCCTGCATACGTGCCAAGAACCTGAAAGTTAACATATATACAGATTCACGTTATGCATTCGGAGTCGTACACGACTTTGGAGTGCTCTGGAAAGAAAGAGGTTTCATGACTTCTCATGGAACTAAGATTCAGCATGGTCTCCTCATTCAAGCTCTGTTAGATGCAATACATTTACCGACAGCTATTGCCATTATGAAGTGCAAGGCACATACGAAAGTTACTGACATCATTTCCCAGGGTAACGACCTGGCAGATCGAACAGCCAAGCTTACAGCTCAGACTCCAGACATTCCAGTTAACACGACACAGGCACACATTGCCGAACAGACTACTTGTATGACAGTTAAGGACCCTACACAAGATGTAATAGATATACAGTCACATGCCACTCCAGATGAAATCAAGAAATGGTCCGAACAAGGAGGGGTCCAGACAGATCAAGGATGGTTGACGAAGGGAAAAGCCACATGGTTTCTCCCCGACTCAATGGTTCAAGTCATTATTAATACCGCACATAGTCCAGTACACCTAGGAGAAAAGGCCATGTTAGACAGTATCCAGAACATTTGGTTCAACAAGCATTTACGAGCAGCAGCCAAGCAGAAAGTACGTACCTGTATGATATGTTGTCAGTTCAATCCAGGTAAAAGTGTCCCGGTGGAACAAGGTGGATTCCAACCTCCCGACCACCCTTTTGAAGTCCTCCAGATGGATTATATTCAGATGGAGAGATGTCGAGGTTTCAAGTATGTCCTCGTGGTTGTATGTGCTTTGTCCAGATGGACAGAAGCATATCCGGTTCCAGATTACACTGCCGCGACCACTGCCAGGCAGTTGGTTCGTGAGTTTTTCCCCCGCTATGGTTTACCTAGGGTCGTGTATTCAGATAACGGCCAGCCATTCTCATCCGAGCTCATGAAACAAGTTTCCCTTCTGTTAGGGTACCAGTGGAAGTTCCATTGTGTACGCCATCCCGAAGCAGCTGGTCTCGTAGAGAGACATAACCAGACTTTGAAAATCCGCATTGCAAAAGTATGTACAGAAAAAGGTGTAGATTGGTTGGTAGCACTGCTAGTTGCCCTTTTTTATATGAGAATGGTTGCACACTCTAGATCAGGTCTGTCCCCGTACGAAGTCGTATTCGGCCGTCCTCCAAATATGTGGGGTACACCTATGCCCCGAAAGATTACAGACGTTTCCAGTAATATGCTGACAGATTACCTAGCTTCCTTGATGTCTGCCCTACACTCTTGTCGTTCACAGGTTGCCGCTACTTTTCCAGACAACACTGAGGTGAAACCGCATGAAGTCGTTCCAGGGGATTTCGTCCTGGTGCGCAATTTTGATCGTTCAAGTCCGTTGGAGCCCCGTTGGAAGGAGCCCCAGCTGGTGTTATTAACAACAAGGACTGCCGTCAAGCTCGAGGGACGCAAGGGCTGGGTGCATACCAGCCATATCAAGAAATTCCATGGATTGCGACAAAAGACATTTATCAAAGGCTGCCCCGTTCTTAAGGACTGTCCAGACACAGACTCTAAACTTCCCCTGTTAGAGAAAACTCCGCAGCAGGAGTATAAAGCAAAACTCCGGTCTAGTAAAATAAGTCAGACAGTTTAATTGTCTAAGTCCCTCTCGGGTGAAGCGGTTAGACAGGTTCCTGACATGTATGAGATAGACCCACATAGTGAGAGAGTTAGTCAAAACTCTAAAAGATGTATTATCGTTCTATTCTTTTTATTGTTTTTGAGTCTTATGGTTACCTGCATAAGTTATGCTTTTCATTTATGTTTTCCTATTTCACATGTACATATGTTTCCTAATGCTACAGTAGAGCACACATTTAGTGACCTGCCTCCTCACGAGTTATCCTATCGTCTTGCTATGCGTAATAACACATTTATCAGAATGTTACACTATTCACACCAGACCAGCAATGCCACTAATTGTTGGGTGTGTGGTCGACTTCCCCCTTTCCAGACACCGAAGGGAGTTCTGCCACTCTTTCCTTATCCGTTTTCACACAATGGTTCGTGTGGAGCATGGTCCACATTAACGTCATCCTCCACCGATATGTCCCTTCTGAATCGAACATGTTTCCCAGACAAGCAAGGTCTTTCCCATAGAACAGGGTTAGATCTAGAAAATGAAGTATATGATTTAGGTAATTATTCCTCGAATTTCATGGTTTTGAATGTTCAGTCCGAGACTACTCCAGATTTGCCTGCTATTTCAGTTCTACCAGTTAAAGGCGAATTATGTGTCAGAAAGAACGGTTCCGCACATGTAGGACATAGTGATTGTACTACTGTGGTCGAGTATAGTGACAGTGGGAAATCTATTTTCAAAGCCTCACGTCATTCTTATTTTGTTTGTGGTCAGACCGCATATGTTCGTCTGCCCCTCGATTGGGATGGAACATGTTACATTGCCTTCCTACTGCCACCAGTTTTCCTAGCCCCATCTGATTATCACAGAAACACACATCTAGTACACGTTAGACATAGAAGGGAGATCGAGCCCCCAATTATCGATCAAACTGAAACTACTCTAGAACAATATCAAGACTTCAATAAAGGTTTCTTTTTCTTTATAGGCCCTGTCCAGAATAGTAAGTTAATACGTAGGTTAACCAGAACCCTTGAAGCAGTAGTGAATGAGACTACTTCCGCTCTAGGTAACTTAACCGAAGAGCAATCTGCTATGCGTTTTGTTGTGCTCCAAAATCGTCTCGTTCTTGACGTCATATTGGCCGATAGAGGAGGAGCTTGTAGAGTCATCGGATCTAGTTGCTGCATTTTCATTCCTAATAACGCGCCGTCTGTTTATTCAGCTATAACCAGACTTCATAAAATTGCCCATCAGTTACACCAGAATCCAGGCACCTGGACATGGTCCGGTTGGCTCTGGAGTATCATATCTGCCTGGGGATGGAAAGTATTGTCATTCCTAGGTATAGCAGTAATGATCATATTCAGTTGCTGCCTCTGTTTACAATGTGGCCCTGCGATTTGCGGCTTGTGTGCTACATCCTGTATTCCTAGTCCTAAATCCCGTTCCAAGACAATTCGAGACGAGCAAATGATGCTATATGAACAGATAGATGGTATCATGAATATTGATGTTTCCTGATGGAAACGTAGGGCACAAGGAGGGAATGTGGAAAAGTAAATTTTGCCATGTTATATGTGCCTACGTGTTCCCCATCCTATGTTATATGTGCATGATCGATATGCATGTATCCCCCTATGATCGATTAAAGACGCAATTACAGTTGTGTCCAACTCTAGTATGCCAGTTTCCAGTTCTCGTGAAAGCAACAAGTATTAGGTCTATGTTGCCACGTTTACAGTGTGCACGTTAATTCATTGAATTGTCCCCGTTTCTAGGCCTCAAAAGGGCCCGGACACCAGATTCAAGCTCCAGTCTCCTGAACTCCCTCCGAGGAGCGATGCAGCCCCCACCTGCACCCCTGACCCGTCACTCACTTACTTTCGCGCAGCGCGGTGCCCGGCCCGGCCTGGCTCTGCCTGCCTGTCTGCCAAGAGTATGTTATGCTTCTAGTTATCAGTCCAGCCTCTCGTCTTTGCATTCCTAAGCTACTGAACTGCATCAACAGTTCCAGCCATGGTCTAGTCTTTCTGTCTCCATGTAAGAGAAATACTGTATTAATATTCGTAGAATATTCCTAGCTCATGCAATACATGTAGAATAATGCATGCACCAGTCCTAGTGTCAAGTAGCCTCTGCCCTGATAACTTTTGGATTCTATCAACATGTACTCCAAACACCAGATACCAGATATGCTATAGGTACATGTCGTCCTGACACCGTAGACTTTAGTCTCCTCTTCTAGTGTAGAAGTCATAGCCCCCAGTTCTCCCTGGTAACACGTCATTGCCCGTTTGCGCGCACCACTAGGTTAAAGGTCCCAGCTGCTCTCAGATAGCCCCCTCCATGTTTCCACCCACTCATGACATTTCTGTGACGTTTCATACCACATGTCTATGTATACGCCCTGTACACGCCTTCTTGTTACACCCATTTATGCTTATCTTTCGCGACTGCTACGAGTTACGCCTACTGCTACGCCTATTGTATGCAATGTAATGTAATGTATTATACTATATATATGCTGCACTGTCGATGAGGCATTGCAGCTGCCATCCATTCTATTTCCGTGCAGGCTATCCCGTTCCTGTCCCTTCCCTTAGGCCTGATTAAAGCCTGTTAGACTCAGATACCTCGAATCCTGTCTCTTATTTATTGAGCTATCTGTTTTATTCACTGTATTCAAAAATAGTACCGGTAATTAATTATTTATTTACCACAGTGGGGAGAAAGTGGCCAGTGAGGGAAATGCAAAAGTGCTGTTATGTTAAATCAGGAAAATCCCTCTGTGGTGAGGCCGTGTGACTTGTGCGACTAATAAGTGAACTAATCCCCTCTTAATAGGCATCGTTTAACTCATGCAACCAATAAACGTTAAAAGTCACCCGCCTGTGGGCCAGCACCAAGAACGCAATGCTCCTGCCACCCTCCGCCCACTCCGACGGCCACTTCTCCGCGCACCACCGCCCCTGCCAGTACAGACCAAACCCGTCGCTTCTCGCCGCATCCGAAAAGATCTGCACTTCCCAGACCATGTTGTCCCCCCTCTGCATTGGGACGCCGTTGAAGTGCTCTAGAAAAAACTGCCACATTCGCAAATCCTCACGAACGCCCGCGGACGTGGTGATGCGGCGGCCTGTTCCCCGCCAATGCTCTTCCCAACCTCCTGCAGAAAGTTCGCCCTACTCGCACCACTCTGCAAGCAAAATTCAGGTGCCCCAAAAGCACCTGAATCTCCAAGACCGCCACCTTGTGCTTCGCCACCATGGCCGCCAGCAAGCCCAACATCTGCTGCTTTTTGTCCGCTGGTAAACGTGCCTCCATGGCCCCCGAATCCAGCTCAATTCCCAAGAAAGACAGCGCCTAGCCTGGTCCCACTATCTTTTCCGGTGCCAACGGGACACCCAAATAGTCCATCAGCTCCTGAAACCTGTCCAGTGCCACCTGGCAGTCCGTGGAGGCCGGTGCCCCGACCAGAAAAAAGTCATCCAAGTATTGAGTAACTCCCTGGTGACCCATCCGTTCCGTGAAAAACCACTGCAGGAACGTACTAAAGCACTCAAAAAGTGCGCATGACATCAAGCAGCCCATCGGCAATGCCTTGTCCACATACCAGCGGCCGCGAAACTGGACTCCCAGCAGGCTCCAGTCATCTGGGTGAACAGGCAATAGCCAGAAAGACGATTTGATGTCACACTTTGCCATCTGTGCCGTGGCTCCCTCCGCCACCACCAAAGCCATGGCCGCGTCGACAGACGAGTATGACACTGTCGCCTCCCGCTCGTCAATGTAGTCATTGACTGAACCCCAGGCCGGCCACGACAAATGCTGAATGAGGTGAAACTGTCCCGCCTCCTTCTTTGGCACCACCCCGATAGGAGACACAATCAGGTCCTCCAACGGCCAATTGTCAAAAGGCCCCGCCATCCGGCCCGCGCTGACTTCCTTCTCCAGCTTCTCTTGCACCACCTCCGGGTGCTCCCTGGCGGACCTCAAGTTGTCTGCCCAGCGCCTCCTCCGTGGTCCCACATAGCCTAACCGAAAACCGTCCCAAAACCCGACCCGCAAACGCTCGGCGGCCCCCCATCCGGGTAGTCCACCTTAATTGGAGTACGAGCCCTTGGGCCCAGACCCCTTTCCTCCTCTAGCGCCGCCCGGCTGCTGCCCCGCCCCCGAACATGCTCCCCAGCACCGCAGGACTGGGTGTCCGTACTTCTCGCAGCCCGAACACTCATGTTTGAAATGACAGTGTTCCGCAGCGCAGGCCCCTTTGTTGAAATCCCAGCAAGGTCCCACCACTCCCGGCTGGGTTTTTGCCCGTGCCCCCACCCCTCCCCGGGTGGGTCGGCTCTGAAAGGGCTGATAAATTATGGGTAGCCCGCTGGCCCCGACCCAGCCAAGCCCATCGTGTGCTGCCAAAGGTCGCAGTCCAACTTGCCCCACTTTGCCTCCGGGTCCCAAGCCATCCGAGCCCGGAACTCCTCATCGTACTGGGCCCACGCGTAACTACCTCCCGTGATTTGGGCCTTCCGAATCACGTCCATGTACTTAAACAAGGACACCGATCGCTCCTGAAATTTATCACAATACACGCTGGTGAAGTTAAAAACGCCGCCGTCCAGTTTTCAATCGTGAGGGGCACTTTAGGCCGCTTCAGGAGCTCGTACTCCTCCTCTTTAGACCCCTCCTTCGCCCGTACTTCCCGATGCAGCAGTTTGAGCAACTCCACGTACTCCCCCTTCCAGATCCTCTCTTTGGTCACCAGCATCAGATGCGCCCCCAAAGGTTTCGTAACACCCATGTATGGAAGCCTCTTAATTTTTAATTCCTTACTCTCCGGCTTCGCCACCCCGTCCGCAGCTGCCGTCCCGCTCGCCCCTTCAGACCCACTCACCCATGTGCCAGTTCCAGATGCTGCACTACCAGCCGCCGTGCTGCTCCCACACCCAGACCCCACCTTGCCTCCATCCTCCGGGTCAGGGCCCACACCTTTATCCACCACGTACTTCCCCTTCCTCAAGCAACCCCCCTCGCCCCCCCCCATCCCCCAACCCCCACAGACACCATGTGCGCCCCTCGGTTACCTGGAGTCAATGAGGACGCCCGTCGCTCCTCCGCTCTCCGATTCGCCGATGTCGCCGCTGTCGCATAGGATGTCCGGGCCGTCCACGCGCATGGGCCCCGTGACACCTGGAAAACACCAACATCATTAGCGGACCCCCTTCCGCCCTCTCTCACTTCCCCTTCCTCTAAACTCTCATCATCCCTGATCACCTGTACCCCTTCCTGCACAGAAACTCTCCTGGCCGGCAGAGCCGACTGCACCCTGCTATGCACGCTCCACCGTTCCCTCGCCCTGTACACATCAATAAACACTTGCGACGCGCTGCTCCTCTTCCTGCTTGTCCCCCAAGCCGCAGCGGCCCTGTGGGTGGTGGGGTCAGCGAGCCCGTGCCGGGCCTCCATGTGCCAACCGCGCCGTGATCCCTCACTGACATTGGGCCCGCCGTGGGAGGCCTGACCCTCCCTTCGCCTTGGCGCTGATTGGTCGCCCCAAACCCTGCCAAGTCCGGAGCCCCTCGCTGACCTTCCTCCTGAAAAAGAAAAGGCAGGTCCCGTGTGCTGGGTCCCTCAAGTTGCGCTGCGCCAAACACCACACTGTGCTCATGCAATCCTCCCTTCCCCCAAACCCCCCGCTCCCGACCTTCCCCTTCACTCCCGCTCTCTTCCTCCCTTCCCCACTCCACACCAAGCCTCCCTCCCCGCCCCCCATCTTCTGCCAAAACCTCCCCCAGGCTGACCCCCCGCCCGGAAGGCCCCGCTTCCTCCTCCGCTCGGCCCCCCCCATCTCTACCAAACCCGACGGCTCCCACCCGCCCCGGGGGAGCTCCCCCCACCCCCATCCCACCCCCCATCTCCAACTCTACCACACTCTCTCCGGACTCGAACAACAAAGGGGACATATATCCTTCCCCCACCTGCGTCTCATCTACTTCCACTATCCCGTCCCCCACCCCCTCCTCACCCTGCCCCTCCCCAAACTCCCCCTCTGGCTCCAGCATCCCGCCCATCCACCTGCGCCCCCCAATCTGCCCCCTGTGACACCTTCCTCACCCCCCAGGCCCCCCGCCACCCCCTGGCCCCCACTGCCACCTTCGCTCTGCCAGGAGGGGAGGGGCTCTCCCTCCTTCGCCTCCTGTTTCCTAGGCTGTCCTCCCTTGGGTCCCCCTGTCTCCCGCCCATCCCCCGGGAACCTGTCTCCTCTCCCCCGGCCGGTCCTCCACTGCCCGGGTGGCCAGCCTGCAGGGACACACTCGCCGTCGCCTCAGTTATCCCCTCGCTCCCCCTGCCGCACATCCCGCTCGGGCCCCCGAGCAACTCAGAGGAGGCCCGAGCAGAGTGCCGCGGTTCTCCGCAAACCGCCCGGCTCCCCCGCTCAGCCCCGCCTTTCAGAGCCGGGCGGGCCTCTGCCTGCCTCATTTCAGAGCACAGCTGGGAGCCGCCGGCAGCGCTCCCAGCCCACTCCCCCTCCGCCTGCATACTGACGTCCCGGGACCCTCCCGCCGCATAGTCAAGGTGAGTCACCGGTGGGGAGCCACTGGCAGCACCCCCCCCTGCCGACCTCTCGGGCCACCCCGGCCACCCACCCATTTCTTCTGCGTCGCCTGCAGGGCCGCGCCCTCCACTACCGCAGGGCCCTGCGATCTTATCTGGCTGCGCGCCGCCTTACGAGGCGGCGAGCAGGCCAACACGGCCGCCGCGACCTCCGCGGACGCGCGTCTCGCCGGGCGCGCCTGGGGTCCCACCAGGAGGTCCATCCGCCCTGCCTCGCTCAGCAGGCGGATGGCCTCGAGCACTCGTATATCCTCTTGCGCCATATCACCATACAGCCAACTGCACAAAACACCCCACAGCAAAAACAGACACCTGTCCTGCGCTCCCAGCCACCAGGTTACCAAAACCTAAAATGGTGGCTGGGCCAGCGCGGAGACCCCAGATAACCGTGACTTTTGGGCTATTATATGTAAATTTGGGCTGCCTTTGGGCTATTCCCAAGGCAGCCCAAAGCAGCAAAATGGCTGCCTTTGCTCGACCCCCTCCCCCTCCCAAATCTGCCCGGGTAGCATACCTCGCGTTGCTCGGCTGCCCCCCCAAACCCCCCTTGATGAACAATACCTTAGGTTTGCGGCTCCTATATCCCGGCTCCCGGCTAAGGCATCAGAAGGTATACCCAGCCCAGCCTCTTCCGGGCTCTGACGGGTGCTGAAGGGCCCGCTATTGGGCCGGGAACGCCCGCGGGCATCTCACGCTTCGGGAGCCCGAGCCGCTATATAAGCGCCTCCTGGCACTCTCCACAATGTTGGCGGCGGGCGCATCGCGAAGACTCCTGGAGGGTGTAGTCCGATCTGGTCTCCCTCCTGGGACTGGAAATAAACAAACAAACCGCTATGGCAGCCCGCAGTGGCAGAAAAGGCTTTGTGGCAAAGTAATGAGCAACGTAGTGATCAAAGACTGTTTCATTCATTTAAATGTATATGATATTAATTTCAATGTAATTTAATTTGTTTCAATGTGTCTTATATTCCTTTCAATAATTGAAAAGTATTTTTAACGTGATTCATATTCATTTAAGTGTGTGTCATTCCATCTCATTCCATATTCAACAAAATGTATAATTTATTCCCGTGAGTACCATAACATATTTTACAATGCTTGCCCTATTCATTTCAGTGATTGCTATAGTTTTTATAGTGGTTACATGCATTTTGATGTTGTTTATATCCATGATAGTACCTCATATTCAATTTGATGTATGCTATTCCTATTACCTAATGGATATCCTAATCCTTCTGGTGCATATGATATTTGCTTTGATACAAAGTATATCATTGCTGTCTTTTCTGCCTTGGCTCTATGGACTGGTTTTTGCTGCTGTTATGCTGTTATGGTTCAAGGCACTGTGACATTGTAATGTGCTCTGTCCCTATAATAAGAAAAAAGAATGGCTATACCCATTTTACTTATTTAAATTTCCAGTTAAGCTAAAGTAGATTGGCAGATGAAGTGCACCAGTGTTGTAGAAGGTGAATATCACATGTGGACTGGAATATACATTTACAATACCCCCATATGTGACTGGAAATGTATGGTCCCTAGTTCATCATTGTGGCATGACCAGCTTCAGCCTAAACTGATACAGTAATACATGTCAGAAACAGTCCTCTGCTATATATTTAAAAAAAACAAATGTATACACTAGGTAAGTCACCCTTAAGAATGACATATTGCGCTTAGGGTTGAGTGTTCAATATATAAATGTTGGTCATTGTTTATTAAGGAGCAGTGGTTTGCTACAAAGAACAGTTAGAAAATGCTTTTTCACTATGTAGTTAAAATGGAGTTGTTGCCATGGGAGGCTCCTCCACTATGGCAGAGGAGCGTCGCCCCACTGCCCGAAGAGGCAAACAAAAAATAAAATGATCTTAATGCAGATCATTTTATTTTTCATCCTGTGGCTACGTCTTGGGGGTGGAGCCACAGCACTACAGCAGGAGGAGAAGGAGGAGTGGTGGACCCTGCTGTCAGTGCACATGACAGTTTGGCCAGACGTCTTAGGACGGCCAAACTGTCATGCGCTTTGACATCTCTGCAACCCAGCTGTATTGCTGGGTGGAGAGATCAGTAGGCACAGGTTTCCAGCTCCCGATTCAGCACAAAACAAGCCTGCTCTGCCCAATCCCGCCACTGCTGTCCTCGGGATTGGCTGCAGGGGAAGTTGCAAGTTTCAGCCTGTGCCCAGAGGAGAAGACCAGCAAGCAGAGCGACGAGCAGAAGACAAATAGTTAAATTTTTCTTTTTAAATTGTTTTAGTTAGCCCCCTCGCACTGCTCCCCCAACACTGCCCCACCAATTTCCTTTACACCAGCCACTACTGCTTGTTTCTGTGCAAGTGCATGGTTCCCAGTAAGAGTCTAGTTTTACAGTTGTGGCCAGGAAAACAAAATAAATATGATTGAGAGTTCCTTTTTAATATTTATCAAACTTCTTGTTCAATTTTGAAGGTAGAATGATAGCAACATTAGCAAGGTAAGTTCTAAACATGATGGGGGTCATTTTGATGTTGGACGGACCCCCACGCCATCGGTATCAGTCTGTCCAACATTCTGGGATTCGGTCTGACAGGCTGATTACAATACTGACGGTTGGAGCGCAGAGAATAGAGGGGTAGAACCACCGCCTCCAACAGGAACAAAGATGAGATTCCTAACCCTACAATGGGGGTGGTGCCTGGGCAGGCGCCACTGTAGGGATTAGGATATCCCTTTCCGACTGCCTTTTCACGACAGTCGCACCACCATAAAATGGCAGCTGGAAAGGGACTGCGGGCCCCAAACATGGAGCCCATCCCCCGTGGGGCACATGTAGTGCCCCCCCACACATCCATGTAACATGTGCCAGGTACCACACGGTGCCTGGCACAAATGGCATGGATGTGCACAAACTGACTTTTCAAAATGCAGCTTGTGCTGCAGCTCTTTTCCTGGGCCACAGCACAAGCGGCAGTAGCAAAAAGCAGTTTCTGACGGCCTACACAGCGGTCTAATTGTAATATGGCAGTGGGACTCCTGGCTCTTTGTCGGCCGGTCCAATTTCTGCTGAGATATCAATCGGTCATCCGACCAACCGGCATCGTTATTAGGCCCGATATTATCTGCTGCCTGGAAGATTTTGTAGTTATTAACCGCTTAACCATAGCGGCAATTTCACCGCAGTGCGGCGGTTTGATTAGGTAGGCGGGCTGCGTCGGCCAATGGACATGCGCAGCACTACGGAAGTAGTGCTCGCGACGGCCGTTGGCCGATGGGCGCATGGAAGGGGTTAATTCAGTCCTGCTCGGATTCCATCCTGAACGTAAATATCAACGGTGACTAAAAATCTTCTCGCTGGTAGAATATTGGGACTGCTTCTGAGAAATTGAATAGAAGGGAGGGGTTATTGTTGATCATTTATCTGGGGATGTCCTACTTGGGCGTGGGCAGCAATAAGAGGCCGAACAAAGGGCCTAAGTTAAGGTCAGGTTTTTGTCACGGTTATGAGAAAATAAAGTTTAACTGGCTCAAGCCTTTTATCAGGGAAGCCTCTCAACCATTACAAACCATTCCCAAATGCACAATTCCCCTTTGGGATGAACCATTCTCGACCCACACTGTAGGTAACCTGGAACCCCATTAGGGAGGGAAGCTCAGTAATTTATTTATCACCACTAGCATGTTTAGGATTTAAGTACTTGAACAGAATAAGTGTGAAAAATATAAACATTAATTTCTTTAAAATGATTTTGGCAATTCACGTGTATTGGAATAAACCTGCATAAGCATGTTTATCTACGGTTGGCATTCAGTCTATACCATGGAACCAATGATTTTGTTTTATGATTTCTGTTTAGCGAATCGTTTGAGTTCTGAGACTCTCTCATAACCAAGCAATTCCCCACAGACACAGAATAGGAAAAATATTAAATACATCAGGCCCAATGTCTTCACGGTTAAGAAATTGAAAGTAAGGCATAATTTATTCAGTTGAGAATTTTCAAATATTGCACAGTGGAATCTTTTGAACCAGGCCCAATATCGAGGTTTGGACTGTATTTTATTTTTTTTACTTTGAAGGTCAATCTCTAAAATATTTAAGAATGTATGCATCATAGTTTGATAGCCTACTGTTTGCTTTGTCTGAACACACTGGAAATGTAGGATTACTGCACAAAGCGTCTCAAGTGCGACACAGGGGACTGTGCATTCACCAAACTTTCAGATAGGCTGTGATGCATCCACTCGAGACTGACTACTTGTTATGAATTATACATATGCAGGGACTGATAAATGAAGCAAATACTTGGAAATACAACTGAGGTGCACAAACACGAGGAATGTGGAGTCTTTGAATATGTATTCCGATGTCAATGAGTAAATGCACAACTATTGAAACAATTAACTACAACAGCATTTTGTGGGGGGGGTTTTTACCTGGGAAGCAAAAATATGATCCTCGTGTTTACTATTCAGAAAATAAATCTGAACCATAGTAAATCTTGGATAAACGTACATCAAAAACTGTATTCAATTTATGTAATTGGGTGATCTAGACAGGAAATGGAATTGCTCTTAGATGAGGTAAATGTAATTGTTTTGTAAAGAGAAATCAAACTTCACTTTGAAAAATGGCTATTCTGAGGACCCAATTTTTCATGCTTTACACATCTGAATTCCACTAATTTTTCGTTGTTGTTTTTCTGCTTTCATAACTCAAACAATTTGTAAATATGGGGTGTCCTGGCCACACATATCAAACACAGGGTTCCTTCTCATTTTTCACTTTTTGAATAAATAACGATCATGAACAAAACTCCGCATCTGAAATCACAGATGACATTACCGCTTGTTTGAATTTAGCATGAATTCGTCCTCTAGTTAAAAAGTGCCTGTTCTTGGAAGCGGGAGAACAGAAATGCTCTGGAGAGTCAAGCGCATTGCATGCCTCTTAGGTAACATCTCCCCATGTAAACAAACAGTGCAATATCCTTTTTTTGGACGAATTGCAATGTAGAACATATATAGTCAAGCCCAACAGTTCATGGTGATTCATTTCTAAATGCCCAAACAAGAACGCGCTAGTTTCCAACAATGAACTTTGAACAATGAACTTTGTAACTACAATAGACAAAACAATCACCTTCAAGGTATTATCACAGCAATCTCTGTAGGCTCAGGGTCATGGATGCTAAATCTAGCATGTTGCCATTATTCAAAAGAGAGAGAGAGAGAGAGGACTAGGTAGCTAGTCCGTATCCCCAGGGATTATATGTATTATCAATAGGGACTAGCCTAATTGCGAAGGGACTCAGATTAGTACGTTATGGGGTAAACCATAACCATGTGTCCCGGGTGTGCTCCGCTGTGATCAGGCGTCGAAGCACACCTGGGACACATTCGGCGTCACTGGGTGGGCCCGATGATGAAGCATGCCACCAATCAGGTTGGTGGGTGAGGGCTTCATGAACAAACCAAATGGTTTACCCCATAACGTACTAATCTGAGTCCCTTCACAATTAGGCTAGTCCCTATTGATAATACAAATCTAGCATGTTGACATTGGACCCACATCTGCAAATGTGAAGGGGTCACACCACAAGGCCATCTCTAAGAACTCAATCAGCTCCACTACCTGTCCCTACTATTCTTATTTTGTTTGTTGCAAGTATACTTGGGCACAACAACCCTTGAACTCAGGATTTTTATTTTATTTTATTTTATTTTAGGAGTTTTATATAGCGCTAGCTGGACACGAGGGTATCAGAGCGCTTTACAACAAGTAAATTATGAGCAAGTATGCAGTACAGGTTATAGTCAAACATGTGGATCAGGCCGAGAGTAGGACGAACAGAGGAGCAGTGGCGCGGGAGGGCAAGGAGGATGCAGTTCGAACAAGGCGCCACCCAAAGGTTGCTTAGTTCACACCGGATGCGAGTCCCGAAAGAATTTCTTGGTCAGAGTCAATGCCACTGGTCAAAATATAAGGATAGAAGAGGTGCAGGGTGGAGAGCATCCTGGCTTCTATCGGTTCATTCGAAAGTGGTCTAGAAAGAGGATTTTGAGCAGATTTTTTAATTTGGGAAAGGAGGGTATCGTTCTGATGTGGGGGGGGGTGGAGTTCCAGATTTTGGGGGCGTTTCCGGCAAACGATTTTGTCACGTTTTTTTGCGTGCGAGATTTCAGTGGGATGAGTAGCAGAGTTTTGGAGCTCCTTAGGTTTCTGGACTGGCCGGCCTTTTTGAGTTTGGCAGCCAGGTATTCCGGTTTGCCTGTATGCAGGGCGTTGTGGGTGAGGCAGGCTGTTCTGAAGCTTGCTCTCAGTTCGATTGGGAGCCATTTGAGTTCTTTGAGTGCAGGGGAGATGTGATCAAATTTCTTAGTACCAGTGACCATTCTGGCTGCTGCATTTAACATTGTTTTCAGGGGGGCGAGGTGAGATTTAGAAGTCCCCGTCAGGGCTGCAATCCCGTAATCAATTCTGGAGAGCACTAGTGCTTGGGTGGCTTGTTGCAGGTCTTTGGGTGGGAGGAAGGGTTTGATTTTGTACAGTAATTTCAGATTGAGGAAGGCACTTTTTGCGGATTTTGAGATATGTTTATTCAAGTTTAGTTTAGAGTCTAAGGTGATACCAAGAGATTTTACCGACTCCGCTAGGATGAGGTTGCCATTGAGGGCATCGATAGCTTTGAGCCATTCTGCAATTTGTGGGTTTTCATCTTTATTGGAGATGAGGAGTATTTACGTTTTCTCATGATTGAGATTTAGGTGATTATTTGAGAGCCAGACTTGTACCACCCTGAGTGTGCGTTGAGTCTCTGGATGTCAGCAATGGAGGAGGTTTCCAGGTAGAGTTGTGTGTCATCCGCATATAGGTGGAAAGAGATGTTGCATTTCCTGAGTAGGGAGGTAAGGGGTTCAATGTAGAAGTTGAAAAGCTGAGGGGAGAGCGCTGATCCTTGTGGAACACCTCTGTTAACGGGGTGGAGGTCGGATTGGAAGCTTTTAATTTTTATTCTTTGTGAGTGGTTGTGGAGAAAGGAAGAGAATCAATTGAGTACTGTCTTTTCTAAACCTGCCCTTTCTTGTAGAGTCTTGATGAGCAGTTTGTGGTCGACTGTATCAAATGCAGCTGATAGGTCTAGGAGGATGAGAAGGCAGCATTGGTCCGAGTCCAGTGATATGTGAAGATCGTCTATGACATTAAGGATTGCAGTTTCAGTGCTGCAGCCCTTTCTGAAGTCAGATTGGTGGGGGTCTAGGAGATTTATGTTGTCCAGGTGTTGGGTTAGCTGAGGGAGTACACATCTTTCCAGGATTTTGGACAGA
The DNA here is from genome assembly GCF_964261635.1 of Lissotriton helveticus. Taxonomy (NCBI): domain Eukaryota; kingdom Metazoa; phylum Chordata; class Amphibia; order Caudata; family Salamandridae; genus Lissotriton; species Lissotriton helveticus. The sequence goes on from NC_136065.1 coordinate 577,866,319, forward strand.
AGCGGTAGGTTAGTCTAAAGTTATTAAGATCATCATTGTCTAGCCCAGTCTTTTTCAGTAGTGGTGTGACTTGGCCAACTTTGAGGCAATCCGGAACGACTCCTGAGCTCAGTGAGCTGTTGATGATCTTGCACCATAACGGAGCTAGGAAAAGCTTCATGTCCTTGGTCACTTGAGGGGGAAGTTGATCCAGGGCGTGGGATGAGGGTTTAGCCTTGGAGATTAGGTTGATAATCTTTGCTTCCTGAATGGGAGTGAAGGAGGACCATTGTTTTGGGGGGTCTAAGGGGGCTCCGTTGTTTGATTCAGACACCTTGGTCACGACGGAGGGGATGAGATTTGGGCCAAACGCGAGGTCAATCTTGGCACTTTTGTCATTGAAAAAGATGGCAAAGTTTTCACAACGTTCATCAGATGCCCTAATTGAAGATGTCACTGGCTTAGAGGCTTGAGTCCTGATGATATTGAAGAGTTCTTTGGGCCGTTTTTTTGCGGTGTTTAATGCGGAGCAGAAGAAAAATGTATTTTTGTTCGTAATGTGCCTTTTGTAGTTCCTGCGGGCTGCTTGGAGTTGGTCACGATGCAGGGTGGTGGGATTTTTCCTCCAGATTCTTTCTGAGGCTCTTAAATGTTTTCTTTCTTTATTTATGTCGGTGGAGAACCATGATCTGGATGGAATGCTCCTGGATTATTTTAGTTTCAGAGGCGCAAGACTGTCAAGGGTGAGTGACATATTGGAGTGGTAAAGAGAGGTAAGTTCAATAGTTGAGAGGTGATCAGTGCTGTTAGGGAGGAGCGAGTTTATTTTTTCTTCTAGTTTCGCTCGGGGGATCTGAGCTGTGTTCCTAATCCATTTGGGGGGGACCTGTAAGTGGGGTTGAGCTGGGATCATCTGGTTAATGCCGAAAAGGATGAGGTGATGGTCGGACCAGTCGACGGGAAAGATATGGTCAATGGTGATTGCTTTGCTTTCAGCGATGATTGCGTCTAGGGTTGCTCCTCTATGGTGAGTTGCTTCTGAGCAGTGTTGGGTCATATTGTTTTCTAGTAGGAGGTCGTTCAGGGATTGAATGAGTGGGTTTTTAGATTCATTTTTAGATTTATCCTCAGCCTTTGTATACTAGTTATAGATTACTAGTTCATTACTGGAGTAGAAATATTTAACCTTCCTTGTGACTCTATATGTTTTGGGACATTTCACTTGTATCAATTTCTTTAATGAGTCTGGAATAGGAGTAAGTCTGTTAGTGCCCAATAGCATGTTTGTGAGTGTATTCAGTAGATGATTTCCTAGTCGGGAACGATCCTGCAGCCAGGACATTCCATACTGCCTTTTTTGTCTTTACATTATATTGTCCATTTGTGACCGAGAAGCTGAATAGGCAGTGTTCTAACACAGTGCCAACACAAAAGATCTGTATTTCACTGTATGCTAGAATATCAGCATAAAAAATGATCTGCCAAATATTGTAAACAAAATATTGACTAAGAAAATATCATGAAGGTATTTATGTATGTGTATGCACTTATTTACTGTTCTTAACTCCACAACTAAGGGCCTAATTATGACGTCAGCGGACCTAATTCTACAGAACATTATTTCGGTACTGGGACGACGGAGCTCCTGTCGGCGGTTTCGACCAACCAATTAGGATGCACCCAAACACTGTTTCGTCGCACTCCTATTCTTTACAAAGGGAGCATGCATTCCAACTGGAATGATGCATGCTCTCATTGCAGAACAAAGAGGTGCAGGGATCAACAGGGGGGGAACCATAGGTGCCCCTTCGGCCTCCAACAGAGGCTGTGCACCCGTGGGGGCCTTTATGGGAGCCCCCAAAGTCGACTTCCGGCAGCTTTTCTGTGTCGGAAAGGCCAGCACAGTAAGGCTGTCGAAATCCGACATTGTAATCCCTCTGGTGGAAAGACCTGTCCTTGGGAATACTGAAATCATTCCAACTGGCGGATGGGCTCTCCGAGCCCGTCGGAAGACAGTCAGAATGAGTGGTCGGATTCCTTTCCAACCGCCACCATCATAATGGGTCGGTCTGAAAAGAATCCGACCGGCTGATTTTGATTCGTTAGGAACGGCTCTGACGACAGTCTGAGACGTTTCCTAATGCATCCTAATCTGCCCCTATGCACCTGGAATGTGGAGTTAAGAATAGCAAATCTATACCTGCATTCACAATATTGTAGTAGTCAATACTTAGTCCACAGTATTTTGCTAAGTGCCACAAAGTAGGAGATTTATTTGAGAGGTGTTACCCCTACAGACTTAATGAATACAATCTGGTTTAGTCACAACACATTTATAAGAGATTCTTCATCAAACACTTGAACAATGGCACACACAGCAGGCAAACACCTTGAGAAATGCATATTAAGGTCAAGCAGTACCAGGTGATGTAAAAGTTAAGACCACAACACAATAAAATCCCACATTTATTTCATTAAAAAAAGATACCAAAATTGTTAAAGTTGGATAAGTGTCATATGAGAAATGTATTTATAATATTCTTTAAGTTAAATAGTAAGTATGTGTAATGTATTTATGCAGAACACAGCTAGCAATAAAGTGAAAAGACAACACAAGAAAAGTCCCAAACCTATTTAGAAAATTAGAGTAAGTTTTAGTAACTTATTTGACACCAAAATGACAAAACTCCAATCAGTAGAACTGGAATTTTTAAAGCTTAAGGTTCAAAATACCACCCAAAGATCAAAGTGCCAAGCGCAGACATCTAGCCTCATAAGACCTAGACAATGTCGAAAGTTAAGGCCGACCGCAATGGAGTGTGGCTCGGATACAAGAAGTGGATTTGGCCAGTCAGCACTACTGACGAAAAATGCCTGAGAAGGTGAAGTTCAGAGGGACACTGCTGCTTGAGATGCCCGAGGAGGGAACATCATCATCAGATGGCCTTGGCTCGAAGCCGCTGGGAAGATTTCTGCGTTCAGACTTAGTCGCCTAAATGGAAGTGGAAAAACTCTAGCGGGTGGAGGGAAGACAGTTCCACAATGTCGGATACCCCTTTGGCGACAGACTGCTGAAACGGATTTGCTGCTGTGGAGAAGAATGAAGCAGGAGAAGCAGCAAAGTCAGTCCGACAGGTGATGCACATCAGGCAGATCGGTAAGAAGGTTGGTACTGGTCTCCTCCTCATACTCAGAGCATTTTTTTACGCAAATTTTGTCAAAGTCCTCAGTTTTGGAAAATGGCCATCTGGGCATCTTCAGCACCACAACCAAGGGTCCAGGTCTGGTGGGACAGCTATTGGGGATTCATATTCACTCAGGGTGAGTCCAAGTGCAGGTTCAAGATGGTGAGAGCCTATTATGTCCCTGAGGTCTGAACTTTTACACTGCAATCCAGCCAGTGTACAATGCTAATCTCTAGAGCCCTTTGTATTTGTCTGGTAGGTAGCAGTCCTATCGTGTGTAGGGCTGCCTCCCAGGGCACTAGGTGTATGCTGTGATATCCAGCTTGTATTTCAATGAGTCAAATTATATTCGATATTTGCTGCAAAATTTCATTTATTTATTCGATATCTTCTTTTTTAAATGTTCAAGTCACATTTATTTTTCTTTTATATCATCCTGACAATGCTTTCTTGCTGTACATCATAATGACTTTCGTCTTTCCAATGCATTTCGGCGGTTTATCGCCTTCATCATGGAAACATTCTAAAAATATAAACATAACCGTTCATACCACTTAATTTTGAGCATTGTCCATGGTTCACTTTTAATACATTCTACTCTCTTTGGTTATATGCTACGCTGTAGGTCCTAGTTTAGTTTGCTCGAATGTGTGCTCGTAATTATTAATTAATTGTTTACGCGCCGTACCCTTGACTATTCTTGCGTGTAGCTATACTTCCTCTTGTTGTGTAGCGCTATAAACATGCTGTCAATGCTAATTACTGTCGATCATTAACTCTGCCCTTGTTTCATAATGGTTGGTTTACGCGCCATGTTTTTAACTGTCATACCGTGTAGTTCTTCATGTGGAGTCTCAGTACCCTTGGTCACCTTCACGTGTTTAATGTGAAAGCGGTTTACATTAAAGCTAACTACTCCCTGTGCCTCCCACCTTTTATATGCCACGCTATGATGTGGTCTATTTGTACAATTCCCTTAGCGCTCTACACGTCTCGGCTCACCTTCACTGCGTGTTCTATCTTTGGCCGCTCATCGCTGCCTCTTCAACTCAGCGTTTACCAAATGTAAACTTCCCACGGCTATTTCCGCTAGTGCTTTGCGCTACGTAATTACGTGCGCATGCGCTCGTTATGCAAAAGGGTCAAGCTTTTTTTTATATGTGCTATACGAACTTTATCGGTATTCTGCGTGCTATCTGAAACTAACAAGAAAAAAAGTTTTTCTTATTGTCCGTTCCTTCTTCTTGTCCGACCTTAGGTCTTCACATCCGAATTTGTTGGTCATTCCGTCCTCTAAACTGAAGAAACATGGAGGACTAAGGTTTACAGTCCTGGCCCCTCATTCATGGAATTCTCTCCCTATAGAGATCAGTTTCCTGACCTCTTACGCATAGTTAAGAAAACAGATAAAGACCTGGCTGTTCTGCCAGGCATATGACTAATCCCCTCTCAGCAGCATTACTCCCTGGACTCTAGCGCCATGAAACCACTTGGTGTAAATGTGCTTTATAATCTCCTTTAACATAACATAACATGTACCATCACCTTACTGGACAGATAAATAGGCCAATTAGCTGAAACCAATCCACAAAGCATGTTTTAGTGGAAAAGCACACCCACTGTGGCTCTGTTTTAGCAGTATCATACAACAGACAGTTCTAACACAAGCAAAACTAGACATGGAAAATCTGGCCAGCCACAACAAAAATTATGTCAGTCTTTTAAACTGAAGTGTAAGTCAGTAGTGTCTTAACTGTAGTTACACTCTGTATAAAAAATGATATACGTAACATTTTGGATTGGCTCTACATAGAAATGATATTGGCATGACTTTTTTATGTATCTATGGGTCTCGCCTGCATATTAAGTGACAAATTCAACTACATATGTCAGGTAATGTATTTTGACTCTTTCAGTATTTCCCCAAGTTAGCCCTAAGAAGAGTTATGTTTTGACTACACTGCTCAGCCATATTAATTATTCTGCTGTGCAGCTGACAGCTGAAAGTTCAACGTCTTCCCTAGAAAATTAACCCCATTGGAAAGGATTAGTTTTCTCCTAGAAGAAGCACCAGTCACACTAAGAATTCCTCTTAATGTCTTGGATGGAAGAAACAGTTTTTGGTCAGCAGAGCTAAGTTCAGAAGGGATGTCTTGCAGAAGCTTGGTTGATCCTGCCCCTTTGAAAGATTCCAGAATGCTGTTCAGGGAGGTGAGCCAGCCTGTAGGCTGCACACAGGAACAGTAATTGTTAGTTACGGGTCGGGATGATGTGGCATCTATGGATCTTTTAAAACTCTCAACTTCCACATTTAAACCTGTTTATCAGGGCAAAGACTTTGAGAAGAGTGGAACCAGAGAAGAAGAAGGAATATCAGCTTGCTAAAAAATCCCTGTTTGGAATTGAAGGACTCTGAAATTGTACTTCTTACACTTTGTAGGACTCTGACCGCAGAGCTAGTGGCAATGGCTTCCTCACTCACTCTGGGGACAAGAGAGGATGGTTAGAAATGGGAGTCTCTAGTTGGCAGTGGGATGCACCCTGTCCAAGTAGGAACCCTTATTCTAGTCACAGTAAGGGAATTACACAGCTAAGAAATTTACTGCTCAACCCTTGGTAGCTTGGCACGAACAGTCAGGCTTATCTCAGAGGCAATGTGTAAAGCATTTGCATATAAACACACAGTAACACATTGAAAACACTACAAAAACACACCACACCAGTTTAGAAACATAATCAATATTTATCTGAATAAACCAAGACCAGATCGACCAATATCCAACATACACAAGCAAATATAGCACTTTTAAAAGGTTCAAGACAGTTTAGTCCATAGGTAACTATGGATATGCAACTTTAATGGCAAAGTACCAGAGATACGTCAAAATCAAAGACGAAACAGGCCCATGGGTGATGAAGCACCGGAAAATAAAGCGATGCGCCGATTCCTTACTCGCAGGGAAGGTGATGCATTGGTTCCTTACTCGTAGGGGAGGTGATGCATTGATTCCTTACTATCAGCACAGGGGATGTGATTCAGCGATTTCATACTGAAGGCGTAGGTGACGAGTCAATTCCTTACGGCGAGGGGAGGTGATGCTGGATTCCGGACACTCTGCCTAGGTTCCTTACTGCTGGCTACGTCGATGAAAAACTTAGCGCACAGGTGCGATGCATTACAAATCCAGACATGGCGGTGTTGATGCGTCCATTGCAAAACAGGCGCTGTGTCAATTTTCCAGCAATGAGCAGGTGATGCGTTGATTTCTTCAGTCGCACAGCAGGGCATGCATGGGAGTTGGTGCATGGGAGTTGGAGTGGGTGCCTCAGACGTCAGAGACATGGTGCTCAGGACTCAGGCTGCGGCAATCTCTCAGTTGCACAGCAGCAAGGATGCATTGATTTTTCAGCCGCACTGCGGTGCTGCATCAGTAAAAACAAGCGCTGAGGGTCAATGCATTGATTTTCTTCTCTCTTTGCAGCAAAGCCATCTCCAAGGACCCAGAACTGGAATTGGCAGGTCAGAACTTCCAGCAGAGGAATTCAGAGGGTGCAGGTGAAGTCTTCAATGGCCCTGTAACTTCTTAATAGGAGGCAAGCACACACAAGCCCTTGGAAAACCTTGGAAGCAGGATCCAGAAAGCAGAGTCCAGTCTTCTCACTGTTCAAGACAGAAGCTGCAGGCCAGCCAACACAGCCACAAGCAGAGTGGCAGTTCCCCTCTTACAGCGTTTCTTCTTCTTGGCAGAATCTTCTCTCAGTCCAGACGTGTTCTGAAGTTGTGGTGTCACAGCTCCAGTACTTATACCAGTTTCTGCCTTTGAAGTATACAAACTTCAAAGGAAAGTCTTTGTAGTACACAATACCCTGCCTTTTTGTGACTTGGCTCCAGACACACTACAGGAGAGTGAAGACAGTTTTGTGTGAGGACAGGTACACTACTATTCAGGTGTCAGTGACAACTCCCCTCATCACTCTAGCTCAGGAAGACCCATCAGCCTGCTGATGAGCCATCAGAATATGCAGAGCATACCTCAGCTCTCTTTGTGTGACTGTCTAGAGTGAATCCACAAACAGGTCAACTGTCACTGTCCTTCAGACATGGATTTCATGGGCAGGCAAAGGCACAGAATGGCAAAACAAGAAAATGCCCACTTTCTAAACGTGGCATTTTCAAACATGCTATTTAAAAAACAACTTCCCTATAAGATGTATTTGTAAATTGTGAGTTCAGGGACCCCAAACTCTAAATCGCTATCTCTTCACAATTGGAAGTTACACTTTTAAGAGGTTATGAGGCAGCTCTAATGATAACCTATGGGAGAGATAGTCCTTGTAATAGTGAAAAACGGAATTAGCAGGATTTCACTATCAGGACATGTAAAACACACCAATACATGTCCTACCATGCACCCTGCCATTGGGGCTATCATGAGGCTACCTTAGGGATGCCTTACGTGTAATAAAAGGGAATGTTTGTTCCTGGCAAGAGGGTGCACTTGCCAGGTCGATATGGCAGTTCAAAATTGCACTCACAGTCAATGCAGTGGCAGGTCTGAGACATGTTAGTGGGTGGAGCAATCAGTGCGGCAGGCCCACTAGTAGCATTTGATTTAGAGGTCCTGGGCACACAGAGTGTACTATACCAGGGACTTATCAGTACATCAAATATACCAAGCATGGACAAACCAATCACCTTTGCAAATTAGACAGAGAGCATATGCTCTTTAGCACTGATCAGCAGAGGTAAAGTGATCAGATTCCTAAAGCTAATAAAAACAGGCCAGAAAAACTAAGAGGAAAAAGGCAACACATTTGGGGATAACCCTGCCTGGTCCAACAAGGATGCACTTGCTGTGGACCCTTAAGGAAGATGCCCCCTGTGGAATTCTTGGGACTGGTCCTGCTGCATGCTCGACTGCACAGGTACATGCCCTGTAAGTGATATAAAGCTTTTGGTGCAAGGGTAGTGTAGGCAGTGTGAGTAGTCTTCCAGGAGAGTGGTTTAGTATACCTGTGCACTCGATTTATCCTTTGTTAATCTTTGTTAATAACAATATTCTTGTTGGCGCGGTGTCTGTCGCACTGTGTCTTTCACTGCCTTTATGTATTAGAAGAATGCGTGACAAGGGAAACTTGTCCCATAGGCGTGCGCTTGTTTTACTGGAAATATTGTTTCTTCACAATATTAATCATTATTTCATGAATGTCCAGTCAAATTCATGATTCATTATTCTTTTATTTCAATAGTGCACGCCTATGGGACAAGTTTCCCTTGTCACACATTCTTCTAGTCTTCCCGGAGAACCATGGGGTGCTGCCACCAGAAGACCTCAATGTTAGGAGCCCTCCTAAAGGCTGGATGAGAGGACATGCGCCAACTACAAGGAGGAAGTAGCAGTGCCCAAAGCCTGTTAAATCACAACACAGGGTGGCTGGCTTCGAAGAGCAAGCTGGGGTTAGAGGTGGCCATTCAAATTCAGCATCTGAATGGTTCTCAGAGAAGGATCCAGTCGAACCAGCTTCCAAAACAACGAAAATACAATATGACAGTTTGAAATGAAAATCGCACAGGCCGATGTTACAATTACAGCAATGCCTTGTGTTTTGAGTCTTACCCGAATGTCTCCCATGGATGTTTTGCATTCACGTTTAATCCCCCCTGACCCAATGTTTATACCGTGTTCCCTATCTGTTAAGAGACCGTAATGCTGCTGTTTCTTGCCACCAGAGACCGGGGAGAACAGGGACCACATTATCCAGGCTGCCCAGCGGCGTGCATGCCGCCAACGGAGATTCCACGTGCCAGGAGGGTCCTTAGATCAGGCCAGGTCTCCCGCAGAACAGGAGACCGTAACGCTGCGGTTTCTTGCTGCCAGAGAGCGGGGAGAGACTGGGGAGATCAGGGACTATATTGCCCAGGCTTCCCAGCGGCACACACACTGCCAACAGAGATTCCACGCACCGGGAGGCGCTTAAGATCAGGCCAGGTCTCCTGCAGCACAGGAGGCCATAACGCTGCTGTTTCTTGTCGCCAGAGACCGGGGAGAGCAGGGACTGCATTACCTAGGCTGCCCAGCGGCGCGCACACCGCCAACGGAGATTCCACGCGCCAGGAGGTGCTTAAGATCAGGCCAGGTTTCCCTCAGCGCCCTTTAGTGCCAAGCAGTGCCCATCAGAGCCCATCAGTGCCCATCGGAGGTTGGGCTGGGCCCCCCTAACATTGAGGCTTCCGCCATCTGCCATCAACATAGGAGTGCAAGAGTCAAGGTGCCCAGGAACTCAGCTTCCATAATATCCTATTTAACCTCCGCAGTGGGCGTATTAAATAAGGAAATTCAAAACGTTTAGGTTGAATTGAGCTCCAACTGTCCAGGGACAAAACCCCTACCAACCGTTTCCACTTAAAACTCTGCTACCATTGAGTCAGGAACCCCGGATAGCATGCCGGGAACAAAGAGAGAGGACTCCTCAGTTAGTGATAGAGTGCAACAGGGTGCAGAGGGTGTGTCAAGAGAAGAGACTATGAGAGTGGATGCACCTCTGCAAAAGGCCCAATTGCCACATCCAGGAAAAAAGGGGAAAACAGAGCCTCACCAAACACGGACATTTTCCGGCTGACGCACCCATGAATTATGTTGGTGATTTAGACTCACTCGTTCAATCAGCTGTTCGGGAAGTGACGGAGGAACACTTCATTCCACGGCTGGAGTCCATACTCTCAACTACTGCTAAAGACATCCTAGACTCATTGAACACTCTAGTAGAGGGGGCAGTGGGGAAACTAGAGCGCCTCAAGACCCACTTAAGAGGTCAGAAAAAACAACTGCTTGCCATTTAACAATTGTGTCCTTACCCAGATAGAAATGCCATCCATAGAAAATAAAAGGGAAGAGGGATTTGTGAATATAACTTTGACTACGTTTAGTTTAGACTCTATCCCCACAACCAACTCAGTTGCAACCTCTGGGAGACATGCAGTGTGTATTAAACCTAATTATATTGAGTTAGTCCCAAGGCCTGTGCCCAACTATGAGCCACCGCCTCAGGTTAGGAATCATGGTCACCAAGAGGCCAATAGGGTGACAAATAGCTGCAGACTCAAATTGCTACCAGAAGCTACACCCCTAGTTGCTATTTTTACAGGGGTTCCCCCACTTAGAGAGCACTGTCTGGAATCTACCACTGAGTTGTTACGTAAAACTAAACACTGGTGTGATCAACATTCCAACAGCAGGGCCAGGATTTCCTCCCTCATTTTAATGGCCAGGAGAGTGGGTTGGGTTGGCCATAGGCCTAAATAGGAAGTAGGTGACTGCATTGTTGTCATCTTTGATAGTGCAGACATAGCAGGGCAGCTATTTCAGAAAGGCCATAAGGAAGGTGAGGGGGTCATTAGGGCCCTACCCCTGGACTTTTTTGATCCACCACTCGAGAGGTACAGCTATTGAGCAGATTTCACCAGTTGTTTGGCCTACAGTAAAAAGAGGAGTGTTTTTCTCCTCGACCTAGTCCTAGTGCCCAATTGCCTGATACTTTCGCCCGCTGGTCATCAACCTCACCTAAACTGCCTACTATGTCCAACAATATGGTAGAAGGTGAAAACAACTTAGTTTGCCAAAATAGATTTCTGCCATTAACTCTTCTAGATGAAAACAATTGACTGGAGCAGCCTCCTAGTCATCGGAGCCCCATTAGTGATACCGTTATTGGGCAGGAGACTGATGAGAATGATTACTCTAACTGTAAGATTATTAGCTCGAATATAGCTGGACTGAGAAGCAAAACAAATGATTCCAGTTGGCTGGAGTATATAAAAGAATATGACATAGTTAGCTTACAGGAGACCTGGGGTCAGGAGAACAATTTCTAGGTGGATGGGTTAAATCCTATGGTGTGCCCGCACGGCTTTCCTCGTCAGGCAGAGCAAAAGGGGGTCTCCTAATGTTAATCTCACTTAAATTGTCAGGAACCCATAGTAGGGTGGAAGTTGCTTCTCAATCAGTTGTTTGGCAATTGAATTCATAATTAGCAACAAATCCAAAATGTTGGTTGTCAATTTTTATAATTCTGGTGAGATAGCTTGTTAAATGAACATTTATGTATTCTGAAATGTTTTTTAGAGGAGTACTGACTGAAGCAAACCACTTAATATTCTATTATAATTATGGGCGATTTTAATATTCATTTATGTGACATGAATTTTTAGGGCCGACAAATTCTTCCATTCCTCATTTTGAGCACACACAGTATGGGAAATGTCTGGAGGATCTTTTGGCTGTAGTAGACATTATCGAACCTAGCTCTAATGTGATAGAGGCAAGGATCTCCACTTTTAAAGCACAAGGGCAGTATACTATAATAGATTATCTATTCACTGCCCCCGTTTTGCAATCCTATCTAATCCTTTATAATGCTAGGTGTTCCCATTTTAGTGATCATAACCCAGTCCTTCCGGTGCTGGGCAGGGGCTGCGGCCTAAAGGCGAAAGCAAGTTTTTCAACTAGACCAGGCCAGACCAGGGACAGAGGTTAAAATGGGACAAAGTAATCCCAGATCTTTTCTTTCAGAATCTCTGCAAGAAGGTTGATGAACAGTTTACAACCTGCCTTGATAAATCTAAACAGGGGATTGAGGTACTCACGGCCTTTGAAGGCATTTGCGCACATGTAGGGTTAAGCCTCTCCTTGCCCACTAGGACTCCAAAATATTTTTGGAGAGGGCTGGTTCGATAGTAGTTGTTCTGAAGCACACCGTAAGCTGGAAGTTTCACTGAAACAGATTCCACAAGACAAGGTTTATATAGTCTCACTAAGAAAGATGTATAAATCTGACCTGAATACCCCAAAAAATTAAATCAAAGAGGATGCATGGAATGAATTATTAACAGTGGAGGTCCTAAAGGATAGCTCTAGATTCTGGGCTATTGAAAATAAACCCTTTTTTTCTGGAATCGAGAATGCCCCGTTAGAATGTAATATCGTAGAAGCACAATGGCTCTTATTTTGAATCCATATACGAGACCCCTGCTATCTTGGACTCACCTGCTAGTTCAGATCATATAAGGAACTCTTCTGGAATATTTTTTAGCGAAAGTGAAGTAGAACTGGCTATAAAGCAAATGACTAGCAACAAGGTCCCTGGCCCTGACGGTGTCCCAGCCGATTTATATAAACAAAATCCAACTTTCTGGGCCAAAATTTTGACAAATGTTTATAATGTGTCAAGTCAACAGGGTTTCCCGACATCGTGGCCGCATTCCATTATGATCCCAGTTTTTAAAGAAGGCCAGAGAGGCGACTCATGCTGTTATAGGTCTATATCTTTAATTGACTCTGCTGTTAAAGTTTTGGGGAGAGTGATCTTAACTAAGATAATGGACTGGTTGGATGAGAACAGTGTTTTAACAATCCTCCAATACGGTTCTAGACAAGGAAGGTCTACATTGGATCAGTGCTTACATTTACGCTTATTAGCAGGGAAATACACATTGGCCAAAGCAGGTACACTACAGCTGGCCTTTATGGACCTTTCCTATGCTTTTGATCTAGTAAATAGATCAAAGCTATGGTCCATTTTGAAAGGGATGGGAACATATCAATGTTTAGTACACTTCTTGGCTGACTACACAGGGATCTCCCCGCAAGATTGAGAGTTAACCAAGAAGGTAATTGCACAAAACACTTTAAATCTGGAAGAGGCATCCGTCAGGGCTGCATTTTAGCGCCACTGCTTTTTACCCTATATATAAATAACTTAGGAACGTTTTTAGACTCTGCCAGCTTAGACATTCCGCTAGTAGGAGACAGGGTTATCCCAGTGCTGCTATACGCGGATGACGCTGTATTACTGGCCCATACAGCTGTAGGGCTTCAGAGGCTTTTGGACCCCTTTGGGGTCTTTATGAAATCACTGGACCTGGTAGTTAATATAGCCAAATCATATATAATGACTTTGGGTCAGAGGCCAAGAAAGCCAAACACTTTCTATTGCGAAGATGCATGGGAGTTCTATTCGACGAGGGGGGTTCCTGGGTCCCTCAATAGAAAACAAAAAAAAATGTGATGGTAAGGTCTTCGGCTGCCATTCATGGTTTTGCACAGTGATTGGGGTCCAGGTCAATCGCAGCCATGCTTAACTTCTATAGGTCTAAATGCCTAGCCATTGCAACGTATGGAGCTGCCATCTGGGGCTATAAGACAGTGGAGGGGTTACAGACAGTAAAAAAAAAAAATTGTAAGTACTCTTTTGTCAGTCCCCCAATCTACCTCTACGTTTGTAATACATCAAGAGCTAGGTGTTAGTTATCTGTATGATTGGTTAAGGTTGGTCCTGGTGGTTTTTTGGCTTAAGACCTGGATCAACCCAGAATTAACTTTGAATCACGAGAGCATTAGAGATTGTGTCTCTATGGAGCGAGCTAGTTGTATCTATTGGCTACACTATGTTAAGCAAACATTATATAAACTAGGGCACCCAGATCTATTTGACTCTGCGGATAAAATAAGAAAAGAGGATCAGGTGTGGGCTAAAAAATATTTTCTTAATTTAATGTAAGCAGAGAGAGAGAGGCGAATGAGCTAACAAAACCCTCAGTAAAAGCCTATTTCTTGCAAAAAACTTCTCCCAAGATTAAACCGTACATGACTATTGTCAGTAAGCCCTTCCATCGCCTGATTTTAACTAGGTTTCATTTTTACTTGATTAATTTTCTTTTAGGCGATATACAAGGTCCCTGCACACATGACAATTTTTCACCTCAGGACACTATGTACTTTATAATGTTTTGTGATCATTATAGTGATATCCGTACGAAGTTTTTACTCCCATTTTTGAGTTTGGAAGGTTTTACTCAGGCTAGACCTGCCTTACTCTATCCTCGGATGCTAAATGACCCATGGGAGATATTTAATATTTCGAGTTACCTAGTGGCTGCCGTCAGACTCAGGAGAAAACGGTACCCCCTGACAAGCGTTTTAGGAGTACTCGCTCTGATCAAATGATTACCGTTTTTATGCTGGCATATTTAACTCTGAACTATTTTTTAATTTTTAACTGAGCTATCTATTAGTATATATGTATTAATGGTATTCAGTGTTTTTATGCGTATCAATGGACTCTGATTTTCTCATTTTTTTAGGTCGCTCATATTTATTGATGATTTGTATTTCAGATGTTTTTATGGTGTTGTGTAATATGCTGCATGTGCTGTACTTTAATGGTTTGAGTAACCGAATGAAGTGGTTTGACTGACACTCAGAATCATCTAGAATAACCAACCCCCAAATCATATGTCAGAAAGCTCTGAGTTAGCACTCCTGGTTGTCGGAGTACACTAACAAGAAGTAGGAGCAAGAAATCCTATGTTATTCAGCCCATCAGAGCCAGAGAAATTTACAAAAACCCAACCTGCATTTTTATTGATATTCCCCAATAAGCCTTTGTGGTGTGGGCCCATGGGAGACAAGCGAGTGTTGGCTCTGTTTAACTTCCAATATTCAAAGATCACCCTGCCTACATTTACCTGGGGGTCCGTTTGCCAGTTAAGCTGCCAAACATGAAACCCCTGGATCTGACAGCAGTAGACTCTGAGGAACAGTGTTTCCTAGGTGCCAGGATGTGCGCCATGATCTTTTTCCACTGCAATGAGAAGTAAAAGGCAACAGAAGCAGCAAGGACTACAGGGTCCCTCTGTCTATTACTGAAGAAGTGAATTGTAGACTTGTAAGACTGACACTGCTGCAGTTCAGGTAAGCCAGGAGCCTAATTGTGTACATCACAGCCAGAACAGCTAGCCAGGAATAACCTTCCACCTAACACAAATCCCTCTCAACATTCCATAGAAACAAGGCATGTGCTCAGACGGCCTCATTTAGTTTTTTTTTGCCATAGGGCAGCGGAGCAGGCTTGCTGCTGCACTGTCTTATGGCAAAAGTAAAGGGCAGGAATGTACCATATCTATTCAATACGTCGCATTCCTGTCCTTTTACACCTGTGCTGGCGCACAATGGGCAGCTGTGCGCCAATGCAGAAAGCTTTGCACCATGGTGCAAGGGTGCCTGCGTTGCATGATAATTATTTTTTTTGTAGGAAGGGAAACCTTCCTGCACAAAACAATCACAAAAGGCTATTTCCTCTTTCGATATGTTCTCTATCACTTGCTGCAAGTGGAAAGCCATCACACATGCACCAGCCCAAATATGGTGTCGGAAGTGCGCAACCTCCTGGGAATGGCCACATACTGTGGGAGATTCATTCCTGATCTCACCACCCTTGGAAAGCCTTTAAGAGCCCTCACAAAGCTGGACGTCAAGTGAATAGGGGGCCGTGAGGACGAAGACAAGATTCTCGATAACGCCACATTAATGTATACCAATCCAGGCAAGCACACCGAAATGCTGGTAGATGCCAGTCTAGTAGGTCTGGAAGCCGTACGCATGCAGGGCCAGGAACTCGGTCGGTCAGTGGGGTTGGCATTTGCCTGCAAAGTGGTAATGCAGACTGAAGCACGTTATGCCCAAATTGAGAGGGAGGCCCTGGCAATCAAGTGAGCGTGCAGACATTATCACCTATATTTAAGTGGTCAACCATTTAAAATCATCACGAATCACCAGACTCTTGACCAGCTGTTTGGTGGGTCAGCTTCCCATTAGTTTCAGAGGATTGAGAGATGGGTCATCGAGCTACAACATTACCAAATGGAGGTGGACCTAAAAACCCTGCTGACTTTCTCTATTGTCACTCTCTATCTTCAAAAAAACAGAATGATTACAACACCTAATGATTACAACACCGATGCAGTGGAAAGGTACATCAATATGATCTCACGTGTCACCTGTCCCAGAGCTCTGAGTCTGGAGGACATCAATGAAGGGGCCAAAACAGACCCCATCATCACCTGAGTGAAGACTGCTGTCCAGAACACAACGTGATGGAACTTCCTTCAAGATGACAATGACTGGCCTGCAAGGACAAGGAAGGGCTGATGTGGAGGGTGTGAGACAAATTCAGAACCACCCAGGGCTGGATCCTTCTGCAAAGGTCTCACATTGTCATACTGACTGCCGTAAGACACCACGTGACACAGTTGGGGCACGAGGGCGCCAGAGCACCATGAAGATGAAATCTTGCATGAGAGAAAAGGTGAGTGTCCCTGGGCTTGAGGACATGGTTGAAGAGGTCATTTGAAAATGTCCAGTGTGCCAAATGACAAGCACACCTGAGCATCCAGCACCAGTAATCACTGAAGAGCTGTGCATGATACTTTGGTCCAGACTGAGTCTAGATTTCAGAAGCTTCCCCAATGGGGAAGACACGGTGGTCCTGATGGACAGTTATCCCAAATATCCTGTTGTGGAAGTGATTGACTCAATCGCATTCACCCATGTTGCCTCCATTCTTGCGAAAGCTTTCGCCATCTTTGGTCTACCCCTGGAGATTAACAGTGATAAGGGGTCACTTTTCAGGGTACAGAATTTAGAAAATACATGTTTACAAGCACCATTGGTATCTTGTGCATACTATTGATGTACATTTGTATTTTGAATATGGTGGTGATGTAGGGAATAGCCAGCTCTGGAGTAATCTCATGAAGATAAGACGGCTATGTGTGGATCTTATGTTTGTGGGTAATGAATTCAATACAGTGGCTGCTTGAACAGAGTAAGATGTTCCACACCATGTTTTTTTTTGTGTGCTGGGGTTTTGAGCCCGGTGCCAATCAGGAAAGGAGGTTTCTTTGTTGTATGTATTTTGTGGATTACTTTCGGTCCTGTTCAATGTATATCTTTATAGGTATATACTGAGCAGCTTGAAAGTCAATCTTCTAGCAACCAGTAACCAATATAGGGCCCTTAAGGCAGGGGAGATGTAGGCTTGTGGCTTTATATCTAGGAGTAACCTGGCACCAGTTTTGATTTTGTTGTAAGCTTTTCATAGTTGATAGAGGTGATCCATGGTAGACGCCATCAGCATCATCAAGTTTAGACTTTCAGAGTTTTCATAGTAATGGAGCTTGATATTGCTGACCTATCTACTTGGGCTTTTATTGATAGCTTACATTCCATGGTGATTTCAAGGTTTCTTACTTCCTTGGATAATCCAAGAGGTGGTCCCAGATCGTCAGGCCAGACAGAGAGTGGGTCATAATTTTTCCAATCGCCATAGGAGAGTATTTCAGTTTTTAATGCATTCAAGCTGAGATGGCTCCATATTATCCACTACTCAGCGGATCAGAGACAACTGAGGATTTTTGAGTTTCTAATGCCTTTGGGGCTTTCTAGTGTAAGAAGTATTTGTGTGTCATCTGCGTAGTTATAGCAGGTGAACTGAAAGTCATTAATCATTGCCGGTAATGACTTCATATAGATGTTGAAAAGTATGGGTGAAAATGACATTGAACCATGTTGTACAGTAGCCCAGACTGCTGTACAACGTCTTTTAAAAAATTGGCAAAGCCAATAGGTTTCGCTTAGGCAAAACCTACAGGCTTTGCCACTGCTTGTTTATACTGTGTACAAGACTTCAATCTTTGTGTGAAGTAGAATGTTGGTACCTCTTCTAATCATCAATATGACTTATTCATTGGGAATAACTACTTTCCCTTACTACTACTGTGAACACTCAATTCTACAACCGACTAATTTTGCTTTACCTCTAAAGTAGATGCGGATAAGTAATCATGTTTACGATGTTGACCATGGACAAGCACCTAATTTCTCCTTTTAATATAAGTCTATTGATTGCGATCTACAGCACCTGAACTCCTCAAAGTTTAAGGTATATAATAGCGATGGCCAGAACTTTCCTTTAACTTTTTACATAGCATGTACATGACCCCATGGCATTAGAGTGCTTTATTATATGAAAAACCAGAGTGCAGGTTTCAATGCAGTAACCACAGGATATCAAAGATATAGACTATTAAACATGGAAAATATACAGCTGCCAGCAGCAAGTATTGTACATTTCTATACACAAAAGATATCACATAAGTTAACATTATAAGATGCCAGCACAGAATTGGTAAAGAAGAATCACATATGAATGTACAGATGAGGTGTTCCAGAGTATCAACTTAGAATACTCAAGAAAAAAAAGAATAGATAAGAGAGGGAAACAAATGTTAACTTTAACAGAGTGGAGTGTGGGGTACAGCTGATTGGGGGTCATGAGTGTCAGCAATCAAAAAGAAGCCATTAGCTGGGAACAATATGAAGTGTTTTTAGAAAAGGACATAGGAGAAATGAGGTAAGCTCAACTGTCAACTTATTGTCATATATGCATAGTAGAATTATGACATCACTTAATCGTAATTTGCTAATCAAATTGATACTTTGCATATTTCTAGTAAGCCCTAAACATTTCTGTTCACCTAATTTCGCCAAAAAATGACCAGCAACAACAAAAACTACTACTGACCTATCACCTGTTCAAGAATGTTATAGAAATAGTGTTTGTTAATCATATCCAGGAAACAGTTTATTCCTGTGCTATTTTCTACCCATACAAGACAGAATTCTGCCATAGGCACAGAAGAGCGACTGCACTCCTTTAAATATAGCATGCTTTGTACTTTAGTCTAGATTAAGGAGACACTTTCATACTGTCTTCCTATCTCTAAGTGAAGGTGACATGATAGGCTAATGGATTCTATCACTGCTGATTGTTAGTATTGGATGGAAAAGCCCAGCTTCCAGCTCTTCTCCGTTGAGTTGTTGGTGGTCTCAGAAGGCACCTATTACTGCACCTACGCATTCTGATGGGGATCTGGAGAAGCAGCCTGTGTTTGGTCTGGGTAGTTGGGGCTCGAATTTTGGGGAGACGTGTATCATAGAGTAGGGATCTTGAGTGGAATCCTTTCTTGGGCCCCAACAGCTAGTGCATTGATCTTAGAGTTTGAGCAATATGGCTATATGTATGAATATTAGCTACTACTCCCGGTGCCAAGGTTTGTGGAGTATGGTTTTGAAAGATTTTTCTCTTAGCATTGCCCACGAGCAAAACAATTCCGAAGTCACTTTAAGCTCAGATGAGGTTTCTTGCTTTTTCCAGTGGGTCAGATTCTTTTGAGTTAAAAAAAATAATAATTGTATTGATCAAAAGAAGGGTGTCAATACAAAATACAAAAGCAATACAAAGAAGAAGGAATAACAATCAGATACAGCAATACCTCAATGATAATAATCAAAACGGGTTCTAAGACAAAACAAATCGAAAACATATCATAAAAAAGAGACAATGTAAATAGTAATGAGACAAATAAAAAAGCGATGAAAGAAGGAACATCAAGGCAACTAAGGGGGTTATGAGACTTCCTGTTGGGCAGGCCGTAGGTGAAATGAACATTTAGCACATACATCAAGGTACAGCGTAATAGGAAGCCATAAATCCATACGCTTTGTCGCC
Source organism: Lissotriton helveticus (assembly GCF_964261635.1). Classification (NCBI taxonomy): domain Eukaryota; kingdom Metazoa; phylum Chordata; class Amphibia; order Caudata; family Salamandridae; genus Lissotriton; species Lissotriton helveticus. The sequence continues at coordinate 577,885,890 of NC_136065.1, forward strand.
ATATGAATAGGAAAGACAAAAGCAGTATCCAGTCTATGATTATGACAAACATTGTACCACCATGCTCTAAAAGAAATGTTCAAAAAGTGTTTCCAATTAGCTGTAATCTGTTGAAATGCAACGGCTAGCAATAAATCAATGATTTGAACATTGAGTGTGGTGTCTTCCCAGCAGGAAGAGAGGCTACCCAGGAAAATATGAATGCAAGAAAAAGGAATTTGAGTGTGAAAAAATGCATTAATTTGAGACCAGACTTGTTTCCAGAAATCATGAACAACACTGCATGAGAATAACATATGAAATAGAGTGGCGTGCGGGGAAGAGCAAGTCCAACAAAGGTCTGGAGTTGTGGGAAATGTTTTACTGAGATCGTGTGATGTGAAGAGAAGTCTATTATAAATAAAAAATAGGGATTGCCTGATAGTCGCTGCTCTGGATGATTTGCAAATTTTGGTCGATATGTTATTCCACAAAGATATTGGCCAAGACGTGGCAAAATCACATTCCCATTGCTCTTCTACCTAAGACTTTGGCCTAATAGAGTTCTTATTGTGGAAGTATTTGTAAATAAGGGAAGCTTTAGGTGTGGTACGTAAAAAAGAATGGAGCTGTGATGTGGGTTTAAGAGGTGTGGGAGGGATGTGAGAATGGAGGAGACGAGTGTGAGTCATCATTACCGCCTTATTGAGTAAAAGGTATTTGCGGGCAAAAGAAGCAGGTAAGTTGAAAGATTGGCAAAGTGTTGAGAAAGGTATAAATGTAGAATGTGAGAATAGTTGAAATACCCAAAGTAATCCTTTTTGTCTCCAAGACTTCCAGTAGCAAGGCTTATTGTTAATTAAGAAGTTCTTATTATGCCAAATGGTGGAGTGAAGAAAATCAGCAGCTGTAGTGAGTGAAGAGGGGGCGAAGGATAAAAGCAATTTGGTAGTAAATTTGTGTATGCGAGTTGATAATGCATGAGGTTTATGAGAGAAAGAGAGATATTCAGTAAAGGAGAAAGGGGATAATGAAAGACGTTCAATCGTCAACCACAGGGGACAAGCAGCAGTAGGGTCCTATAGCCAAAAGGAGGCCTGTCGCAAAAGGAATGCCTTTTGGTAGGCCGGAAAGTCATGGAAATTAACTCCACCCTCTGACTTGGGACGTATCAATCTGAGAATGGACATCCGAGGTTTTTTGCCGTTCCCGAGAAAGGTAGAGAGAATTGTGTTAAATTTCCTGAAAAATTTCGCAGGAATAGGGACCGTAATATTAGAAATCGTGTAAAGGATTATGAGGGACAGCATCATCTTAATAGTATCAAGGCGGCCCCACCATGATAGATAAAGAGGGTGCCATCTGGTCGTCAAATCTGATATCTTCTGAATGCATTTGTTTAGACAAAGTGATACTGTGTCTGAAATTGAGGAGGTAACATGGAGGCCTAAATACTTAATGTGAGAAGAACTCCAAGTAAAATTAGAAGCACTAAAATCCGGTTTAAAAGTAAATTTTGTTAGGGGTAGAATCTCGCACTTGTCATTGTTTAATTTATATCCGGAAATTGTGGAGTATTCACGTACCTCTTCTAAAAAGGCAGGTATAGAATCAGTGGGGTTGGACAAAAAAAGTAAAATGTCATCAGCATATGCGGCAAGTTTAATGTGGGAGTGTGGCATTCGAAAACCATGAATGTTAGAATTTTGACGAAGCTTGGAAAGGAAAGGCTCTAGAGCCAAATTAAAAAGAAACGAGGAGAGGGGACATCATTGACGAACGCCTCTTCCTAAGTTAAAAAAAGAAGAAACTAAACCATTGGCACAAACTGCTGCGCGGGGATTGGAATAAAGGAGGGAAATTAAAGAAATAAATTTAGGGCCAAAACCAAACCATTTGAGTGCAGAGAAGAGATAAGTCCATTCAACCCTATCAAATGCCTTCTCAGCATCCAGTGCGATTGCTGCAAGAGAATGCTGTAAACGCGAGGATTTGGACAGAACGTTAAACATGAGTCTAGAGTTATCAGTGATAAAACGCCCTTTGACGAATCCAGACTGTTCCGTCCCTAACAGGTCGGGTAGAAAAAGATCTAACCTCACTGCAAGTGACTTAGCAAATAGTTTATAATCAATATTAAACAAAGAAATGGGTCTGTAATTTTGACAGTATCTAGAATCCTTCCCTTCTTTAGGTATAAGACAGACGTAAAGGAAAGAAATAACCAGTCTGTCATGGATTTCATGCAATGGATTAACAGCCAGAACGACTTCCTGAAGTTCACCCACCAAATGTCCAAAGAATCAATGGTTTTTCTTGACCTAAACATTTATCATGAAGCAGGCCAATTGAAAACCGAGACCCACTTTAAACCCACAGCTAGGAACTGCCTCCTTAGGTTCGACAGTTTTCATCCACGTCACCTAAGAGAAAACTTACCGTATGGGCAGTTCCTACGCCTGCGTCGTAACTGTAGCGATGTGGGTAAGTACAAAATCCAAGCACTGGATCTGAGTAAAAAATTGCAACAAAGGAAATACCCAAATAAAATCATCAACCAGGCTATGAAAAGAGCCCGCAATAACAACCGGGAAGCTCTTTTGGAAGACAACCCACAAAAAGAAGAAACAGAAAGAACAGTCTGTGTCACGACATACAGTCCTGTCTCGAACCAGGTTTCCAAGCTCGTGAATAAACATTGGCGTATCCTGAAGTGGGAATCTCGACCTGGAAAAACCCATTTTTGCTCACAGGAGAGGAAGGAACCTGAAAGATATCTTGGTTCATACAAGACCCCAAGCCAATGCAACAAAACAGACAAGGCTGCAAGGTCTACATGGGCATCACCCGTGTGGCAATTGCAATAATTGACACTTGACTAAGAAAAGCCTGAGTCTTGAATTCAAAAACGGCACAAAGTGGGAACAACGTGCTGTCACGAATTGCAATAGCCGCAATGTGGTGTATCTCATCACATGCCCTTGTGGAAAGGAGTATGTGGGAATGACGACACGTGCTGTGAAAACCAGAATTAACGAACACAAGAGTAATGTGAGATGCAAGAAACAGACAACAAAAATGGCATCCCATTTCCTTGAGGCGCAGCACTGTGTAAATGATATACATTGGACTGTAATTGAATAAATGCCTTCGGAAAGAGGCTTATTTGAAAAAGAACAGAGATGGGTGTTCCGTCTGGGCTCAGATGTAACAGGGTTGAACGACTCCATTCCATGGAGCCAACTACGTTGAAACTGGAACCCCCAGATTTTTTGTAGTCAAAACACTCAGATGCTGCATTGTATTCCATTTACTATAATTTTTGTAACTTTTTTCAAATGGGAATTATGAGGTAACCAGCCTTTTTCCACGTTCCTTCTGAAATTCTAGCCAATCCTTGACAATTAACCGCCCTAAAAACAACTTGAAATCACCATGCAGTTATAAGTGCCCTAGCTGCTAAATGGGATTCTAATCGCTGTTTTCTCAGTAACGAGGAGAATTATGATAAAGCCTTCTTTCAACTTTACCTAAAAAATGCTTTTTCAAGCCTTATCAATCTATTTGACTGTCATTCCCCGCGCCTAGCGCGCCCGCTCCTATACTCCTATTTTTCTATATCAAAGATAGAGATCCTTTCAAAGACACTCTGTCTTGCGCAAGCGTTGAATTAGCTCCTTCGCGCATGCGCTAACGATAGACACGGTGCCGGCGCCTTACAGAGACACCACCGTGATGCGCAGTCTCCGGTGTTTGTCACTGCCCTTCCGCACATGCGCACTTCACGGGAACGCCCTACCCAGTGAGCGCAGATGCAGAATGGAAACGAAGGGTTAGGCCCCGATATGGTCTTGTTCCGTTTTCAATCAGTGGGCAATTAGGGAGAAAGGATTACTATAAAAAGGCTCACCTTTGGCCAAGTCCACCATTCAACGGAGCCGCGTGGAGGGGTAGGAAGCCAGACAGCCCTAGAAGTAACCGTGAGTGTGTTTGGATGCATGGGAATATTGAATGGCGTGAAAACCTTTATTATGTTTGAGGACTTATAAGGCTTTGACTCATTCCTTTGAATACCTCACAGGTTGCCATATCGGGCAGAACGGACCCCCTCACAACGTCTTTGGCTCATGAGGCAATTTGACCCTTTATTATAAGTAAGCAATACATCTGTGTCATATTTTCTCCTCTAAGGGCATCGCCAGAGATCATGAATGTGTGTCCCAGTATTTGTGTTGTTCGTCATTTTCTTTTCTTTTTTAGGGTTCCTGGACCTTCATTTTTGTTCCTTGTTACCCTTCTGTGTATTTACACAGCACTAGTTTAATAAGTGTATTACATCTTGGTTTACTAGACCTTTTGTATTCACAGGTGTCTTTATCCGCCAATTGGGCGCAACGGACCTCATTACTTTTAAAAACAGATAGGTACATTTTTACCTAATTATTTTTTGTAGAGCACACTTTTATATCTACATACGTGTGAGTAAGGTGGGGATAAGTAGTGCATATCCTCGTCCTGAAGAAGGAGTTCCTTAAACTCCGAAACATGTCGACGCACTAACATGGTTGTTCTACCCTAATCAGTAGACAGCAACCACTCTAGCACTCTTTTAACGATACCAGCCGAAGACTAATTAATTTTTTTTTCAGTACTTACGTGCCAGGTATCTTTTAATTTTTTCACCTTCACCTCACCACTCACATTATTTACCCACACACACCAACACATAGTTCACAGATAGTGCTCCTACGTAGACGTGAGTCGTAGCACGCCGCATCCCGTAGGTTTGCGAAGACCCCGATGATGAAGCATGACACCAAGGGGCCTGTTGGTGTGTGAGGGGTATTTAAACAACACTGGTTGCTCCCCACCATTGTGGTAACAACCGTACTCCACTTAGTGGATTCCTTTTGTTTATGACTATTGCCAGGGGAGACAGAATCCACTATTCCCTCTCCCTCCCCCTCTTTGTTTATTATTATTATAAGGCAGATGTGAGCATCAGAAAAAGAACCCGAGGAGCTACCCAATGTGACAAATGAGTCTATTAGAGAATGTCATTTTGGTATTAGTAATTTAGAAAATTGAAAATAAAATTCAACCGTGAAACCGTCCGGCACAGGGGCCTTGTCTTTTTCAAGGTGTTGAAGTGCAGTGAGTAGTTCTTGCTGGGATATGTCTGATTCCAAAGAGGTTAAATCAAGAGGGAAGTGGGTGGATTTAAGTATGCTGGAAAAGAAATTCGACAGGGATTGTGTGGAGGGTTGAGTATCAGAAGAGTAAAGAGTATTGTAAAAGTGTGAAAATTCAGTTAAAATGTCAACATCCTTATGTTTAAGATCAAAGGTATCATCATAAATAGATTCAATATTTAACTTATTATGTTTAACTTTTAAGTAATTAGCTAAAATGTTCCCAGCTTTGTTCCTACCCCCATAAAATGTTGCACTAGATTTTAACAGATATAAAGAAGCGTCTTCTGTAGATTTTTTATTAAATTGCATCTTAGGGTCAATAAGAGCTGTCAAACTATCTTGGGAATGTGAGGTATAATAGGAGTGCTCCAATCTCTTAATTTTCTGAAGAAGATCTCCAGTAAATTTGCGGGCAATTTTCCGTTTTTTGGTGACAAAACCAGTTATGAAATCTCTCGCTGCAGTTTTAAAGGCGTCCCAAATGGTATGCTTATGTATGGAGTGGGTATCATTAATCTAAAAATACTCAGTAAAAAAATTAGTAAAAGAGGCGTTAAACGTAGGATCTAAAAGGAGAGTATTATTAAAACGCCATCACCTAGGTCCCGTAATTTTAGGCAAAATATCAATATTAATCGAGACAGGAGCATGATCTGACAGTAAGATGGGACCAATTGCTGCATTAGTGATAGTTTGAGCAATATTGTGGGAAACAAAAATATAATCAATCCTTGACTGAGAGTGATGAAAGGGTGAATAAAAAGTAAACTCTTTAGTTGTCGGATTGCATAGGCGCCAAGCATCAATAAGCTTGTGTTGTGAAACTGCCTGAGCAAAAAGTTTGTGCGGCTTGTTAGGAATAAAGGAGGCCTTAGAATGTCTATCAAGAAAGGGATCAAGAGGTTGATTACAATCTCCTGCCAAGATGAAGCTATCATCCATAAATTTGGTGATGTGTGTAGCCATCTTGTGCCAAAAACTGGGGTCGCCTCTTGTGGGGGCATATATATTGAGAAGAGAGATTGGAACACCCCTTAAAGATAATTTGACATATAACCATCTGCCATCAGTATCTGAATCTTGAGTTACTAAAGAGTAAGAAAGGGATTTGCGACATAAAATTACCACTCCGTTACGCTTACCATCACCAGGAGAGTAAAACATTTCACCCACCCAACCTCTCTTGAGTTTCACAGATTCAACATCAGAAAGATGAGTTTCTTGCAAAAATGCAAAGTCAACATTCAGTTTGGCTAAATGAGATAAAATTCTTTGTCTCTTAATGGGAGAATTGAGACCCTTAACGTTCCATGAAATAACTCTTAACGACATACAATATAATACAAAATATGATAAATGAATCGGATAGAGTCACATGGAAAACCCATGAGAAGAAAAGAATCCAAAACTAGTGAAGATATAGAACAGAGAAAGAGATAAAAGAGAAAGGGGATTTCAATAGAACCCAATGCAAAGTAGAAAGGAATATAAAAATCAGAGGAAAAGCAAAAAGAAGTATCGCGAAGTGGTAGAGAAGTGTTAAGAAATGAGAACCTTATCATCAGTGAGTAGACAAGACAATAGAAGGAAGAGAATAATAGAGAAGATGAATGAATAGAACGAGAAGCGACACCTACTGAAAAGAAGGAACGAAAAAAAGAGGAGAGGAGAAGGGTGACACATAATAAGACAAATATGTGAAACATTTGAAGGAAAACATACCTACAAAAAGGGGAAGGCGAGTGAACAGAACCAGGAACACATCCAGGGACGAGCGGAGGGGGGGGAACCACATGAAGCAGGCGGAACTTCCAGGGTCAGCAAGGCGCACAACCGGGGGAACACCCCGGAACGAGGTTCAGAATCTACGGAGACATGAGGAAAATAATGAGCGAAGATACCAAAATAGAGAAAGGAAACCATCAATACCGAAAGTACTGGCAGTGTAAATAATAAACAAGAAAAGCAACAACTGTAATATAATCATGCCACAAGTGCACACAAACATGAAGAGCAAAGGGAATGTTAGTAAAAATTAAAGGGACATGCAAAAAAGGAACACAGTTGAGAGGATCCCCTGTAAAAAACAAGAGACTCAGGTAGGAAAGGAAGAAGAGGGATTGGAAAGGTCCATGTCGGCTGTTCTGCAGGAATTCAGGAAACTTCGAAGACGCATAGGATCCTCGTATGTTGTTGTTTTGTTGTTATAGATGACTTTGAAAAGACACGGATGGAAGAGTCCGTATCTGGCACCTATGGATCGGAGATCAGCTCGCATGTCCAGACAAGCTTTACGTCGGCTTGCTGTAGCTTTAGCATAGCCCTGCGCAAAAAACAGAGGGGATCCTGACCAAGTGAGCCGAGGAGAGGCTCTAGCCGCTGATAAGACTTTCAAGAGATCAGTGTATTCCAAGAAATACATTATAACTCCTCTTGGTCTTGACGATGTGGAAGTTGAAGAAGGAATCCGGCCGAGTCTGTGAGCACGTTGGATATTGAGTACAGTATCCTCCGGCAAGTGTAGGAGCTTAGGGAGAAAGGACTTAAAGAAGGCGATAGGATCATTTCCCTCACATCCTTCCACCAGGTCATAAACGCGCAGGTTATTGCACCTGTTGCGGTTTTCAAGCTCCTCCACCTGTCGCTGGAGGGAAGAGACCTGCGAGTACAAGTGGGAGACTTTGGTGGATGTTTCTTGAAGAGATGAAACATTCTGTTCCACTGAAGTGACTCTTGCATCCATTTGCGACCAATTATCTGTCAACACTTGCAATTTGGTGTTGGTTTCCTCCATGAAAGGGCGGAGAGCCCTTATTTCCTCCAATAAAAGCTCCACAGAGACTGGCGATAGTGGCTTAGGTGGAGAGGGAGGGTCCTTTTTCAGTCATTTGGAGGTGGCTTTCCCTGAGACTGGAAAAAAGGAAAAATTCCCTTGAGGTAGATACAACATAAATTTAAAGCTAAAACATAGCCTCAAAATTCACAAACTAGTCAAAAAGTATGGCATTCACAAAGATATATAGGTTACAACGTATTTATTATGCGTCAAAGAGTTAAAAACAAATAATTACATGCCTAAACAAAACATGGTTCCCTAATAAAATGGCTAAAACAACAGACAAATGATAACATAGTCAATTATGGCCTGCACAATTGAAAAGACAGACAAAAATATTTGTAAAACATGGAAATTGTAAAATACAGTTAGTACATTTAAAGCTGCCAATTGATGGCACCTATGTTTTACCACTATAAATCTTGTGTATAAACATGGGTGATGGAGACTTAAATTGTACAATAGTAAGAGGCGTCGACGCGTTTCGGTGGTTCAGTACAAATGGGGTCCACCTTTATCAAGACTTTTTCTTTATAGTCTGTCGTTCTGGAGGGTCTGTATAATTTCCCTACAATAAATATACATACAATTATACATTTATACACGATATTGTTTATACATTGTTAAAATGTTGTTTTATTACCTCTATGGATAACATCTTTAGGGGTCTTCATCTAAAGATACACTCAATCATTGTACTATACAGCATTGTAAGTTCATCTATAATTTGTATCTATATGGTCCATGTAACAAAAGTTGGGTTTGGTAACCACATACTGAGTAAAACTACAACTCTACACATCCTATATATAACGGACTCTCTACATTTGTCTAAAGTACACTGTTCTGCTTATTTAACACGTACTATACGATTCTATCCTTAGTTGTAAGGTACCCCTAAATCATAATTGCCTACTCATTCTCATATCCTTACTGGCACAGAGGATTCCATCGTAAGTGGTGTATCCTGAGGGGGAGACAGTTGAGAAGCCTCAAATTTGGCAAATTCAGAGAACAATTTGGAGTTTTTAAGAAGGCTATGCTTTGAGTTATTGGAGACAGAGTGCACCTTGTTCCTGGCCATAAGATACAAACACCAAGAACGTGTCCCAAAGCAATCAGGGTAGGTAAATATTTTAGCGGAATCCACAAATGTTGGTAAAAGTGAGAGTCAATAGGAAGGTGTGAGGAGAAGATGTAATCTGCGCTGTGGTAAAATCAAGTGACAGGGGCGTTATGGTCAACGCTATGGCAGAGGGCGTTAGGCATGCTTTACAAGGAGCCAGGTAGTATACAATGAATCAAAAAAGTGGCTGCAAACAGGAAGTATGAAGCATCAGCCAAGAAGGAAAGAAATGCATCACCATCAAATCCCAGACGTTAGAATATGAAGGCGACAGCTTGAAGGTAAGAAGAGAGGCTGAGGAGGATCACAAAATGGCTGCCTCATGTGAAGGGATGTAGTTCCTCATAAAACAACGAAGAAGTTAAAATGAGGCATCCAGTTGCTGAGATAAACCACACATGAAGGAGAAAATCACTGTGCAAGGCATTGTGGGGTGGCAAGTCAAGCAGGATCAAGCCGAGAGCCTAAGAGTCACTTCATGCGCATCGCGCTGAAAACCCCCCCCAAAAAAAACAAAATGGCGGCCGCAACCGGCAAGGAGCCGCGACCAAACTTACTCTGGCAGAAAGGAGTGAAAGCAGCCTCAACGGGCGTCGGAAGTTGACTCAGAACATGCCTGCCACCTTACGAGGACAGAACCCGACTTCGTTGAAGCTTGAGAGAGGCTCGAACCGCGGGTCCGCACCAGTGCCAGCGGAGCGCTCACCCCGGTACCGCCATGCTGCTGGGCACCAAACCGCGCCCCCCTTGGGTCATATTCTTTGACGAGTGATTGAGCTCTACAGAATAGCTTAAAATGGTAGTTGGGAGGACAACACTATGGCCTAGGCATAGGGATCCATCAACATCCTAGCATCAATCCTGTCTTCTACAGTTTTAACCACTTTCCAATGTGCTCCTCATTAAGCATTGCATATCTGTCCATTTAACTTTTCAGAAGGAATTCATCTTCAATAGGAGGAACTTGGGTTGTGATCTAATGAGATTAAGCCAATTGAGGCTCATTCAAATCTGAATCATATTGAGATATCATGGTATTTACACAGCTCAAGCTATCTGGTTAGGCAGAACATAGATATCAAATGTGATATTCACTTAACTAAAATGGTCATAGATGGATTGGATATGGATCTTGAACAACAGTTGTGAAAATCCATGAGGTTCCCCATAACATGCAGTGGGTTGGTGGTAACCATTAAAAAAGCGTAACCTGCTAATATATAGTGTGTGTTCACCACAATATTATTGAGATTGTATCTAGTAGATGCTCCTAGCCCCAACAGTAAATACATAATTTTCAGAGAAAAGAGTAAATGGCAGGTGTGTCTTACTTCCTCACCTGCATGTAATGGACTGTTGGACAGAGTTGTCAGGCAAACCTGACAGAGGCTCTCTTATCTGCAGTTGATGATTGATAAAGCCTCACCCAAATCATTATGCATACGCAATTAATGGTATTTTTAACTATATTTATTTCATTGCATTAGTCTAGCAATCATGTGACTCAGAATTATAATTATTATGAACAAATCAGCAGATAATACAGAAATCAGAGTGAATGTTAAATAGGAATGGACACTCAAATGATTAATCTGCTTTTCTCAACGCTGTGCCTATTGAATGCTTTCTGTAATGTTACTAAAGATACATTTTGTATCTAGATATTAAATACGTCCTGAACCTTGGTTATCTTGCCACCCGCTAGCACTGAAAGAAATATTGTAAGCGTGTTGATAGTATATGGTGCAGACATTATAATGTTGATGGTAAACTGAGGTACCTGAACTCATTGAAACTTTACCAAAAGCTTGACGAGATGGGCATGTGAGCTATCTCAATAATAAAATCAATTACTCTAAGAATCCGGCCAAGAGGATTTTTCAGATAGTTAAAGCCTTAGCTGATCCTGCTGGTATGGTTCGGGTGGTTTCACTATCCCCAGAAAGATGTAATGAACTGGCTAATGTCTCCTTTGATAACGTGGCTAACATCTACACCTCATTTGAGGTACCAGTCACTGATGGCCTCCCTCCTAAAGTCATGGAAGAAGTAGATGCAGTTGCAGAATCAAGTAGAAGTACTGCTTTTGAATTATTTCCTTTCATTGACTCACAGTTTTGAGTCATCATTTGACTCTATTAAATCAGGATCTCCCTCTGACCCTGCTCCCTTACTGATACTCAGATTGGGTTGTGGCTCTCTTTCCTCCACTTGGATAGATTTACTCAACATGCTTTTGCCACAAGCCTTTGTCTCATTTCATGGAAACTCACCATGGTGATATCTTTATAAAAAATACCTGCCCATGATGCAGCCAAGCCAGAAAACATCTGCCCCATTTCACACACCTCTCGTCTCTAACTAAAGTATCGGAAAAACATGCCAATTTTAATGTGTTATCTTACTTGGAATCTAATCTTCTTCTTCTTCATGGTTCACAATTTGGCTTTCGTCCAGAGCTGGTTTTACTAGGGGTCACTGAGCATCTAAGAGCAAAGCTTGACTCTGGGGGAAAGCTACACCGATCCTTCTTGATCTCAGCGCAGCGTTTGATACAGTGTTCCATGAGGTTCTTCTCCTGCGACTGGCTGACTATGGCATTAGGCTTTGGCTTTACTCCTTTTTGCAGGATCAAACTTTTCAAGTGATCTGAAGTACCTACTCCTCTTCAAATCGCAAGATGCCTTATGGGGTCAGGGCTCTACCCTGAGTTCTATGCTTTTCAATGTATATGTTCGGCCCCTGGCAGACATTGTAGAGGTTTTTGGCATTAACTTGTTTTCTTATGTTGACGATACCTAAATATTTTTTTTTTATCCTCTACTAAGGACAAAAGTGGCATTAAGTTGAGACCTTGCCTGGTGGCATTGGCACTCTGGATGAAAAACAACTGCTTAAAGCTGAATGGAAATAAAACTGAGGTCCTGCTGGTGGGTAACAAGCCTCAGCTTTGGGGTATTTTGGATTTGCCTGAAGCTCTAGTCCAATCCCTTCCCCTAAGCACCATAGGCCTTATCTACAACAAAGTAACGCAGCGTGGTGCTGCAAGCCATTTAGTTGTGCTGCGTTACTTTGGAAGCTAAGGGATGTGCTATATCTATAACAATATGACGGATCCCTTTGCTCTCCCATGCCCTGGTGCCAGGGTGCCTGCGTTGAGGGGATGATTGTTTTTGTGCAGGAAGGGACACCTTCCTGTACAAAAACAATCAAAGGGGTGATTTCCTCTTTCTATGCATGCTGCAGAATGCAGCACGCATACCAAGAGGCAAAAACGAGGAGGAATAAAAACATTTCCCCTTGTTGCGCCTCGGGGAGGCGAAGCATTCAGACACATTTCCAGGTACATGATTTTTTGTAAATCTGGAAATGTGGCAGAAGCCATGGGTGTTACGTGGGAACATCTATTGCAACACCCATGCACAGCCCTTTCATGCAAAGTGCTGCGTGTAAAGGGGTCATATATCAAGGACATGAAAAGCCATGCAGGATGGCTTATGTGTCTTTGCAAATAGGGCGCATCAAGATGAACCGCCGGTGCATCACAAAAAATTACGCACCAGCGGCGCAAGTGGCTTGTAAATAGGCCCCCATGTGTTTTGGGCTACTTAAAAGCCTTCAAATAAATTATGTGGTATCTGCTCGTCCCTGCTCCGAGAACTGTTGTGTAGGCCCCAATTACTTGCTGTTTGTACTATGGCAATGTGCTATATGTATAAATATTGAAGTCTCTTCTGAACAGGTTGCACATAGTGAAAAATGCGGCTTCTAGACAACTCTGTCATGTTCCTTATTATGTTTCAGTTTCTGCTCATTTGCGTGAGCTTCACTGGCTACTGATTGAAAAACAGATCCAGTTTAAAGCACTGTGTAGTATGTCCAAGGCAATGGTCCAGAGGGTCCTGCCTATATTTACAAGTTGGTCACCCATTATGTTTATACACGTGCTCTATGCTCATGCAACCCCGTCCATCCGGTCACTCCTTGGGTGTAGTTAGTTAGGCAAGGAGGCAGGTCTTTTAGATACCTCAGCCCTAAATTCTAGAACACTCTCCCCTCTGGAGTTTAAACTACCACTTCCCTTGAGGTTTTTCGTTAGAAAAAAAAAACAGCCTCTGCTCAGCGTACCTGTGCATTACCGGATTAACTACTGGTAATCCAAGAGAGTTGTCCTTTTAAAGTGCTTGCAGAAATGGGTATTTTGCCATCTTTTGTGTGAGTGATCTCTTTAATCCCTTTGTTGAAAAATTACCCTCTTTGAAGGGTCACCTCCAAAATATTTTACCTTCCTCCCACTTTTTCTGACCTTGTATGTTTTGGCTTTAGGACTCTGAGCACTTTACTATTGCTAACCAGTGATAAAGTGCAGGTGCTCTTTCCTCACATGGTAAGCATGCTAATATTGGCTCATACCCAATTGGCATATTTAATTTACTTATAGGTCCCTAGTAAGTGCAATATATGTGCCCAGGGCCTGTAAATTCAATGTAACTAGTGGGCTGGCAGCACTGATTGTGCCACCCACTTAGGTAGTCCCTTACGCAGGTCTCAGGCCTGCCACTGCAGAGCCTGTGTGTGCAAGTTTAAACTGCCATTTTGACCTGGCAAAATGAACCTGTTGCCTGGCCCAAACCTTGCTTTTTACTATATATACTTCAACCCTTGGGTCAGCCCAGAGGGAAGGATTCAATGTATTTAAAAAGTAGAACATTAACTTTTAGGTTTTACATGCCCTTATAGTAAAAAACCCTTAAATGTGTTCTTTTAACATGGCACAGCCTATCTCTCCCATTGGATAACATTTGGATTACCTTATTACATTCTATAAATTTAATTTCCAATTGGTATGGAATAGAACCTTTATGTCTGGTGTCTCTGGAATCAGAAATTAAAATCCTAACTTATGGGGAAGTTGGATTCTAAATTACAATTCTGATATTGCCACTTTTAGAAAGCCAGCATTTTCTTACTTTAGTCATTTAGTGCCTGCTGCCTGTCTCTGATCACATGTCTGGGGTACATGACAGTTGGGCTTTGTGTATTCCTCCTTCAGAGCCACACACAATGGGAGCTTCAGTGTAACTTGATGGGCTATCTTGGCAGGATGGAAGTGAGGAGCTGGACGGAGCCTCACTTACACATGAATAGGCTGTGTCCTGTCCACACACAAAGGGTTGCATAACTCCCTGTAGTGAGTCTGGAGCCTGGGCAGAACGGAGGACATCTGTGCACTTCAAAGCATTTCTTTGAAGTCTCCCCCACTTCAAAGTCACAACTGGTATAAGTACTAGACCTTTAACACCACCACTTCAGTACACTCCTGAACCTATGAAGACCAGGAAGAAAGACTTATGTGCTGCTGAAGGACTGCCACTCTGCTAGACTGCTGTTTGCTGGACTCCTGTCTTGCTCTACTGCCCTGCTGCCTGCTGTCCCCCTACCTCGGTGAGGACTGAACCTGCAACCCAGAGTGTCTCCAATGACTAGCTGGCTGGCCTTCTGATCTGAAGACTCAGGGCCATAAAAGAGTTTCACCTACCTGCTTCTGCACCTGGACTCTGCCATCTGTGAGTCTGCCCTGCAAGTGGTTTCACCCCAGTCCTGGACCCTTGGAAGTGGGTCTGAGGTGCTTGCTCCAAGCAACCCCATGCATCCTCTGTTGAACCATTGCACTACCGCCATAGCATGAATCAGAAACATTGTTTCACTCCTGTTGGTGGATCAAAAAAAAGGCACATCGCTTCAACTGCACCCTGCATCTTTGACGTAAATGCAGCCAGGATTATGGTAATTTTGTGCAGAGGGCATCACTGGGTCCCTCTATCTGGCCTGCATCCATCGTGGTAGGCCTGAGCTTTTGACTTTGTCCAGGTACAGGGAACCAGATATCCCAAGTAAGCAGTTATTTCTTCTGAGCGCTATTTTTTGTTTATTCTTTAAAAATGTTTATCTCAAGTCCTACTTATTGGATTATTGTGATTCTGGCCTTGGTGTGTTTATAAAAATTAAGCTATAGTTTTCTAACCTGGTGTGGAGTCTTTATGTGTGGTATTTTTCACTGTTTTACTGTTGCACAAAAGCTTTACATATTGCCTCCAAAATTAAGCCTGGATGCTCTGTACCAAACTACCAGAGGGTTAATTTGGGGTGTGCGTGTGCCTTACCCTGACTAGGATTGTGTTTGATTCTTGACCAGGGCTTATACCCCAGTCAACCTTGTACCCAATTTCTAACACCCTTGCTATGAGAAATTTTGTGATGTTTTTGATAAGGAAATTTAAAATATTTTACCTTCACATAGGAATTATGGATTCAAGATTGATTTGAAACCAGGCACACAGATACCATGTAGTCAAGGGGAGTCCTATGCTCCCTTTGCCGTACGAATCCAGCTGTGCTAGTTTGAAAACAATGATGGACTGGGATGTGGGCGTGACAAATTACAAGTGGCTGTGAATAATTCAAAATTTGAAACCATCAACTTTTCAGTTTGCTGTTTCACTGTCTGCTATCAAGAGATATTGGCTTTGATATTCACTTGTACTGTTATTTGTTCTTGTCTTAGCTTGTCCTTGTTCCTTTTCTGCTCCTATCATGAATGAATGTTTGTATTTTAATCATGTGATAAGATACAATATCTGCTTCAGTAAGCACTGACATGGCATGCCTTCCTTATTGATGCTAAACACAATAGAGCCACCCAATAATCCCATGGGGACTGGGTATCATCAATAACAAAAGCATAAATTGTCCCCCAAGGAATTGTTTAAGAGTAATTAGAATTTAAAGATGTCACAACAGTGATCATAAATCCACAAATGCAGAGAAATTTGCACAAATACCACAAGAATAATTAATTGTACTTTTGTGCTTTTTTACTTATAATTGCAACATGGCAACACACATACTACTGAGATTCTAAAAACAATTGGTAGTAATATATAGAACACCTTTTGCTTAAAGTATGGATGAGTAAAATACCATACATAACATACATTTCATGTTACAAATCATCAAATTCAGAATCACGAAAATGTATGTATAAGCAAACCGATGTTGGGCGTCGACGTTTCGGTCCCCCGTCGGTCTATAAGATCCTCAGGACCATCATCAGGATGAAATTTTTGCACATATATATCTAATATAGAAAGGAATATATATATCTAATGTAAAAAAGGAAATATCCTTAATATCTCTACATGTAGAAATTATCGTCGGCTCACCCCAAAAGAACAAAAATGGTGAAACACACCCACAGTGTAAAAAAGGACTCCATAAGACAGTGTACAAAACACACGTCCCCACATAACAGTGTTCCCAATATAGGTGATTTCCAATAATACCAATTCAGACAATTTTAAAAAACTCACATTTCAAGGGACTTCCAGTCGGAAGTGACTAAATGCAAGAGGAGTATGAATACCCAAAATCTAATACAAAAACATAAACAGACATGCACATAAATAAATCAATCAAGTCCTAATGTCTATGCCTCTTAAGGCTTTTAAACATATGATAGAGCAATCAGAAACTGTACTCACAGGTGTTCTGAATTTATCTCACCACCCAGAAATCAACAATATCCACTCAGTATAGAAATTCTCAAATGACATCGTCACCAAAAAAGAGTTTACTGACAATCTAATCTCAAAATACTCACGAAATTACACTGAGTATCCTGTATTATCTGCAAACGAAAGAATCATCTGAGTCAAAAAATGTGGCCAAGTATAAACGAAACCTTAATCCCTACAATTATCACCCAATGTGTCTCAAAAGGGATAGTACTCAAAGGAAGACTCCTTACATAAGCGTATCAATCACCTGTAATGTAGAACAACATATATATTGAGCCTCATACTGAACAACTGGAAGATTTAAGAAAAGTATTTCTTATTGATGGTCTGCCGATTCCCATGGTTAATCGGCATTGATACCTCTTGCATTTGAACTTTGTAATATGTAGGTGGCACTAGAGAGCCTGACGCAAAATGGCCGCACTTTAGTGCTGCTCTGCCAGTCGGAGCTTTTATTCGCCCAAAATCTGCAATAATCCTTGCCATACAGACAGTGCACGTACTGGGAATGACTTAACTGCCCACCGGGACCCTGTTGAAGTAGCCAGAGTCCACTTTTGCCCAGAATTTGATGGTCTACTACAACACCCATGGCCGTTACAACATGGCGGGCTCCCAGCGCTGAGGTCGAGACAAGATCAAATTGGCGGCTGGCGGCGCGGTCGTGCTCGGTGCCTGACAGTGTACACCTGTGCCTCATACCGACCTGGTTGATATGGCGGGGCGTGCGGTAGCAGTGGAAGACATCCATGACCTGGAGCACGCCTGTACCGGTAACGTGCTGCCTGCGAGGTTACAGACAGCTGCACTGCTCTGGGGTGCTTGCTGGGGCTGGTACGGTCTGTGCGGCTGTTCCCGGGAGACACAGGAGCAGGTCGCGGAATGAAGAAGGCGCATGAGGTGCCTATACGCCCGGTACTGCTGCGGCTGCAGAGCTAAGGATTGCTGGCATTATGAGGGGGTGGCAAGGCGGAAGCCACATTGTGGAAGTGGTGCCGCTGTGACCCCCCCACGGAGCTGCGGCGGTACGGGGCTCTTCATGAGCGGCTGGCCTGTGGCGCGGATGGTTGGGTTTCTGCGGGCGGCTGCTGACACCGAGGCACTCCCTTTGCAGGCGCTGTGGGGATCACTGGTGGGACGACTCTAACTGAACCCTGCATTACATATCTGGCCTACATTCGACTTTGCTCCTCTGCCACGCCTTGCCTTCAGAAACGGTACATAAGCGCGCGCTGTGGTCGGTGTAGGTGAGCTCCTTCATGCCTGTTCACCAGTGCAGCAGGCTTGACCATACTGCAGAGGGCCAAACATTATTAGAGACTGCGGCAGGTCCTGTGGGCTATATCTCATTTCACATAACTGACACCCCTGCTCCACAATGCAGCCTGAGACCCCCGGCGCTGCACCACCCTTGAGGTCCCAGGCAGAGGGCCGTCTGCAACAGTGTGAAAATGGCGAAACCAGATAAACAGCAGCCGAAGCTCACATTTGAAACCAAGCGTGCCACCAAGTCGCTCATCGCAGCCGCATCGGACACAGAAGCGGAGCTGGATCCCAGTACTAGCAGTAAACTGGAGCGCATGATGCTGGCCATGCAACAGAGTCTGCAAGCCATTGATAGCAAAATCGATAATCTCAAACTGCGGATGGACACCATGGCGTCGAAACTTGATCGGCATGGCTCACGCATCACAAATGCAGAGCAGAGCAACTCCACTACGGAAGATCGGGTGAGGGCCATTGCGGGTTCCTGCACTCAGAAGGAAAAGCTTTTGGCCATCATACAGGCAAAAAAGGAAGATCTTGAAGCCCACTCCCGGCGCTGCAACCTTCGCATTAGGGGAGTGTCTGAAACGACCAACACAGGCAGGCTGGAGCTGTACATCGAGGCTATGCTGAAGGACATGCTAGGCATGAAACACTTCTCCAGCGTGCTGATTGTGGAGTTGGCACACAGGTCGTTGGCGCCCAAACCAGTGCCTGGTGCCCCACCTCTCCCCATAATCGCCAAACTTCTCAATTATCGAGATCAGGACACCGCCCTGAGGCTGGCAAGAAAGAAAGGCGTCATGACCTATCAAGGTGTGCAGGTAGCGGTGTTTCCTGATTTCATGGCTGCCGTGCTACAGGCACCGCGAGAGTTCCACCCAGCCAAGACAAAGCTCCAGGCACTAAAAATACAGTACGCTATGCTGTACCCAGCGCAATTGAGGATACAGTATCAAGGCAAAGTAAAAATGTTCACGAAACCCAAGGATGCAATGCAGCTTGTCCGACAGGTTGAGCAGCGGGCGGCCTCACTTTCAGCTGACGGCAAAGACTGACACGTTTTGCTAAATCAGTGATGCAGGCTGGACAGAGACACGGTAATGACCTGTAGATCAATAGGACCAAATGAAGGTTGAGAACATTGTGGCTTGGCCAGGGCCTTCGCCCCCCCCCCCCCCCCCGGGCCTGGGTTGAAAATGATAATGCAATGATGCCAGGCCCATGGCAGGCGTATTTGGTTTCCTAAATCTAGTTCATTAAAAACAGTGTATACGCCCATGGTCTGGAAATACTGACAACAGTAAGCAACGACATCTCTTCACTCTCCATCAGCTGGTAGCTGTATGACTGATGTGCCTCAGGGGTCAGCCTAAGATGGTGCCTTCATATAGACCTGTATTCTGGAAGCGGAATCATATGGGGTTGCTGATTATGTGGGCTAGACCCCTCTGCTGTTAGGTGATGAGAGACTCAGTGTAGCAATGTTATTCATAGCGCTTGTTCTACTGTCTTGCGCAATTTTTACTGCTGCACCACTTCTTTACTAGGATGTCTCATAGTCAGTCTTTCCCGCCAATTTCTGGAAATTATGTTTTATCTTCTGGATGGAAGGTTTCGCTACTGCTCCGACCCCCCCTCTGGGTTTCAATGCACTAGGGAGTTGGACGGCCTATGATGCCCCCTCTTAAGGGTATACCACACACTATTCCGATACTTTTGCTATGCACCTCGTTTGGTGCCTTTTTTATTCTTATGCGCAGTAGCGCGATGTGTTATGTCATACTTTTCTGGTTGCTACTTGGGATCCTTAGTATAATTGGGATGCTGAAGTGGGTGGGGGGTTTGTTGGGGTATGTTTTAATTCTAATTATTTGAAGTGTATGGTACAGAGATGGTTAATAATATGTCAATATTGGTGCAATACAGACTGGCATACTGCGACACCTGTCCACAGACACAGTGTATGGCAGGTAAAAAGAGTAGGCACATCACGTGTGCAAGATGGAATGTGCGGGACTTAAATAACCCCAAAAAGGTTTGGCAAGAACTGGCTTATTTGGACCGTCACAACATTCAGTTAGCACTCCTGCAAGAAACTCACCTTACAGCGGAGGCAATCGCTACTAGATGGGCAGAAACGCGCCTAGCGTCATCATATTCGTCCTATGCTAGAGGGGTCATGATATTGATCAAGAAAGGTGTGGCCTTTGAGCTCCTGCATGTGGATGCGGATGATCAAGGGTGATATATAATTGCACACAGTAAATTATGTGGCACTTTAATGACTATTGTTAATGTCTATGGCCCCAATATAGACAACCCTCCTTTCTACAATGTACTCTGGAATAAATTGCATGCGATGCCCCCGTCTGTGCTACTCTTTGGAGGCGATTTTAACGTAGTACTGGTGCCAGAAGAGGACAGACAGACCACAGCTGGCACTGCGCATAAAAAAGCTGCGCTGTCTGTATTGGATGGCATGCGGGATCTGGGACTGTTGGATGTCTGGTTCTTGCGTCACCCGGTGCGCGGGAGGGCACATGTCACTCTTATATACACGGGTCATGGTCGCGGCTCGACTACTGGCTAGCTACGCCTGACATAAACACATGGATGACCACGGTCCGACACTTGCCAAAAACGATGTCTGACCATTCGCCAGTCTTGCTCTGTATGGCAGTGCCCACATACACGCCACCTCAGTTCCAATGGCGACTGCAGTCGACATCACTCCTTGCCACGGTGTTCAGAGATGGAGTAAGTGAGGCAATTACGGACTACTTCATTAATAATGCGGGCTCCGTTGACACCATGGGAACGCTCTGGGAAGCATTTAAGGTAACGATTTGTGGAGTCTGCATAGGGCTTCAGGCTGGTGTACTCAAGTCCCTAAGGAACACAATGAGGCACCTTGAGCAGTAGTTGGGTGCCCTGGAGCGAGAGTATGAGATTTCAGCCGATTTGGGAGTGCTTGCTGCAATTAGGGATAAGGTTATGGAATATAACCAGACAGCAGAGTAAGAGGTGAAGCACAAATCACACAGGTGGCAGGCGAGATATTATGGAGAAGGGGCAGACCGGGGAAAACATTGGCACAAAGAATAGCAGAACCCTGGGCTAAAACGCATACAGTCCAGGCGGTTACAGATGAGGATATCACCCAGCACGATACACAAGGAATAGTTCGCACAGTATTATCAAGAACAGTATAATAACAAATCATCTGTGAGTGTGGAAGAAATAGAGCATTATTTAGAGGATATCGCCCTGGTCTGGCTGTCACGTGGACAGCAAGATTTTTTAATGCACCCCATAACATTGGAAGAAATTAGGGAGGCAATACAGAAGTTACCAAATGGGAAAGCTGCAGGCACTGATGGCCTGTCGGCAGAATTTTTTAAAGAGTATATCGACCAGCTGGCTCCGTATCTTCTTGAATTATATATGGAAGCCTTTGATTTGCAACAGCTCCCTCCCACATTACGCGAAGCCCTCATTATAACACTTCTGAAGCCAGGAAAAGAGCCTGACAGGTGCGGATCGTACCAACTGCTATCCCTTATTCACACAGACAATAAAATTCTTGCTAAAGTGAAGGCCAATCGACTGAACCTCCTTCTGCCGGTGATGGTCCTCCCGGATCAGTCTGGCTTTGTGCCCCTCGCGCTCCACGTCACACAATTTCAGAATGCTGTTCTCTGTACTACATGTATTGAAGCCCACTTTGCCAGCGGTGGCGGTCCTCCTGGACGCTGCCAAGGCATTTGACTCTGTTGCATGGACATACATGTTTGTGGTCTTGCACCGCATAGGGGTACCTTTTATCTACACTAATTGGATAAAATTATTATACACAAACCCAACGGCGATAATATGTATAAATGGACAGATATCTGACCCTTTTCCAATACGGCGGGGAACTAGGCAGAGTTGCCCCCTGTTGCCCCTTTTTTTTGGGGTGATACTAGAGCCCCTAGACTGCATCTTACGTCAGCGACATGCATCGGCAGCGCTGCGCTTTTGCCAGCGGCCTCTTGCCGTGTCGATGTATGCCGACAACATGGTCCTACATGTCCGTGAACCCAACATGCATCTTGAAACACTAATTTGTGAGTACATCCGCTTTGAAAGACACTCTGGGCTGGGCATCAATTGGGACAAGTGGATCCTACTCCCACTTACTGACAGCATGGCACGCATGGAGCTGGGATACTCGTTAGAATGGCGAAACGATTCTGTGAAATATCTCGGAGTTTGGATTAGCCGGGACCCGCAAGAGGTTGTTAGGGACGATTTCGGGGCAGCAATCACAAAACTCGAGAGTCAGGTATCCCGATGGATTCCACTATCACTTGCGGATAGAATAGCACTAATAAAAATGGTTGTACTGTCTAAATTTTTATATCGATTTATAAACATTCCTATTAAGTTGACACAGCACTTCTTTGCCTTACTACGCTCGCTACTTGGCCTGGGAGGGGAAGAAGGCAAGAGTGAATTGGGCCCAATTAACATTGCCATATGACATGGGTGGGTTTACAGCCCCTGACTTCAAGCTGTATTATCTCTGTGAGCAAGCGCACTATGCCTATTATTGGCAGCAAGCCCCGGATTATACTCCGCAGGTCGTGGTGGAAGAATGAGCAGTCCATCCCATACCGCTTAAAGCAATGCTAGTTAACAATAGTACAATATTTAGAAAAAATGTAATTGACTCGGTGCAATGCACTGTGCATGCTTGGAGAGAACTTGGGAAGCGGGCACGTAGGCTCCCGCTTTTTGCCCCAGCCATGCCTCTCCTGCACCATGCTGACATGTCCGTGAGGACCGAGGTCAGGTCACTTAAATAGTTGTGCGAAGCAGGCCTCTGCGTATATGGGGGATCTGTTCCCAGAGGGGCGCTTCATCGACATTGCCAAATTGAGGGAAGAAGGGCACAACACTGCGATGATGACCTTTGTATATGTCCGGCTGCGGGCAGCTATGAGAGTACTATATCCTGGGTTCCCAGAGGTAGCATAAACGCTAAGTGCCTTGCAACTGATCTACACTACGCAATCCAGAATTAAGCTAGTTGCGCGACTATACCATGCTTTGCAAACAGATGAAACCACAGAGGTGGAAGGCCCCCTGGCAAAATGGAATACTATCCTAGAGGAACCCTTGAAGCTGGCTGACTGGCACTTCTGTTGTGGGTTAACGGGGAAGTTGACAGCCAATGGTCATTTCAGGATTATACACTTTAAGTATTTACATCAGTTGTACTATACGCCAGCTCAACTACATAAATATGGTCTGCGAGACTCCGACAGCTGTGCTCGCTGTGGTGCGCCTGGGGCAGACTTTCAACATCTAGCATGGGCGTGTGGAAAGGTATATGAATTCTGGAGGCAGGTTACCCAAGCCCTTACTGGTATGGTGAGGGAGCGGATAGAGAGTATAATGTCAATCTGTCTACTGGGAAGAGTCGTGCACCTCAAGGCCACACATCGGCGGCTGGCGGTGATTGCTTTGGTGCATGCAAAGCGCGAGCTATCAATTAATTGGGGGGGGCAGGCCTGCTCTGACTAAAAAGTGTTGGCTGCAAGATATGGTATACTGTAAAGGTCAACTGGCATGTTACGCAGGAGTTACCTAGCAGCGCAAAGCTGCATGACATATGGGGCCCACTGACTGCCTACTTGTTGTTATGTAGCGATGACTTATAACTTAGCCGATGTTCCACACATAATGCTGTTGTATATGGATTAAACTGCCATTTGTAATTTCATTGTCAAATGTAGGAATTATCTGTATTAGCTATATTGATTCCTCTGACTATACTGTATCAATGTATGCATAATATGCTGTTTTCATGCTGTTACTTTTTTGAAAACTTAGTTTAAAAAAAACAACTTTGTAATATGTAAGGCAAGGGCATTTTCTTTTTACTTGCTGTGATATGCACTTGAACTTTTATTCATACTTATCTTAAGGTCCAAATAATCAGTTTCAGTGGCAGTGGACGGGCCGTCACGCTCCCACACCTCGAAACTCAACACCGCCCGCCCACCAGATTACAATTTAAAAGTGGTCTGGCTGGCGTGCGTTGTGACAGTCCCATGGCGGTTCCTCTTTTAATGGTGGTGGTGTCTTTGAAAAAGGCACTGCAATGGGAATGCCACGCAAGGTTTCTGCATGGCATGGACTATAAAGTCCATGCTGTGCAGGAACTGGTGTCCTTGCACACTGGGTGGCACATGTTATGCCCCTCTGTGTGCATCCACATGACGTGAGGCACCAGGGAGCGGGAGCACTGTAGAGCCCCCTTTGTTTCCTCTCTGCCATGGTTCATGGTGCTAGAACCGCCATGAAAACTGTGGCAGAGAGGAAACTCATAATATACTTGGTGGGACTGAGGCAGTTCCACCAAGCATATTGCAGCCTCAGGACCGCCGCGCCACCACTAGTG
Source organism: Lissotriton helveticus (assembly GCF_964261635.1). Classification (NCBI taxonomy): domain Eukaryota; kingdom Metazoa; phylum Chordata; class Amphibia; order Caudata; family Salamandridae; genus Lissotriton; species Lissotriton helveticus. The sequence goes on from NC_136065.1 coordinate 577,910,323, forward strand.
AATGGCAGTTCCCGGGCGGTGGTCCCAGGGCAGTCTGACCGCCCTACTCATAATGGGGCGGTCGGACCGCCGGTGCGGCAGTGGCTGGAACACCACCGCCGCGCCAGCATGAGTCTGGCAGTCCTCGTACTGCCAGACTCGTAAATAGGCCCTTAGCCTGCCCTGTTTTTATCCACTGCTGGTACGAATTAATGTTTGTATTTTAATCACGTGATGAAGTATGGTACAGTCTCTTCATACTGTTGTTTTTTAGGGCTCGGCCTACGTCACCACTGGGTCAGCAGTGGGGCGGAGCTCCGAGCCGTATTGTTAAGGGGCTCAGAATCGTGCAGTAAAAATTCCTCAGTGCTCAAGATTTTTCAGTAGTTTGTTTTGCCATCTGCATGGTAATTGGTCCTCGCGGTGACGTGTTTCTAGTAGCCTTCACGCAATAGGCCATATGGATTTTCGCTTCGGCACTTCCGCCATATTTTGTGTGGTTATGCGCACGGCAGTGCAATAAATTATCAATTAGAGCTGTCAGGGTGCTGCGGTTATAGAATCCAGATGGTCGGGGCGCGTTCACCAGTGTGCCGTGAGGTTGCGGGCGCGCGTTCGTCTGCATCCTTTCATGTGTAAGTGTTTGCCTTTCGCCAGATGCCGGCTCGCAGAGGCCTCTGACATTGCCTCTCCCCGCCTGCTCCTCACTGCAGCCCCCACCACTGGAAATGACAGGCTGGGAGCTCACAGAAGCCTCTGACATCGCCTCTCCCAGCCTGCTCGTCCTTTCAGCCCCCACCGCTGGAATTCATATTAAAAGCATGCTTTGATATACATAGATATGCTCACACATCAATGACCATTATTGTGAAGCCTGCTCGTCCTTTCAGCCCCCACCACTGGAATTCATATTAAAAGCTTGCTTTGATATACATAGATATGCTCACACATCAATGACCATTATTGTGAAGAGGCGTACTTAATAGACCCATTTCACTTCTCTATTGGAGACGACAGTATATGTGGGCCACTGGTGCCCATGGTCCTTATATAATCACGAGCAATACTGCACTGTAGATACCAAATACATCATAACAGTGTATAGGAATTTGTTTGATTTATGGTGGATGAACTGTCCAGCCAGCAGAGCCTCACTAGGTGGTGGCCAACTTGCACCTAGTGATAAGATGCCCCCAACCCCCCCCTCCGTCAATGACATCCTTAATGACATCACTAATGACAAATCAAGTGACATCCTTGATGATATCAATGATGGCATCGTCTGGAGAATGTGAGTGCAGAGTTCAGAGTGCAGAGTTCAGAGTGCGGAGTGCAGATTGTGAGTGCAGATGGAGAGTGCGGAGTGCAGATTGTGAGTGCAGAGTGCAGATTGAGAGTGCAGAGTGCAGATTGTGAGTGCAGATTGAGAGTGCGGAGTGCAGATTGAGAGTGCAGATTGAGAGTGCAGAGTGCAGAATCAGAGTGCAGAGTGCAGATTCAAAGTGCAGATTCTGAGTGCAGATTGTGAGTGCAGATTGTGAGTGCAGAGTGCAGATTCTGAGTGCAGTTTCAGAGTGCAGAGTGTGAGTGCAGAGTGCAGAGTGTGAGTGCAGAGTGGGAGTGCAGAGTGCAGAGTGGGAGTGCAGAGTGGGAGTGCAGAGTGCAGAGTTCAGAGTGCAGATTCAATTCTGAGTGCAGAGTGCAGATTCAGAGTGCAGAGTGTGAGTACAGAGTGCAGTTTCTGAGGGCAGAGTGTGAGTGCAGAGTGCAGATTCAGAGTGTGAGTGCAGAGTGCAGAGTGTGAGTGCAGAGTGCAGATTCAGAGGGAAGAGTGCAGAGTGCAGATTCAGAGGGAAGAGTGCAGATTGTGAGTGCAGAGTGCAGATTGTGAGTGCAGAGTGCAGATTGTGAGTGCAGAGTGCAGATTCTGAGTGCAGATTCTGAGTGCAGAGTGCAGATTCTGAGTGCAGATTGTGAGTGCAGATTGTGAGTGAAGAGTGCAGATTCTGAGTGCAGTTTCTGAGTGCAGTTTCTGAGTGCAGAGTGTGAGTGCAGAGTGTAGAGTGTGAGTGCAGAGTGCAGAGTGTGAGTGCAGAGTGCAGAGTGCAGAGTGCAGATTCAATTCTGAGTGCAGATTGTGAGTGCAGAGTGCAGATTCAGAGTGCAGAGTGTGAGTGCAGAGTGTGAGTACAGAGTGCAGTTTCTGAGGGCAGAGTGTGAGTGTAGAGTGCAGAGTGTGAGTGCAGAGTGTGAGTGCAGAGTGTGAGTGCAGAGTGCAGATTCAGAGGGAAGAGTGCAGAGCGCAGAGTGCAGATTGTGAGTGCAGAGTGCAGATTGTGAGTGCAGAGTGCAGATTGTGAGTGCAGAGTGCAGATTCTGAGTGCAGATTCGTAGTGCAGATTGTGAGTGCAGAGTGCAGATTCTGAATGCAGATTCTGAGTGCAGATTGTGAGTGAAGAGTGCAGATTCTGAGTGCAGTTTGTGAGTGCAGAGTGCAGATTCAGAGTGCAGATTCAGAGTGCAGATTCAGAGTGGAGAGTTACAGTGAGTGCAGAGTGAGTACAGAGACAGTGAGTGCAGAGTGACAGTGAGTGCAGAGTGAGTGCGAGAGTGACAGTCAGTGCAAAGTAAATGCAGAGTTACAGTGAGTGCAAAGTGAGTGTAGAGTGACAGTGAGTGCATAGTGAGTGCACATTGACAGTGAGTGCAGAGTGACAGTGAGTGCAGAGTGAGTGCAGAGTGACAGTGAGTGCAGAGTGACAGTGACTGTAGAGTGAGTGTAGAGTGACAGTGAGTGCAAAATAAGTGCAGAGACAGTGAGTGCAAAGTGAGTGCAGAGTGACAGTGAGTGCGAGAGTGACAGAGAGTGCAGAGTGCGTGTAGAGTGACAGTGAGTGCAGAGTGAGTGCAGAGTGACAGTGAGTGCAGAGTGACAGTGAGTGCAGAGTGAGTGCAGAGTGACAGTGAGTGCAAAATGAGTGCAGAGTTACAGTGAGTGCAGAGTGAGTGTGTGCATGGTGAGTGTGTGCAGAGTGAGTGTGAGAGCAACAGTGAGTGTAGAGTGAGTGCGAGAATGACAGTGAGTGCAAAGTGAGTGCAGATTGACAGTGAGAGCGAGAGTGACAGAGAGTGCAGAGTGCGTGTAGAGTGACAGTGAGTGCAGAGTGAGTGCAGAGTGACAGTGAGTGCAGAGTGACAGTGAGTGCAGAATGAGTGCAGAGTTACAGTGAGTGCAGAGTTAGTGTGTGCATAGTGAGTGTGTGCAGAGTGAGTGTGAGAGCAACGGTGAGTGTAGAGTGAGTGCGAGAATGACAGTGAGTGCAAAGTGAGTGCAGAGTGACAGTGAGTGCGAGAGTGACAGAGAGTGCAGAGTGCATGTAGAGTGACAGTGAGTGCAGAGTGAGTGCAGAGTGACAGTGAGTGCAGAGTGAGTGCAGAGTGACAGTGAGTGCAAAGTGAGTGCAGAGTTACAGTGAGTGCAGAGTGAGTGTGTGCAGAGTGAGTGTGAGAGCAACAGTGAGTGCAGAGTGAGTGCGAGAATGACAGTGAGTGCAAAGTGAGTGCAGAATATCAGTGAGTGCAGTGACAGTGAGTGCAGAGTGAGTGCAAGTGACAGTGAGTGTAAAGTGAGTGCAGAGTGACAGTGAGTGCGAGAGTGACAGAGAGTGCAGAGTGCGTGTAGAGTGACAGTGAGTGCAGAGTGACAGTAAGTGCAGAGTGAGTGCAGAGTGACAGTGAGTGCAAAGTGAGTGCAGAGTTACAGTGAGTGCAGAGTGAGTGTGTGCATAGTGAGTGTGTGCAGAGTGAGTGTGAGAGCAACAGTGAGTGCAGAGTGAGTGTGAGAATGACAGTGAGTGCAAAGTGAGTGCAGAATGACAGTGAGTGCAGAATAACAGTGAGTGCAGAGTGACAGTGAGTGCAGAGTGAGTGCAAGTGACAGTGAGTGCAGAGTGAGTGCCGAGTGACAGTGAATGCAGAGTGAGTGCAGAGTGACAGTGAGTGCAGAGTGAGTGCAGAGTGACAGTGAGTGCAGACTGAGTGCCACACACACCAACAGCTGACAGTGCACCAGCCACTCTTTCAATTGGCACAATCATCAACAGCTGTCAGTGCACCCTTTCACCAACCACACGCATTACCATCCAGCTCTGTACGCTTGACAGCCACACTCACTAACAGCTCTTACTGCACGCTACCACCAGTCATACACACCTCAAGCCACCACTACGCGCTTCCACCAAACACACACACCAACAGCCATCACTGCACAATTCCTACAGGCACACACATCCACCACACATCAATGCACACACCAATTGATAACGCATCCACCAATTAATATTGTACCTATCGCACTATGCTGCACTTTACCTTTTAATGATATTGAGTTAAAGTGCAGCATACCACCATTCATAACATTCCAATCCAACACACATATCTCCAACACACACCACATGTTTCCACTCCAAAACACATGCCTAAAACACATTGCCATTTACAATGCCATTATCTCTAACTCAAACAAACCCGAGTCCGAATGCATTCCTAATGCTTGTTTATTGTAATGTTTGCTATGATTTTAATTAATCGTGCAATCGAAATAAAATTTTAACTGCATTTAACTGTACTATTTAAATGATTTTTGCAAGTATTCTTTGAAGGGCAACCTTCTTTCATTACATTTGTTGCCCCGCAATATACTCTAATAACATGAATTGCAGGTCACATTTGGTGTTGAAAGGACACTTCACAAAGATTGGAAAAAACACTGAACTGGTCCTGCTTTTTTAAAAAACATTTTGTTCAAATCAACCTTGTGAGACACAAAAAAAATCTACATTAGTCCGGAAAAATCAAAATCACCTTCTGCGTACGGATAGAAGAGTTAAGGGTTTGGACAGAGGCGCTCCTCTTGCTGTTGCCCTTCACTGGCATCCGGTTATGAATCATCGCCTTGAAATTGGACCAGAAAGACGAGAGCTCGAGCGCATCGGAGGGAAAGCGCAGTGCATGCGTGATAGGACTGCGTGCCGCGTCCAAAAGAGATGGAAGCTACACCTGTTGACATACTTGTCAACGTCAGATTAGCTCCACAGCAACGCGAGCTCTCTTCACAGCTCTTCGAGCATGGGTGCAGGTATCCAGAAAATGTCTTCTGAATTTTTCAACCCTTAAGGTCACTTCAAAGACATTTCTGAAGGCACAGCACAAGCGCTGTGCCCAGACAGGAAATAATTGAGAGTCACTGAAGAAACAGCCTTACAGAGATGACAATCAAACAAAATTACAAGGACAGCTGCTCTGCCAATATATCAATAATGCTGATTTATAAAAATAAGTCCTGTAGAATCTGCATGGACTTTTCATGTGACTTTAAAAACATTTGTGCTCGCTCAAAAAGCTTGAAAGTAGGCAACTAATCTTTTTATCAGGTGAGGTGAATTCGGTTCCAAATAAGTCGCTGATGATGCAATCAAAGGTGTCCTCTGCTTTGTTCATGGTTCATTTATTTGAAAAAAACGGCCTGTGCGTAACCATTACTGTACAGGAAGCTGGGGAGAGCAGAGCACCTTGTCACTGGAAGATGCACTCAGCTCACGAAAGCGATCTTGGTGGGCTGTAAAATCCTCGTGTGTCTTAATTTGGAACAAGGTTACTCGGTTGCATCCGAAAATATAACTATATCGATTTAGTCTCAACTTTTTCCTCATATGGCATCTGCAGAAATGAACGTGCGACGAACCGGAACGATTTTATCAGAATTATGAACTGGTGCCAACTTCGTTAATTTCAGAACACCTTAAGGAGGGGCAAAGGTTAAATAACCAGCAGGCACCAGGCAACAGTGAGGTGAATTTATTGAGCAAAAAGAAATGGCATAGATGGTACTATAAGAAGTTCAAAGGAAGGATTCCACTGAGATAGAGAACTAATTGGTCTACATTTCTCAAACCTCTGCAGGACGAATAAAATCACCAAGGAAGAATGCCGTCTGAGAGTGAGTCAGAGATTTCATTGTAATATCTGGGGCCACAAATATTATTGGAAAAGCGATTACCTATTTGCGAGTCCCTGCAAATCACAATTAGGTATAGCTATTTCTAATGTATGAAACTCCATAAGTTTCATTTAGTGATCAAATCAACCTACCTCATAAATATTAATGAGGTAGGTTGCAATTTGTGACCCATTAGGAATTGCTAAAATCACAGGGATGGTGGCATGCTGGGGTCAACAGACCACAATGTTAGTGAATGCCTTTAAATAAAGCAATCATTTTAAAAAAATGCAGCCCGTTTTCCTTAAAGGAGAATGGGTTGCGTTTAAAAAAGAAAAATGGCTAATTTTCTTTAAGTTTTCTTGAGAGCAGGTAGTGGTCCATAGGACAACTGCCTGCTCTGAAAAAATGTTTTCAGTACCATTCCCAAAGGGAAAGGGGTCCCATGGGGACCTCTTCCCATTTACGAATGGGTTACCACCTACTTGAAGTAGATTATAAAATGAGAATGTTTTGCGACCACATTTTGTTTGCAAAACATTCTTACATACGCTCCAATTCGGTATTAGGAAGAGATTCCCTAAATTTGCCACTTCGTAATACCAAATCGGTATGTATTCGCAATTCCAAATTGCGATTTAGTAATATGTTACCAAATCACAAATTGGAAATCACACATACCAAAATGCATTTTACCGGTCACAAACGGCCCGATTCTGTGAATCTGGCTGTTTGCGACCAGTAAAATGTATGATACATATGGCCCTGGTTTGATGCCTTTTCTGGATGGAGAGAGCAGAAAAACATCAACCTGGGAGTTTCTGTAAAAAGGCACATTTTTTAAACCTTCTTCCAGGGCAGAAAATAAGTCTCTCTGCCATGACAGTGATGCCCTTGGGGCATCCTTTCTAACAAATACATATGTGTGTGGCAGAATAAGCTAGCAGCACCTGTGGGAAAGTGCCACTAAAGAAACTATTGGGGATACTGTATATGTCAGTGGATAAAATACTTAATAGTAGAATATATTAGCATATAATCTATTACTATTTTTGAGATTTGTGTTATATTTTCAGTTTCATAGTGGAACAGCGCAATTTAGACCCCATCCTAAGACACTGTAGGAGTGCATCATAATCATGCGTAGTCAGCACTCAAAATTATTGTGTGTTTAATGCTACTAAGAAAAGATGGGGTAGTGTGTATTTAAAGAACTCCATGTGAAAACTAATGAAACATATAAACTGTGTGCATAGAAATGGGATTGATAAAGGTGTTTGTGACATTTACTTATTATTATTTTAGGCAAAATTAATGTTTAGATGTGTCACAATGTGAAGCAAGTGAAATACAGTGTATGTGTAGACTAATGTTTAAGCATTTACATGTGTAACAGAAATTATATTTATATTGGTGTATTTGAAATGATATTTTCATAATCTTTGCAATGTATTCATGCATTAAGAAACTACATTTGCTATATGTGTAGAAATGTGAACGCATTTGTAGCCTTGTGCACTATAAAGTTGACATGATTTTTGAGTGTAGAAGAACTGTTTCAGTACAAGCTCACTCACGTTTAAAATCTAACATGTTATTCGTATTTAACCTTCAACGTTGAATTTGGTTTGCATTCTTGTTTCTACTATGGTGCGGACTAAGCCCTATTAGATGGAAAACAAGGGTTTTGTTTTACCTAGATAGCAAGGTATGAAAACATTGATCTTGGCAAGGAGAAACGAGGTAACAAGCATGGAGGCAAGTTCCCCTAGAGAAGGAGAAGAATAGCCATGGACGAATTAACTAAAAGATATCACTGAATAGGTCCTTATCCTTAATTTATATTTTCTAAATATTACGAGGTCAGAGCAGGTTAAAGAGGCCATCAAGAACCCCCATGCAGGTGAAAAGCTATAAGGTCATGTAACCATTACTTCTGTATCACTAATCCAGATAGAAGGACAACCGTGCTCTCAATTGGTATTATCCACAATACCACCTAAAGAGATAATATGTAATGATATAAAATATGTCCCACACCTGACAACATTATATATATAGTTTTCCTGAGACGTTCAATGTCTACTTACCTTATACAATGGGAATTATATGCAACGGTGGAATCATGTCTGTTCCATGGTTTGTTGGTCAATTTAAAATCTGTAATGGGTCAGAATAATAATGGTCACAATATATGTGCCTACGGTGTTATCCAACCATTAAACATGTTGCTAGAAGAGATATTAATGAATTATCGTAACTCACCACTTATCTTGTTGCCCTTACAAGTATGCAACGGGTAGAGGTCCAATATTTTAATGGTCCAGTTCCAGCTAAAACCCTGCAATCGTATGCCAATTAGAAAGAATCCTGAGTTACCACCCCAATAATATTAATATAAAATTGACCCCTGGCAAGAATGTGGTACCACTTCAGATTTAGATAAAAGGTTCTGATATTTACCAAGAGCTAAGTGGAGTCCCTTGCTGCGAGTAAGCGGCAAATTCCGGCGTTCTGTATGGGCGCCATGTTGAATAATATCAGGGTAGTTACTCAGGATTCTTTTATTTGGTGCAAGATTGCAGGGCTTTACACAGAATGGGACCATTAAACTATTGGACCGCTACCTGTCACATACTCACACGGGCAGTTTTAAAGAAAAGTGGTGATTTACCACTATTCATTAATATCTCATCCAGCAAAAAATTTTACGGATTGATAACACCGTAGGCACGTATATTCTGACCATTATTATTTTCACCCATTATAGATTTTAAATTGATCAACAAACCATGGAATTGACATAATTCCACTGTTGCATATAATTCCCGTCGTCAAGGAGGAGTAGCCATTGAGCATCTCTAGAAAACGACTATGTAATGTTGTCAGGCATGTAGAATATTTTATATCATTACATATTATCTCTTTAGGTGGAGCTGGGGCCGATACCACTTGAGAGCAATGTTGTGCTTCTCTCGGGAATACTGATACAGATGTAATGGTTATATGGCCTTCTAGCTTTTCACCTGCATGTGGGTTCTTGATGGCCTCTTTAAACTGCCCTGACCTTGTGATATTTAGAATATATAAATAAAGGATAAGAACCTATTCAGTGATGTGTATTAGTTATGTGAGTATTTACTCAATGTTTCAATGTATTTTATTTTGGAATCTGGTCTCATGATTACCATCCTTTTACCTGCCTTTGTCCATTGCAGTAATAGGCTTTATGCACTATTCATATATGAATATAAGATGGTGTGCTTTTTTGATATGTTACACCTTAAAGTCACTGGTGGTGGTTTATCAGTGCCTCATTAGCTTTTTTAGATTAGGCAATTCTTTTCTGTTATCATTTTTGATATCTGTAGCCCTGATAAAGTCGTGATTACGACAAAACAAGTGTTGGCTACTGGCTACCATGAAAAAGCATTGAGATCACAATAAACTGCTTGTAAATAACAAGATTGAAGGAACAACACCAATTGGAGACTAAATTATTACTATACAATGTGTTATATACAATAATTTACATGTGCCAGATGGGTGTACATAGATTTACATTGAACCTCGAGTGGGGTTCTAACTTACCAATGTTGGGTGAACATTGTTCCGTCTTGTGCACTATATCTACTTGGACACTGCTAAAATACCTTGTGTATATTTTCAAGTGAGAGCTGAGCAATCCTCTTTTCACCCCTCTTTTTCAACAAGGACGATTGAAGTAGCACCATATCGATGCAGGAAAGGTGGTGCCAGTAAGCAATTTGTTCCAAAATTGCAGAAAGTTGCTGGGGACGAGCATGTCAATTACCTTGAATGCACTGAATGTATCGAGGGTCAGAGAGACATCTGAGAACTTCATGAGGTACAGACCTCTGCTTCTGCTTTGTGTGGCTTTATGCTACTTGACCCCTGGTTGGAGTTTCTTCTACTTAAGACCCTGACAGCTGACACATTTCTATTATCCATTATTACTAAATGCTTCTTAGTTTAGGGTTGACCCTTTTCAAGCAGTATAGGAATAGATAGTGTGCTGATGCTTACCTTTGAGAATCAATTGAGGCAATTCTTTTTCCTGGTTACTTGCACCATCATAACTGAGTTAGACATACTCTTCTTGTTATATAGGATAAATCTCTTCAGGAGATTTGGATTTATTCTGTGTGTTCTGTATGTCTGCTCTGTGATGTTAAGATTGATGTATATCAATCTCTTTTTTTATTTATAGTTAAACCATACTAATCTCAGATTTAGTTGCAGAGTGGATTATTGGGTGACTTTATTGGTTACACTGTATTGCATTTTAAATTGTGATTGTTTCCTTCCTTTTACCTTTCAAGCAGCTAAAACGACCATCTGGTTGAGTAGGGATGTTTAAGTGAGCCCCAGCTCTCTCAATAGTTTAAGTTGTAAGCGGAAATCTAAAGCTAATTCCCAGAAGCTCAGTTTGGGTTTAGGGAACACTATTTTGTACTCATTGGTATATAAGGAGGTGTTTATTTTTGTTAGCAGTGCATGTTCATAGTACTAGAAATATATGTGGTGTCTCAGAAAGGATAATCCACTCATGAAAAATGTTTATTGTGTGCAAATTACTTAGTGAGGTTCTAAATTCATTATTCATTAACGAATGCCTGTGATTGGCTACTGATCTCTCAAGGGTTAACTTTGTAGTGTGGTATTTAAATTAAATCCTCCTGTTCCGATTCCATGCCTTTCACAGGTCGAATGCAGGCCTTGTTATCTATAGTAAATGAAAAATAGGACAGCTAAAGCCTGAGACACCCCACCACCAGTAACACCCTTACATAAATCACATCAAATCATTGCCCACCTACCTAGGTTAGCTGTCCAGCAGCCTAGAATTTGAAATCATACAATAGAACAGAAAGGCAACGATAATATACGTCCAATTTTGTGTCCTGTTTCAGTTCACAAAAGTCCAATAATTAATGTTTCAAGATGCTCTACGCTAGTCATTTAAAATATCCTTTATTTATTCATTCTTCATAAAAAGATACACTATAGACAGTCACTGTGTTTCGCTCATATGAGAGCTTTATCAGGGCTATATTGTGACACATTACAAAACATTAAAAACTTTAAGTAAAATACTAAAAACAGCACATCCATATTAATACATTACTACAATACTGAATACAACAATTTGCATTAAAAAGATGTTGGCAGAGGGAAATAGGGATCCACAATACATTACAAAAGAATATCTTAATCAAAGACTCGCAGTTGCAGAGCAATATTAATATGCTCAAAATAGCGAAGAAATACAAAATAATACTACAAATCAAATTGTTAAAAGCCAAAATAATAACAATAAACCCACAATCAAAAAAGGATAAATCAGATGTATGAGTAATACCAAAGCCAGATACTCATAAGTCTCTACATGCCCCACATCACAAACCAAAATAGGTTGATAGTTCGGTGCAATAGCTATATGGGCTCCAGATAGAAAGTACAGAAGTGTACACATATATGTCCACTGTTGAATTGTATATGTAAATGTACTTGAAAGCTTAAAAGTCTACTTCATTGCCTGCATGGCTGTCCGATCTTAGGGTTGTCATTTTAAAAAAAAATCCATTTAAGTAGTTTGTCAATGACACAGAGCAATGCTATTTCTACTTTTCCTCAGACCATCTCACTTTTCATCTTCATCCCAGCAGAAAAAAAACACAAACAGGAGCCTCTTCCTATGGTAAACAGGAGTGACATGAGGAAAGGGTGTGTTTTCTGACTTCAAGGGTATCTCCTACAATGGCCAGATGCTTAAGAAAGTACCAGTCTAGACAGTTTCATTACCCAGTGGGAAGTTCAAGGGAGATCCTGGTCCCTTGTTGGACATGCTGTAAGGTTATGAAAATATCACATTGGGGTCAGTGAGGTTTTTAAGCCTTGTCCATGTGGTCTGAGGGAGAAGCCAATGTTACAGTGAGACTCAAGAATATTTGCAGGCTGGTTACCCCTAATGACACAGAGAGACTAAAAACAACAGAATTCACATTAATGAAAATAAGCCCCGGATTGCGCTCAAAATGTTTGAGAAGTGGATATTGGGGGTCAGCAAGTGCCAGCTAATGCCAATTTGTCTGGAAGGAGTCTGTGCTTGTAGTCCTCATTGGGATAAAAAAAATCCTTTCAGAGAAATGTAGGCTGATAATGAAAGAAACAGGGAGAGAAGATAGGAATACATTGTATACATCAATCAACATCGGGAGAAACCAGAGCTGCCATGTTCCACTCTGAGCTGTATCAGGTTCTTACTCGCAACAGCCATTTTTAGAGAAACATAATGGAAGGATTACATAAAGGAAACTAAATGCAGACCATATGTCTTCATAGATCAATGTTTTGTGGAAAGGACTTGCTACTCTTTATGCTTGTATCTCTTTCAAGGTGCTGAGAGCATGCATTCTGCCCAGTGCATAATTTGAGCCGGTAGTTGTAGGTGGAGCCCAACCACCAGCACTTATTTTTGGTGATGGGCACTTACTTTCCCTCATCAGAAATTGAGCCAGAGCAAGATAGAAAAGCATAAAATGGAGGCAAGGAGGAGTAAGAGAAAGTAATTCAAACAGTGACAAAAGGAGAAAGCAGGGATAAAAAGTAGCCTGCTGGAGGGAAATGAAAGGAGAGGGAGTGTATGGTGTGGGAACAAAGAGTCATGAGGTAGAATCCAGACAAAGCAGCCTTGATATTTGCATGCCAACATTCTTCAGTCCTGGCTCTGAGAAAAACCTTCGCCACTGGCACTTATTATTTTACAAATAAAGCACTGACTCTGACTAAGAAGGTGCCCACACCCAGTAAGTTTGCCTCCAGGCCACAATATTGAGGTGAGGAATATCATCCTGCACATGTAGCAGCTATATAATGTAAACTACCAACATGTCATCAAGGTAAGCATACATTAGAAAGTATATATTATCTAGTCTTTACATCACATCTACTTACCTTTAGGATTTGTTGGTAGTCAATACTGTGGAGTTTACAAAACTGCAAGTTAATATTTAAACTTCGATACTGCAGTCAATTTCTCACAATGCGTAATACGAGACATAAGTGATGCTTCCACCTCAGAGCTTGCATCTGCATGAAACCCTTTGAAAGCATTGTCTGAAAATGCAATCTTTAGCAATGGTGGTTTGTAGATAACATTGGCAGGGGGGCCGGGGCGAGAAAGGGGGAATTAGGAAAACAAATTCTTACCTGCTAATCGCTGGTCCCTAGCCGCAGCCTCTTCTTCATCCTCGCTGTTCTGCTGGCAGCACCCAGGCTCCCCTAAGCCAATCATGACGCTACTGTCGCCATGACAGCAGCCTCTTGATAGGTCTAAACACCATGGTTTGGCATTCAGATGAAGACTGACAGCCTGTGCATGTTCTCCACCCAGGCTTTGTATTACAACCCAGTGGAGAACATACAAAGTGCACATGACTGTTTGGCCAGCCCAAGACGACGACCAAACCGTCATGCGCACTTCAGGTGCAGCAACCACTCCTCCTCCCTTAACATCACTGGAGCCCAGCCCCACCCCGCTCTAACCTGACTGCAAAATACTAAAAATAAAATGACAATAACGACAGTTTTTATCATTTTATTTTGTCTTTTACACTGCTCCGAAAGCAGTGGGGTGACACCGCCACTCTTCTTTAGTGCAAAGAAACAAATCTGCACTAAAGACAACCTGACTAGAGGATGGTCTTTCTGCAGGTGGGTTGGAAATTCAGTTTAGCTGTTGCTTCCAGAAGTCTGGTTCATTTTCTTGGCACCCCCCACTTTATGCATCAAGAGTGCTTGATCTGTTTTTGAAAAGAATATAAAAAAACACATCGACTAGTTTACAAATTTTTACAGCTTGCTTCTTCCTTTACAAGTAGGTTGATACACCGCTTTTCAACACTGTTATTTCTGGTAAGATGACATTTGCACCAATGTTGTCCTTTCTGTTTGATGGAGGGCTGCTGAGGACGAGGTCTGTGTGTCAATGTTATGTCTGGAAGTTTGTCAGGCAAATCCACACAATTGTTCAAACTTTATACAGACTTGAATGTGTTAGCAAAAGTACGATCCTGAGATTTTGGGGGGCTTACCCCAGCCAGCCTTTCAGTCTGACAATAAAGCAGAAATAATTGGGTTGTTGCAGTTTTGAAATTCACAAATCCACACCAGAACACCATGTATCACAGATGTCATTGGTATGGACCAAGCAGACAGTCTCTCTCCAGGGTAAGGACTAACCCACTTCGACAAAAGGGCTCTGACGAAGGACTGTGATGAGGTACTTGATAAGACTGTAATACTCTGCACAGGAACAGAGTTGCCATTTCCCCTGTCCCATAACATCTGGCAAGTGTAAGGTGTGTCAGCCACAGCTTTCCAGCCATACTACTGAATAAGTCATGTTATCTTTTTTTATAATATTATTTTCCCAGCACAAAATTGCGCTTAGGGTACAGCTATGCACAGGAAAAAGCTCCTTTGCAGGGAAATTGCACATTTATTTCATTTCATTCATTTTCTCCATGAGGAAAACATTTAACATGCAGAGAAAACATTTACACTACACCTCCCTCGAAGACTGTGGTGCTTGATTCCCCTTCCTATTCTATTCTACTTGGTATTGCTCCTGCAATGTATTGGAGCAAATCTACGACCATGTCCATGGTGGGAAAGGGTCAGTGAGGAATTTGTGAATGTTTTAATATTCCCAGGTTTGTGGACGTTCACAAATTTTGAAAGCAATCAACACCTTAATTTCCCCCCCCCCTCTTCTTGCTGTTCAGCCATGTGAACTTGTATGCAATCGCTGTTTACAGTTAAGCAGTGCATGATGTGTTTATTACTGCTAAGTATAATTTTGTGGGTACATGACGGGTGCCATTCTTACCCATGAAACAAAAGTCTTTCCACCAAAATTGTCTATGCGAATTCGGCCCCTGATATAATAAACACACTCTTACTTTCTGTTCTGTTTGTCCTTTCAAGTCATAATTTGAAGAATCATTATTTGGGTTATGCAAATATGAACAAAAGATCATGCAGAAAAAACATAAGTGCTGCTCTACTTTCAAGCCTTTCTAAAATTAATAGCTTGATGTCTTTCCTGGCTTACAGAGTGCATGGAAATTAAATTGGTTTGCGAGCTTGGTGGAAACAAGTCCAACAGGAATTATAATTGGATTTATTCACTTATGGTTGCAGATATATACATTTTCTCGTATTCAGTGTAGACGTGCAGGTTTGTAAATTAGTTTATGAATGTATCAATTTAACCCCAATTCAGATGGGCGGCCCAAGAGGTTAACTGTTTCTACAACTATTTTGCCATTCAGACGCCAACTAAATTTCAGACAGCAGACACATTATTTATGTACAAATGATGTACTATGTGTAGCGTTCTTTATTTTTTATTTTAAACATTTTTCACAGTTATGTGTAGTTATGTTATTCTATTACAATGTTAATGGCATGTTATATAGCAACAGATTGTATTGATTCATGTAACGTGTGATCCAGCGCCCCTAAGGAAAAACTGTCTCACCAACGCTACCCAACTCCACAATACTCACCATTAAACATAAAACTCTCATAAAGGCCCATAATCCAACGAGACAATTTTTGGGTGGCTGAATCATGTGACCTAATTAAACAGAACTATTCCAAAACTATTTACACATTTATATACATCTGCAGTTTATCATTTCTTACCATGGTTTTAAACAAATATCATTTTAATTAGATCACTTAGGTAATGGATCAGCTGATGGTAACTAGACCATGAATAAACAAGACCAGCTTGTCGTTTCAAAAATCTAATTTTATTAACCTTATTTTTCAGAAAAGGGCATTTTCATTAGGAAATCTTTATTTTATTAGCAAAATGTAAGCTGCGTTTATTAAGGAGTAAGCATAATAGACCGACACTTCAAAGGCAAATCAGTTAACATGAATTAAAGTAAATAACAGTTTCCATTCCCTAAATTCTATTTCCCTGTCTAAATCTCACTTCACCTAAAAGAAAGTCATTAAACCCTGTTATCCTTACGTGCGCCAAAGAGTCGAACAGCACGACACGCCCTTCAGGAATCGGAAAGCGAGAAGAACGCCCTCCTGCCCATAGGGGCAATTTTTATACCTTTCTGCCTAGCTAATCTCACTAAAAGTATATTTTTCTCTGCCATCCAGTGTCCTCATTGGCTGACTGATGTCAGCTCATATGGTGTCATCACCTTTCTCCAAACCTAGATCAGGCTTTTCTTAGAGTCCATTGTCTCTTATTCTCAAGTCACGCAGCTTCCTTAAAATGAAACATTTCGCAAATCACAAGCCGTGACTTCCTTGGCTTGGCAAACTTTGCCGCTTCCTGTCCTTGAATCAGTCCTTCCAAGAGCACGTATAATACAATTTTCATTTGAGTTAGCAAATACTTTTCAACGTGGTAAAAGTTTCCATGCAGGGCTCTTGCTCTCTCTGGACAGGACTGGACAACGCCATCTTTCAATGCACTCTTTAGACCTCACTCGAAACTATTATTTAAACAAACACAAGACATCAATTAATTAGAGAATTGAGACCCATTCTGTTACCCACCCCCTTTGCTAATTGTTAACCCATTAATTTATGTTACCTAGCTGAGCTCACAAAGCTGCAATTTTATCTACCTTCTTCTTATAGGCCGTAAGATTCTCCACGAGCTTATGCCACATAAAGACAAAAAGACTTAACATATGCACACAAATAAGCACATGCCATTAATTAAACAGCCGCATGTAATACTGACAAAGACAATAGACAAGATTAGTTTATTATTTTCAACGCACTTGCTTTTGCAACAAAGAGCACATAAGTTAGTCCCTCATGTTGTGTAAATGCATTTTTAAAACTATGTTGGTTAATAATTCATCACAAATCAGTTAATACGGTTATATTATAATGGAAGTTTAACTTTACGAGCTAGAACAAAATATTATTCTGAATCTCGCTCCATCAACTCCCTCATCTGGTGATTTCAAAATCACCAAACTACACCCAAAAATTTTCAGCAAAAATTTAAAACCCTTGAACATGTTTTGATCATCATAGTATTAGTGTCTCTAATCTTTCGATTCTGCTGTTTGTTTGTAACTCTCATATTGTGACCTACGAAACTCTTCTAATTCTATCTTTCTCCTGTTCTTTTCTGAGCTTGTAAATCCTCTTCTTTTCCCTAAGATACTTCTTTCTCTTGTGTAACATGCAACTAATTTTTTGCAGAAATATCACAAAAACTATAACAAATAAAGAACATAGTATTTTGCCTAAATTGAACTACCAATTTCTTGGAACCAGTTTTTGATTGCTGCAAATCTTTTGCTCAAGCGTTCTGAAAAATCTTCATCTTCTAAAGGTACAATTTCTGATTGTAATTCTGTAATGTTCTTAATATACATCTCAATATTCTTACTCTTATCTGGAATATATGTACAGCAATGCTGGACATGCAAAATTCCACAAACTCCTCCCTCTTTTGCTAAAAGAATATCAAGGGCAAGACGGTTCTGCATAACCATCGATCTCATGGCAATAAGTTCAGTATCGACTAATTGGAAACCACTAGCAGGATCAGTAGACAATCTGTCAACAATTGTAGACATTTTTCTGATTTTAACTGCATTCAGGGTTATACCCACAAAAGGTATTACTGACCAAAAATATCTCCCAAAATTTCTGAAAAACTTTCCCTTTTGAATCTACTCAGATGATTGCTAATTTCAAATTAACCCTTTACATTTCTATCTACATGAAAAATCTTTGGGAAAACTAAACCAACATAACAGGTCCCATACCAGTGGTCTGGGAGATTGTAGTAGGCTTTGTTTCCACACACAAAATAAATTCCAGGAAAAATTGGATCTCTACCACCTTTAAATCCCCAACCACCTAAGATTTGATATGTGTCTTCACTTCACATTGACAAGCACCTACATACTGCACTAATGTTGATTTTCCAGGTAAATCTAGATTCTCCAAGGATTTCTTTAGCAACTGATTAAAAATAGATGGACTTTCTGTATACCCCTGAGGGATACGACACCATGCTAGAATACGGTTCTGGAACCTAAACGCAAAAATTTGCTGGCTTTCTGGATGCAATGGAACAGTAAAGAATGCATTGCAAAGATCTATAACTGTATACCATTCTGCATCATGCGGAATCTGATAAAGAATTACCGCTGGGTTTGGTACAACTGGGCAACATGGAACAACTATCTGATGAACCTTTCTCAGGTCTTGAACAATCCTGAAAGTTCCGTTTGGCTTTTTAATTCCTATAATCGGTGAATTGCATGGGCTACTTTCAATTTCTTTTAGAACACCTTGTTTTATGAATTTGTCAATTACAGGTATAACACCTTCAATAGTTTCTGTCTTCATTTTATACTGCGGAATGTTTGGAAAATCTACTCCTTGCTTTACTGTTATTTTAACTGGGTCCACATTTTTCATCAAACCCATTTCATCTCCAGTCAAATCCCAAATTTTAGCATTGACTGTCTCTTTTAATTCTTCGGGAAGATTGTTTTTATCAAATGCAGGAAATAATTTACTTTCCTCTGCTTCAACCATTAACATTGTTAATGTGTAAAGCCCATCTTCTTCTTGAGTTTTAAGCTCTATACCATCCGGTGAGCAATATATTTTGCAATTCATCTTACAGAGGATGTCCCTTCCTAACAAGTTAACAGGACTGCTATTACAAACTACAAATCTATGTTTTTCTTTAAATTTGCCAATTTCAACTTTAACTGGTTCTGTTAAATCTGTTTTAATTTGCTGATTAACTACACCAACTACTTGAATTTTTTCACCCGAGAGAGGTAGGTTTTCTAATTCCACTAATCTAACGGTAGAACGGGTAGCACCTGTGTCCACTAGAAAAGTGATTTCTACATCATTCACCTTTCCATTTACAAATGGACCAGACTGATCTACCTCAAGAGTGGCTCCAAGCACACACTCTTCCTCCTCTCTCAGGCACCGTCATAAGTAATCATCAGAATCACTCCCTCCATTTTCATTCAACAAATACTGTTGAAAAACATTTGACACATTCACTCTTGGTGATCTGTTTACCTGTTCACCTCCACAGAATCCCGTTTCTGAATTGTACCTCTGCACATTTACACAATTTGGAAGTCGCGGTTGAGGAATCTGACTCTGCTGATTCACTACCTGTCGCTGTAGCTGTTGCTGCGGATTTATCTCATTCTGCATCTGTGGATTTAATGATGCATTTTTAAAATTTCTCTGTGGATTCTTACATTCGCGCTTCCAGTGTCCAGTTTCGCACAATTAAAACATGGGAGTTTCTGCTTTAATTCTTCAATATTTCCCATCAATTTTGGCTTATTAAAATTACCTTTAAATTTCCCTTGATTCTGATAAACATTTTTGTTTTCTAAAGTTGCTATTTGCTGTTCAGCTACTTTCATCTGGGCCCACATAGCCTTTTCTTTCAGCTTTTTCTGTTTTGCATCTATTTCATCACTGCAATATTTTGCTTTTCTCAAAATGTCATCAACCGAAAGTGATTGCCAGCCAACTATTCCAGACCTTATCATTTCACCAATTTCAGGTCTTAATCCATAAACAAATCTATAAATGAAGTGACTCATATCCTTCTCACTCAATTTTTCATAACCACTGTATTGTTTAAATACTAGCAGTAATCTTACATAGAATGAATGTACAGATTCTTTTGGCTCTTGATTTGTTCTATCGATTTTAACCCAATCAACTTCTTTTGGGGGAATTTTGTTTTTCAACCACGAATTTACCTTATCGTACAGATTCATAACATCTGCTGAAGGAGCACCAGTTACTCTATCTCTGTCAGGTTCTTCTTTGGGCCAATCTATAGAAATTTTACATTCTGTCCAAAGATCTGACGGGACACCAATGTCAAAGAATCCATCAAGATCAATCCACAGAACTTTTGAAACCTTAACAAATCTGTCTACCTGTCGATACCATTCAACAGGTTTTTCTCTCAGCCGGGGAAAATCATTTGTAAACAGTAAAATGTCCTGTCTTGACCAAGGAACATGCACATATCCACCACCAGCAATTTCTCTCATTGGAAACTGATTTGTTATCTCTCCTCTTTCTCTTCTTTCTTCCTCTCTTTTCTTAGTCCATTTTACTCTCCACTTCACCTAATCTTTTTAGAAACACAAGTAATTCTTTTATGTGAACAATTCTTCCTGTGGTGTTCATACGCTCAATGTCTTTTTCAGAGAAATCCACTCTGTAACACTTTCCCAAATTTTTCTGTCTACTCAAATCAATTTCCAATTCTGCAGCTATTTCCTCTAATTGATCATACTTTATTTTCGTTTTCCATTGTATACTTTTACAAATAAACAATAATTCATCATCCTAATATAATTTTAAACTGTCAGGTCCAATTGTGCCAATAATTAATTCCTCCAAATCTGCTTTCAGTTTTGCGACATCAAGTAATTTAAATTCTGAACTTTGTGGGGTTTGCGTTAAATCTATTTTATTAATGCTCTTTTCCGGAGTTCCAGAATCAGATTCTGCAACAGATAGAGTTTTATTTGAGAAGCTTTGATTAAAAGTTAAGTCAGGCATCATTGTTTTCTCTCAGTGAATTTCTGATAAATCTGAATAAAATTTTTCAGCCACTTTCTGAATTTCTGCATTTAATGGAATAGTCAGAGCTGAGTGTCTAATTTCCCTTTAATCAAAAACTGGCTGAACAGGTCCAATTGTTACTGGTACCGTTACTGCTTCCATGCTTTTAGTTAACTGCTGTATTAATTCATCTTTTGATCGGAAATATTCTGAAGTATTTGGGATTTCCTCACATCTTTCTGTTCTCATTACATTTCTTGGGGTATCATTTCTGTGAACTGGGGTTTCAGCATAATTTCTGTTTTCACCAGACATACTGGAGTTAGATCTTGTTTCTACTCTCTCAGGAGTTTTTGCATTGTTCGGATTTAATCTGGGTGATGTCTCATTAATAATTGCTCTAGGAGGAGCACTTGGAGAAATTCCTGGAGGAACCATCGGGGAAGACAATGTCCAAGCTGGTTGATAAGGAGGAGGCTTTTTCGGTTTTGTAATATAAATCTCTTCTAAAACTGCATCTTCTAATTCACTTTCTTCAGCATTATTATTTTTCTTTTGGGCATTGCTTTGACTAGTTACCTCACCAACTCTTGCTGGATACAGACCCTCACATGCATTACGTCTCCATCGACGCATTCTATCTTCATGTGTTTCCCTATTTATGTCCAATCTGGTACCTCTTGTTATGCCTCTATTCTCTCGTTCTAATTCAAACATCTCATTCTCCCATTCAGCTAAAGCCTCAAATTGTGTAGGTCTAGGCTTTGGTTCAAGAGTCATCATTTTTTCTCTCAAGTTTTTCATAACTTTAATGTTAAATGACCCATCTTCCGGCCATGCTAATACACCATCATTCTTGGTATATTCCATCCAATTCTCAATCCACAGACAAGTATGATAACCATATTCACCTGACATATAAGCTGCGGGTGTTTTGTACTTATGAAGTAAGCTTCCACCTCGCGTTTTAATTTTCTTGTCAGGTTTCAATTTATTTTTCAATTTTTGAAACCAAGTAAGCTTCTTTTTCTCTTTCATGTAATAATATTCCATATTTTAAAACAATTCCGCTTACTTTAGAATGGATCGTAATTATTTCCTTGTTGTTCCGTACAGTCAACCAATCCATGCGAGAAACTCACCAACAAACCAATCAGGTTAAGCTACGTCACTGCTTTGCTCAACCAATAGAATTGCTGCTTTTCAGGGAGAGCCAATCAGCTGCTAGCTTGGCTAGTCACATGAGCCAATCAGTGCGCGAATACTGTGACGTATGCTAGCCAATTACAGCGTGACACTAGTGACGTATACTGCCGCTGCAGCTTCGGACAGAGAAGGTTCGCTCCTTAAACTAACCCCTCCTTTACAAAATATTTTCACAGCGCCATTTTTACAAATCTTTTCAATGGAAATCAGTTAGTAACACCAGAAAAACAAACCATTTGTCTGTTTCGCTAAAATAAAGTGATAGCTTTTTCATTCACTCAGGTATTCTTTTTGCGTTTAATAGACGACGCTATTCTCACAGAATATTTAAATTTGTTGATAAAGTAAGGCTACTCTACCCTTCTAGCAGGTAATAACGAACTCGTTACTTCTCTGAATGCACATATAGTAACAATTCAAAGTTTCACTCAATCGTATATTACAAAATCATTTAAGCACATTCAAACGGAAAAGTTCCCTAAGCATGTATACATGTATCTTGGTAGGACTTTAACCAACCAAAGAAAACCTTACTCTCCAGTAGGATAGGCAACGCTTCCTTACCCTTCACTCAAGCTTGGATAAATTCTACTACTCTTTTCACAGTGAGTTTTAAAACAGGCTCCAAATCCCTATACTCAAAAGCTACAATTTCATAGATAATCCTCACTATACATTTAAACCTTACACACCTAGAATCCCTAAACTTGTGCTGTACGACCACAACACTAGTGATATATGACAATACCACTATTTTGAAACAGAACAAATGCACTGTGCAACTTCACCTGTTACACTACTCTTGCCGGCACAACTAGGAATTTTCACACTGCTGGAAAAAACCTTTCATCTACATATAGCAACTGAACAAACTCAACACATGTTAAACATCGATCCTATGTAATTACCATGTAGCATGACAGTTACCATAGCAACCGTAACTCTGCAACCAAGGAATTGATCCAGCGCCCCTAAGGAAAAACTGTCTCACCAACGCTACCCAACTCCACAATACTCACCATTAAACATAAAACTCTCATAAAGGCCCATAAACCAACGAGACAATTTTTGGGCGGCTGAATCATGTGACCTAAAACAGAACTATTCCAAAACTATTTACACATTTATATACATCTGCAGTTTATCATTTCTTACCATGGTTTTAAACAAATATCATTTGAATTAGATCACTTAGGTAATGGATCAGCTGATGGTAACTGGACCATGAATAAACAAGACCAGCTTGTCGTTTCAAAAATCTAATTTTATTAACTTTATTATTCAGAAAAGAGCATTTTCATTAGGAAATTGTTATTTTATTAGCAAAATGTAAGCTGCGTTTATTAAGGAGAAAGCATAATAGACCGACACTTCAAAGGCAAATCAGTTAACATGAATTAAAGAAAATAACAGTTTCCATTCCCTAAATTCTATTTCCCTGTCTAAATCTCACTTCACCTAAAAGAAAGTCATTAAACCCTGTTATCCTTACGTGCGCCAAAGAGTCGAACAGCACGACACGCCCTTCAGGAATCGGAAAGCGAGAAGAACGCCCTCCTGCCCATAGGGGCAATTTTTATACCTTTCCGCCTAGCTAATCTCACTTAAAGTATATTTTTCTCTGCCATCCAGTGTCCTCATTGGCTGACTGATGTCAGCTCATATGGTGTCATCACATTTCTCCAAGCCTAGATCAGGCTTTTCTTAGAGTCCATTGTCTCTTCTTCTCAAGTCACGCAGCTTCCTTAAAATGAAACATTTCGCAAATCACAAGCCGTGACTTCCTTGGCTTGGCAAACTTTGCCGCTTCCTGTCCTTGAATCAGTCCTTCCAAGAGCACGTATAATACAATTTTCATTTGAGTTAGCAAATACTTTTCAACGTGGTAAAAGTTTCCATGCAGGGCTCTTGCTCTCTCTGGACAGGACTGGACAACGCCATCTTTGAATGCACTCTTTAGACTTCACTCAAAAACTATTATTTAAACAAACACAAGACATCAATTAATTAGAGAATTGAGACCCATTCTGTTACCCACCCCCTTTGCTAATTGTTAACCCATTAATGTATGTACCTTCTTCTTATAGACCACAAGATTCTCCACGAGCTTATGCCACATAAAGACAAAAAGACTTAACATATGCACACAAATAAGCACATACCATTAATTAAACAGCCGCATTTAATACTGACAAAGACAATAGACAAGATTAGTTTATTATTTTCAACGCACTTGCTTTTGCAACAAAGAGCACATAAGTTAGTCCCTCATGTTGTGGAAATGCATTTTTAAAACTATGTTGGTTAATAATTCATCACAAATCAGTTAATACGGTTATATTATAATGGAAGTTTAACTTTGCGAGCCAGAACAAAATATTATTCTGAATCTCGCTCCATCACGTGTAATAAAATAATCATCATAAAAGTATCAACAGATAAATAAATATAGGTGACATAAACAGGAAGATCGTTGAAAGGTCGACATTTGATCCCAAAGCAAAACAGACCTAGACAATGACAGTCCATCTGGCATAAACCTGAAAATGTCTCCTCAGTTACTAATGAGTTTAGGTATGCAATACCTCATCAGGCATGCACTCTGTAACTCATACTCACACTTACGTACTCATTTACCCATTCACGGACACAGTCTTACATTCATGGTGTGGCGTTGTACTTGAAATTAAGAATAAGTGAAAAAGGAATGTAGTATTTAGCAACCATTCTTGGAATAGCGATATAGCATTGTATAGTGAATAATTGCTGTACCAATCAAAGATGAATGACGTTGCTCCTAAATGTGGCGGTCATCTTGGAACGTTAAAACGATGACCCAAAATAGACACCTGATTTAGAAGCAGTGACCACACAGTATGTGGTTCAATGCAGATAAAATGAGTAAGTGGTAGCATAACCCATATGCTCCCTCACTGTTTGTGATCTTGAGACTGAGGCAAAGCTGGACTCGCCTCATCTGCATCCTCCTTAACCACAGTCAGTATTACCAAAAGAACAGTCAAGACTGTTAAGACTATCATGGATTCTCACCCTGGGACTTTTTCCCCACTCCTTTGGGGAGCCAAACAGTTCTATATGCTTAACTATATGCTTACCTATATGCTTACCAGGACATGGGATTCATATGGAAATGTATGTCAAGGCCTCACAGGCCACCCGTGGTATCATACTTTATAATTGGACAGCCACTCTCACCAGAGACTACTCTAGTGGCGAATGGTCTTCCTCTATTACCAGGGGAACAACATGTTCGTAGGATGTCACTGAAAATATTTCCATCTACTTGATTGTATACACTTATAACTTAATGCATAGTATTACAGCAGCACAATTTAGACTTCATCCTCTTACGCTACAGAAGTGCAAATTATATACAAGCAATTGAAATTATACTCACTGTGTGTCTTCGCTCATAAACAGGATTTATAATTAGGGCTCCCGGTTTTATGGTATTTATTTTTTTGTCATTTCCGTCTGTATTTATCCATATTTATTTCTTGTCAACGTTATCTGTATTTATCCATATTTAATATGGGTTTTGTGAAAAAAGTAAAGCTGAAACTGGTATATTTCCACATTTATTTAACCAATAAATACGCAGTCATGCTTGAATGCCTTCTAGGTTTCAGTGATATGAACACCTGCAGAAGATAATTCAATGCATTATTTGAAAATATGCGCATTTCAGTATCAGCCTTGTGCATATCTACTGCTGTTTAAGCCTCTTTATTGAAGTTCCTTTCTTTTTTAACCCCCTTACCTATCAATCCACACGATTATTGGCCTGACAGTTATGGCAAAGTGTATTTAGAATCACTCAAAAAGCACCCAATTTCCATTTTTATCCACATTTAAAAATAAATACAGAAAATAAAATAAATGGTTTTCTGTCTGTATTTATCTGTAAAAATCAGTAAAAATAGAAAACAGGGAGCCTTATTTATAATGTCATTAAATGCATTAATGAAATGTATTCACTCTGGAAACTAGAGAATTATAAGCGTGTGCACTAATGTTCAGCTTAATTATGAAGAGGTGTAATTCTCATTTACATTTACACTTGTTTCAAGTTATATTGCATTTAATTTGAAAGTTATGTTGCCTATATAAACATGTACTCATTTACCAACATTTTACATTTATTCCTGAAGTTTACACTTGTATGTATAGCCATGTATTCAAGTGCACATTAAATGGTTAAATAAAGTTAGCCTAACAATAGGCCTCAGTTAAAATGTGTTTTGCTTTGCCAGCAGGTTTTCTCTTTCCTTTGCAGGTTTATTAGTATGATATTTGCTAGCTAGAGAAAGGCTCATTGTCTGCATTAGACAATTGATTGAGAGGCCTGAGAAGAAACTTGGCAGTGAATGGGGAGAACAATGATTGAAAGAGGCTTCTGTTCATCATGTTCCATATGGCAAGATGTTCAAGGTTAAGGACCAAAGTTGTAGTTTGACATGGTGTGAACCTGAACTGATGTTGCAGATGCATTCAAGCAGTGAACTGATTGGTCCCTGGTGGTGTGAGAGAGTTAAGAATGTTCAAAATGTCTTGTTACTTCATAAATTGGTGTATACACAGTTGTAGGTAGAGCAGATGCAGATTCACTTTAGACAATGAGAGGTACACACGTCTCTGCTTGACCTTTATTTGAAAGTGTGAAGCTTTATCCTGAACATCAAATTTCTTTTGTTTCCAACTTCTACTGAAGTCTGATCATGCTGACACTTTTCTTTATTTGTCCTGTGCTCCCAACTTTGAGATTCCTTCTAGATGACCTTATATCTATCAAAGTTAGGAGAGGGAACTTCCTTTTCAGAGTTTCTTCATTGAGCCTCTATTTGCATTAACCTGTGTTTATACAACTATCAATATTTCAATTTCATATGGTATTCTGTCATGCCTTCTGCTGATGAGATATTTCAGTTTACCTTTTGTATTCCTGCATTTACTGAACTTAACTCTGGTCTGTATATATACGGGCTTGATAGGAAATCCAAAATAAACCCTTCTTAACCACTTTTAACAGTTTCTGGTCCTCACACTGGCTTACAGGTTAGGAATGCAATGTTGATCAACACTCCCTTCCAGTGCTTCAGGAACCTATAAAATGTGCATATGACCAATGGGGTAAAATCTTTGATGACTTGACTAAGAGATTAAGTTTCAAGGCACAGCACACTATCAGATGGTAGCATGTCAAATGGTTAGCTACTGAAGCAAAAGAAGTTACTGCATCCCATTTAGATATGCCCAAATCCAAGTCCTTGAGGCCTGTGGTTTGATGCAGAGGATTTGTGGAGTTCCAGCTGTTCGAAAAAGAGTTGTAGGAGCAGAGGTGTGAGTATTAATAGGGTTGCACGTTGTAATTGTTAATGTCAAGCTTGTGGTATTTTGCAGAGATTGCGCGGTGTGACGCAATGAGGATAGTTGTGGTATAGGTGGAAATGTGCTTAAAGTTGATAGGTTGAAGTTGTTCTCGGGCTGGATGTAACTTAAGATCCAGAGATAGATAAAGTGTTGAATGGACTGTATTGTAATTTGTCTGCTAAGTTTGGTGGTGCTAATCATGAGACCTCGTCCACTGCACAAATGAGGTAGGAACATATATCTTTGCGTGAGAGCAAGGTGTGGTTACAATTGAGAAGCTGGACCGATCCTGGTGATTCCCGCTGGTCGAGGTTTCATTCAAGTGTGTATCTGAGTAGGTCAGAAAGTGTTGCTGCGAACGATTTCTTGTGTGATTGAATACTTAATTTCTTTATATGAGCAGAAAAAAAGTTCTTTGTTGAAATTGCTTTGTGCTATGTTTTGCGTGTTTAGTGTTCAGAAGAGAGTGCATTTGTGAAAATTGTAAAGGACGGTGAACTGCTGCAAGGAGTGAGAACTATGTCATACTGTGCCATGCTGAGATTTGTCTGTTGGCTGATACGTTACAGAGTCTTGTTCTGCAGTTGGTTGTTGACGCCAAATGAAAACTGCGGGTAAGGAAATTATTTCCTGGTTTGAGACGAAATTTACTGTGACTGTTGATATTACTGCTGAAAAATGAAATTCTTCAAAGCTACATAAGATCTGTTTTGGGGAGATGTGACAGTCCACGTTAGAAAAGGACAAGAGGCGCCACCAGAATATACAGAAGGTCATCATATGTCTTTAAATGTAGGGCTCCATACATGTATTTGGCTGAACTAATGGCATAAGATCATTGACAAAGAGAGTGTTTTGAGGTTTCCACGCTATAGCACATTTATTTTCAGAATCATTGAGAATCTAAGTAGGGTATTGTTTAAAATGACGCCACCTCCTAGGCCTTCACAGCACGAGGAACTTAATGCTTGGGAGCGCATAGCTCATGCCAAAGAGAAAGGCAGTACATACATGTGCTGATGCTAAAAGGGTTGCAGGACAGCGAAGATGGAGAACAGATATGATTGAAGGAGCTAAGTTATACCCTGCATTGACAAGTAGAGAACATCAGAAAGCTAAAGGAAAGATACAAAATAAAAAGGAGGA
Source organism: Lissotriton helveticus (assembly GCF_964261635.1). Taxonomy (NCBI): domain Eukaryota; kingdom Metazoa; phylum Chordata; class Amphibia; order Caudata; family Salamandridae; genus Lissotriton; species Lissotriton helveticus. Next base: position 577,938,707 of record NC_136065.1, read on the forward strand.
TAAAGTAGAGAATGTAGAGGGAACAGGCTAAGATAGTGGTAGTGATTCAAGTGATGAGTTTTTGGATGTGTTGTTGTCAACTCATCCACCTTCTTATAATTCCACCCATCCTGAAGGAACAAATGGTGTTGCTACCAGTGAAAGCTCAGAGGGAGCTACTGCCCCAGTGAATACAAGTCAAAACCCTATGGGAGAGAGTTCAGGGATTCATGCTCCTGTTAATCTCTTTGTTACCGGTGCCCCAAATTCAATAACTGTTCCCGTTACAATTGCTTACACAGTTCCTTTGTATATGCCTAAGTCATCAGGGAACACAACACAACACATGCTTTGATGATTCCTATTGGAATAAATACGCCAATTATGGTTCTGGTCCTTTGGTCCAGAGTATGGTGACTTAACCATAGGTTGCTCCTGTGTCATCAGTAATAAATTAGACAGGACTTGCCCCTGTAAAGGAACCCTCACAGAGATCACAAACTTCTTACACGTCTATTTGGAATTCTCCTCAGTGCATCACAAGTAGTACTCCTGGGGAATGGGTTACGTTTACAACTTCTGGAGTTCAAAATGGTGTTAATTTACATCAATTAGATGATTTGATTAGACTCTTCAATGGGTCGCCATGAGAAGAGGAAAGTTCAGAATCAAGCAAAGAGATTCAGTCCTCAGTATGGTAGAATGCAGTACTTGTGGCCAAATCAAAACTAGAATTGGATAAGATGCTTTCAGAAAATACTGAACTTTCTACTTCAGACACGTATCAAGAGAATTAACTTATATATATATGAAAAGATATCACAAAGTGTGCAGGGCAAGATCATGATGAATTGTCTGAATTTGCTAAAGAATATGATGTAGATTTAAGTAGGACCAAATCCTAGCAGAATAGTTACATTGTATGTTTTGATGAAAATGGCATAACAAGTATGACAGTTTCTGGAATGAAATTGCAGATTAGAGAACTCATCAGTAGCCTCCAGCAATGGAGTGAGTTAGATAAGTTAGACAGTAGATGGGATCAGAAGAAAGACCCAAAGAAAGCAAAGGGAGAACCGCCTCTATCTCTGACAGATGGGGAAGGTACTTCAACATTCCCATAGTGGGAAGTGACAGGTTACAGTCATATACCATGGAGTAGGAGTGATCTTGCGTCATTCACAAATGATTTACCACATTGACAGATAAACCTGTGGAGAGGTACACATAAGCACATAAGTTGATCAGCTTATGAAGATTTCACAGGTATTGTGGAAATATTTGAATACCCTGTTTGATATTGTGGTGCCAAGTGATTTGTGGTCAGAATGTAAAGTAGCTGTACAGTGGCCAGAGAAGGAGCCCCAAGGAATATGATATCACAAGTACCTTCGCCTTTGATGATGAAAAAGTATCAACAGGTGATTACCTTTTTTGGAAGGGAAGATACCAGTGAAAGACATTGATTGAGTTAAGATTGACAGAATGACACAGGAGCCTAAAGAGATTGTAAATTTTTTAATGAGAGAGTGTTGCAGGTTTTTAAGCAGCATAGTGGAATGCAAAATCTTGATTCTAAAGATATGGGAAGTTTTGTGTCCAGGCTTGTGACAGGATTTAGACCTGAAGATAGTATTATGATTCAACAACATGTAATTTGTTGGCAGAACAAATCAATTGATTTTGTGGTACACAAAATATTGCCGTGATGACTTGGAAATGAAAGTTGAAGGAGAAATTGATGTTGGTGCAGATAAAAGCAGCACAGCGAGGGAATCCGAGTCAACTGTATACAGGGAATGTTGATTCAATGGGGGTCTCGACGGACATTTGGGGCAGCCCCCAGCATCCTCGGCGGTGACACACCCACCAGAGACGCACGGAGGCGTACAAAAACCGGAGGTCCCTGCAGCTGAGCGGGGGTCTCGACGGACATTTGGGGCACTTGCCAGTTCACCGGGGCACATGCTGGGCTGAATCCTGCTCTCCACGTCCGCCGCACGCTCCACCACGCGGCAGAGAACTACAGTCCCCAGCATCCTTGGCGGTGACACGCCCACCAGAGACGCACGGAGGCGTACAAAAACCGGAAGTCCCTCCCGCCTCGCGGGACGCGCGCGGGCGACGCCCGGGCAGAGGGCGGGCCGTCTGTGGCCGTCAGGGGCCAGAAGAGGCCGGGACGGGCCACCCCTCTTGATCGCATCAATGGGTAAGCGCAAACACTTGGGAACCGAGGGACAAGGGGCTAAAGACGCTAAGGTACCCCGTAAAGCAGACACAATAATTTCATACCCTACCTCAGCAGTTGGCGCTATTAACCAGAAAATAGCCAACGCTGAAAAGGAATTGGAACTAGGAAAGGCCACTGATTCACCCAATATAGCTCCGTCACATCCCACTGAGGCTACCCCGGAATGTTGTCTGGCTGAGGCATCTTCTGCCAGGGTAATAGAGCCCAATGAATCCCCGTCACAACATACAGCAAGCCAGGACCTGAGTCTAAACATCACATTAAACAAGGCAAAACAGAAGCCTAAAAAAGGTGGGGGGAAAGGTACACTTGCCTCCCTTCACAAGGACCTTGTTCAGGATATTTGCTTACGTATGGGGGATAAAATGGAAGAACTGATTAACGCCCGACTAGAACCAATCTTGGACGAGATTGGCAAAGACATTGTTGATTGTCTGAATACCTGTTTGACTGGGCTGCTAAAGAGGTGCGAAAAAAGTGACCAGTTTATTAATGATTTTCACGCCAAAGAGCATCTGTCTGCGAACAATATTAAGAACAATGAGACTCATATGTTGGAGTCTATGGAATGCACAGCGATAAAAGCTAGTACAGCGAATGTACCCCTGCAACCCATACATGCCCCATTAATCCAACTTCCAACTGTATCCCACAAGGAGGCTAGCCCCGGCATTAATAAGGCATTATTACAACACAACCCTATCCTAGCCACACAAATGAATACTGTTGCAAGCTCTAACATCCCCCACAACCCACCTAACCCAAGTTCTCCAAGCACCTCTAGGCTGCACTTACCACCTGAGGCGGCCCCCTTTGTGGCAGTGATAACTGGGGTCCCTTTCTTACGTCAAAATGAGAAAGAGTCCACCAGGGATCTACTGGACAAATCTAGGGAATGGTGCAAACAATACTCTAGTGGTGAACACGGCATAACCCGTTACATCATTATGGCTAGAAGGGTGGGGTGGGTGGGACAAGGGGAGAAGATTACAACGGGGGACTGCATTGCTATTAATTTTTCCAAGAAAGAAGTTGCAGAAAAATTGTTCTGGGATGGGTCTCCTATTACACACAATGCAATTAGACCACTCCCATTGGGGTATTTTTACCCCCCGCGGGGGAGCATGAAGGCCCATTCGAATTTACAGAAGGTACCTGGGAAAAAAGTTACACCTACCCTAGGGCCATGCCACTTTGCTATGCAACACAAGAAGGGGGTTTCAAGTTTGGCTCCCCAGCGTTTACCATCAGTCACAACACACACATCGTCTCCGAATGGCACACAGATTGAGGGTGTTCCCCTATTCAATCGTTTTTCAGCGCTATCACTTCCAGATAACTCGGATGGACTACGCAAAACTAAAGCTAGTAATCAGTCCCCCTCTCCGATGCACAAGAAGTTGGGTAGGATTCTTAGTTGGAACATTGCAGGCCTAAGATCCAAGGTCGATGATGAGAATTGGCTGAGTTTCATCTCATCTTTCGACATCATATCATTACAGGAAATGTGGGATACTGTTAAAAGATTTGAATTAGATAGGTTCGTCCATTTTAGCATTCCTGCCACACCAAGCGCGTCGGGCAGAGCAAAAGGTGGCCTATCTACACTTCTTTCACTTAATTTAAAAGGGAAAGCCAAACAGCTAGAGACTTGTTCCCCACACTTTTTAGTAGTAGAATTGTTAGTGACGAACGCTCTCACCATTCTCCTTATTAATTTTCACAATTCACCAGAATTTGTCAGTACTAATCAACTTTTAGTTTCACTTGAGGATTTTTGGGAAAGTTATAAAATAATTAAAATAGCTTTGAGATCATCCTCATGGGAGACTTTAATATTCATCCCTGCAGAATGGATTGCAATATGGAAGACAAAGAGGGTCCATCTTTTTCGCTCCTCACGCACTTTGAGCACACTAGACATGGGGAAGCTCTTGAGATTTTTTTGGCCTCCTATAATCTTTACGAATCCAGTTGCTCCCCAAAAGGCCCCAGATCCCTAACATTCAAAGGGAAAGACACAGGTTTGGTTATAGATTATATTTTTATATCAACTCTTATTTTGGCTTTTATTTTTAGTTATAGGGTAGTAGACTCTATTTTTAGTGATCATACCCCTCTGGTATTAGAGGTCACACAGGGGGGATTATTAGATTTTAAAACCGCTAAAAAATCTGACACGCGCTGTGCGACTGACTGGATAACTAAAGACCAGGGCAGAAGGTTGAAATGGTATAACGTGACCCCAATTACCTTCTTAAAAGAGGTGTTAGGAAAGGTCGAAGAAGAGGTTGGCATCTGCTTAGATCCTCTTGCCTCTCATAATAGCATAATAGAGGCTTTTAACTTAATATGTCGGCAAGTAAATCATGACCTAACGCTCAAAGCTAAGCCCGGCGTGCAGAGAGGAAAATGGTGGTTTGATACCAACTGCTCCAGGGCCCACTCTGCCCTCCTAAAGGGACTAAAAGAGATACCGAGAAACAAAACAAATATAGTCCAATTGAGGAAGGCATACAAACAGGCCATTAATGCCCGGAAGAAACAGATTAAAGAACAAGAATGGAATGATCTCACATCAGCTGAGGTCCTCCGGGATAGCTCTAAATTCTGGGAGGTGATTAATCACCCCTATTTTCTAGGGGTGGAGAATCACGCCACGGAATGTGTCATATCCGATGAGCAGTGGTTATCCCATTTTGGCAACATCTATAGTCATCCCACAACTAATCACACGCTGGACTCCCTCACTTACTCTCAGACGGAGTTAATTCAAGCGTTTGACCCTGAGGACGTACAAAAAGCCATAATTGACACACTAAAGAATAAGGCACCAGGCCCTGATGGGGTCCCTGCGGACCTATAAAAAGCGGCACCTAAGTTCTGGGCAAAGATTTTGTCAAATGTGTTTAATAGTGTAAGACAAAACAAGTTTCCTCGAAGTTGGGCAAGATCTATAATCATACCTATTTTCAAAAAGGGCCTAAAGGGCGACCCTGCTTGCTACAGACCTATTTCCCTTATAGACTCTGCCGTCAAGATCTTGGGCAGAGTCATTTTGGGTAGGTTAACATCTTGGCTAGAAGGCAGGGGAATTCTATCAAATGCCCAATACGGATTCAGGCCCAAAAGAAGCACACTGGATCAGTGCTTAAATTTGCATCTGATCATTAGTAAATACACAACAGTGAAAGAAGGGGCTCTGTACATGGCATTTATGGACCTCTCCTCAGCCTTTGACCTGGTCAACAGGTCAAGGCTGTGGGGAGTCCTTTTGGAAATGGGCATGGATAGATCATTGGTGGGATTTTTAGCGGATCTTCACCAAGGCCTAGAGGCCTGTGTTAGAGTCACCCAAGATGGAAGATGCACTGGACTCTAAATCCGAGAGAGGGGTGAGGCAAGGGTGCATCCTTGCCCCTCTTCTCTTTACTTTATATATAAATGCACTTGAGCCCGCGCTCTCCACCTTGGGGGCCGACGTCCCGCGTGCAGGAGAGATTAACATTCCGGTCCTCCTGTACGCGGATGATGCAGTTTTATTGGCCCGCACGGGTGTGGCCCTTAACAAGCTATTGGCATCCTTTGGGGATTTTATGACTTCACTAGACCTGAACATTAACACCAGCTTGTGTGGGCTCCCTTCTTGATGGTTTGGACTCCAAACTAGAGCCAATCAAGCAAAGTCTGCTCTCTATCGAGAGGGAATTTTCCAATTGGTCCCAATTCATTAAGAACACCAACTCTACAACCAGCCCTAGTGATGCTGTTTTTCCACCGACTTGTAACGCCCAAAAGGGCCCAAGTCTGCATGCTTCATTATCTACTACATGGGAGGCTACAAGGCCTGTACTACGTATCCCAGGAGCATGATCCGCCCGACCGCCCCCTCTTTTTGCACTGGCCCGCATCTACTCCCTACGGATGGATTACAGTTGGGGGTATGTTCTCGGGATTCCTTCAGGCCAGAAGCCAGTCACCCATAAATCATCCTTTGTCATCAAAGGGTGCAATCCAATTGCTGTACGCAGACTTGCCAATTTTATGACTTCACTAGACCTGAAAATTAACACCCAAAAATCCCACGTCATGATCACGGGACTCAAGGGCAGAAAGAGGAAACCCATAACTTTCAGCTGCACAGGAAAGGAAGTACAACGGGTTTCTTCTTTTACCTACCTGGGCGTGATTTTCGATGACAAAGGAACCTGGGGTGCTCAACACAAGTCCAAATCGAATGCTGTTACCAGATCCGCTGGAGCCCTTTTGAACTTCGCAAATAGACTGGGGTCACGCCCAATGGAAGCAATTCTGAATGTATACAACGCCAAATGTTTAGCAATTTCTACCTATGGAGCCTCAATATGGGGATATACAAATCCAGTTAATATCCAGAGGGCGGAGAATAGATTTTTTAGATCTCTACTCTCCGTCCCCCAGTCTACACCTACTTTTACGATTCATTCAGAGTTAGGCACTGGGTTTGTTTCAGATCACATAAAATCTGCCCCTGTCATCTCCTGGTTAAAAACCTGGCTAAATGAGGACATGTCTTTAAACCATCAAATCCTCAAAGATTGCCTGGCCATGGAGGGAGCCCTAAAGATCCCATGGCTAAATTATGTAAAATTATGCAACATCTTCATCATATGTTTGGAACTCTACTCCCTTCAGGGTGCAATAGATGGTGCAATTTAACTTGCACAATAAATCACGTTCCAAAAGAATTACGGGACTAGAATCGCACACCAAAAACTGGTGTTTCTCTTCAAAGGACCCTATTTTAACAGGCACTTCTAGTGTTAACGGGTCTGTCATTTGTTTATTGGCAATTCCTACAACTTGGATTTTTTTTCTCTGAGAGGGGTAGGTATGGAACTTCCACTATGCTAACAATGGAATGGGTAGCTGCAGTATCAATCAAAAATGATATGGGGTGACCATTCTCCTCACCTTCTTTGAATGGGCCACTTCTAGTCTACCTCTAAGACTGCGCCAAGCATGAAATCTTCCTCCACCTCAGGCGCGGTTGTTGTGACTGCTCTGAGCTGTAGCCCTCAAGTGTGCCAAACATAAGAAATTGGTCAAATTAGTTTTGGTTTTGGAAAGAATTTTGATTAAGGTTTGGGACCATGTTAGTGCTAAACCATAGGACCATTTACATTTTGCGTTTTATTGTGGCTTGAGGAACTTCCATTACAGGGACTAGTTGCACATCGGGACTCTGCATTTTCTGTCTTGGCACAATTTGTGTCTGTACAGGGTTATTAACCTGTGTCCGTACAAACCCTTGATTTTGAAATGTATTCTCATTTACTATTCTGTTGGGATTGAGACAATGTTCCCGCTTTCATTGTCCTAACTTGTTACAATAGTGACACAGATTTGTTTTCATCAATGAGACAACATCAATTCCAAAACTTGGATTTATTGGGACACCTTGTCCTCTGCCCTGTTGCGGAGAACCCTTTCCACCTTGCAGCAAAGCAGCTCCCTGTTGATACACGCCTTGCATTGAATCAGTCAGTCAGTCAGTCAATCACTTTTATTCGATTTATAAAAAATCACAAAAAGACACAGGATACTGTACATGAAATAAACAATAAAATACACAATACGAATATCTACATAATATGTCATTCATCAGGCCAACGAAGTTCATATTTCATTGGTTAATAAAAAGTATATATGCACAAGTAATACATCGTATTAAATTAGCCTGCGCAGGAGGTCAGTTTACATAAAAAAGTTTAAAATATCACAATTTAATAAAATATATTAAAATATTTCGTTTTGGATTTGTCCTTGTCTCCATTTACAACGCCTTTTGTTTATACGGACACCTGCTACAAGAAAATTTGCAACATGAAAAGTTGTACGTACATTGTGCAAAAGTTGCAAAAATAAGAGTGCTGGTCTGACCTGAAGAAAGCCAGCCTCTCGCAAAATTGGTAAAAGATATTTTCTCCTAATTTGTGCATAGTGATCACAGAACACAATGAAATGTAAAGTGTCCTGAGGTGAGAAGTGATCACAGTCACAAGGACTTGCGTTGTCAGGTGTATCCCATCTAGTATAAGTGCCTAACAAAAAGCGTATCAAGTTTAAACGAAATCTAGTTAAAAGAAAACAATGAAATGGTTTGTTAACAAAGACCAGGTAGGGTTCTAGGCCAGGGACAGTGATGAGGGCATAGTTTCTTCTAACAGATGTTTTTTTAGCTCTGCTTCCTCCCGCTCACTCATGAAGGAGCTTATTAACGATGTTTTTATCGTCATGACGTCCTCCTTTTGGATGCTATCAGGGGAGTGGAAAAGATCTATACGACCCACGTGTGATAGCAGAGTTTTTACATAATTTAGCCATGGGATCTTTAGGGCTCCCTCCATGGCCAGGCAATCTTTGAGGATTTGATGGTTTAAAGAGATGTCCTCATTTAGCCAGGTTTTTAACCAGGAGATGACAGGGGCAGATTTTATGTGATCTGAAACAAACCCAGTGCCTAACTCTGAATGAATCGTAAAAGTAGGTGTAGACTGGGGGACGGAGAGTAGAGATCTAAAAAATCTATTCTCCGCCCTCTGGATATTAACTGGATTTGTATATCCCCATATTGAGGCTCCATAGGTAGAAATTGCTAAACATTTGGCGTTGTATACATTCAGAATTGCTTCCATTGGGCGTGACCCCAGTCTATTTGCGAAGTTCAAAAGGGCTCCAGCGGATCTGGTAACAGCATTCGATTTGGACTTGTGTTGAGCACCCCAGGTTCCTTTGTCATCGAAAATCACGCCCAGGTAGGTAAAAGAAGAAACCCGTTGTACTTCCTTTCCTGTGCAGCTGAAAGTTATGGGTTTCCTCTTTCTGCCCTTGAGTCCCGTGATCATGACGTGGGATTTTTGGGTGTTAATTTTCAGGTCTAGTGAAGTTATAAAATTGGCAAGTCTGCGTACAGCAATTGGATTGCACCCTTTGATGACAAAGGATGATTTATGGGTGACTGGCTTCTGGCCTGAAGGAATCCCGAGAACATACCCCCAACTGTAATCCATCCGTAGGGAGTAGATGCGGGCCAGTGCAAAAAGAGGGGGCGGTCGGGCGGATCATGCTCCTGGGATACGTAGTACAGGCCTTGTAGCCTCCCATGTAGTAGATAATGAAGCATGCAGACTTGGGCCCTTTTGGGCGTTACAAGTCGGTGGAAAAACAGCATCACTAGGGCTGGTTGTGGAGTTGGTGTTCTTAATGAATTGGGACCAATTGGAAAATTCCCTCTCGATAGAGAGCAGACTTTGCTTGATTGGCTCTAGTTTGGAGTCCAAACCATCAAGAAGGGAGCCCACACAAGCTTCCAACATGACTGCCATCTCGCCCTTCAAGAGGGGTTCTGCTTCCTGGGTGATGGAAGTCAAGGTGTCCACTCTAAGTCGTTTTGCCCTGGCTCCTGGGGGGTAACACTGTCACCTCTATTATGGCTCTTCCCTTGGGTTATACAGACCTCCACCCACTGCTCCATACCTTAGCCCTCGGCATTTTAGGAAACCATCTAACCTGTCTATTCTCGAGTGGCCAAAGGTTCCTTTGCCTGTTCCACTCTTTAACACATTTGCACCGCTGGGGCTCCTCGACAACTGCGATTGACAGAAAGGGCCAGTGTCCATGATCCCAAAGGCCTCTTCTTTACAATCGGACCCCATGCATCAGCCGGCACAATGCAGTCTTAGTAGCCATACCCGGGATATTATTTTTTGTCACCCCTTCTCATGGAATATAGCTGGCTTGGCCAGTAAGTTTACAGATCCAGAATGGCACTGCTTTATTCAAAAGTATGGAATTAGCAGAAAAGGGTTTAATCAGTAAGGCCAGACCAATGTATAAAGGAAAATCCACCAAAAATGCCAATACTGATGCTCATTTATTCCATGATCCAACAGACCAAATCAATCTGATCTACAAATACTTTGTCATTTAATTTATTTATAAATATTTTTTGTCTTATCACTTTTGGGGGGGGGGGAATAGTTCTCTTTTTTTTATATATAAATACACATTTATAAGAATTTGACATACACAGAGGACAACAAAACATCAAATTTTGTGTTACACAAGAATTTTGTCATTATACAACAAACATAATATCACTTGACGAACATGCACAATACATTTTCGCTCCGTTCTATATAATTTTCAACCGCAATTGTTAATTATAAATAAATTAAATGAAAAAGGTTTGTAGACCAGATCGATTTGGTCTGTTTGATCATGGTAGGAAAGGATGAATAAATGGGCATCAGTATTGGCATTTTTGGTGGTTTTTCCTTTATAAATTGGTCCGGACTTACTGGCATTTTTGGTGGTTTTTCCCTTATTCAAAAGTATTACATTATTTGCCTGCAAGAGACCTGGGCCATTGACAACTCCATTTTTTTGGAAGAGTGCAAGTCGTGTAATGTACCCGAAACCCCTTCAAGGACTGGACGACCTAAGGGGGGCCTTGCGGTTTTTGTCTTACTCAAGATGAGAGGTGGCATTGCGGACTTGAACACTGACAATCCATGCCTCAGGCCTTGCTATTTTCTCTAGGGCCATGCAGTTCACTGCTTTTGACTTTTTATAATGCTACGTCAACTCTCCCTGAGGTTTGTAATATCACACGTCTAGGCACTTTCTTGACTAATTTTAATGCTTCCCCCCGCAACACCTGCAACATCGTTCTGTTAGGTGATTTTAACGTTCACCTTTGTGGGGACTTAAGGTTGCAGGGTGTTGGGGGTATTGGGGGTTGCCACTGCCTTCGGGCTGTTGATGCACACATTGAACATAGTGTAGTGGACAGGAGGACATACTCTGGACCTGCAATCAGCTATGGTTAAAATGGACTCTGAGAAGAGGAATTTATTGCCCATTTTAAAGGGCTAGGTCGGGCATCCTCCTTTATCGATTTCATCTTAGTTTCCACCCCTCTTTTTTACCTGATTTCCGATTTTTCCATTATAGCCAGTAACCATAGCAATCACAACTCACTGTATATCAAATCTAGCTGGTCGATATTAGGTTTGAAAAAGAGGAGTAGTGGAGGTGGAGCACTACGGTCTACAGAGGGAGGTAGAAGGCTTAAATGAGTTCAGATTATCCCTGGCTCCTTGCTTGAGACCCTCCTGGTGAAGTATAATGCAAAAATGGGTTTCATGCCGTTCATCTAACAAAGGTGCTGGTTGGAGTCACAAGTGACTAGATCCCATTGTACCCTAGAAAGAGCATATGCATTTGACTGTGTGAACAGAGGAAAGCTGTGGCAGATCCTTCTTTCCCTGGGGGTGGACAGGAATATAGTTTTTTCCTTACAAGACGTCCATCAGGAAACCAAGGCAGCTGTGTGATATTCGGCCGGCCTGAATGTATCACGCTTGTTTGCCATCAGGGGTGGAGTCAATCAGGGGTGTATTCTGGCCCCTTTTTATTTAATCTTTACATCAACAATTTGGAGAAAACCCTCCTAGAGGCTAAGGTGGACATCCCCCGGGCAGGATGGCGGGGTCTCCCGGTCTTGTTATATGCAGATGATGGCCAGGACGGAACAGGGTTTGCAAATGCTTATAAACTCTTTTGCCCAATTTATGGGGGACCAGGACTTGAACAACAGGGGCGGGTGGTGACATTTGAAAGTGGTGGGGCGCAGTGATTTGCATACAGCAAAGTAGTGAGCGAGCGCAGCGAGCGAGCCCGAACCCCTTAGGGGGGTTTGGGGGGATAACCCCCCCCAAGAAAATTTTGAAAAAGAGAAGAAAAATCGTGCATTTTCCAAGCAAATTTGAGACAGCAGGAAGGTTAATAAAGCAATTGTGAAAGTGCAGTTATTACATTAATAGATGACATAACATAGGTAGCTGCTTATACAGTATAATCACAGAGCTTCATACATTCCGTCCTATTACGCTGCTGAATTCAGACTATAAGACTTGCATGAAAATCTCAGCTCTTAGAGTAGAAGAAGTTGCACAGCAGTTGGGAGACAGCCTTTACAAAGCCCTCTGTCCCACTCGTTTTTTGTACCTTTCTGCCCCCTGTTCCACTCGTTTTTGTGCCTTTCTGCCCTCTGTCCCACTAGTTTTTTGTGCCTTTCTGCCCATAAGGGGGGTTCGAAAAATTTTGAAAAAAGAGAAGAAAAATCGTGCATTTTCAAGCAAATTTGAGAAAGCAGGAAGGTTAATAAAGCAATTGTGAAAGTGCAGTTATTACATTACAAACACACGCCCACACACAGAGACACGCTTTCACATACAGACTCACACCCACACATCAATCCACACACACACTCACACAGATACCCCCCCACACACACGCTCACACACACATATCTAGATAGATTCCACTCTCCACAGTCACTACATGAGGTGCCAGCTCGCTACCACACATACCTATTCTTTCGAAAAGGCAAATAAATGATCTAGCATACACACACAGACACACACACTCACACACACGAACACACACACTCATGCAGATTGTGTTCCTGCAGGGAGCTTGCTGTCAGGCTGTTTGAGGCCTAAGTACTTGCAGCCAGTTTTTACAGTCCGTCTTTGTTTACATCTTAGATGTACCCCAAAAGTGAGCACATACCACCAGCAAAACCGCAAAACCATAAATATTGTAGCAAGGCCAACTCTGAAGCAGTGTAGTCTTACAGGCTAAGGGAATGATGGAAGCAGCGGGGTACACAAAAATATGGTGGCACTGTGGCAGCCATTATGTGCTCTTTAGTCAGATTAAAGTGCTTTAACATTAACATAATAGTGTTTAAGTGTATTTAGGTTCCGACAGGACAGGATGTGAGGCTGATGCCAGGCTTCCAGGAACAAGGTGCATGTAACACAGTAACCCAGAAGACGGCAAGGCGTAGAAAATTGCTGACATGAAAATTAAAATTAAGCTACTGCTTCTCCCTAGCCCACGCCATCTTAACCCCTTCATGGAATTCACACTGAGTTCACCTCTGTACTGTATAACGGGAAACAGCCCACAAACTTTCCATTTGAATCCCTGAGGTAGCCATAGTGATTTCTTCATGTTAGCTACTCAAACGCCATTGCCTAAAACTAAATCAGTAACCCCGAATGTCCAGACGGCCTGTTCCTGGCTCATTCATACCAGTTGTGATATACCCCCAAAATTCCTGTATGTGATCGTTGAACAGGAGACTTGATTTACACAACACGACAGTCTGTGACGTTATGTGTCTGCCAAGTCACACACCCACATCTCCCCTGTCTTATATTGGTTACCTATTGGTTACAAGCTGCTTTGAATCACTCACTAAGCATACCTAGAATACAAACACTTTTCATCAGGAAAAAATTAACAAATGCATTCAACAAAGGAACCGCCACTCAAAACTGGCATGCGCCTCAGAGTCCCGCCATACATGAATAAAAACATGGCAAAATAAAACGCAACACAATTTCCACAGTTGTATGATCAGCGTAATGGGAGGCGCGGAGGGAAGGAAGCAACATAGAGGGCGCGGGAGAGAAGCACCCTAACTGAGAGAAAGGCGAGAGTAACATGTAGCATGGGGGGGTGAAAGTAATAGGAGGGGTGTGGCACAACCGTAGTGGCTGGAGGTAGGGGAAGCATCAGGAGGGCGCGAGGGAAACGTAATGGGAGTCGTGGGTGGGGAGAACCAACACGGGAAGGTGCGGCAATGGAAGCAATCTAATGGGGCGAGACCGAGAGAGAAACATGGAACGTGGAGGTGGTGGTGGAAGTAAATCAGAGGGCAGGGCGCAATCAAGGCGGAGTTGGGAGAAGCAACAGAAAGGCACAGGGAGGGTAGCGAGCGACATAGGAGGCGAGGGTGGGGGGATGCAACACAGAGTGCACCGGGAGGAGGCAAGTAAACCAGTAGGGAAAAAGAGTTGGGAGAAGCAACAGAAAGGCACAGGGAGGGTAGCGAGCGACATGGGAGGCGAGGGTGGGGGGATGCAACACAGAGTGCACCGGGAGGAGGCAAGTAAACCAGTAGGGAAAAAGAGCAATGTATAGTGGAGGAGGAAAAGTAAAAGTGGGAGCGAGCAATGAGAGCGGGCAGGGGAGAAGCAAAAGGTCATGAGAGAGTGTAATACGGAGTGCAGAGAGGGAGGAAAGAAGCACAATAGGGAGGCCCCTATACCACATAATAACACATTAAATATAGGCCCATTAGAACCAGCAAAATGTGGATGTAAACTGCATACTTTTTAATGTGGAAAAACGCAAAGATCAGTGAAACGTCGTTTCTGCAGATTACTTCTATGGAAATACAATGTCACTGCAGTTTCCTGATTACTCAAAAGTAAACCTCTAAATGAAAAGCTTAATGTCTAGGGAAAACATGCACTCTTGTTCCCTTCGGCTTTGACTGAGAAATTAAAATCAATCAATTGTTCCCTCGCTAATACTTTTCACTATCACTGCAAGGAAAAGGAAAGGGCAAATGTTTAGAGGTTTCATGATAATGGTGTCCAAAATTCCCTGAATTTGATGTGGTTTATAAATATCACAAGAAGTGATGAAACAGTTTCTGCTTTCCGCAAATTTGACAACTCTTGACACCAAGTTTGAAGGTCAGAAACCCCCTTGAATCACCTTGACATGAGTGTAGTGCCTTCCAGTTTTCTCGACTACAGCCTCCATGTTACAGAAAGACACTACAATATATACCCAAAATCAATGCTTGAAAAGTCACTACATTTCACACCTCAAATATATAAGTGCGTCTCTGAACTGCCTGGCATATATCCTCATGAATATCCCCACATCTTCCTCAAATGTATTGGCACCAAGCAGACAACAAATCCCTCTGGGGAATTTCAGTAGATACCTTCTGCAAAGGCGTTTATTTTCCAATTCCCTTTCCTTCCCGCAGGCACCAGTCCAAATGATAGTAGTGGGCGCCAGAACAAATCATGGAGCAAACTGCCGCCGCATCCTATGTAATCCATTCCAATTCCAGCATAGCCGCCCGCGACTTAAAGCTGCCTGCCATTGCCTGCATTCGTCAGCAATGTAAGGAACTGGTGCTGGTGTGTAAAGCAGCGCACCAATATCTTCCGAGTTTTGTGCCAATTTAAACGGGGGTAGTAGCACCTCTTTGGGATTATTATGCCTCAGGTGCCACGTGCTTCGAGTTCTCGCATGACAGGCCAGGTAATGGCTCCATGATCTGATCTAGTGTTAAATGACGGACATGGCGGGAATCCTTGCAAATCAGCCTATGCAGAAGGAAAGTAGAGCATAATAAGTGATCCACGGGATAACATCTTATAGAAGCGGTTCAATGAAATTATTTAAAAAAACATTATCAAAGCACAAATAAGGCGTATATAAATACAACTAAAGAAGAGGCAAGCGAATCGTCGAATTTCCAATTTAGGATGGCGAAGACAGTAACACTCCTGCAAGACTTGATACACAGCACCAACATGAACACCAAAAAGAATGTTTTTTTTTATTACAAAAAAAGTTCTGAAATATATTAGCAAAAATTGCGATGCTTATTATCCATGCATTTATCTAGCTACATAAAATGATTACCTGCTGCTTTGCAGAGGCGTAACACAAACCCCTGCAGCCCTTTGTTCAGAGGAGGCTTTTTACCTTCAAAATACGGACGAAAGTCAGCAGAGTTTTGTTAGACTATCTAGGCATGCTAACTGACTGTAAATGGTTCTTTCAGCCTGTGCTTAGCGGGTTGTCTGCTATGGCGGGAAACTAGCTCCGCAAGCAATTTATTTTGCAACAGAGCAGACTCATCTTTGACACACTCGACCAGACGACGTCAATCAAACCTGCAGCAAATCTTTCCCTGCCACCAGAGTAGACCACATGCACACCCCAGACGGCTGAGATGCTTGGCTGGGCATGGAATTTCCTGGAGCCGCATTTTCTTATCTTACGGTTACAACAAGTAACAACCCAAGATCAACTGCCTAAAGAACTCCAACTCCATCTACTCCTAATACACATTCCTGAAGCTCAAGCTTGGCTACTTCATGAATCCGCGGACCGCTACTAGCGCTAGATCTTACCTTCTGTCTTTTTTAATCACACGAGGAGCAGGCCTGACCACGAGGTCGTGGGCCGTGACAACAACTCGTGACATGACTGAGGCGGGAGGTCTGCTGACTGCTGCTGCCTGCGCACGACGAGGGAGGCGAGCCTAGATTAGGAAGGAACGTCACACCAGCAGCGCGCTCGTCCTCCTGTGTGGCCAATCACTGCATGCCTTCTCATGAAGTTACACACACAGCGTGATTGGCCATAGGCTGAGGCAGTGTGCCACCACCTGCGGCATCCAATAATGGATTGCCTGCCCCTTCTGCGGTGGACCAACCAATCCTGGCGCTGCATGCAGCGCCAGGATTGGCTAGGGGGGCAACCTGACTACTCGCCCTTTGTAACCCCGGTGGCTGCGTCCGGCTGCTGTAAGAATCAGCGCCCCCACCGTCCCTCTCTAAGGGGAACTTTAGTGAGCCTAATAACGCGCATGCTTGGGCAAGGTGCAGCCCAAAATTCCACATGCGCAGTACTGCTGCTGGCCTGCTGCAGCTGAGTGTGGACTGTCACTCAAGCTGCAGCAGACCAGCCAGCCCCACCCCCCCCTGCGCACTCCGGATTCATCGGGTGTGTCCCGGATTCCCGGCGGGAAGCGCTGCGCTGCGGGTATTTAATT
Source organism: Lissotriton helveticus (assembly GCF_964261635.1). Taxonomy (NCBI): domain Eukaryota; kingdom Metazoa; phylum Chordata; class Amphibia; order Caudata; family Salamandridae; genus Lissotriton; species Lissotriton helveticus. The sequence goes on from NC_136065.1 coordinate 577,955,647, forward strand.
TCCAATCCAATGTGTGCAAGTATTATTTTTGGTGTGCTGCTGTGCTTGTCGACGGTGCGTCCATGTGGCTTAGTGGGGCTACGCCCCTACGCCCCAATGGACGCACCGCTGCTGTTGAAGAATAACAACTCCAAGTCTTATATCATGCAAGTAGAGGCCGGCCCAGCAGGCCACACACTTTCATGGTCGGGCTTACCCCGACTCCAAAGTCGAGCATGTTCTCTTATTTGGGGGTATTATTAGATGACAAAATTAATTGGGGTCCCAACTCACCCGCAAGAAAAATGGCCTCACCCAGGAAACTGCAGACATTTAAACTTTGCATCTATTTTGGGGAAAAGACCGGGGGGTCTCTTTTAAAGATCTACAGGACCAAGTGCATCTCAAAGGCCCTTTATGGCAGTTAAATCTGGCGTTATACCAACACAGATGATCTTCAAATTGAGGGAAAAAGAATTTGAGACGTCTTTTATCCGTCCCTCAGGGTACCCCTCTTTCACTGCTCATGAACAGCTAGGCATGCCCTACGTTTCTGATCTGATAGCATGTCACCCTGTGTCTCTCTGGCTAAAAATTTGGGTTGAGAAGGGGACCTCCTTAAGTAAAGCGATTTTAAATGATTGTCTGGCTCTTGACCACGCATCCAGGGTACCGTGTCTCAAATTTGTAGAATAGAGCCTTACGAGCTTGGGAAGAGGAGTTCTTTTTTCTAATCCCGATGTGACAAATAAGAATGATCTGGTCCTTATTAATACAGCCTTCCTTGTGCACCAGACCATGGCAAGGCAGGAGAAAATGCTACTAAAGCCCGGCGTACGTCGCTTCATCATGTGAAGGACCACCCAGATGGTGGAGCCATACTTACTGGGGTTCATAAACTCATATGACCGCTTTAGCTTGACCAGGTTCCAGTTCGACCTCTTCCACCTGCTCCTTGCCCATCCCAGGGGTCAGCACAAAGGACAAATTCTGTTGTCCTGTGGCTGCGATGGAAAATCTCCACAGAATATGGTTCATATTACGATGTTTTGCCCATTCTATGATACCCCCAGAAAATCCTTTTTAATTCCTATATTGAAGCAGGCCAATTTTAGGCAAGTACGGCACACTTTTATTTTTATTTTTTTTTACATTTTTGTAAATCCACGGCTTAGAGCGAGTTGCGACTAACTAGCCTGACCCCTGATACTATTCCTAGCACAATGCACCTTACTCTACCTGCCTGTATAACTAATAACCTGATTAAGTGCAAGGTCCTACTGCACCTTCTATAGTGTTTTGTTTAGCAGGCCTTATCTTTGTGTTTGTGGAGCTTTGGTAAACTATATATTTTTTTACTTGTATATACTATTTTTAAACCGGGTATGTTTGAGTGTGGACTGTATGTACTATATTTTATCTTGTGCTTTTATGGTTTTAATTACATGAAATCGAATAAAGTTTATTTGAGTTTGATTTACCACTGGAGTCCAGAGATACAGTGAAGCCTGAAACATGGGACATTTCAGGAAAGGACATAGGTCTCATCAAAGAAGTTGAGCCTGTCTATATCAATGTCAAACCAAGTTCTCAGTACCTGAGAACGCCAAAGTACAATTTGACTCCAGAAACGATTGCTGGGATTACACTAGTGGTTGAGTCAATAATACAACAAGGCATTTTGAAGGAGATAATGGGAATTCTGTGTAACCCATCAATTATGGATTTGCAGAAGCCTAGCGGTAAGTACAGCATAGTGCAGGACCCGAGAATGATTAACAGTATCGTCATTCCCTGTTGTCCCATTGTACCAAATCGAGCAATGATTTTATTTCTAATTCAATGTGAAGCTAAGTGGTTCATGCCCTAGGGTGCCCGCTGGGATGCCCTAGGGTGACTGCGCGCTATATAAAAATTTTTAAATAATAACTGTGGTTGATTTGTGTCAGGCCTTTTTCCGTATTCCCTTGCATGAGGACAGTCAGTACTGTTTTGCCATCTGGTTCTAGAACCGTTTTTTGGCATGGTGCCGAGTCCTATAGGGGTATACAGATAGTCTGTCTATCTTGAATCAGACTTTTGAAAAAAATCTTAAATCTTTATTATTCCCCTGTAATTCAGTCTTACTGCAATACATTGACAACCTCCTGATTGGACCACTGACATAATATTATCAGTCAGAATATCGAGGTACCAGCATATCGTGTTCAAAATATCAACTTCCTATGTCCATACAGGTAAGTATCAAAAGATCGATACCAAAATATCGTTGTTAAAAATATAGTTGTATGAAATATCGATTTTTATTTATGTCTTAAAATAATATAAAATGAATTAAATTATAAATATAATTGAAGAAAACATAGTTAGAATTATTTAAAAATGAAACATTAATAAATAATAAATATAATGTAAAAAAATATTAAACGTGCATAATGCAATTTTTTTATATATATATATATTAACTTAATAAAATTAATAAATAATTATTACATTTAGTTATGAAATGTTAAAAACCTAATTAAAATGATAATTACATATATATCTAAATAAACCTGTAATATAAATATAAAAATGAATTGAATGTATACATATTTTTTTAAATAATATTTCACACTACATTAATTATAACAGTAGGGAAAACGTTGCATAGCGTAGGGGATACAATTACTGCTCCCACTCCAACAAGTGTAACAGTAGGTAAACTGTTGCATAGCGAGAGGGTAAAAATTGCTAATTCCTACTGCAGGGAGTTCAACAGTAGGGAAAGTGTTGGATAGCGGGTGGGTAAAAATAGCTATTCCCACTCCAGTGAGTGCAACAGTTGTGTTGGATAGCGTGAGTGAAAAATGTACTATTCCCATTCCGGTGAGTGCAACAGTAGGGAAAGTGTTGGATAGCGGGTGGGTAAAAATTACTATTCCCACTCCAGCAAATGCAACAGTAGGGAAAGTGTTGGATAGCGGGTGGGAATAATTTACAATTTTCCAACTCCACCAAGTGTAACAGTAGGGAAAGTGTTGGATAGCGGGAGGGTAAAAATTACTATTCTCACTCCACCAAGTGCAACAGTAGGGAAAGTGTTGGATAGCGGGTGGGTAAAAAGTACTATTCCCACTCCAGCAAGTGCAACAGTAGGGAAAGTGTTGGATAGCGGGTGGGAATAATTTACTATTCCCACTCCACCAAGTGTAACAGTAAGGAAAGTGTTGGATAGCGGGAGGGTAAAGATTTCTATTCCCACTCCACCAAGTGCAACAGTAGGGAAAGTGTAGGATAGCGGGTGGATAAAAATTACTATTCCCACTCCAGCGAGTGCAACAGTAGGGAAAGTGTTGGATAGCGGATGGGAATAATTTACTATTCCCACTCCACCAAGTATAACAGTAGGGAAAGTGTTGGATAGCATAGGTGATTAATTTAGTATTCCCACTCCGGCAATATAATTAACATTAATTATCAATTAAGTAATTAAAACATTTTTTTTACCTCCTACCATATCGTCCTATAAACATCACCACCAATATTGTAAAATATTAATCAATTAACATAATTAATGATCAATTCATTAATTAACTACTAACAATTAATAATAACATTTATAACCATCAAATGTACATTAATTCACACAATTAACACTATAAAATAACTTTAAATAAATATTATATAAAATTATTACAATGTTCAATAAAAATTAAATTACTTCCCACTCTACTCCCCTATCAACCCTCAACCGACTCCTAAAAAAAAGTACATAATTATCATAGTAACAAATTAATATCAAATTAATAACTGATTATTAACTTTTTTAACACAATTAACATAATTACCAATACATTATTAATTAGTATTAGTCAATTTATAAATAATTAATAATTAATTAATTAACACAATTAACAATATAAATTATTAAATCCAGAAATATTAAATAATGTATTAATTAACTAAATTAAATTACTTCCCACCCTATTCTCCTATAAACCCACAACCCGCTACGTATTAAATTTACGCAAAAATTAATTAACATATAATTAATTAATTAAAAAAAATCTCAATTAATATATTATAATTAAATTACTTCCCACCCTTTCCCCTATAAACCCACAACTCGCTACGGAACTAAAATACGCAAAAATCATTTTACTTCAAATTCATTACTTTTAAAAAATTCAAACATACATTACAAAAATAATACATAAATTTATCACATACACCGACACTAACAAAATAGATATTTTTAACAATGATATTATGACTGACAATATTACTAACGTCGATATTATAAAAAATGATATTTCTTAACTGCATATCGATATTCTGCACCACTATATTTTTAAAAGTCGATATTGTGTCCTCTTTATATTTAAAACTCGATATTTTGACATCTCGATATTTTAAATTCGATATTTCGACTGCTTACCCTCCTGGTTACATCAGAAACTCAGGAAGCATGTAAACAAGACACAATTGCATTGATGAACCACCTAGATGAGAATTGACATAAAATGTACAAGAGTAAGTTGCAGTATTGTCTAAAAAAAAGTTCTATATATCGGACATCACATTGAGAAGCGAGCATGAAAGGTGTTGCAAAGAAGAATATCGGCGATTCTGAAAATGAATCCGCCAACCATCCAGAGGGAAGTTAGGATGTTTTTGTGAAGTTTTAAAAACTTAACACCACCTTCTACTTGGTCTGCCTTGGCTGGATAGTAGTCCCTTGTTGCAGAGGGAGAGTTGGTGTAAGAGCTATGAGTACTTATTGTATGTTTTTAAAAATTCCTCCAGGAGTAGCTACTTAAGTGGCATGTGTGCACAGAGGCACAGCTAATCCTGAGTAACAACTTGGTACCTGCGGCATATTTTCAAAATTCTTTTATCAGTCAGGCAGTTAATTTTTGTTTTTGCAACATTACTGTTTTTAAAACTTAACCCCAACTTCTCCTTGGTCTGCTACAGCTAGATGGTAGCTACTTGTTGTGGAGGGAGAGTTGGTGTGAGTGCTACAAGCCCTTATCGTTTGTGTCTAAAAACTCTTGTTAGTCAGCCAGTTATCTTTGCTCAGAGCTTCATTTTTGATTTTCAAAAATGTAACTTATACCTTCTCTTTCATCTCCCATGGCTGGACAGTAGCCAAGCCACTTGGTGCAGAGAGAGAGCTGCTGAGAGTGCTACCCATTTTCTGGTTATCTCCTTACCGATGGCATTTTGAAGTTAGCGGGCTAGTTGTTTTCTCCAATTTGAGATGACTATATAAGTCCCATGAGAACTCTAATGCACCACTGGTGCACCAAAGACAAGTCCATCTGTGCCCGTCAGCACCTGGATGGCACACTGTGCCATTTACTATCAGACTGGTTGCCTCACTTGGTTTAATCCAAAGAATATCTCCAGAGCCTTTACCATAGGGGTAGGTCACTTCCATGCAAGCTGTTTGATTTCAAGGAATTTTATCAGAATACATACAATGCCTGCCGTTCCTGTGGTTTCAGGGTTCTAAATCCTCCTTCCTGGGAGAGGATATCTACCAATGTGGATAACTTCTTTGCAGAGAAAACAGCTAACAAGGGGGCAACTATATGGAAAGGGAACCTGAAGGGTTTTCTAATTAATGGCAGGTCTTTGAGCAAGCATAAAAATGAGTTTGCGGAAATCATGCTAATAGAGGACCCTGACTGGGTTTTTCGTGCAGAGACATGGGTGATTGCGTCGTCAGGTTCCGATTTGGTTGATGCAATTCCCACAGAATAAACTATTCTTAGACTGGATAGGGTGGGCAGACCTTAAGGTGGTTTAGCCATTGTATATAAACTTAAGTATCATTGTCACATAGAGACGTTCAAGTGCACTAGCCTGTGCGAGACTTTTCACTTCTCCATAAAAATCTCTCCCACTGATTAGTTTGCAGACTTTCTATTACATAGACCTCCGGGTCCTTGGATCATGTTCCCAACAAATTTGCAAATTTGATTGAACCATACTTACTTAAAAAAAATCACTAGTATGGGTGACTTTAATTTTCACCTAGAGGAAATTAGGAGTAGTGACTCCAGAGTACTTATTGATACCATCTGTCTTGGACTCTCAAAATTGGTTAGAGCCCCCACGCACACAGCGTGCCAAACTCTAGACAGGATTTTTACTAATGATGCCCAGCTTTCTGTGCAAGAGGTATCACCTTAGATCAAAGATACTCCCGACACCATCATGACTCATAAAAGGAGCTGAAAGGAGATTTCAGTTGGATCCTTCTCTAGTGTCCGCAGAAGCAAGCATTGCACTGGGTTCAAGGAAGAAGGCATGGGGCCTGCTGAGTTTGCAGATTGGCAGAGTTTGCCTCAGATATGGTTGCACCCATTAGGGGAATTAGAAATCTCAGGAAAATGCCTTGATCACCATGGTTTCCTCAAAGTTTAAGACTACTGAGGCAGGCTTGTTGATGACAGGAATGCGGCTTCAGGAAACATTATGAAGAGCAAAAGAAAATCTTACCTGAGATCACCATTAGAGAGTACAAAAGAGCCATCAGAGAAGAAAAATCTCTTTTGTACTAATAAAATCGAGGCTGCGAGCTCCGTCAAAGAACTTTTTAAAGTTATTCATCTGCTTGCATCTACCGCAGATCCCTCAGAAACTGAGGGCTCAACAGAGTTCTGAAACAAGTTGGCAGAATTCTTCCACTCCAAGGTTTCTAACATCTATAAAAAATGTGTGTCTTCTCACGGCAGCAGAGCCTCCTAGCTACAACTGAAGCAGAGGAGACACACCTAGCATCTTTGACTTGGTTCCCTTCTTTGACTCTCGATCAAACGGAGACACAATTGATGAACTTAAAATCAGGATCATCGCTGGAACCTTGTCCCATAGAAATATCCAACTTGCAGCCAGCAAAATAGATCAACATCAAACCACCGTTATGAATGGAGTGGCTATCCACGTTGTGGAAAAAGGCAGCGGTCGGGCCTCTTCTCAAGAAACCCAATCTTGGCCCTAATAACCTAAAAAACTATTGTTCCACCTTCCTGCTTCCAATGCCGGCTAAGATCCTGGAGAAACATCTTAATCCCCATTTAATGGCACACATGGATAAACAGTTTGATTTCAAATGCTATCATGGACGGAAACCTCCTTGGTGTCCACAACAGACAGTATTAGGCATCTAGTTGATGCAGGGCAGGCTGCGGCGCTAATCTTTCTATATCTACCGATGGCCTTTGTCACTATCTCTCCTACCCTACTCACTGAATGCTAACAGGCTTTGGGTCTAGGAGATATGGCTTTGAAACTACTTACTTCTTTCCTTACAGACAGTTCCCGGATGGTGATGATAAATGAATTCAAATATGACCCTTTCTCCTTGCCATGTGGGGTTCCTCAGGGATCTTACCTGAACACTACACTGTTTAATTTCTATGTCTTCCCCCCCTGGCCAAACGTATTAGCTCTTTTGGGCTATAGGTCATGTCATAGGCTGATGACATACAAATCATCATGTCCATTTCAAACAACATGGATCCCACAGCGACCAATTTCAACAACTGAATGAAGGTGGAGCCTATGTGGATTGGCAAGAATTGCCTAAAGTTGAACGGCGAGAAGATAAAGGTGTTGATGTTGAGAGTTAATCAGCTGTAAGGAACCACAGTTAGTGGCCAGAGAGCCTGGGGACACTACTCGCCCCAACGAACCACAGCAAAATACCTAGGAGTCATCCTGGCTAGTGACCCATCTATGGACCTCCAGGTCAATCGTACTGTGGCGACCTGTTTTTGTATTATCAAAACCTTGCAAAAGATTTTTCCATTTATTCCTTCGCCCGCATCGAAACAGGTAGCCTTAGCAATAATCTTGTCCAGATTTGACTATTGCAATGCCCCCTAGCTTGATTCTAAGAAGACAGCTGTAGCCAAGCTGCAACTAGTGCAAAATGCAGTGGCAAGGTTGACATTTGATATGTCAAAGCATTGGTCCATCTCAAGAGGATTACTTGAACTTCATTGGCTTCCTGTACGGAAGTGTGTTACTTTTAAAGCTATGTGCATTGTTCATAAAGCACTGTATGGTACCAGGCCAGTTGGAATCAAACACAGAAGCACCATAAGATGCGCAATCACAGCAACAAAACTGACAGCCCACTATGTTGAAAAGAAACATACAGACATGGACCTTGGTGGACAGTGATTGAGTAAGTGAAAGGGAGAGGGTGACATCACGAGAACCCTATTAGAACGCGAACAACGTTGGGTGTACAGGCTGAAAACCCACGTCACAGGATTGAATGACTCCATACCATGGAATCCACTTAGCAGGAATAGATAATCTATCACGAATCTAAAGACGCATCACCAGCTGCATTAGATTCTGCAAGCTCGGTTTCCTAACTCACAGATTCAATCCATGTATGTCTGTAAACCAGGGTATTACAATAACCCGACTCGTAGTTCTGGGTTGAGTGCCTACTTCACTTGCCAAGCACCAGGGCACGAAAACATATAAGACCAGTCATAATTATTATAAACGGGTTCCTTCTCCTTCCACCGTTAGAACGAAATCCACGGTAAAAAGAAGAGACGAATAATACATTTTTATATAACCGCTATTATTAGAGACGGAGGGCGCACCTTCGTCATGGAAAACATAAATAAGATCCCAGTCCTTCCAATATACCATGAAGTATGAGAATCCCTTTCAATATGGTAATATTTGAACTCTTCGAACTACCTGGAACTGTGTCTGCATTGATGCGATGTGTACCAGATCATTGGAAAGGCTTTATTATAATGGGTTTATCACCAGTACAGACTTGCTCGCATTTCAATAGTCACTATTATTCCCATCAGTATCAGGAATTGACAGTTTTTTTCTATATTGAATTGAGTTTTTCAGTTGTTCATACACGTTCATGTTCTAACAATAACTACATTTCCCATAACTACTGGGGATAGGGAGCAACCCGCAACTCGGGTTCACTCCACCATGGTAGTTCCCGGCAGGCGTAATGACGTCAACACGCAGAGGGCGTACCTATGCAGCTACAGGGAATTTGTTTCCTTTAAAATCAGGGCTGGCTAGTGTAGCCGTTCTCCAAGCAGCTGGAACCCAACACAAATAGATCAGACAGTGAGGCAGGACCCTTGATGGCGTGAGTAACCCCTATTGAAGAAGCTTGATGCAGGTATGAATCAGCCCGTTACCGCCAAGTGAGTGGGACGGCCTGACTTCAACTCATGTGTGTTTCTTTTTCTCATTGTCTTTCTTTTCCTTCCCCTTTGTTTTCCCCCCGTTTTTCATTAACTGCTGTGCCATTTACTTGACGTGGTATCTTTGTTTTAACAGCATGCCTTGTGGAACCCATGTACTATATCCACTCCAGGGTTTGACTACAGGGCTACCCCACTAATTGAGATCCAGCATGAAGTGGAGCCTCTCCCAAGTTGGGGAAAGAAGCAATATTGGAGTGAAAGGGTTGAGTGATTGATATGGCAAATTAAATGGCAGAAGTGCATGTGAGTGTCTGGCATGAGAGTTTCACCTAATTTTACACACACTAGTGTAATGCAAGATGGAAGGATGCGACAAGTTGCCGCCACCACATGGGTATAACACGGACATGAGTGTTCAGCAAAGACATGTTATTGAACAGAAACACGCACTCAAGTAGGAGTACAGTTCATGATTGTGTCACCATCGGATGGTTATTCACAGGCATTCTGGCATAAATGCATGATACACAATCCTACAGACAATGAGTTCCTGATACCATGGTGGTTAATTGTTGTTTGTGTTGTTCTACAGATGGAGTGACGACATATCATATATATATATATAGATAAGGAGCAGCTACCTGCCCTTAAAAAATCGAGTGTGGGTTATTCCCATACCTCTAATCTTCCAGGGGGTCACAGTCTTTGCCCTGAAGAAAGTCTAGCACCTTTCATGGGGCACCAATGGGCCGAAACATGTTGGCAGTAGGGTCTTAGGACCATAATACCCCATAAGACCCTATTAATTTATCTTTGTAATATTCCTGCCAGGTTCAAGAATAAAGGTAAAACGGTATCTGACAGAGGAGTTTTAATATTTATCCCCCTCTGGCCCCAAAAAATCTTCCAAGCGCTCCCTGAGATATGGTTGAGCCCACCCTGACTTGTAGGCGTCAGGGTGTCCCGATGATGAAGCATGACACCACTAGGGTGTGTGAGGGAATATAAAACAAAAGGAGTTGCCTTCTTCCTCACCTATGGGTGATGAACCATCCTAACTTCACATAGGGACATTCCAAAGTATCGACTGAGATTTAGTGATTAAAGCTATCCGGGTCTCCGGATCAACAGTCAGGGGAATACTTTGTGTGCAATACAGGTGGAATCAAAATCATGTTCCAATGGCACTCCCCTACTAGACATCTTTGCTTGGCGTCCCACAATTTGGCTGTTATTCCCAGAGTTCAGAGAAAGAGATGGGGTGGCACAGCTTTTTCGATTGCGTCTGTCAGGCTCTGGAATTTGACCCCCTTCATTTGACCTGAATGAAGCTGCATACTCCTTTCTGGAAGCCCTTAAAAACCTGGCTCTTCTTTCTGTAAGAAGAATAAATACTTCGTTGTAGCTGCCTCCATGGGCTGAGACTACTCTCAGGATTAGCGATTCGTGCCTTGACACCTCTAGGCATTTGTTGTGCTACATACATCTAAATCATTTCATTTCAATACTTTCATCAGTGGATACCCAACTTTTCTCGAGTGGCCAAGTTTTTACAGAGGCGGAAACACAAGGATGTGTCAGATCCACTGCCATTGGATAACGATTGTTTGATTGCCTTATAGAGCCGGACGAAAGTTGCTGTCATGCCTCAGCACTGGAAATGCCAGATTACAACAAAGCGTTTGTTCTTTTCTGCAGTGAAAGGGAGGGCTGCACTCTCTCAGTGCTTACATAAATGCATTGTAATACCCGAAGACCCGTTGCCTATTTTTCTGCTACCCTTGACCTCTTAGACGCAGAGCTGTCTGGATGCCTTAAAGCTGGGGCAGCTGTGGGTGTCAGCATAGAACGATGTGACAGTATTGTCATAAGTCACCCACTTATTGTATTTGTGTCCCCCTTCAGTTGAGATCTTGTTGATTGGTGTTGGACCTGGCCCTTTTTGCAGGCTTATCCCCCAACTTTTTGACTTCCTCCTGTATTTTTTCTGACCTGTTTTTGTTGGCTTTAGGACTCTGGGCACTTTACCACTGCTATTGAGTGCTAAAGTGCATGTGATCTCTCCTTTAAAGATGGTATGATTGGTTTACACCGGTTTGGCATATTTAATTTACCTGTAAGTCCCTTGTACATTGGTATCCCAAATACCCAGGGCCTGTATATTATATGCTACTAGTGGGCATGCAGAGCTGCTTGCCCCGTCCACAGATGTAGCCTTTCAAACCTGCCTCGGGCCTCTGACACTGCAGGGCCTGCATGGACAGCTTATAGTCACAGTGACTTGGCATTCAACATTACTTGCCAGGCCTAAAACTCCCCTTTTACTACGTATAGGTCAACCCTACAGTAGGCCCCAGGTAGCCCTATGGGCATGGTGCTGTGCAGGTAAAAAGGTAGGACATGTGCCTTTATTGTGTGGCATGTCCTGGTAGTGACATCCTATTTTGTTTTTCACTACAGTGAGTGCTTCTCCTCTCATAGGTTATCGTTGGCAATTCCCTTACATGGTGATAAGTGGCAGTTTCTGATATGAAAGGAGTAGCATTGCCATATTTGGTATGTTTTGAAAAGTGGTGATAAATCTTGCTTATTGGTGTAGGTGGATTTATCATTACAATTGTAGAAATTCTGCTTTAGGAAAGTGTCCATTTCTATGTGCTTGTAACTTTATGTGCTTTGCGACCTGACTCCAAGTCACTTCTAGAGCAGAGTGACAGCTGGGCTTTGTGCATTCTTTCCTGACAGCTATCACAAAGGAAGGCTTGGGTGTAACAGGGTTGCATCTGCATTCATCTGCATACTGAATGGTCTCCCTGGGCTTGGAGAGAGCGAGGTGGAGCGTACTTACATTTGTATAGACTGGGGCCTACCCTCACACAGAGGGCTTGCTTACCACCTACTGATATCTGGAGTCAAGGCTGGGGTTCACTGAGGGTGTTGTGCACTTCTACGAATTCTTTTGACGTTATTTCCACTTCGAAGAGATTTTGAGTATAAGTACAGAGGCTCTGAGCCCATGATTTTAGACACTGCATCGACTTGTAACCAGGTGCTACTGGCTTTCCAGACTGCACATCACCAGAAGGAACTGTTATGCTGCCAGGAAGGACCACCATTGAACTAACTTGCTTGCTGTGCTGACTTGTGGCTAGCTGGGCTGCAATAAGTACTGCCACTTTGTTTCAAGGACCTTGATGTGCTGGCCTGCTTCTGGCTCCCTGCTCTTGTGCTCCCCAGTTGTTGTCCAGGGACTGGGTGGTGTGCCATCCTCCTTCTTTGGCTAATAGTTCTACTGTTAGGGCATGTGGAGCGCTTCTTTTCACCCTCAGCATGTGGTAAGTGCTTCAATCGGCAGCTGTTGCCCAGAAGAACCGGTCCTGGGAAGCTTGATTACGGTCCAGGGAAGACATGGCTTGGCAGTTCGGGCTGGACTGTTCCCATGAGGCACAGGGTCAGACTGATTTGCATATGGCCATGTCTGAACTGGGGTGGCGGAGTGAGCTAAAGAACGGTGATGGATTAAACCCAGATCAGTTGACTGGGGTGAGTGTTTGTATTGTCAATGCTCGTCCATCATCCCCTTTGGTTTTTCTTTGTTCGCCCTAAGTTGGCAGGGTATGCTCAGACGTGAGTCCCTTGGTCACTTTGCCACTGGATTCAAGCAAGCCCGGCTGAAGGCGGCTGTAATGCCAGAAACCGGTCCTGGGAAGCTTGATTCCGGTCCAGGGAAGACATGGCTTGGCAGTTCGGGCTGGACTGTTACCATGAGGCACAGGGTCAGACTGATTTGCATATGGCCATGTCTGAACTGGGGTGGCGGAGTGAGCTAAAGAACGGTGATGGATTAAACCCGGATCAGTTGACTGGGGGTGAGTGTTTGTATTGTCAACGCTCCGTCCATCGTCCCCTTTGGTTTTTCTTTGTTCGCCCTAAGTTGGCAGGGTATGCTCAGACGTGAGTCCCTTGCTCACTTTGCCACTGGATTCAAGCAAGCCCGGCTGAAGACGGCTGTAATGCCAGAAACCGGTCCTGGGAAGCTTGATTCAGGTCCAGGGAAGACATGGCTTGGCAGTTTGGGCTGGACTGTTCCCATGAGGCACAGGGTCAGACTGATTTGCATATGGCCATGTCTTAACTGGGGTGGCGGAGTGAGCTAAAGAACGGTGATGGATTAAACCCAGATCAGTTGACTGGGGGTGAGTGTTTGTATTGTCAACGCTCCGTCCATCATCCCCTTTGGTTTTTCTTTGTTCGCCCTAAGTTGGCAAGGTATGCTCAGACGTGAGTCCCTTGCTCACTTTGCCACTGGATTCAAGCAAGCCTGGCTGAAGACGGCTGTAATGCCAGAAACCGGTCCTGGGAAGTTTGATTCCGGTCCAGGGAAGACATGGCTTGGCAGTTCGGGCTGGACTGTTCCCATGAGGCACAGGGTCAGACTGATTTGCATATGGCCAGGTCTGAACTGGGCTGGCGGAGTGAGCTAAAGAACGGTGATGGATTAAACCCAGATCAGTTGACTGGGGTGAGTGTTTGTATTGTCAACGCTCCGTCCATCATCCCCTTTGGTTTTTCCCTCCCAAGCCACAGCAACGGCACAATCGGACCTGCAGGAGGGGAGACCAGCGGAGAGGATCTGGAGGTGATGCTGGAACCTGACTCTGGAGGCCCACGGTTCTAAAATTGAGAGACATTCTTAGGTTCTTTTATGTTGTTCTGTAGCCGCTGACACTACGATATCCGTCTAAATGGAGGGGTCCATCACTGCCACGAACTGCCCTGCTAAACATTTTCGCTTAGCTATTTGTTGTTGCTATTGTTAATTGTGTCTCTTTGAGGGCGACAGATGCTTTAATTTGGGAAGTATGGGGTGGGGGCATTAGGGAGAGGGGGCGTTGCCCTCCGGATCTTTGATTCTGGTTCCGTAGGAGCCACTGTTTTATTTTTTGGATGACAGCATACTGTTTGCACGCACAACTGCCACCGACATGCAGCACACCACCCTTTCATTGCCACATCTTTCCACCCTAGCTGCGACGCGACCCTTTCCCTGGGACCAGAGCACCCTTGATCCTCCGCACCCTACATCACCTACTTGCCAGATGCCTGCTCACGGTAGATCTCTTCATGTCCTGTCATGGAATGTGAATGGCTTGTTGAACCCATCAAAAGTGCGGCGGTCCTCAAATGCACCCGTCATGCACCGGAAGTGCTCCTCCTTCAGTAGACTCATCTCCTGGGAACCTGCTGCTCCTTCCTTACACGATACAGGTTCAACAGGGTGTGGCACTCTGGATTCATGCGGGGTTATCGCAGGGTGGCTATACTGACCCAGAGAGGTCTCCCCTCACCCCTATCTATGTGACGACCAACGCGCAGGGTCGCTAGGTTGCCATTTCCGGTAGGCTCGAGGGTAGTGTTCTAAACCTTTTATCAACATACATCCCCCATACCACACTTCCCTCTACTCTCCACCACCTTACAGAGGTAATCTCTGCCCTACCGCAGGGCCAGACCATAGTTGGAGGTGACTTCAACGCTGTCATGCAGCCATCACTCAACGCAACGGGCGATGCTTCTTCTTCGCGTCTCACCAGTTCCAAGTGACTATCCAATTGGTCAGCTGCCCTTGGTCTCTGTGATGCTTGGAGGGTTTGGAACCCCCGGGTGAAACAGTACACTCACACCTCAGCGGCCCACCATACCCACTTCCGAATCGATTTGGTCCTCCTGCCTGCTGCTGATTGCCAACAGGTCTCTAACATCTCTATTCTCCCCGCGGTATCTCAGACCACCCTGCCATCTCCCTACACTTAGGAGGCACCACTGAAGGGGGATGAGTAGTCTGGCGAATGAACGCATGATTTCTGCAGGACGCGCACTTTAAGGACACTCCTGAGGTAGAGTTGCGGCAATATTTTCTTGTCAACCAAGGTTCAGTCCCTTCCTTTGGCACACTATGGGAGGTTGGTAAGGCTACCTTACATGGAATAGCCAGAGGTCTTGTACACACAAAACGTGTGGCACAGACTGAGCACCTGACCAAGCTTGAGGCGCGGGCACTGCGGCTGGAAGTGACCCTCACAGGCACGGATGATGTTCACCTCACCAGGCAGCTGGCGATGATCCGGGACAGGATCCGTCAGATCTCCCTGGAGGCGGCCAAGATGCTATGGCGTTCCTCGGTGGCCCGTGTATACGGATTGGGGCGACAAAAATGGAAAATGACTTCATAACTTGGTATCCTACCCTAAGGCTAATAGAATTATCCCTGAAATGCAAGATGCTGATGGGACCCACCACTGCACTTTCCGGGCCATTTCTCAGGCTTTCGCGGACTACTACGCACAGCTCTATTCCGCCCGGCCCCCCGGGACCTCTTTGACTGAGTTGTTGGACCGAGCAGGGGCCCAGATGCCCCGCCTTGCTGAAGCCGATCCGACAGACCTGGATCTCCCCTTACCCCGGAGGAAATCCATGGGGCTATTTCCCTACTGCATTCTGGGAAGACGCCGGGCCGAAGGGCTTCCCACAAGAGTACTATGCGATGTACCGAGACTTATTGGTGTCCCCGCTGGTCGATCTCGTTTTTAAGAGAGGTACCTTCCCCTCTGAGACCAATGTAGCCACTATAGTGGTCATCCCCAAAACCCAACCACCCTGTGCGGACTATCGTCTGATTTCTTTAATTAGCACCGCAATGAAAATCTTTGCCACAGCCCTGGCCCAACGTCTCTGTCTGTTGTTACATAACTTGATTAATCCAGGCCAATGTGGCTTCATGCCGGCGCATGGTACTCGGCATTGTATAGGACATCTTCACCTTGCCCTGGCCCACCACAACCTTCTCACCCCATACCTGGCATTGTTGCTTAATGATTTTGAGAAGGCCTTTGAAACTGTGGATTGGGGTTACATGGAGGATGTTCTAGCCATGATGGGTTTCGGCCTCCATTTCAGACGCCTTATCCATGTTCTGTACTTCGATCCCAAGGCCAGAGTTTTGACCAACATTGTCCTCTCGGAGGCGTTTCCAATCCAGAGAGGCACACGTCAGGGATGTCCTCTCTCACCGCTTCTCTTTGCATTGGCAATGGATCCCCTGGCCTGCCTCATACGTAATGATCCCCAAATCTGAGGATGGTCTTGGGACCCCCACCAGGTGGATAAGATCACCCTGCATGTGGACGACGTCCTCCATTTCTTAGGTGATCCCGAAAGATCCGGCCCGCGTTGCCTGGCAGTGCTCCAGGCCTTTGGAAAGGCCTCGGGCCTGCAACTCAACCCGAAGAAGTTCACTTTGGTCTCCCTCAATCCCTCGAGGGCTTGCTTTTACTGGCAGTCTAGCATCCCTTTACGGATCATTCAAATATCACAGGATCTGGGTGGCGCTGCTCCGGGAGTTGGAATGGGCCCTTAACATTACACCCCTGATCACGAAAAAGACAAACAAGAGCTCAAACGATGGCAGTATCTCCCCCTCAACCCCATTTGAAGAGGGGCGCTCTTTAAAATGATGATTCTCCCCTGTTTCCTATACATTTAGGAAAATGTCACCTTTCACCTTCTGGGTAGTTGGTTCCAGGACTTTTATAGGGCACTTACCAGGTTCCTGTGGGGAGGAGGGAGACCATGCATAACCTTGGCCCGTTGCCGGGTCCCTTCCTTCGATGAAGGTATGGGTGTGACGAATCTCCATCTCTATTACTTGGCCACCAGGCTCATTGTTGTCCACGATTGGTTCACTGGCGGCTGGTCTGATCCGGCCTACCGGACCGAGATTCACACTATAGACTTCCCGCAAATCCAAGCCTACTTATATGGGGTTCCCATACCACAAACTCTTCTATTTATCACAAGAGCGGTGCTGGTGGCCTGGCGCTCCACCCTGCGCTACACGAGATGGGATAAGAAACTTACCCAGCACACACCTCTGTGGCACGGTTACTTGGGAACGTTTGGTTGTGTGATCACTTTAGGGCCTTCCCCGACCTGCAACAGTGTCACTCTCTTCACAACACCCAATTTTACAGGTATCTACAACTCTGCCACGCGCTCACTGCGCATTTTCCACCAGGCACTTCACTTCCTGAGTTAAGCCCGCTAGAGGCTAAGGTTATGATGGGAGACTTGGACAGAGGGATATACCGTTCCCTTGTGAATAATGGCCCTGCCACCTTAGACTCGCTATGGGACAGTTGGGAGGCTTGGGTGGGTCCCCTGGAGGAGGCGGACTGGCGCGATGCCCTTAAGGCCCCTAAACCTCTGACAACTTCCTCTAAACTACGTCTCAATCAACTTTATTACCTTCACATGGCTTATCTCACTCCTGCGCACTTATATAGGGCAGGGCTGCGCTCCTCCCCAGAATGCACATGATGCAGACAATCCCCGGCTGACTTTTACCACATGGTATGGTTATGCCCTGCCCTTGCTTCATTTTGATCGGGGGTGGAGTTAGAGCTTACACAGACTCTGGGGTGGCGGGTTCCTCACAATCCCATAAGCCTTCTTCTGGGAGTCTTCGATGGCCTGGACAGCCCCAGAGCTGACAAACGATTTCTGGACACAGCGATGGCCAAGCAAGATATTGCAGTAGCCTGGGCACAGGCCAAACCTCCCACCATAAGAAAATGGCAGCGGGGTGTGGATTGGTGCGTGGCTCAAGTGGAACCCCTCTTTGAGGCCTGGGGTTGTCCCAAGAAATTTCACAGGATATGGGGCTAATGGCTAAACCTACTGTCTTGATTTCTGCGCTTGTTCTTTCTCCTATATCGCTGTATTGCTTTTCACATGAAGGGACTAGCTCGAAAGCTTTAAATCATGACTGGGACTCTTGCTGTATGCCGGAGATGGACTTTAACTTACTGTGTAACCATATGCTGTCTTTGATATGTTTGTTTCTCTCAAATGCAAATAAATGTGATTATCAAAAAAATTGTTGATTTTTTAAAATGTAATAATGTGTTTAATTGAGATGTTATAGTGTTAAATGTGTAAATTAATGTATTATTAATTAATTAATTGTAAATTGATAATAAATATTTAATTTGTAAGTAATGATGGTAATTGTGTAATTAAATTTAGGCGTGTGTTTTGGTGTTTATAGGTGTAAAGGGTGGGAAGTAATTTATTTTAATAGATGAATTAATAATATGTTGTTAATTAATTTTAATTAATTAATTGGTAATTAATTATGGTAATTGTGTAATTAATTTAGTTCTGTGTTTTGGGGTTTATAGTGTTTATAGTGTTTATTTATTTTTTATTAATAATTATTTGTTAATTTATATTAATTAAAAATGTATTATGGCTATTGTATAATACATTTTAGGTGTGTGTTATGGTGTTTATAGGGATAATGGAGGGGAATTCATTTGTGTTTGATTAATTAATATATAGTTATTAATTAATGTTAATTATTTGATTTTTATTTTGGGTAATTGTTTATTTTTTGTGTATTGTTTTTACTTTTAAAGGGGTAAAGAGTGGGTATTAACTAACTTTTAATTACTTTATAATTAGTTGATAATAGTAATAGTTTTTAATTGAAAAATAAGTTTTAATTATGTTTTATTATGTTGCAGTTAATTGAGGTGTGCGTTGTGGACATTATAGTGTTAATGTTTGGGTAGTTAATTAATGTTTATTATTTTTGTGTTAATAATATTTTTGTAATTCATTATTAATTATATTAATTATGGAAGTACATTTCATTTAAAATGTAGTGTGTTGTTTTTTGGTGTGGAGTTATAGGGTAGGATATAAAAGAAATACATTTATGAATTAATTAATGTTTTTGTTTGTAAACATGTTCTAGTTTAAAAGAATGTTTTTAGATGTATTTATTATTTTATTTTATATAATAGTTGTAGTTATTTGTTATATGTAATTAATCAATAAGTTTTCTTTTTATAAATGCAATATATTTGATTTTTAATTTTTAAAATATCTATTTATCTGTACAATTTTTTTTTTATATATATATATATCACCAACTCCACGTTGTCTCGCAAAGAGCCTCAGACCTTAACAGGGCGGCCAGTGCTTCAGGAGCGAGGCTTTCTGAAAATATAAACCATATGTTCTCCTTTATCTTAAACCCTCTGATGCTGATGACGGAGCGGTTCCGTCATCAGCATCGGTTGGGCTGTGCTGATGACGGACCCGCTCCGTCATCAGTACAGCCCTGGGGGGGAGCGCTGGCGCTCCCCCCCCCTGGGGCATCGATCGTGGTGCTTTGTCCTGGGGCCCCCCACGCTTCCTGGTGACGTCAGCGCGCACAGCGTGCACCGACGTCATCAGGAAGCGCTGGACGCGCTGGAAGCCATTTGTTTCCAGCGCGTCCAGCAGACAGGTCGGTGTTTGGTGCTCCGGTGGGGTGGGGGGGCGTTTTTCGGTGCCTTGAGACATCGGGGGGGAGGAAACTGTGTTTCCTCTCCCCTGATGTCCCAATGCACGGCATTCCTGGTGCACAATCGCGCACAGCGTCGGGATCGTGCACCAGGAATGCCCTACTAGACACCAGGGATTTTGTTTGGCAATATTTATTTGTGCAGGAAGCGACCCCTTGGGCAAGGGTCGCTTCCTTTTTGGGCCATAATATTTTTCAGACTTTTCTGCCCTCCCTGGGGCAGATCGGCCATTTTTTTGGCCGATCTGCACCCGGGGGGTGGGGGGGCAGAAAAGCCCACTAGTCACCAGGGATTTGGTTAGATTTGAAAAGGAAGCGACCCCTTGGTGAAGGGTCGCTACCTAGTGGCCCTAGTTTTTTTTTAGACTTTTCTGCCCCCCCTGGGGGCAGATCGGCCGTTTTTTGGGCCGCATCTGGACCCAGGGGGGGCAGAAAAGCCCACTAGACACCAGTGATTGAATTATATTTATAAAGGAAGCGACCCCTTGGGCAA
This sequence comes from Lissotriton helveticus, assembly GCF_964261635.1. Classification (NCBI taxonomy): domain Eukaryota; kingdom Metazoa; phylum Chordata; class Amphibia; order Caudata; family Salamandridae; genus Lissotriton; species Lissotriton helveticus. Next base: position 577,975,733 of record NC_136065.1, read on the forward strand.
GGGTCGCTTCCTTAGGGGTATAAAATATTTTTCAGACTTTTCTGCCCCCCCCTGGGGCAGATCGGCCGTTCTTTTGGCCGATCTGCACCCAGGGGGGGCAGAAAAGCCCACTAGTCACCAGGGATTTGTTAACAATTGAAAAGGAAGCGACCCCTTGGGGAAGGGCCGCTTCCTAGTGGCCCATATTTTTTTTAGACTTGTCTGCCCCCCCTGGGGGCAGATCAGCCATTTGTTGGGGCGCATCTGGACCCAGGGGGGGGTAGAAAAGCCCACTAGACACCAGGGATTTTATTATATTTATAAAGGAAGCAACCCCTTGGGCAAGGGTCGCTTCCAGGGGGCATTATAAATATTGTAGACTGTTCTGCCCCCCCTGGGGGCAGATCGGCTGATTTTTTTTACCGTTTCTGGACCCAGGGGGGGATAGAAAAGCCCACTAGACTCCAGGGTTTTTTTTTTTATAGGGAGCGACCCCTTGGCCAAGGTTTGCTTCCTTGGGCCCATTTGTTTTCTAAAGTATGTTCTGCCATGTCTTTATTTGGCCTCTCTGCCCTCCGTAGGGTTGCTTCCAGGGGGCCCACGTTTTTAATGATTTATAGTCTTCCCCCCTTGGGGACAGACACCCCATTTGTGACATACCTTGTGACATAGCCTGTTGTAATGTGTGTTGTTTTTGTTTCTTCTAATGTGTATTGTTTTTTTTTCTCTTTAGATTGTTGCAGTGTGCGGTTCCGTTACTGGTGGTTCTGTTGTTCTGCTGTTTCTGTAGTTGCATGTGTTTGGTAAGAGACCTTTTTTTTGTTCAATTGTAATGTAATTGTTTATTGTGCAAAGTGTGTAGTAATATGAGTATGTTTGGTTTCTGTTTGTTGTGATTGTAAAACATGTTTTGCATTTGTTTTTGATGTGTCCTTCTGTAGATGTAAGCTTTTTTTTTCTTCTTTCTAGTGGGATATCGTCGCCTATTTGCTGTGTCTTTGCAGAGTATGTGCTGGTGAGTGTAGTTGTGTCTTGTAAGTGAATTGTATATTTTTTCTAAATATAGTTTTTTGTGAAAAAGGCTTACATTTTTATCTTACTTTGCGCAGTGTTGGGGTTGTTGAGTTGTTTGTGCAGACTCCTTTATTTGTAAGGATAATGGCTAGCCGCCGGATTACTGCTCAGCAAGTTGTTGGAATGCTTTTTGATTCTTCCTCTGACCATGGTCCAGAGACTGACTCTGATTCTGAGCCAGAGGTGGGAGGTGAAGATTCAGGTAGTGAGTTTTCTCTACACATGGTTTTCATCTGATGATGAAGACACTCTGAGTGCAGATGAAGCTACTTTTGGTGTGGATGATGTGCCTGTGGTTGCGGAGGACATTGCTGTGCCAAGAGTGCGGCAAGAGACATCTGGGCGGCAGCCTGGGGCTGCTAGACTTCCAGTTGGTGTAGTGAGACAAGAGGCAGCTGGGCGGCAGTCTTCGGCTGCAAGACTTGACGATGAAAGTTCTGACCTCTGGGTTGCACCAGGCATGGTGCAGCCGGCATTGCCTGAATTTACTGGTGTTCGAGGGTGTAGGGTGAACACGGAAAACTTTTTGCCTATTGATTTTTTCAAGTTGTTTATGGACGATGTGTTTTTGGCAGAGATTGTAGAGCAGACTAATTTGTATGCTGAAATTTTTTTGAGGGTGAACAGTGCCAGCCTTAAGCCCCACGCTAGAGCTACCCGGTGGACTCCCACAAATTTGGAGGAGATGAATATGTTTTTGGGTTTAACTTTTTTGATGGGCTTGCGTAGGAAACCATCAATGGCTTCATATTGGTCTACTAGTCCCTTGATGGCAACAGCTATATTTCCGGCAGTCATGAGTCGTGATAGGTATTTGCTTCTGCTTTGGATGATTCATTTTGTTGACAATAGTCTTGCTTTGCCACGAGATCACCCTGATTGTGACCGTCTTTTCAAGATTCGGCCTGTCATTGATCATTTTGTTGATCGATTTTCTGAGATCTTTTATCCTGGGAAAGAAATTGCAGTGGATGAGTCTTTGCTGTTGTTCAAGGGCCGCTTGGTATTTCGGCAATACATTCCTAGTAAGAGGGCACGCTATGGAATCAAACTGTATATGCTGTGTGACAGTGAGACTGGATATGTCTCTAATTTCAGGGTGTACACTGGTAAAGAATCCAGGATTAACCCCCCTGGTTGTCCGTCGACTTGTGGAGTGACTGAGAAAATTGTGTGGGAACTTGGTCGTTGATTTTTTAACAAAGGCCATCATTTGTATGTCGATAACTTCTACACTGGTGTGCGGTTGTTCAGGGAATTGGCCAAAGTGGACACTGTTGCTTGTGGCACAATCCCCTCAAACCGTAAAGGTTTCCCAAAAGAACTTGTTTATCGAAAGCTTGCTCGGGGACAGTGCAGTGCATTGCGTTGTGAGGAGCTTCTAGCTGTGAAGTTTTCAGACAGGAGAGATGTCTACATGTTGACTACAATACATGATGAAAGCACTGAACCGGTGCCTGTTTGGGGTCAGGTTGCAGAAGTGCGCAAACCTGTGTGCATAATGCACTACAATAAGTACATGGGGGGTGTTGACAGAGTAGATCAGAGGTTGGAACCGTATGCTGCTCTTCGTAAGGCTTACATTTAGTACAAGAAGTTGGCTATCCATCTTTTCCACTTGGCAACCTTTAATGCTTTTGTTGTGTTCCAGAAATCTTGTCCCCAGTCAAAGATGACTTTTGTAAAGTTTCAGGAGTCTGTAATAGGCAGCCTTGTTTTAGTGGAACAGGCAAGTGTTCCTAGAGTTGGAGTGGTGGAGGATGTTGCCAGATTGAAAGATCGCCACTTTCCTGATACAATTCCTCCTACAATCTCAAAAGACTTTCTCAGTCGGAGATGTAGAGTCTGTTGGTGAAGAGGTTTGCGGAAGGAGGTTCGTATGTACTGCCCCGACTGCCCTTCAAACCCCGGGCTGTGTGTACGTGCTTGTTTTAGATTGTACCACACGCAAAAGAATTTTTGGGAGTATCAATGAGTGGTAAAGTGAACTGGTTGGTCTTATTGTTCAGTTTCAAAGTTTGCATTTGTGAAGTCTTTTTAGATTTAGTTGTTGAGTTAGTAGATTTGTATCAATTTGCAATTTGTTTTTGTTTTTCTTTTATTTAAAAAAAAAACTAAAGTATGATGTTGGTTTGCGTGTAGTGTCCATTGTCTGACGGTGTGCATGGTTTGGCGCTTGGCTGCCGGTGTCTGTGGACTGGTGCTTGTCTGGCGGTGTCTGTGGACTGGTGCTTGGCTGGCGGTGTGCGTGGTCTGGTGTTTGGTTGGCGGTGTGCGTGCTCTTGCGCTTGCCTGGTGTTGTGTTTGGATTTGTCCTTGGCTGGTGGTGTGCGTGTAGTGGTGCTTGGCTGGTGGTGTATGTGGAGTGGCGCTTGGCTGGTGGTGTGTGTGGCGTGGCGCTTGGCTGGTGGTGTGCGTGGAGTGGTACTTGGCTGTCTGTGCACGGAGTGGTGCTTGGCTTGCGGTGTGCGTGGAGTGGTGCTTGGCTGGTGGTGTGTGTGGAATGGTACTTGGCTGTCAGTGTGCGCTGAGTGGTGTTTCGCTGGCGGTGTGCATGGTCTGGTGCTTGGATGGTGGTGTGCGTGGAGTGGCGCTTGGCTGGCGGTGTGTGTGGAGTGGCGCTTGGCTGGATGGTGTGTGTGGAGTGGTACTTGGCTGTCTGTGCACGGAGTGGTGCTTGGCTGGCGGTGTGTGTGGAGTGGCGCTTGGCTTGCAGTGTGCGTGGAGTGGTGCTTGGCTGGTGGTGTGTGTGGAGTGGTACTTGGCTGTCGGTGTGCGCTGAGTGGTGTTTGGCTGGCGGTGTGCATGGTCTGGTGCTTGGATGGTGGTGTGGGTGGACTGGCGCTCGGCTGGCGGTGTGTGAGTAGTTACTTTCTGTTGTTCACTACACACACTGCTAGTTGAGTGACACTCCACGCAGTCCATCATTTTGTGTTGTTGCAATGTCAGAAATGTGGGTGTGTGAAAGTGATGGGCCCTTGAATGGCGCTGTCTGCTGGTGTGAGTGTTGAAATGTGATGGGTCCGCGGCTGGCGGTGTGAATGTTTTGTATGTGTCACACGTACAAAAGGTGTATGAATAGCCTGTAAAGAGGTTGGTGCCTTGACGTGGCTTTACAGCTCACGAGCTGTGAGTCAGTGGTTCAGTTTATCATACTTTCAATTATACGCAGTGTATTTCATTTTTGTGAAATTACTTGCGAATACAATTGTATGTACTGAATCATCACTCACCCTCGTGCCAAATCCAACCAGTATGTATGTGTGCTTGCGGAATAGATGGCTGTGCAGTAATATTTGTCTTTTATCTCTTTCTGAAGTAGGGTGTACCTTGTCCCTTATTGTGATTGTTGTAATGTGTTGCTGTTCCTTCCGGATGGTGTCAATGGTCTGGTTTGTATCAGGTATGAAAGGTGCGTGAATGGCCTGTAAAACGGTTGGTGCCTTGTCGTGGCTTTACAGCTCAGGGGTTGCGAGTCACTGGTTCGGTTTTTATGCATTTATTTATTGACAGAACATTTCATTTTTTGAAATATCTTGTTAATAAAATTTTATGTACTGAACCATCACTCGCCCTCGTGCCAAATCCAACCTGTATGTGTGTGTCTTTGAGGAATAGATAGCCATGCTTGAATGTTTGACTTTTGAGTAACTCTGTTAAGGTGTACATTATAGCTATAAATAACTTACTAACTTTAGATATTACTGTTAAACCATGGAAGTATATGGTCATGTCTTTCTGGTGAATTCTATTGTTGATTTTTATCCACAATCTCCTGCAAACTTGAAATTGTCTGTCACAATTTCCATGTAATATTGTCCCTTGAATTGCACGCTCTCAAATTGAAAACTTAATTCTCCACTGTACGATTTGGACCTTTTCCTGTTGCAGCCACTATGACATTGTCACCATTGTCAAATCCACCAGCTTTTGCAAGAGGGGTTACCTGGGTTTTTGGCTCCGTGCTAGACGGCCATCTAGGGAAACCTACCAAACTCACACATTTCTGAAAAGTAGACACCCGGGGGCTTCCAAGGAGGTATGGCTTGCGTGGATCCTCCAACGTTCCTTTACCCAGAATCCCTTGCAAACCTCAATTCTAGCTGAAAAAATCAGTTTTTTCGCACTTTTTGTGTTTGGGAAAGCGTGGCATCACTGGGCTCACACAAATTACCTCCCACCCAGCATTCCCCAAGGTCTTCCGATAAAAATGGTACCTCACTTGCGTGGGTAGGCATAGTGGCTGCAACAGGAAAAGGCCCAATTCGTACGGTGGAGACTTAAAAATTACCTTTAGCAAAACTATCTTATTTTTTTAGGGGGTCACCTGAGCTTTTGGCTCGGGGCTTGGCGGGCATCTTTGGAAACTACGAAACCCAAACAGTTCTGAAAACTAGACACCCGGGGGAGTCCAGGGAGGCATGGCATGCGTGGGTCCCCCAATGTTTTCCTACCCAGAAATCCCTGCAAACCTTAAATTTAGGTTATAAAAAACACTTTTCCATACATTTATGGGTGGGATCTCCCTGCCGGCACAAATGTCCTACCACCCAGCGTTCCCCTTGATCTGCCGAGTAAAATGATACCTCACTTGTGTGGGTGGCCCAAAGCCCTGTGACTAAGGTTGGGGTGCTTAATTTGTCAAACCTATATACTAGATTTTTTTTTAATTCATTTTTAGCCTGTTCTGCTTTGGGGCACCCACACAAGTGAGGTATCATTTTACTCTTGAGAACAAGGGAAACGCTGGGTGGTAGGACATTTTTGCGGCACGGAGATCCCACGCAAAAAAGTTTGGAAAAGTGTTTTTTTTTACCTAATTTTAAGGTTTGCAAGGAATTCTGGGTAGGAAAACATTGGGGGACCCATGCATGCCATACCTCCCTGGACTCCCCCAGGTGTCTAGTTTTCAGAACTGTTTGGGTTTGGTAGTTTCCAAAGATGGCCGCCGAGCTCCGGGTCAAAAACTCAGGTGCCCCCCCCAAAATCAAGGTAGTTTTGCTATAGGGCACGATTTGGACCTTTTCCTGTTGCAGCCACTATGCCTAAGCACGCAAGTGAGGTACCATTTTTATCAGGAGACCTGGGGGAACGCTGGGTGGGAGGAAATTTGTGTGAGCCCAGTGATGCCGCGCTTTCCCACACAAAAAAGTGTGAAAAAATTGATTTTTTTTCAGCTAAAATTGAGGTTTGCAAGGGATACTGGGTAAAGGAACGTTGGAGGATCCACACAAGCCATACCTCCTTGGAAGCCCCCGGGTGTCTACTTTTCAGAAATGTGTGGGTTTGGTAGGTTTCTCTAGATGGCCGTCTAGCACGGGCCAAAAACCCAGGTAACCCCTCTTGCAAAAGCTGGTGGTTTTGACAACATTTTCAAGTCCACCAGCTTTTGCAAGAGGGGTTACCAGGGTTTTTGGTTATTCCTACCCAGAATTCCTTGCAAACCTTAAAATTAGGTAAAAAAACACTTTTTTGCGTGGGATCTCCGTGCCGGCAAAAATGTCCTACCACCCAGCGTTCCCCTTGTTCTCCAGAGTAAAATGATACCTCACTTGTGTGGGTGCCCCAAAGCAGAACAGGCTCAAAATGAATTTTAAAAAAATCTAGTATATAGGTTTGACAAATTAAGCACCCCAACCTTAGTCACAGGGCTTTGGCCCACCCACACAAGTGAGGTATCATTTTAATTGGGAGATCAAGGGGAACGCTGGGTGGTAGGACATTTGTGCCGGCAGGGAGATTCCACCCAAAAATGTATGGAAAAGTGTTTTTTTTTTTAACCTAAATGTAAGGTTTGAAGGGATTTCTGTTTAGGAAAACATTGGGGGACCCACGCATGCCATACCTCCCTGGACTCCCCCGGGTGTCTAGTTTTCAGAACTGTTTGGGTTTGGTAGTTTCAAAAGATGGCCACTGAGCCCCGGGCCACAAACTCAGGTGCCCCCCCCAAAAAATCAAGGTAGTTTTGCTATAGGGTATTGTAAATTCACCACCATACGATTTGAACCTTTTCCTGTTGCAGCCACTATGCCTACATACGTAAGTGAGTTACCATTTTTTTCGGGAGACCTTAGGGAACGCTGGGTGTGTGGAAATTTGTTGATCCACACAGATTCCAGAACTTTCCACCACAGAAATGTGAGGAAAATGGGTTTTTTTGTCAAATTCTTAGTTTTGCAAGGGATTGTGGGTAACAAAACCTGGTGGTAGGCAGTCGAGTCACCCCATCCTGAATTCCCCTGGGTGTCTACTTTTCAAAAATGTATAGGTTTGCTAGGTTTCCCTAGGTGCTGGCAGAGCTAGAGCTCAAAAACAAAAGGTAGTCTCTTTGTTCAAAAAGGGCAAGATTTCACTGGGAAATTGAGGTGCGACCACGTTGCATTTTGCGCTGTTTCATGTCGCAGCCACTATGCCTACCCATGCAAGTGAGGTACCATTTTTTTCGGGAGACCTGGGGGAATGCTGGGTGGGTGGAAATGTGTTGATCCCCGCAGATTCCAGAACTTTCTACCACAGAAATGTGAGGAAAATGTTTTTTTTGTCACATTCTTAGCTTTGCAAGGGATTCTGGGTAACAAAACCTGGTGGTAGGCAGTCGAGTCACCCCATCCTGAATTCCCCTGGGTGTCTAGTGTTCAAAAAGGTATAGGGGTGCTAGGTTTCCCTAGGTGCTGGCAGAGCTAGGGCTCAAAAACAAAAGGTAGTCTCTGTTCAAAAAGGGCAAGATTTCACTGGGAAATTGAGGTGCGACCACGTTGCATTTTTCGCTGTTTCATGTCGCAGCCACTATGCCTACCCACGCAAGTGAGGTACCATTTTTTACGGGAGACCTGGGGGAACGCTGGGTGGGTGGAAATTTGTTGATCCACGCAGATTCCAGAACTTTCCACCACAGAAATGTGAGGAAAATGTGGTTTTTTTGTCAAATTCTTAGCTTTGCAAGGGATTCTGGGTAACAAAACCTGGTGGTAGGCAGTCGAGTCACCCCATGCTGAATTCCCCTGGGTGTCTACTTTTCAAAAATGTATAGGTTGGCAAGGTTTCCCTAGGTGCTGGCAGAGCTAGGGCTCAAAAACAAAAGGTAGTCTCTTTGTTCAAAAAGGGCAAGATTTCACTGGGAAATTGAGGTGCGACCACGTTGCGTTTTGCGCTGTTTCATGTCGCAGCCACTATGCCTACCCACGCAAGTGAGGTACCATTTTTTTCGGGAGACCTGGGGGAACGCTGGGTGTGTGGAAATTTGTTGATCCACGCAGATTCCAGAACTTTCCACCACAGAAATGTGAGGAAAATGTGTTTTTTTGTCAAATTCTTAGCTTTGCAAGGGATTCTGGGTAACAAAACCTGGTGGTAGGCAGTCGAGTCACCCCATCCTGAATTCCCCTGGGTGTCTACTTTTCAAAAATGTATAGGTTTGCTAGGTTTCCCTAGGTGCTGGCAGAGCTAGGGCTCACAAACAAAAGGTAGTCTCTTTGTCCAAAAATGGCAAGATTTCACTGGGAAATTGAGGTGCGACCACGTTGCGTTTTGCGCTGTTTCATGTCGCAGCCACTATGCCTACCCACGCAAGTGAGGTACCATTTTTTTTTGGGAGACCTGGGGGAACGCTGGGTGGGTGGAAATTTGTTGATCCACGCAGATTCCAGAACTTTCCACCACAGAAATGTGAGGAAAATGTGTTTTTTTTGTCAAATTCTTAGCTTTGCAAGCGATTCTGGGTAACAAAACCTGGTGGTAGGCAGTCGAGTCACCCCATCCTGAAATTCCCTGGGTGTGTACTTTTAAAAAATGTATAGGTTTGCTAGGTTTCCCTAGGTGCCGGCAGAGCTAGGGTGCAAAAACTACAGGTAGGCACTTTGCCATAAAAGGGTCAATTTTTAACAGCAAAATTGAGGTGTGACCACGTTGCATTTTGCGCCGTTTCCTGTCGCAGGCACAAGGCCGACCCACACAAGTGAGGTACCGTTTTTATCGGGAGACTTTGGGTAATTCAGATTTGTAAATCAACTGTTATTACCAATTGAGTTTTCATGCATTTCTCCCTTCCCAATGAAAGACATTGTGTACAAAAAATCTTTTTAAAAAATGACCAATAATTCTCATGCTAGCATGAGTATTCCCAATTTTGAAAATGTGCAATTATATGCTGTTTCTAGACTCTATAATTTGTACCCAATTCAGAAATACATAGGTGTCTTTCATACCGATTTTTCCACATATACATTTTCCAAGAATAAGTGCTCTATACCCAGTAAATAAAAAAAAATCATTGCAAGTTGCTGCTTAGTTTTTGGATCTGGGTTCGTCGGGTTCTTGGAGAAACTACAAGTCCTATATATCTCCACAACCAGGAAGGTCTAACGAATTTAATGGTACATTGCTTTTCAAGAGCTGTCAAAATTACAAGAAGTTATAGGAGAAAACGTTGAGACAAAAGGCTGTTTTTTTTCAACAAATATTCAATTATTCCAATATTTAACCGTTAGTTTATATAAAGAAACCTTCATGGATTTAGACAAATGACCCCTTTTTGAATTCAGAATTTTGTCTACTTTCCGAAAATGTATAACTTTCCAGGATCCCTTATTGCTTTCATTTCTACCATTAACTGGAAGGTGGTGAAAAGCTCTAAAAATAGCAAAAATAGGCTATGTCCCAGAAAAATGCCAAAACTGTGTGAAAAATGTTGGTTCTCTGACAAAAGACTGTCATTCCCTAAAAGCTGAGAAAATGGAGATTTCAGCCCCACAAACCCTTTTTTGATACCATTTGCAGGGAAAAACCCAGAGGCTTTCATTTGCAGCCCGTTTTTCTGAAAAAAACAAAAATGTCACTATATTTTGGTTAATTTCTGGGACCCCTCCAAGGGAATCCACAAACCCTGGGTACCTTTAGAATCCACATGATGTTGGAAGAAAAGGACGCAAATTTGGCGTGGATACCTTATGTGGTCAAAAAGTTACAGGGGCCTAACCGCACACTACCCCAAATCGCCAAAAAAAGGCTTAGCACATGAGGGGAAAAGGCCTAGCAGCGAAGGGGTTAAAAGACGTACACGGCTCCGGCTGTGTCAGCTTGAAAATTGTTCAATTCATAAAATATCTTAAATGAATGGAGAATAGTGTATTTCAGTATTCTGTGCTAAAAACCTTCTTTACAATTCATGTTGTTCCCCTGACCCAAAAAACGTCCAGTGTGCCCCAAATGAACTTTCTGCTTTTAAATCTCCACTTACTCTTCTGAAGCCACATCAGCCAGCAATATCGGAAATACTTCCGTCTGCATCCCTTGCTTTCCACACAGTGAGAAATCCTTTCTTTTCTCAAGGGGGTGAGCAGGTCAGGCTCCCACACATTAATCACCAACTTCACGACGTTGCTTTTCAAGGAGCCCCAGACCTTAACAGGGCGGCCAGTACTTCAGGAGCGCAGCTTCCTGAAAATATAAATCACAAGTTGTCCTTTAGCTTTAGCTTAAAAGAAGTACACCGGCTGGTTGTGTCAGCTTAAAAATAGTTTAATTCATGCAGATATGCAGAGGCAAGAGGATCACTATCCTAACGTTTCTGCTCTGACAAGCCTTGATCAAAAGAAAGGATTTCTCACTGCGTGGAAAGGAAGGAATGCAGACGGTAGTAGTTCCGATATTGCAGGCTGTTGTTTGTGGCTTCGGAAGAGTAAGTGGATATTTAAAAGCGGAAAGTGCATTTGGGGCACACTGGACTTTTTTTGTGCAAGGGGAACAACATGAATTGTAAAGAAGGTTTTTAGCTCAGAATACTGAAATTACATTCATTGCATTACGCTATTCTCCTTTCATTTAAGATGTTTTACTAGTTCCCTTGTGCACTCTGAAGATAAATACGGCCTGCGTTTGAAAGTCACGTGGGCACTTGAAAACACAGAGAGACTTTCCCGTGATCAAGGCTCATCAGAGCAGAAACGTTGGGATAGTGAGATTTGTTTAATCAATATTTTGTATTCAATATTTTGTACTTACCTGTTTAAGTATGTTGTCTATATTTTTTACTCAACATTTATTACATCGATGTTGTGTCAGTGAACCCTTTATGATATTGCACTAACTGTGATGTTATGACAATTGCCTAGTTAGCAAAGTAGAATCAGAATATATTTACTGTTTAGTGCATTAAAACCATAACAATATACTAGTAAACCGCAATACATAGCATCATTAAAATGTCCATTAAAATATGTGCTTTAAAAGTTTCTTGTTAGAGCAGTACAACAAACATTCAGTTAGGGCGTATAGAATCTAAATGGTTGACCAATGCATAGGATAACGGAAAAGAGGACATGAGAAGTAGTCTCAAAAGTGCCGTTGTGCTTCTCCCATAACCAATTTATGATGTTTCCTTGTGTTTGAAATTAAAAACATTTACTGAATAACAGTTAATCTGTGGGTCATGAATACACAGGGTAGATACATTATACAGTGCATTTGATGATGAAAATGAGACACAGGCCATAGTCTCTAAAGTGCTGTTGTGCATGGCCACTAGCTGTCTTCTAATACTTTCTCGTAATTAATTACACATATTAATAAATGACAGTTAAGCTGTGGGTCATTCGGATTGAGACAGTTTAGTATTGCAGTTTAGTATTGCAGTTCTACAAGAACAAATGCCTCTTGCGTTGAATAATTTCTTCAGCAGTGTCCGATGGTGTAGACTTAGGGCTGGGCAGATACATATTAAATTAATGAAATCCTGTGTTGGTGATCCACAAAGGCTGCATGAATTTTTCCCCAATATCTCCAGCTTGGCTGGCCTGCATTAGATGGCAGCATTCCAAATCGTATCGCTAACAACTTAGGGAGTCATTACGATGCTAGACGGACTGAGGTCCGTCTGCCAGCGTCCCGGTGATGGGGACCGCCTGCCTAAAAGGCGGTTTTCCCACATATTACAATGCGACTGCCACCAGGGCAGCCACAAAAGGCATTTTTAAAATTGCAGCGGGTGCTGCTGGCTGCAGCACCCGCTGCAATGCTAGAAAGGCAGGTTTTGCTTTTCCCTGCACTACGTGGCAGGCAACAAGCGGTGCCTGCCACATGGTGCAGGGAGAGTAAGACACTGACCCTGCACAGGGGGGGTGCACAATGTTCCTCCAAAGTCAATCCCCGCCAGCCTTTTCATGGCGGGGGAACCGCCGTGGAAAGGCTGGCGGAATCCAGCATTCTTATCTGGTGGGCGGTACCTGCTAGGCATCACCACCATTCTGAGGTTGCGGGATGACCCGTTGCGGGATGGCCCGACGGGCAATTGTAACCATTGCCTCTGTTGGACCCGTGGTGGTCGGGCTTACCTCCCGCCATCACAATCTGGTGGGAGGTAATTGGCCTTACGATGGCGGTGAACCCACCACCGTCAGCCTGTCGGTTGCAGGTTCACCACCATCGTAATCAGGCCCTTAGTCTTTAAATAAGGAGAAAAGGACAGACCGAAATATGTTTCTGGTTGCAATTTTGTATACGATTGCAAGACCATCAATCATGGGCTCACTTACTTAGCCTGGCATTGTCCTCCATTAATGAATGCTGGTTTGCCGCCTTCTTTAGTATTAGGTGAAATGAAGTGAATGGTAGGTTCCACTGCCAAAGGTCTGCCAGGTTGGTAAGCTTTAAATATGATTGTAGATACTCGGTGTAGGCGGACTGAGAATCGCCTTGTAGTGCATTCCAGAGGGCGTTATTAATCTCATTTTCTCGGTTGCTCAAGACTTTATACCAGGTTTTTATTGTAGAATATCTTCTGTATAGATGTTGCTGTTGCTGCCCAAATTCCAACCAGACCTGTGCTGGTGAGGAGTTGTGTGATAAAGAAAATTCACACCCGAGTTTGAAGGCTGTCCAGGATCACTGCATCTTTCCCGTGCTGAACTTCACTTCCGTATGCTAAAGTTGGTAAAAGTTTTGCTTTAATAAACACTAATAATGGTGTGAACAATGGGCCTTTTACACTCTTTGATATTGAACAGGATGCAAATGTTAGGCCATTTCCCATTTTTAGTATGGCCTCATTCTGCTTTTGAAAAGTTAATCTTTTGTCCAAATGTATCCCTAGGTATTTGTAACTACTAACCACTTCCAGTTTTGCATTACTGATTTTAAATGGTGATTGTTTATCGGAGCAATGGCTTATAATCATGGCTTTTGTTTTTGTGACATTTATCTCATACCAAATAAGTCTTGACAAAGTTTCCTAATTCATTGATCACTCTTTGTAGGCCTATTCTTGTGTAACTTACGATCACTATGTCGTCAGCATAAGATAAGTGTGTAATAGGCAGTGTGCCCAAATGTGGGGGATGTGAGTTGATCTCGTCCAGCCTTGTTGACAGGTTGGCCATGAATAGGTTGAATAAGTGTGGCGCTAGGATGCAGCCATGCTTTAAGCCCTCACACGTGTATATTTTTCTGGTGAGCCTCTTTCCATTGGCTGTTTTAACTTGCATCCACATGTCGGTGTATAGTTGCATTATTGGTCTCAGTATTGCTTCCAGAAGGCCCCCCTGCTTCAACTTATGCCATAAGATGCCTCTGTTGGCTCGATCAAATGCAGCTTTAAAACCGATGAAGCATGGATACAGATTATTTCACTGTTGTAAGCTTTTGTCTGCCATTAGACCTAGGGCAAGGACATTCGTGATGTTACCAGTGCCCTGACAGAAGCCAGACTGCTTAATAGGAATTATTTTGTTACTCTCAGACCAGTCTACCTAGATCATTGAGACATAATATTTTGCTTCGGCATCTATTAAGATGATCAGTCGATAATTAACTGAATACGTTCGCTCCCTACCCTTAAATACTGGATTGATTATTGAACCTCTCCAGCTCTCTGGAAGGCGGTTTGTAGTGCCCAACTCGTGGTACAGACAGGACAACGGAGCCGCCCAGAAGTTGGCGTCATGCTTATAAATTGCAAATAAAAAGTATGCAGTTCAGGCCTGGTTCCCTATCTAGTCTTCCCTTGGCTATGACCTTGGAGATATCTTCCTCAGAGTATTGTGTAAATGTGATCTAGTCCCATGTTTCCCTTTCTAGGTTCTTTTTAATGCTTTGGGGTTGTAATTGTTGTGTGTGCTTGGTTGTTCTGTTTTTGCAAGCCTTCTAGTTGTAAAGGTGATGTTTGGTCTGCTAGAATAGTTGATCTCGACTGCATTATTGTGTTCTGGTCCTTAGCTAGGGGGAAGTTTGGAATTTCCTGCACTGCGATCTGCTTCTCATATTTACAACAAGGGGTGGTGATGGACAGAGTCTCTGAATTAAGCAGAATACTCTCACCCAGTCAAGAGATCAGGGCTAGATCCAACACCGTTTTTTAGCTCATTGCACCATCCCAGTTTCAGAACCTGGCTGTATGCAAATTAGTCTGTCCCTGGCCCAGTGCATCATGGGAACAGGGCAGACCAGACTACAAAAGCCAATTCTTACACTGGGAAGGAAACAAGCTTCCGGGGACCGGTTTCAGGCATTTCAGCCGTCTTCGGCCCGGCTTGCTTGAATCCTGATGGTGCAATGAGCAAGGGACTCACATCTGAGTATACCCTTCCACACTTAGGGTGGACAAAAATATTTACAACAAGGGGTGGTGATGGACAGAGTCTCTGAATTAAGCAGAATACTCTCACCCAGTCAAGAGATCAGGGCTAGATCCAACACCGTTTTTTAGCTCATTGCACCATCCCAGTTTCAGAACCTGGCTGTATGCAAATTAGTCTGTCCCTGGCCCAGTGCATCATGGGAACAGGGCAGACCAGACTACAAAAGCCAATTCTTACACTGGGAAGGAAACAAGCTTCCGGGGACCGGTTTCAGGCATTTCAGCCGTCTTCGGCCCGGCTTGCTTGAATCCTGATGGTGCAATGAGCAAGGGACTCACATCTGAGTATACCCTTCCACGCTTAGGGTGGACAAAAATATTTACAACAAGGGGTGGTGATGGACAGTCTCTGAATTAAGCAGAATACTCTCACCCAGTCAAGAGATCAGGGCTAGATCCAACACCGTTTTTTAGCTCATTGCACCATCCCAGTTTCAGAACCTGGCTGTATGCAAATTAGTCTGTCCCTGGCCCAGTGCATCATGGGAACAGGGCAGACCAGACTACAAAAGCCAATTCTTACACTGGGAAGGAAACAAGCTTCCGGGGACCGGTTTCAGGCATTTCAGCCGTCTTCGGCCCGGCTTGCTTGAATCCTGATGGTGCAATGAGCAAGGGACTCACATCTGAGTATACCCTTCCACGCTTAGGGTGGACAAAAATATTTACAACAAGGGGTGGTGATGGACAGAGTCTCTGAATTAAGCAGAATACTCTCACCCAGTCAAGAGATCAGGGCTAGATCCAACACCGTTTTTTAGCTCATTGCACCATCCCAGTTTCAGAACCTGGCTGTATGCAAATTAGTCTGTCCCTGGCCCAGTGCATCATGGGAACAGGGCAGACCAGACTACAAAAGCCAATTCTTACACTGGGAAGGAAACAAGCTTCCGGGGACCGGTTTCAGGCATTTCAGCCGTCTTCGGCCCGGCTTGCTTGAATCCTGATGGTGCAATGAGCAAGGGACTCACATCTGAGTATACCCTTCCACGCTTAGGGTGGACAAAAATATTTACAACAAGGGGTGGTGATGGACAGAGTCTCTGAATTAAGCAGAATACTCTCACCCAGTCAAGAGATCAGGACTAGATCCAACACCGTTTTTTAGCTCATTGCACCATCCCAGTTTCAGAACCTGGCTGTATGCAAATTAGTCTGTCCCTGGCCCAGTGCATCATGGGAACAGGGCAGACCAGACTACAAAAGCCAATTCTTACACTGGGAAGGAAACAAGCTTCCGGGGACCGGTTTCAGGCATTTCAGCCGTCTTCGGCCCGGCTTGCTTGAATCCTGATGGTGCAATGAGCAAGGGACTCACATCTGAGTATACCCTTCCACGCTTAGGGTGGACACAAATATTTACAACAAGGGGTGGTGATGGACAGAGTCTCTGAATTAAGCAGAATACTCTCACCCAGTCAAGAGATCAGGGCTAGATCCAACACCGTTTTTTAGCTCATTGCACCATCCCAGTTTCAGAACCTGGCTGTATGCAAATTAGTCTGTCCCTGGCCCAGTGCATCATGGGAACAGGGCAGACCAGACTACAAAAGCCAATTCTTACACTGGGAAGGAAACAAGCTTCCGGGGACCGGTTTCAGGCATTTCAGCCGTCTTCGGCCCGGCTTGCTTGAATCCTGATGGTGCAATGAGCAAGGGACTCACATCTGAGTATACCCTTCCACGCTTAGGGTGGACAAAAATATTTACAACAAGGGGTGGTGATGGACAGAGTCTCTGAATTAAGCAGAATACTCTCACCCAGTCAAGAGATCAGGGCTAGATCCAACACCGTTTTTTAGCTCATTGCACCATCCCAGTTTCAGAACCTGGCTGTATGCAAATTAGTCTGTCCCTGGCCCAGTGCATCATGGGAACAGGGCAGACCAGACTACAAAAGCCAATTCTTACACTGGGAAGGAAACAAGCTTCCGGGGACCGGTTTCAGGCATTTCAGCCGTCTTCGGCCCGGCTTGCTTGAATCCTGATGGTGCAATGAGCAAGGGACTCACATCTGAGTATACCCTTCCACGCTTAGGGTGGACAAAAATATTTACAACAAGGGGTGGTGATGGACAGAGTCTCTGAATTAAGCAGAATACTCTCACCCAGTCAAGAGATCAGGGCTAGATCCAACACCGTTTTTTAGCTCATTGCACCATCCCAGTTTCAGAACCTGGCTGTATGCAAATTAGTCTGTCCCTGGCCCAGTGCATCATGGGAACAGGGCAGACCAGACTACAAAAGCCAATTCTTACACTGGGAAGGAAACAAGCTTCCGGGGACCGGTTTCAGGCATTTCAGCCGTCTTCGGCCCGGCTTGCTTGAATCCTGATGGTGCAATGAGCAAGGGACTCACATCTGAGTATACCCTTCCACGCTTAGGGTGGACAAAAATATTTACAACAAGGGGTGGTGATGGACAGAGTCTCTGAATTAAGCAGAATACTCTCACCCAGTCAAGAGATCAGGGCTAGATCCAACACCGTTTTTTAGCTCATTGCACCATCCCAGTTTCAGAACCTGGCTGTATGCAAATTAGTCTGTCCCTGGCCCAGTGCATCATGGGAACAGGGCAGACCAGACTACAAAAGCCAATTCTTACACTGGGAAGGAAACAAGCTTCCGGGGACCGGTTTCAGGCATTTCAGCCGTCTTCCGCCCGGCTTGCTTGAATCCTGATGGTGCAATGAGCAAGGGACTCACATCTGAGTATACCCTTCCACGCTTAGGGTGGACAAAAATATTTACAACAAGGGGTGGTGATGGACAGAGTCTCTGAATTAAGCAGAATACTCTCACCCAGTCTCAGCTGTTATTGAGAAGGTGGTGATTAGGTGATGTGCCCAAGCTGGCTCTGTAACACAGATCACGTTTTTTACTTTTGAACTTCTTACAAGGAAGTGTACTTGATCCCAAAAAGCTCTAGTGTTTGATCGTTTAGCATTATATAGGAGTTTCGACCAGAAACTGTCCTGCTGCATCCTGTTATCCTCCCAGATTTGTTTTTTACCGCTTCTTAAGTTGTTAAATTTGTTACCATGTTGTTTTAGATGTATTGTGGCCCCTTGTGGCTCTGATAACGCCTCTTAGTTTTTCCCCTAAATTTCTAGCCGTTTGACTCCGGAATCTGCGTTGGTCGGTCTTCATACTTCGATGTAAATTTGTTGCTGTAGCTTCCTTTTTGTAAATCTTGAGCTGCAATCAGTTCCTTTGCCATCAACGCAATTTGGGGGACTGTACTACTTGTCCATCGTAATCGTTTAAGGTGTATCATTTTTGTGGACCCAACCTCAGTTGGTGATTTCCTATGCCTTGGGAACGAGGTTAATAGTGCACGATGTTGGCGCAAATGGTCGTTTTCAGTAGTATATATGATCGAAAACACCTTTATTTGTGCTAGCAGCGGTAAAGTGACAATTGTGTAGTCTATAATGGAGCTAACATTGGGACCATGATAAGTGCAGATCGGAGCTGTGTCCTGTGCCGCTCTACCATCTAATACTCGCATCCCTAGGTGTTCAAGATCTGTCACTAATTGCTGACCACCAGAATCAGACAGTTTAAAGGTAGGATGGACTTGGGTTTGTACTGTCAGGTTGGGTTCACTGCATTATGTTGTCATTTTCCTCTGGGGTGTGTATAAGATTTGAATTGAAGTCTCCTGCTAGTATTATATCCCACTTGGGCTGTTTGAACTGAAGTTCTGCTATGGTAGCAATTAGTGTTTTAAATAACTCTTTTTTAATCTTTTCTTTTGGGTGTACGTAGAGATTGATAAGGATAATGGTGCAGGCAGGTTTGTAAGATCTCAAGTCCATTTTTATTATTTGTATATCTGTTGTTGTGGTGGGCAAATTGACAGATGTTATATTTAGTGCTGTGGAAATGTAAACGGCAAGGCTGCCCTTCGGTCTACTGTACCGCTGGGTTTTTGTAGCCTTTACATGATGAAGACTGCACCCTGAGACCTGGACTGGGTCTATTAGCAATGTTTTTTGGAGGGGGGCTATTTCGTAGTTTTTCTAGTTCTCCGGAGGTGCATTGTCCTATAGATCACACTTTGCACCTGCTATATTCCATGGCAGGATGTTTATTGGCAGGTGCTCTGATGTGTTGCATGTCATTATGGGTCATTCTCTCCGTGTATCTGGTCTTGATCTGCAAAGTTCTGTGTGTATTGTGTCTTGATGTTTGTACCTTATTGCCCTCTTTAGCTCTTGTGCTTCATAGTACTGAAGGAACTGGCTTTATGCAGGGATGATTGTGCTTTGTGGTATGCAGGTGTAGCAGGGGTACGGGATAACGTTGTTCTATAGGAATAGACAGAGTTATGCCGCAAGCCTCAAACTGTGGGGCAGTGTTTAGAATAGCTGAAACCATCTCTTCTGTCTTCCAAGTTAAGAAAGTTTTTTTTCCATTCCTTTGTTGTCCTCCTGTTTGAGTAACTCTATTGCTAGTAGGTCTGTTGAAGATAGGTACTTTAATGTTGGAAAGGCTGCCATTAGACTCAGGACATTTCCTCTGTTTAAATAGTCTTGTGGTCCTTGCGATGTCCAGTGTGGAGTTAATAGTATCCGGTTGTTTACATGTTGTGTTGGGTCATTAATTTGTAAATGCGATGTAGGTGCTGAACTAAGGCTTTGATTTCTAGGCTGCCCATTCGATTCTTCACCTCTCTCTTTTTGTGTTGTAGGTTTATTTTTATCAATACCTGGTAGCTCGGTTCTCTGCTGGGTTGGTGCCCTCTCTGTAATATGATTTCGCAACTCACCTCTACAGGGGTTGATTGTCTCGATGAGGGATCATGGGTCATGAACTGGGCTTCTGTACGTGGAACGGGCCTCTTTTGTATCATTGGCTGTTATCCGGCAGCGGTTTGTCAATCCATTGCTGGTTTTATTCAATGTGTCCTCAGTTGTAATATATTGCTCGTGGAGGGCATTGTTTTCCTGTCTATGGGCATCATTATTTCTGCTTGAGTAGTATTTGGCTGGGGCCCTCTACTTGAACACCTCCTGTGTGCTTTATTTGAGCCATTTTATCCAGAGGATTCTCCAGATGATAAGCCCGACATCTCCAATGTCACCAGTTGATTGTTGCAGTACTTCTCCCCTTCCTCATTATGACCTTGATTTGTTGCGATGTCAATTAAGAACCATTATTTTTTTCCTCCAGATTGGGTAATTTCTGTTCACCTATTGGTCTATTTTCTTATTGTTATTATGAGGGTGCTTTCTGGCCTTGCTGGCCTTCCTGGCATGTTTCTTCTTTCTTTTCCTTAGACGGGGAGGCGGTGTGTTTGAATGGTCAGTCAAGGAATTTGTTGGCCGGTCCTTTAAGCTTTGGTGCGCATCATCATGAATAACAGGTGATGGTTGTGGTGGTTCTGTAGCGGATTCCTTGTCTTCTTTTCCCTGTGAGTATGTCCATTTATCAGTTGCTAAAAACTTGTTGCTTTGAGTTTTTAGCGGAACTGAAGGTTTTGGTATTTTTTCCCATTTTAGGAGTCACTCACTGCTATACTGTGTGGCACAAGTGGCTGGGCAGGCTGTTTGCATTCCTTTAGAATATTCATTAGAATAATTGGTAGTTCACTTAGTTTTTCAACTATTGGGCAACACGCACAGTTAATTACCGGAACTGAAATAGGTGTGTTGTTTTTAGCAATTATTAGGCCCATTAATGATTCGAGTTTGGTGTTTATACCAGAGATATAAACTATATATATAATGTTCATCAAATTGATTTGAATATCAAGTTTGTCTGACTGCATGTTGAGGGCACTAATTGAAGTTTGCAGAGTTTTTATTAAGGAGGTATGCAGGTTTGAGAGATGTTCCATTTTTACATTGGATTCATAATTCGTTGGTTGGTGACTAATGTTCAAATGTCTGTTAATTTCACTCCATTGTGAACACGGCATGTTTGGGCATGCTGTCTTTGTGGGATTTGTCATCCTGTTTGGACTGCTGATCGTTATTTGTTTTGTTTTTATTGTTATTATTATTTGCTGGACTAATGACGTCTTTGCTTGGCTGCTCGGACAAACTTAGTATTTCTATTATTGATTGTTGTTGGTCTTCCAGTTGACGTGTCAGCTTATTACTTGATTGTGCATTAACAGGGTTCTTGGTGATAGATCCTGTTGCCTGCAATAGATCTGTTTAATTTGTTATTGGGAGTGGCACCATGCTGTCTTTGTCAGATTTGTCCATCTGTTTAGTGTGCTGATCATTATTTGTTTTGTTTTTGTTGTTATTATTATTTGCTTGGAATTGCTGTTGTTGGACCTGATTCACAGAACTAACTTAAGACAAAATCCTAAACTTACTACCATTTTGATATTCACAGAAGGCACTTACTCATTTTGGTATTCACAGAAGGCACCTACTCATTTTGGTGTTCACAGAAGGCACTTACTCATCAATGAGTAAGTGCCTTCTGTGAATACCAAAATGAGTAAGTTACTCAAAATGAGTAAGTTACTGATTTTGGTATTCACAGAAGGCACTTACTCATCAATAAATAAGTGCCTTCTAAAATACCAAAATGACTAAGTGCCTTCTAAAATACCAAAATGAGTAGGTGCCTTCTGTGAATACCAAAATGAGTAAGTGCCTTCTGTGAATACCTAAATGGTAGTAAGTTTAGGATTTTGTTTTAAGTTAGTTCTGTGAATCGGGCCCGGAGTGTCAGTTGATTACTGGATTGTATATAAACTGGGTTCTTGGTGATAGTTCCACATGCCTGCAATAAATCTGTGTTGTTTGTTATTGAGAGAGACTTCATCCAGAAATGGCTAGGATTTTCTGCATTGTGGGTGACTTCCTGGGTTTTGTTTTTTGCTATTTATTGCCTAGGAGTGGAATGGTCATTGGATTTTTCTGCGTTTCAGGTGACTTCCAGGGTATTATCTGTCACTAGTTTAAGCCTGGGCATGGAATGGGCTGCATTGCTAATATGCACTTGAGCTTGGATGACTTGCCTCATGCTGCCACAACAGTTTATTTTTTCTGCCTCTGGTTGCGTATCAGCTGCCAAATTTAGATTTCTGGTGTGACGAAGGACAGTTCCCTTTGTCATTGCTATCGGTGTATGCCCTGCACTGCCCTTTAAATCCTCATCCTGTATGGAGGTTAATTTATGCGGAGTCAGTGGTTTGGGAAGTCCTGTGATTTTGTCTGGTGTTGAGTAAATAGCTGCTGCTGGATCCTTTAAAAACGTAAATTTTCCAGTGGGAATCATTGATCCAAAAAGGAGTTTATTGGTGATATTAATGCTGCTCTAGGAGTACGAGGTGGTTTTGACAAGCTTCCGGGGGGGGGGGGTGGCGTCTTGACGCTTTTTGATTGTTGCTTCTGCTTTGTATTTTTTTGTGATGGGTGCTTCCTAACCCTGCCTGATCTCATTTTCCTGCTGTTAGCTAAATAGCAAGGTAATCAGACTATTTGGGCCAGTTGTTCTTCTAGCAAGCGTTTGTGCCAATAATGTTATACTTGTATGTTTCTATTTGTTTGATAAATTGTGTTTTCTGTCAGTTAAACCACACCAGTGAAACCGGGCTATTTTTGTTGCTTCTCCTTTTTGTCTCTCCTAGCCACTTGTATTTGTTGAGGCTATTAGTGAGGCTTATCAGCCTGTCCGCCCTATGTAGGTGCTCGGGGCAAGTCTGTGGAGCTCGCTGTACCTACCTGCAAACAGCACCCAGTCCGTACCGGCTGCTTCTGCAGAGGCCTAATCTCTTGGTGATCAGTGGCTGCTACAACTGCCACTCACATGCTTCTATCCAGCTTCCTGTGGCTCACTGCCTGCCAGGTTGATGGTGACAAAGTGTGGCTAACCTAGCAAAGTAATTATTGGTTCATGTTGTTTTTGTCTATGTTTATATGCAATACAGAAGTGTATTTTTATATTATACTGTGTGAATTCTCTTTTGTGGTGTGTTTATTGTGTCACTGGTGTGAGTGTGTTGCGCAAACGCTTTACAAATTGTATCTGGGATAAGCATGGCTGCTCGTGCCGAGCTCGTGCCAAGCTACCAAGGGAGTGAGCAGGGGTTATCCTGGGTGTGTAACTTCCTTACCCTGACTGGAGTGGTGGGTTCAGCCTGGATTAGGTGCATACCTTGGTCAATTAGAAAGCCCATGTCTTACATTTGGGATCAGCAGTGAGGATAGGACTTGCATTGTCACAGTACCACAGTGACTAACTGTTGCACTACAAACTCTGCACTTAGACCATTACGTGTTTTTCTCCTGATTTTCTCACATTGGTCATTTTTTATTGTTTATTTCTGCTTCATATCTTATGCCAGGGAATCTTGGTATTGCACTTATGTTTTGGACCTTGCCAAAACGTGGGCAACCTTGAATCCTAATAACCTAGGGTGTTACAATGTTGAGGAGTTAAAGGTTTTCTGCAGGGAGGGGAGAGGGTACCAGCTATGTACAAACATCACAACACTGCATCGGATCTTCAAATAATTCTGGGTAGGTTTGTGTTAGACCTGGCACCATTGGCGTGGGTCTCCCTTCCATTTTACGTTGTTGTCTTCTCTGTTTTTGCTGGTATTAGATGCTCTGAGCGCTGTGCCACTGCCATTCAGTGCCACAGCGCAAATGCTCTCTGTGTAAATATGACTGTGAATTGGTATCTCCCTGATTGGCTATTTGGTCTACCTGTTAGTCCCTAGTAGTGTGGCCTATGTGTGCCCAGGGCTAGTACTCCAAAAGCTGCTGGTGGGCCTGCAGCTCTGGTTTGTGCTACCCACGGAAGTGTTCCTCAGACCTGCCACTGCAGTGTCTGCGTGCAGTCCAGAACTGCCATCTTGGCTGTGAAGTGCCCACACTTCCCAGCCCTCAAACCTTCCCTTAGCATCATGTCAGTCACCCCTATGGTAGGTGCATTGTGTGTGTAAGGTAGGACATGGCTTGATATGTGTAGCATGTCCTGGTAGTGAATTACCCTCCATTTTGTTTTTCACTGCTGCAAGGCTACCTGTTCTCCATAGGCTAGAATGGGCTGACTGGCTATTACATCTTATAGGCCTATCTGACTCAGGGAACATGGTAGAAATTTGAGTTTAGTATGCCTGAACTCAGAATGATAAAACACATATTTTAGTGAAGTTGGTTTTAACATTCTGTGTTTGAAAATACCACTTTTAGAAAGTAGGTATTTTCTTGCCTAAGCCTTCCAGTGTGCTCTGCTGTTATGTATATTGGCTGTCTGGGTTTAGAGGGGCAAGGCAGGCTGAGTCAGACTTGAGTTGAATAGAGAGATCTGCATTGAGTACTGGGGAGGGGTAGCTCCTTGACCTGAATAGGGCTGTGCCGGGCAAGGTGAATGCTGGCTCCACCTCCTACTGTGCGTCTGATGGCAGACCCCCTCTTTCTGAAAGGAAGGATGCAGCCTGGTAAACAAAGTGCTCCAGGCCTGAGCAGAACTGGTTCTGGCTGGGTTCAGTAACTAGAGACGTTTGAGAACAACAACTTTTGTCTTATAAATATCTGTGCCCAAACCCATGATATTGGTATTGGTATTGCTCCTGGATGTCAAGAGGAACCTCTGTCTGTGTTACTGAAGGAATCCGCTGGAGAGGACTGTCCTTGTGCTTGTGTGCTGTTTCTTGGATTGGCCTGCAGTAATTCCCCTTGGACTTGGAAGAAGAGGGAAAAGGACTTTTGAGAGACTTTTATTTTGCTAAGCAATTACCCAAGGGCTAGAAGAGAGCTAGCCTCCTGCTGGAGTCACAGGCACATCTGACTCCCCCACCAGCCTCCTGATTCCTCCCAGCGGGGATTTCTATCTGCAGGTGAGGCTCCTGTGAGTTCCAGGGCCTCTAGTTCTACCTCAGAGAAGAGAGTGCTGACAATCGTCGCTAATGCCGTTTGCGAGCTGCCGCAGCTGAAGAGCATAAGAAAAATCATCGCGCTGCTGCCGCCGAGCGCTTGCAAACCGAAGATCATCGCATTGCACGCTCCCGGGCCACAAAGTGCTCGCTAACCCCAGAGATCATCGCATCGCACGTTTGCGGGCTTGTCAAAAGGCTTGCTAACCCCGGTTCCTCGCATCGAGGTCATCACAGAGCGGGCGCCGTGCGTCCGCCATTTTCCTCGCATCGCACCCGGATCGTCCCTCCCTTGCGGGGCGCCATTTTCTTTCATCGCAACAAGATCATACATGCAACAGGATCAGCGCATCATCCTCCCTTGGGGCAAGGATTCAATGCATCGCTGGCCTAGCGTGAAGAAGTCTGTCGCTTTGTCCCGGTACGCACCCGCAGACCGGCGCATCATCCTCCCTTGCGGCATGGATTCAACGCATGGCCAGCCCAGCGTGGGGAAAATCATCGCTACAGCTCGTTTTCGACATTTTGCTTGTTTTGATACGAAATCCAGGTACTTTGTAAGTAAAAGGGTCCCAG
Organism: Lissotriton helveticus; assembly: GCF_964261635.1. Classification (NCBI taxonomy): domain Eukaryota; kingdom Metazoa; phylum Chordata; class Amphibia; order Caudata; family Salamandridae; genus Lissotriton; species Lissotriton helveticus. The sequence continues at coordinate 578,000,842 of NC_136065.1, forward strand.
AGACCCCTGCCTTGAACTGAACCCCTATTTGAACACTTTGAACTCTTTTTCCAGCTTTTCAAGAGTACCTCCCCCTTTTTCAGTACTGTGGCTTTTTTCCGTTATTGGTCTTGTGTTAAGTCTATATATAAAGATACTTATTTTTTTATAACTACTTGTGTGGTGTCCCTTTGTAGTGTCCTTCACTGTGTTACTGTGTATGATCATAAATGCTTTACACACTGCCTCTGAGATAAGCCTAGCTGCTCGTGCTATATTACCACAGGGTTGAGCAGGGGTTATCAAAGGGTGTAGCCCCCTTACTCTGACTTAGGAAGAAGGATCCCTACTTGGACTGTGGCCAGCCACTGCCAACTAGAGACCCCAATTTCTTACAGTTTGAAAGGGAACACGCAGAAGCAGCCTTAAAAGAAAACCAGGAGGGTAGTGGGTCTGACTGAGGGAGACCCTAAGGAGGACCCAGTGGTTAGTGAGGACTCTGAGTGGAATGGGTCCCAGTCCACACCACTGGAGTGCAGTGACCTTGAATAGTTTGAGCAGGAGGGAAAAAATGACTGGGTAGCGATACCAGTAGGAGTAGAGGACCCCATAGATAGAGAGTCCGCTGCTGGGTCTAGTGTCAGGAGCAGTGTCACCTCCAATTCACTGTCCACTGAGAGATAGATGGGTGAGAGTGACTTGAGGTTGCAACGAGTGCAGCTGGATGCGGGGGAGAGAAAGGCTGAGGTGGAGAGAGCCTTAGTTCAGGAGAGGATGGTGGAGGCTGAGAGGGCCTTCACCAGAGAGAAACTAGCTCTTGAAGTAAGGTTAGCCCATGACCATAGTTTAAGAGATGTGGCAGCAATTGTTACACTAGCGTTAGGAACATCGCAGACATACCCACACACTTGGTGCCTAGCGGAGCACGGGTTTGCTTCAAAATTGCTAGCGCTTCACTCCATCACTTTAGAAATGCAGGGATGTGCTGCTTTTACAATAATACAGCACGTCCCTGTATTTCTCCCTGCGCCGGTGCTAATTTCAGCTGCCTAGCGCCAATACAGGCACCCTTGCACAATAGTGCAAGGGTGCCTGCATTGAGAGAATGATTGTTTATTGTTACTGTGCAATCCAGAATGGTAATTTGTATTTTTATATTTTTCCAGAAGGAAGTGCAAATGCAGCATCAGTCAGAATACATATAAGTACATTTCTGAAAACCACATTTTCTTTAAATTAATCAATACTATAAAGCTAATGTAATTCGTAAGCCAATGAAAACGGAAGTGCCCTGGTTTAAAGAGTATAAGGTTAAACACAATACAGACAGATGTATAAAAAGAAATCCTCACCAAATTTCATTATAGATACAAAAACATAATTAGTCAATGCCTCAGTATTCATTCTTCCTGGGCAAGTAGGATAGCCCAGGCAATTAATGGCCCCTAGATCCTTTTCCCTTTAATCCTTTCATTTATGCCTCTCCATTCATAAAGTGCTCCATCCAAGTTAAATATGTGAGAAATCGGCCTTTCCACTGCTGGAAGGTCGGGGAGAAGGGTCTAGCCAAGCTGAGGCAACACAGAGGCTGAGGACTGACATTGCTATAAACGTAAGTGAAACAAAGCTGGTACACTGGATGAAGTTAACAGAAATAGATTTATTGAAAGTTTACTAAGTAGCTACAGGTATTAGGTCCTATCCACACAGCACCAGCAGCAATTGACCTGTGGGAATTCTAATGACACTTGAACAGGATGGAAGCTCTAGAACCAAGAACCCTTTTGCACAGAACACGACACGCAGGTCATTACACACCTTCCCCCTTTACACTATAAGAGCAAAGAAAGAGATCAGGAAGAAGAGAAGAGTTGGGAAAGGAAGAAAGAGGCAAAATAACATTAAGGTAGAACAAAATCATGCAATTTTGCCGAAATCTTTCCAATGCGAGAACTCCTTCGCAAAGCTGGCAATTCTTTGGAAGAATCAATCAATCCAGGGTGAATTTTGTTGCACGTGGAAGTGATTCTGTTCAAGTTCCAGATGCAACCATCATCCAACTTAACAGCATTCTGAAAGAGTTTCTTTACCACATAAGGAGAGGAGAATTTAGAGACTCCAGCACACCTCTGGGGAAGACGTACTCGCACCCTGTCTCCTACTCTCATACGAGTGTGAGTGAAAATACTCTTACCTTTTTTGCAATCTTCAAACCCTGCCCTGTTTGCCACGATATTACACCAGGGCCCACACCAGATGAAACTATGCTAGGACCTGTAGTAGGACAAGCATCCAAACCGACACTTGCACTTTTGTCTCTCATCCATGCTTAAAACATCTGGGTATTGGGCTTCCGCCCGCGAAAGAGCTCAAAGGGAACTTTACTTGTGGTAGAATGAGGGGTGAGATGGTAGATGGTTACCCGTTCCACAACCTCAGACTTCCAGTCTTTGTTTTGAGCTTTAGCCAGTTGAATGGGTTCTTTTAAGACTCAGTTAAACCTCTCCACCATGCCATTGGTTTCGGGATGGTAGAGGGTGCACCGCTTATGTTTGACCCCCTTTTTTGACAAAAACTCCTCCATCTCTCTCGAGACCAGTTGAACACCATTGTCCGTAAGAAGACAGTCCAGGAATCCCTCTTGGGAGAAGACTTCAGCAAGGAACTTGGTGACGTCCTTAGTTTCAATACTATGAGTGATCTTAATCTCCGGCCACTTGGAGAACATGTCCATTAATACTACGACATATGATTGACCGGAGCTACTAGTAATGGGACCCAAAAGATCCAATGCCGCATCTTGCAAACAATGAACAGGAGCCTCACTCACAACCATAGGTTGGACTCTAGTATTATAGACCTTGTCAGAGGCATTACACTCCGACAGCTCATGACACACATTCCAAAACGTTTGTGTCAACTCACTCAAGCTTTTAATGCCACTTCCCCAACCATCAGTCACCAACTTGCAAACTTCGAGAATAATGGGATCACTTCCACTCTCCCTCACTCAAGACTCCAGCCGTGACCTCACACACTTTATAATCTTCGTCCTCCCATGAGTCCCCAGAGACGTCAAGGGCGTGATTGGGGTCATTCTTGGCAAGGCGGAAAAGACACTCTGAAACCTTGTTCTGAGCACCAGGAATGTGATGTACAACAAAATCATGGTCTTGGAGAGCGACAATCCACCTGGCGATCCTTGAGGATACAATATCAAGACTCTTTTTAGTGAACACATCCTTCAAAGGTTTGTGGTCAGACTGTACTGTGAACAAACTTCCCCAGAGACATTTTTTAAGTTTCTCAATAGCCCAAAAGATGCAAAGGGTTTCTTTCTCTAAGACAGAGTATTGTATTTCAGGCCCCACCAGTGCTCGTGGTAAAAACATAACAGATATTCCGTAACCATCCTTTACTTCTTTAAGAACAGCCTGAGATCCTTGGAGCAAGCATCAGTGATGAGGATGGAAAGAGCTGAAGTGTCAAAACTTACTCAAAGCCTCCTTTATATCATCAAATTCTGCTTGGCACTGTGGTGACCAGATGAAACTCACGCCCTTCTTGAGAAGAGCCCTAAGGATGAAAGTACAAGAGGCAAATTGTGGAACAAACTTGTTGTAATATTCGGCCATGCCAAGAAAGGTGACTAACTTATCCCTGGAGTGGGGCACAGGAAGGTTCTTGATAGTCTTCACTAAATGATCTTTAAGTTTGACACCCTCTTTAGATAATTTGTGCCCCAAATAGTCGATTTCAGTGACCTTAAATTTACATGTGTAGAGTAAAACCACAGGACTTCAAACGCTTCAGAACGGCTCTGAGTCTCTCATCATGTAACTCTTGAGAAGAGCCATATACCAGTACACTGTCTTGGTAAATCTTGACACTAGGCAACCCATTTAGTACATCTTGCATAGCTCTATGGAATACAGAGGCGGCAGAATTCAGTCTGAAAAGAAGTCTTGTAAATTTCAAGTGCCAAATGGTGTTATAAATGCAGGGAGGTTCATCGAGTCGGGGTCAATTTTAATCTATTGGTACGCGCCTCTGAGATCCAATGTGGAGAAAACCTCAGCTCTGCCTAATTGCGTCAGCATTTCTGCAATATTTGGGAGAGGGTCCTTGTCAGCTACAACAGCATGATTGAGGGCACGCAAGTCCACACAAAGCCTCACCTCACCAGCGGCTTTACGTGCGAGTACCACGGGAGCCAACCACTCACTCACTTCAGTTCTGACAATAATTCCATCTTTTAGTAACCCCTGCAGTTCTTTCTGCATGGACTCCCTCATGGCTAAAGGTATGCTTCGCACCTTGCAAGTAACAGGGATGGCATCAGGTTTCAAAGAAATCTTATGCGGATAACCAGACAAACAACCTAGTTTTCACTGAAAATGTGTTCAAATTCACTCTGTATATCTACAACTTGATCAACCTTGGATGGCTCAGTTGCACTAAGAGAATCAGGAGGTGATGAACAGAGGTCTTCCTTCAAGACTATACAAGGATCACTACCAGAAATTAACATGACTCCAAGATCTGCCTGGTGAACCCAACTTATTATACTGTCACCCTTGGAGGAGATGTAGATTTTTCCAGCAGTTAGTTTATTCTTGTATTCTATGTCACCTTCAAAGTATCCAAATAACTTGATAGGTTGACCACCACAAGCAAGCAGCCTGATGTCAGGCTTCAACCCACCTCACCTTACCCAATAAAGTTGAGTCATAAAAACACTTAGGAAAAGTGATTTTTGCTTTGGAGTCAAAGAGCATTTTTACTGGATGACCATTTATTCGGACACTGTCAATGGGATTTTTGCACGTGTTCAAAGATGTTTGAGTCAAGACCTCTCCACAATGCAACTCATCCGAGTCAGAGTCAGACTCATTTTGAATCCACACTTCCTTCACTCGCTTGTTCTTCTTAAATTTAGTTACTCTGCAAGCTTTCGCAACGTGACCAACTTTACCACATTTGAGACATTTTGCATTCAAAGCAGGACACAAATTGTTATTGGCCAGATGACCAGCACTGTCACAGAGGTAACATTTCCCAGTGAAAGGTTTTTAAGACCATGAAAACTGAGACTCATTTTGCTTAAATGTCTTAGGCTTAGTTACAACTTGCACTTTATCATTAGTTGTGTTAAGAGAGATGTTTTCTTTTATCATGACTTCTACACAAGCAAGGGAGTGCTCAATGTATTTGGCGATTAAGATGAGTTCATCAAGCTTGGGATCGTCCTTTTGCCACAGTTCATCTTTCACCTTTCTATGGTGCAACCTAGCATAAATTGGTCACGTAGACGTTCTTCAAGTGCGCATTCAAATTTACAAGTTGAGGATAGCTTGAGCAACTGAGTAACATGTACCTCAATGGACTCTTTAGTTTCTGGTAGGCATTTCCCAAAGTGATAACGTTCTAGGATGGTGCTGGGGAGATAGTGTTTGTCCAGTTTCTTCAAACAGATTTCAAATTCATTGAGGCTGTTGGATTCAGTGTCATCGAGGTCAGGTAGCTGTTCGAAAACTTCTTGCCCCTCGGAGCCTAGGCAGTGTAAGAGTAAGGCTTATTTCTTCTATGCACTCAATGACACTTCGCACACCCTAGCGTAGTTGAGGAAGACCTTCTTCCATGCTGACCAGCAGATGGAAGGCTCACCTGGATTTAATAGAAGAAAGTGAGATGGAAGAGTTACTGTGTTTGTCACTGTAATATGAGGAGCGGAGGCACATTTGAAATGGTGTGCTCATCACTGTGAAACTAAATAAAGAAAATTTGTGGACTTGTGGGGAAACAAAGGTCGGAAATAGAAATGAAGTAGGAGACAGGCAGTAAGGCAAACTGTGCCCGTCAGCGTGAAATACAAGGTAAGTAGGTGAATTAGGTATTGAAATACGCCTTGCTTGGTGGCGAAAAGCACCAGTGTTTGTCAACAAGGAATTGCCACAATGTGACACGATGTGTAATGTGACACAATGAAATGCTGTGCCCATCAGCGTTAGATGAGCCTTGTTGTAATTCAAGTGAATACTGTGTCCCTCTGCGTAGGACAGCCTTACTATAATTTAAATAATTACTGTGCCCATCAGCATGAGATGGGCTCAGTAAATACTGTATCCCTCTTTGTAGGAAGGGCTTTATTATAATTTAAATAATTACTGCATCCATCAGTGTGAGATGGGCTCGGTCATAATTTAAACAAATTTAAAGCAGCACAAACATAAGCTGTGATCATCAGCGTTAGGTGAGCCTGGGCATAATTTAAATAAATGGTGTGTCCGTAAGCGTAGAATGGACCTCGTTATAATTTAAATAAATGCTGTGCCCATCAGCGTAAGGCCGGCTTCATTACAAATTAAATAAATGCTGTGCTCGTCAGCGTGAGACGGGCCTTGCTTTGCCAGATTGAGGATTAAAAGTAATACAAAGCGAGTTGTGGTGCCATCAATTGCTTGCTGGTTTCAATGAGAAGAGTGGTAGATGGTTGATAACAACGCACTCAGCTTGGTTTTGGTGCGGAGTGATAGCGGCATTTAGGGTTGCTTTGCAACACTCCCACTCAGTTTTCCCAAGCTCTCGGTATTATCAATTTAAGACGCTGTGTGCATAAAAGAAGTCAAAGGTTGCTAGGGAACATTAGCTGCAAGCATCATCAGAGGCGAGGGCCGAGAATATGCGTGAGTCAATGGGGCTCGAGAGTTGCGTGTGATCTCGGTGAGTCTTTTAAGCTTAAAAATAAATCAACGAGCAGTCGAGAAAAGAGCTCACAGTACCTTAATCTTGATAGATGATGGAAGAAAGGTAGTCTTACGCCAAGCTGAGATTCCCAAAATGTGTTAGGATGTCTAAAAATTCAGTAGATGTCAGTCAGTAAAGAGGGTAGTTGAGGGTTTGTTTCAGGATCATCGCCAGTGTAATAAAGCTGGAAGACTGGATGAAGTTATCAGAAGTAACTTTATTGAAGGTTGACTAAGTATCTACAGGAATAACGTCCTATCCACACAGCGCTAGCAGCAACTGACCTGTGGGAATTCTAATGACACTTGAACAGGATGGAAGCTCTAGAACCAATAACCCCTTGACACAGAACACAATGGCACACAGGTCATTACAGTAAGCTCTCCTCCAGTTTTCCCATCTTGTTCAATAACGCCTAACAAAATAAGCTGAGGTGACAGCGGGACATCCTCTTTCAATACATGCCGCAGGAAGCCAGTTATTTTTCTTGGCTGATCGGTTCTATACTAGTGCATGTAGAGAAGATATGGACCAGGTCAGCACAGTGTAGCTTACACCTAAAGCACTGTGTCCCCTCCACTCCTCCCCACTTCACAATTTTCACGGGTGTTATATACAGGTCAAATAGAGTTTTAAAATGTTGTGAACGCAGGTTGGCAGAGCATAATATAGAGTCACCCATTTCTAATGACTTCAAAAAGCAGGACCCCTATCCTACCCTGCCATCTCAACCCATGCTTGTCCAAATCATCCGTAACCCCTTCCAACAAACATCCATATAGCTGTGAGATCAAAGAACGAGAGGCCCTTACTAATAATTCGATCACGTATACCTGCGCAAACCCCCGCTGCGCCACCAGCTTTTTTAAGAAGAAAGTCCATCAGCTGTAAAAACTTGAAAAAGTCCTAATGTCCGATATTAAATTTTTCCCTGACTACTTCAAAATATGCTATATGGTCCCCCTCCAGAAGGCCCTCTATCCTATAAAGACCCCCTTTCTACCACCTTGCCAGGCACTCATCTTGTAGAATCCTGGGAAACAGATCATTCCCAATCAAAGGGGTATATCTGCTAAACGTACCCAGCCTACATTTTTCCATGCACCTGCCCAGTTATGGAATGCTGCAATTAGGATATTAAAACATATTTTTTTAATAACTTGGTTCGTAAATTTTTAAAAGGCAGGCGTTAGCCTGTGATCCAATCAAAATCTCAAAATTTGACTGGACATTTCTGGGGTCATTTTCTTCCCTCGCCCTCATTCCAAAAAGAGGCCAATAGTATAGTAGAGATGCGGCAAGGTAATATAATTTAAAATTAGGTAGCCCCAATCCCCCTCTATCCCTAGGAAGGGACAAGAATACATTGGCTCTTCTAGTCCTGCTGAATCTAGCACCTCTCTCTCGATTTGCCTGAACCAATTGTTATGTATTTCCAGAGGGATTGTATGAAAAATATACAGTAGTTTTGGCAAAATCATCATTTTAATTAAGTTGCATCTACCAACTATTGACAGCTTTAAATTGTCCCATCGCCTAAGATCATTCTTAATTTCCCCATTATAGGGGCCAGGTTTATATCTATGATATCTTCCACCTTTGCCGTAATATGTATACCTAAGTAAACTGCTTCCTCCATGATCCTACTGTCAAAGACAGTGGTAAATCTGTTTGTCAAAATCTGTGTTTTTGCCTTATTCAATAAAAAGTACAGTTGAATCCCAAAATTTTCTGCAATGGTTTCAACTGCGGACAGCGCTCTGTCAGGGTCAGAAGTAATTATTACCACGTCGTCAGCATACGTCAATAACTACATATCCCAACCCTGTAAACTTATGGGAGCAGTATCCGGGGAAGCCTCCAACATTCTGAGAAAGGAATCTATATATAGTGCAAATAGCTGCGGGGAGGATGGACATCCCTGCCTGTTTCCACTGCCAATTGGAAATATCTCAGATTCTTCCCCCATTATCTGCAGTCGCGCTGTAGCGTTAGTATACAAAACCTGTACTGCCCTGATGAAGGAAATCCCTAAACCATTTGCTTCCAAGATCCTCCATAAATAACTCCATGACACCCTATCAAAGGCCTTCTCGGCATCCAAGAAGGCAAACCCCGTAGGTTTCATAAGGACCTCAGTAGCATCGAACAGAGAGATTACCCGGCTGACATGGTCAACCGTCCCCCTATCCTGGATAAAACCATGCTGCCAAACTGATACCAGGTACTGCATTACCTTATTCAATCATGGGGCAAAAATCTTTGAATACAGTTTAGTGTCACTATTTAAAAGTGTGATAGGCCTATTGGAACCCAGATTAATAGGATCTTTACCTTTCTTTGGAAAAATGACATTGTTGGCAGTGCCCCATGAACCTAGTGTTGCACCCCCATCCTTAACCTCCTTAAATAATCAAAGTATTTCCTGACAGATCTCACTGAAAATGGTTTTATAAAACTCTAGTGGTTTACAATCAGTTCCCAGCACTTTACCCAATGGGAGGGCTTGGAGAGCCATGTTGAGCTCTTCCTGAGAGATATCCGATCCCAATAGGAGACACAATCCTGGGAAAGCCTCCCATTTGGAACAAATTCACACAGCTCATCATGCATATGTGGACCCTCAACAGGTGAAGCTGTATATAATTCCTCATAGATCTCCCAAAAAGCCTCCCTGATATCAGCAGGATCTGAGACTATTTTTCCCTGCATGTTCCTGACCTGCTTAATATGCCCTGCCGCCACATGTTGCCTGGCCCTAACTGTTAATAATCGTCCAACACTTTCACTATATTCATAGCATTGCAGCCTCTTGGCAAGATACCTACCCGCCATCTTCTCAGCATCAAAATCATTCAGAGAGGCTTTGGTAACTGTAATAACATTCATAGGTGAAGATATATCACATTCACGAATCCCCGTGCTGATTAGTTCTGTCTTGAGCCTTGCAAACCTGTAGTGGGGAGCAGAGTAATAGGTATATCCAGGCTCCTGGGCTGTTAAACAAGGCCATGCATCCAGCAATCCGATGTCCCTTAAGATATTTTTCATCGCTCTGGAAGATTGATGTTTACATCCCTTACTTGATTCCCCATCATTCCCTGGAGCTCCTCAGGATCCATTAATATTTAAATCCCCACAGACCACATGCAGTGCAGGCCAGGAGGGTAGCTCAATAGCTAAAGAATTCAATAAGCTAGGACCATCTAATCCTGGAGCATAAACTGAACATGATATACATTTGCCTGTCCCTCCTATGTATTCCAGTATTATCCATCTGCCATTCTTGTTCACTGCCTTTCTCCCAGACATGGTGGTGAAGCCTTTCATTAGAATGGCCACCCACTTAGTCCTCACATCTTGAGTGTATAGGCAGCTACTTTTAAGACTAAAGAATTAAACACATTACTATTGTTGCAAGCTATGTAGGTCTCCTGGAGACAATACAGATCTGCTTATAGAAATTAAAGTTCTTCTTGGATCTCCCCCCATTTAGCACCCACAGATATTTATGGTAGCGATGCGTAAGTTAGCCATACTGCCAATAAATCGTCTTGTCCAGCCATGTTTCCTCACCACAGTTAACATGGGCATTGTACTGTCTGCAAAAGCTCTCTGATCCAGTCATATTCACACATTGTTCTACAACCTTTCATACTTCCCAAAAATCTGATTGAAAAACATTCTTTAGCTGCAATTTACATACCAACGTTTTGCCAAGTGACCCCCCAACTCAATTCTCCCCTCGCAACAATCCACCCTCCTTCCTCTACACTCTCCCTACCCTTGAGAGCAGTAGGCCCACCAGGGCTGAGTGATAGAGAAAGCAAGAAACACCGTAGCACCCCACCCCTATTCCCCCCTGCACACCCGTTCAAACCATTATTAGAAACTAAACCATCCATCAAAAACACAAAGATAGCCACCCAAAAAACAGATTTATCCATTTAATAGAGACCCACAGCAGAGAAAAGGAGCTGAAAAAAGACAGAGAGAAAGGGTTTGACTAACAGTATATCATCTGTATAAGAAAAGCCCCTAACTTGTGAGATTTAGCCTGGGCCGCCTTGGCTAGCTACTTGTATGCTTCTTTTCTCTACCTGAACCTGATCCAGATGCTCTCTGGCTTGTGTTTCGGAGGTAAAGAACTTTACAGAACCTCTCACGATAGTTCTCAACCAAGCTGGGGTCAGCAAAAATGCCTCAAATCCAGCATCTTGATACGGTTTGATTAACTGCCGTAGTCACCATCTGCATTCAACCGTTATATGGCATAAGTCAGGGCGAATGAAAAAAGAAGACTCCTTATACTGCCTTCTAGCCTCAGGACGGGCTTTTTCAGATATCCCCTGCCGGAGCATAAAGTCGCCAAAAAAGACCAGAATGGCCCTCGGCTGATTTAGATCTCGACTGGGCATTTTATGGTGGGCAAATGGAAACCGGTGCACCCTCTGTATTTCACGCTCCCAATCCCACTCTGTAAAGTCAGGGAAGGTTTCTTTAAGAAGGTCCAGAATGAAAGAACAAATGTCATCTCCTTCCAGGCCTTCCTTAATCCCAAGAAATTGGAGATTATTTATTCTCTGGCAGTTCTCCAGATCCTCTATTTTTCACATGACATCTGTAAGTTGGACTTCATGAGACTTTGGCTGCTCTCTCACAGCAGTTACATTCTTTTCAACAACAGATGTTCTCTCATCCATGGTGTCCAGTCATTCGCAGATCTCCATACAGGCTCTCCCTTCTTTCCGTACTGCTCCTTCCAATTTCTTTGTGACCTGTCTGGCTTTTTCTCCACCTGCATTGGTCTCTGCCTGGTGCTCTTTAATGAACTCAAGAATCAGTCCCAAAGCTGGGTTTATATTAGTTGGAGCTTCACCTTGCTGTTCAGCTATGGAGCTTCCAGCCTGGGCAGGCTCCAGGTCCGTGGGTCCCAGAATACTTGTATGAGAATAGTCCCATTTCAACCCAGAGCCAGAGATGCGTCTTCCCTTCTTTTTTCGTGACTCAGTATGGCCCTTAGATCTTTTAGAGCTCCTTCAATATTTTTGGTGCTTAAGAGTGGTCTGTGTTGTGTCAAGTGCACTAGAATCTGGCGTTGATGCACTGTCGTCTGTTTCACTGCGCCCATAATTGGAAGTGCCCGAGTGTGAATCCCCATAAGAGAAAAAAAAATTATCCGTCCCATCGGATAAAATATCGGTGGCTAATAGCCCGTGTAGGCCAGTGATGCAGGTCGGCCTTCCAGAAGCATCATCAGGTTGGGGAGATAAAGCATTGAGTTGAGGGTCAGGCATTGTACAGGATTCATTCCCAGTGCCTTGATGAGCCACCTCACTCAAGATGTCTTCTATGCTGGCTGCATCCTCCTGATCTCCCATACCAATTGATAGGAGCATGCTTGATTCACAAAGCATTAAGATGTTATTGTCTGTCGCTTTATGTGATGTCTCATTTTCCTCCCGATCCTCCCTATGCGCTGAAGTAGTGCCACTCACGCCATCACTGGAATTTAGTTCAGGTGTCTTGGAGCCTGCTTCATGTGGGGGTTCAGAGGAAGTCTGACTCCCTGTTCCATCCTTAATTTTAAAGAAGTCCATGATGGCCTGTTGGGGTGGCACAGGGGTGGTGACTATGTTATCCCAGTCAGAAATTGCCTCCACTGCTTCCACTGTCTTAGGTTATATTGTTTTCCTACCACTGGCTAGCACTTGTTCAGTTAGATTCCTCTGCTTCCCTGCCCCCATACTGTCCAGCTGCTTTCTCAAAATTCAGGGCTCATTGGGCTTACCTGCATTCATCTCAACATTCATCTGTGGGGACTCCTGTCTTGATCCCTGTGGCTGGGTTAGATTCCGCCCCACAGTCTCCTTAGCTTGCCCTGCTGTTTTGCGAGGCATTCCTCCATTCACCACCAAAATCGTGTCAATTATGGCTGCCCGTGCCCTCTGGGCAAATTTAATACTGACAGTGGTAGCAAGGCCCGCCCACGCCCTCAAAGTATTGTGGAGAGATCGAACAAGTCTTGCAGCCAAGACGCTGCTCACCCCAGAGCTGCTCCTCCTCCGATCCACAACAGCCACCACACAGCGTGCCCCCAATCCTTCCCGAACTGACACACCGCCGACAGCCCCCACCCGAGACCGGCAGGATGGCCAAGACTCCACTGGCCAGCAGGTGAGACCGCTCTTCCACATCCATATCCTGCAGGTAAGCTGCACAATGCAGCACACAAAGAAACAGCAGAAACAAGGAGAAATAAACCATTTCTCCTCGGTTCACCATGTTAAGTCAGGTTTGCCCAGGCCTCCTATTTGCGCCACCCTTGTAAATAGAGGGCAGCGTCAAAATCAATTGGTTTTGCAGCAGAACACCCATTACAACACCTATTGCCTACCCCTTTTACACTAAGTCTAGCGAGAAAAGGGGCCTTATTTACAAGGAGGTGTTAAGCCATGTTAAGTGGCTTAACACTGCCTTGTAAAAAAGGTGATGCCCCTATCACCAAAGAAACATCATGTTTTGCACTCAACAGCTTGTGGGAGTGTTTGTCCCCATAGGGCAGGGACAAGCAGACAGACTCTGCAGCCCAGAGAGGACCCCTGTGGGCTGGTACTATGACCCGTGGCCAGAAGAATGAGAAGTATGGTGATGGCTGCCAGAGGCATCAAATATGACTGGCTAGAGCGGATGGAGTGGAACAGAGATGCATTGAGGTCAGTGATGTCAATACTGGCGTTGGATCTCTTCTCTGACACAGAAGGGCCCCAACGAGGTCCATAGGTCGTTGCTGGTATGTGTGGGTTTTCCTTGCATCAGGCCCAAGCGGCATTGTGACCATGCTACACACACTTTAACTAATCACCACACCACACTTTTGCGGGCAGTTTAAGCTGACTAATTCAAATGTGGGGACCCCTTGAGGCCTCCCTGCAGAATCTGCAGGGTGTGCACTGTGGGACCGGCCAACCCATCATGCTCATTTGGTAGTGCCCAACACTGCCCCTCTTCCCTGGTGCTGGATCTGCTGTGTCACTGTGGCTGTTCACGCCCCTCCCTGGGCTCGGCTGGCAGACAGCCTACAGTATGCAAAATAAATTGATAATAAAAACGTTTTATCATTTTATTTATGCCCTTGCCTCTGCTGGCTTTCAGCAGGGAGGGCGATGACCCTCCGCCTTAATGGAGGAGCCACCACTGCTTTCATCCATGTCTGAGCAAGTTCTTTGATTACAGGCATGCACACTCTGATTCAGTGTCAGGACATTAAGTTGTAGAGCCAGCGCAGACCATTTCTTTATGGGACACATGGTTACATTTGAAATGGAGCAGACTCTATTCTCCTCCAACACAAGCTCAGTCCTAGAGATGTCCAAGGGCTCAAACTGGCATTTAAGATCACCACCAACTATTTTGAAAGTGTCCTCCAGGAAGTCTGCCTTATGGGATACAAGCTGTTTACTGTTTGGGTGCCTGTCTGTTAATAGTGGGTCTGGATTAGATATTGTAAATGCAGACTGAGTGACCTGCTGGAAATGAAATTGTAATACCAACCCAGGGTGTGGCTTATGCGCAGCAAGGCCAAGCCAATGAAACAATTAACAAAACACAATGCCAGTGCTGCACCTTTCTTTTACCATTTAACCGAAAGGCAATGAGTCAAACAAATACCATCATAACCACTTTTTCAGTGTGATTTAATCAAAACATTGTTTTCACCAATTTACATCTAGTTTTTTCAAAACATCTCAAGTTATAAGTACTTCATTTTCTTCACCAAAAAACAAAAAAACACCCTCACCCCATTTCTTTATCTCTCGGAAGCCCATTTGGAGTTCCTCTTCACACATACTTGTCTACACTCTCCCTGCACATCATACACTCTGTACCTGAATCATACTCATTTCCAACTGTTCGCCACATTCATCTCACCGCACTCACTTATTTCACACAGATGCCCACCCTGGGGTGCCTTGACAGAATCTCTTACTGCAAAGACACTATTTCGAGCAACCTACAAAAGCAACAAAACAACTAAAAGAACAAAAGGCCATCAACAACATTAAAGACAAAGTCAAGTCTTAAACAATTTTTCTTTTGTGATTGGTCTAAACGCCGTAGTCTACGCGTTTCGAATCCCTCCCTTTGTGGGGATTCTCTTCAGGACCAAAAGTTTCTGAAAGACATGAAAAATAATCTTGTCTTACTATATGTCCTCTATGTGTTCCTCCATTCGCACACACTCTATGCAGCACTTATACTCTTACCTTCTCATGCAATCGAAGGGAATCATATACACCTTCGTCTTTTGTCTTCCGTGGACAAAGGTACATAATCTTATCTTAGAGTGGTCTTATCTTTACCCATTTTTTGAAAAGCCAACAACATAATCTGCAAGTTTTTACTTGTGAAGGTGGGCGCCACGCGCCAGATTATAGCCAAGGCTCCAGGTGTATTTGAAAAAAATCTCCAGGTATGTTTAAAAGAAATCTGCAAGGCAATTTAGATCTCAGGAGGGTTATATGGAACAAGCCTTCAAAAATTACTCGCCTACTTAATTAAATATAGCTGGTACTTGGTCTTATTTTGTGTTCTCAAGGGGTGGCTGGCGTTCGTGCCTCCACTGGCCGGGATTTGATTATTTGGTGCTCTGTAAATAAAAGACTAATTTTGATTAAAGATTCATCCTGCTTGGAAAAAGTGCATCTTGTTTATACAGCCGGTGTTTGGATAGCGAGCTCTATGGTGTTCCGCTCTATAGAACTACAGGATTTAGAACTCTTCATCATTTGGGACGCATTCCCGTTTATTAAGTGCCCCTGTGGAGTTTGAATGGCTCGTCCATTTTTCTAAGGGGTGCTGCGCTATGCCCCGCTCGAGAGACAATACCAAGTGTGGGTCCCAAAACTTTTTGTTATTAAACTTGTCTAGGTGGCCAGTACTGGAATGACGAGCTTCGCTGAAAGGTTGTTCTTACGTCGAATTTTAGCAGAGAAGTCCGCAATAATCTCTCATGCGGACGCTGGTTCTTTCTTCGGAAAACTGTTAACTCGCGTAATCTCGCGATCGTGAGCCCCGTTTTCTGGATGCCTTCCTGTGTCAGGAATTCTGGGAACTGAAGTTTATTTTCAATCTTCGTCCTTTTAATTGAATTTGCAAGTTCGAATGCTAGCTGCTGGTGCCTGGAGTGAATGCAGTTCAAGGACGGTGTGGCCTGGAAATCTAGATGGCTGCCAAAAAGGATTAGCACAATGGTTCTGAACGTGAGAAGATCTCGTGAAGTTGCTAGTTGAGAACTATACTAGGCCGGACATTGCCCAAAACAATGACCCTTTTAAAAATCTAGCTGACAGAAGGAAAACAAATATTGTAATGATGAGGTGATGCTCATCCACCCCAAATTATCCAATCAGAACTCGAATTTATGCTGAAAGTTACTTTTTTAGATAGATAGAGCTAGTGAAAAAGGTATAAAAAGTGCTGGTTTTAGTGAGGAAAAAAACTTCTTTTCGATTTCCTACCGAGATGCTGTCCGTATGCTGATTTTTCCTGAGATGTAAGACTTTGAATAATTTTTCTATTTCTTCTGAATGAGGTCTGAACTTTAGGTGAGGTTATTAGTCAGGCAAGTTAGGAGAAAGGATGAATTTGGGGAATTATCTGTCTTTTGCCAATACTTGCATTTCTGAAATCTAAATAAAATGTCTATTTCTGAATTTTCTAAAAATAAATGACATTAACTGTTTTGAAATAAAATCCTTATTTTCCTTTCAATGTCGTTTTTGAATAAAGAAATAAATAAAGTGAATACACTTTTAAACATGTTAAATTTACTTTTAATAAAAATTAGATAAATGGAGAATTAAGCTGGTCCTGAGTTTTCCTACTCCTAATTTTTTACTAGCAGATTCGTCGACCACAATGGTGGTGTGTCTAAATACATGTTTTGTTAATGAAAACCATGGTAAAACTCGTTTAAACTGCAGCTGTAAATAGTATAAATATTCAGTTATAGTTTAGACACTCCACTATGATACAGCAGCTCTCCTTTGAATCTCACCAATCCATGAAGTAGGGTTTAAGTGTTTTGTGAGTGACTCGCGGTGTCATGGGCCCCACTGTCTAGTATATGTATTGATTTTGTACTTAAGTGAAAGGTGTCATGGTTTTAGAAATTATTTCCGGTGAACCGCTGTATCACTAATTAGCTTGGTAGCAGAGTATTGGTTGCTATAGAATTATCTAGGATTATGTATTGAGCGTTATATAAGGGCTGTTGAGTTTGTATTACGTTATATGTAGTCCTGAAAAGGCTTCCGAGGATTGCGTGAAGCTGGTCACTCTGCAGGCAGAGGAAGTGTGGCAATGAAGTCGCACATCGCATAGTCTGTTTCAAAAAGTAGTATTGTCATATTCTGCGGTGGTATCGTCGTATATCACAAGTGGTGTTGTCGCACATCACAAGTATAGGGAACCTACGTGTGAAAGGATAAATGCATAGCGAGGACAGTCTATACAATCTTAGCCTTCAAGTGCAGGGATCAATGCGTATCCTGATTTAAAACTTACTGCTGGGAGATTAATAGCGCTTAACCCGAGCTTGAGAGAAGGGTAAAGTAGAGGAAGTGGTGCTACTTTATTGGCGAATGTAAAATTCTGTGGTAGAGAAGAGGTAAGCGCTGTCTACTGGAAATACAGAATACTTGTGTGATTGAGAAAATTCTATCACTTTGTTTAGCGAAACAGACAAATGGAGTTGTTTTGTGTAAGTTACTAACTGATTCAGTTGAATATCTTGTAAATACGGCTTCTCGATAAACCTTGTAAAGGAGGGGTCAGTCAGCGCTGCAGAAGCCCGAGCGCTGGTGACGTCAAAAGTGTCGCGCTGAGATTGGTCCTCGTGACCAGGACAGAGCAAAGGCTGATTGGTGCATCACGAAAAGCAACGAAACTATTGGTTAAACACTAAAGAGACATATCTTGTTCTAATTGGTACGCTAGTGTGAACCGCGCTGTGACAGGTTGGTGTTAACGGAACAGCAACAGAATAGTACGCGATCTTTTGAAAGACAGGGAATTTACAGAAAAATGGATTACTATTACGAAGAGGAAAAGAAGAAACCTTCATGGTTTAAGAAATTGAAAAATGTGTTTGTGAAGGACAAGGCGAAAGTCACAAGAGAGGGAAAATTACTTCCGAAAACCCCTGCTTCCTATATGTTGTCAAAATATGGTTACCATATGTGTGTTTGGTTAGAGAATTGGGTAAGGTATACCAGAAATGATGGTGTGTTAGCTTTTCCGGAAGGAGGATCTTTTGATGTGGCAGTTTGGAGAAATTTGAGAAAAAAGATGGTGAAACTTGACCCAAGACCTAGATCGACTCAGTTTGAAGCTTTAGTTGAATTGGAAGATGAGATGCATGAATTGGAAAGTGAAAGGTTGAAAGGACATATCAGACCAAGAGGTAGATTTCGTAATTTTTGGGAAGAGACACATGAGAGTAGAATGCGTAGATGGAGAAATGCTGACATGTGTGATGGCATGTATCCAGTCAGACTAGTGGATGATTATGAAGGGCGAAATGCACAGAAAAGAGGAAAAATGTAGAAACAGGAAAAGAAGGTTATAGTGACAGTGAATCAGAAGATGCTGTGTTAGAAGAAATGTTAAATAGGAGACCGTCACCATATCAACCAGGTTCTTTATGGACTACACCTAATGCTCCACCCGTAGATGAAAGAATTAATGAAACCCCAAGGCAATTTTCTAATTTTAGAGTTGTACCAGAAAGGGTAGAAGTGAGATATAATCGGAGTACTTCAATAACAGAACCAAGACTTGCCGGTACTCCAAAGCAAATTAACGAACGAGAAAGTGTAAATAGGATATAAAAACGAGTTGAAGAACAAGCAAGTACTGCCGAATATATACGGACTACAAATGCATTGACAGAGAAGAAACAAGAGCTTACGAAAAACATAGAAGCAGTAACAGTCCCAGTAACGATAGGACCTGTAATTCCAGTGTTTGAAAACCAAAGATTAAAAGAACCAAATTTGACAATACCTTTACAACAGAGTTTGCAAAAATTGAAAGAAAATATTTATCCAGATTTGTTAGAAATCAGACAAACAAATAATGTAAATCCGCCTGACTTAACTTTCAATCAGAGTTTACTCTATAAATATGCAACCCGAGCAGAGTCTGACTCTGCTACACCTGAAAAGAGCATAGAGAAAATAGATTTAACGCAAACATCTGTAGGACCGTCAGAGCAGGAATTAAGTGATTGGATTAAAACTCTGAAATTAAAAGAGCATGAACCCAAAGTGCTGGATGTAGCAAGTCAATATGGAAGAATTAATTATTGGAACAATTGGAACAGATAGATTAGAAATGTACCAAGATGATGAACTCATGTTCATGTGTAAAAGCATAACATGGAAAGCGAAGTCTGTACATGATCAATTAGAAGGCTTGGCAAATTAATTTGAAATAGAATTTGCAAAGAATAAAACATTGCAGAAATCCTATAAAATGGATTTTTCAGAAAAGGACATTGAAAACATGAATACTGCCGGAAGGTTAACCCAAATAAAAGAATTAATTGTGTTGTTACGGAGATGAGGAAATGTGAATAAATGAAGAGTGAAATCGGCAAAGAAGAAAGAGGAGGCTAGTGATAAATCCACATTAGCGTTTCCAGTCAGAGAAAAGGAGACAGTTGCAAATGAGTTCCCTATGAGAGAAATACCTGGAGGAGGATATGTGCAGGTTCCTTGGAGTAGACAGGATATATTATCATTTACAAATGATTTTCCCAGATTGAGAAAAAAGCCAGTAGAATGGTATCGGCAGGTAGATCGATTTGTGGAAGTTTCAAAAGTGCTACAGGTTGATCTGGATGGATTATTTGACATAGTTGTGCCAGCAGATTTATGAACTGAATGTAAAATAACTGTGAATTGGCAAAAGGAGGAATATCCTCGAGACAAAGTAACAGGTGCTCCGTCACCTGAAGTGATGAGGAAATATGAACAAGTGATTGTGTTTTTGAAAAATAAAATCCCACCAAAAGAAACAGATTGGGTAAAAATAGACAGAACCACACAGGAACAGAAAGAATCTGTACATGCATTTTACGAAAGATTGCTGTTGGTATTTAAACAATACAGTGGATACGAAGACTTGAGTGAAAAGGACATGAGTCATTTTATATATTGATTTGTGTATGGATTAAGACCAGAAATTGGAGACAGGATTAGGCATAGTATGATAGGATGGCAATCGAGCACTGTAGATGAAGTTTTAAGAAAAGCAAAATATTGTAGTGAAGAGATCGATGACAAACAAAAGAAGTTAACAGAAAAAGCTATGTGGGCACAAGTGAAGGTAGCAGAACACCAAGTGGCACAATTAGAAAATAAAAATGCTGATGCAAGTAAGGGAAAATTGAAAGGAAATTTCAACAAAACGAAATTAGTAGGAAATATAGAAGAGCTCAAGAAAAAGTTCCCTTGTCATAATTGCGGCAGAATAGGGCATTGGAGAAAAGAGTGTAAGTATCCACCAAGAGTTAATCCAGAAAATACATCATTGAATCCACAGGTGCAGAATGAGGTAATTCAACAGCAACCGCAACAGCAGTAGATAGTTAATCAGCAAAGTCAGGTGCCACAACCGCCACTTCCACACAGTGTAAACCATCAGAGATACAGTGCAGAAACAAGATTCAGCGGAGGCGAGCAGGTAAATAGATCGCCGAGAGTGAATGTGAGTCCCCAGTATTGGTTAGAAAAGGAAGGTGGGAGTGAGTCGGATGAAAGTTTTTGACGGTGCCTGAGAGGGGAAGAAGTGTGTGTGCTTGGAGCCACTCTTGAGGTAGATCAGTCTGGTACATTTGTAAAAGGAAAAGTGAATGATGTAAAAATAACTTTCCTAGTGGACACTGGTGCTACCCGGTCTACTGTTCGGTCAGTGGAAGTCCAAAATCTTCCTCTCTTGGGAGACCACATCCAGGTTGTAGGCAAAGCTAATAGACAGATTAAAACTTCTTTGACACAACCAGTTGCAGTAGAAATTTGAGATTTCAAAGACATGCACCGATTTGTGGTGTGTGATAGTAGGCCCGTAAATCTGTTAGGACGAGACATTCTGTGTAAAATGAATTGTACCATATACTGTTCACCAGATGGCATAGAACTGCAACCCCCAGATGAAGATAGCCTGTATAAAATGACAATGCTTATGCTTGAGGCAGAACAAAACAAGTTGTTTCCTGTGTTTGATCGAGAAAAGATACCTGATGAATTGAAAAGGGTAGTGAAAGAGAAAGTGTGGGATTTCACAGGAGAAGATATTGTGTTGTTGAAAGATGTAAATCCTGTAAAAGTCTCTGTAAAAGAAGGTACAAATTACCCAAATATTCTCCAGTACAAAATGACCGCAGAAATAATTGAAGGAATAACCCCAGTGATAAACAAAAGGATTGAACAAGGCATATTGAGAGAAATAGAGAGTACTTCTTGTAATTCACCGATAATGGGATTGAAAAAGCCAAATGGAACCTTTAGAATTGTACAGGATTTGAGAAAGGTTAATAAAATAGTTGTCCCATGTTGTCCGATTGTACCAAATCCAGCAGTGATTTTATATCAAATTCCCCATGATGCAGAATGGTACACTGTGATCGATCTGTGTAATACGTTCTTTACAGTTCCATTGCACCCAGAAAACCAGCCAATTTTTGCATTCAGATTCGGAGATCGTATTTTGGCATGGTGCCAAATTCCTCAAGGGTATACTGAAAGTCCATCTATCTTTAATCAGTTGCTAAAGAAATCATTAGAACGTTTGAGTATGCCTGGAGAGTCTGTATTGGTTCAATATATCGATGATCTCCTAGTGGCATCAAAGACAAAAGATGCATGTGTAACAGATACCGTTGCATTGCTGAATCATTTGGCAGAAGAGGGACATAAAGTGTCTCCATCAAAATTACAACTTTGTCAGAAAGAAGTGCAATACTTAGGTCATAAGATTGCCAAAGGAATAAGACAAGTCACTGCAGAAAGAATTAAAATGATACAAGAAATGCCGCAACCAAAAACTCAAAGACAAGTGAGAATGTTCCTGGGAATGGTAGGTTACCATGGATTAGTGGATTCTCACTGATTGCAAAGCCATTGCAGAGATTAACCAGAGCAGATATCAGAGACCCTATAGTTCTGACTAAAACTGAAATGGAAGCATTTGAACAGCTGAAAACAAGCTTATGTGAAGCACCAGCTTTAGGGATGCCTGACTATGAAAAAGAGTTTGAATTGTACTGCAGTCAACGAGAAGGATGTGCATTGTCAGTACTAATCCAGAGACATGGAAAACTGAGAAAGCCAATAGCGTATTTCTCAGCTGTTTTGGACCCTTTTGCAAAAGCATTGGCAGATTGTCTGAAAGCAGTAGCAGCTACAAGCGTCAGTGTAGAACAAAGTGAAGGAATAGTGATGGGATTTCCTGTGAGAGTGTATGTACCTCATTCTGTGGAGATTCTTCTCACTAGGACACAAACACAGTACCTGACCAACAATAGAATGACAAAATACGAAAAAATAATTCTGGGATGCGTAAATGTGAATCCTTCCACATTATTGCCTGATACTATGGAAACTGAAGTGAGAAATGAGGTTGATCACAAATGCCTAGATGTTCTTGAATACTGTACCAAACCAAGACCAGACATCAGAGATGAGCCATTGCCTGAATCCGACTATGTGATGTTTGTTGATGGTTCGTGTCTGAGAACAGATGAGGGCGTTTTGAGTGCAGCATATGCCGTTTGTACAGTGGCAGATGTACTGGAAGCTTCTTGTCTGAAAGGAATTTGTTCTGCTCAAATAGCAGAATTGATTGCTTTTATTCGAGCGTGTGAACTGGGATAGGAAATCAAGGTTACCATAGTGAATGATAGTCAGTATGGATTTGGGGTTGTCCATGATTACAGACAACTGTGGTCCCAAAGAGGTTATTTGCCTTCTGCAGGATCCCCCATACGTAATGCAGAATTTGTGAGAATGTTGATTAATGCAATTCAATTGCCTGAAAAAATAGCTGTGGTGAAGTGTGCAACACATAAAAAGGGGGATGACTACATCACCCGAGGTAACAGGTATGTAGACTCAATTGCTAAATACTGCACTAAAAATCTTGCATTCATCAATCGGGATAGGGAAAAGAGTATGTTTCAAGTCCTTTAATGCTAACAACTGTAGTTGAAACTTGGCAGGAAGTGAGGCAAATGCAGTAAGAAGCTGATGAGGAAAAGAAAAATGTCTGGTTAAAATCAGGATGCAGACAAAGAGAGGAAGATGAAATCTCGGTTTCAAAGATGAAGGACCAGTAATGCCCGATAGCATGATCTCAAATATGGTCCGAATGTACCATGGTCAAGCTCATATTGGGAGAGATGCCATGCTTCGTCTATTTAGACAGACGTGGTACAATCCAAAGTTCAGAATGATTGCTGAAAGTTTATGTCAGAGATGCCTTGTATGTCAACAGTTTAATCCAAACAGAAGAACCATTGTGAGTTTGGGAACCATAGGACGGGAGGGAGGTCCATTTACACGAATGCAATTGGATTTCATTGAGCTTCTGCCTTGTAACAGACTCAGATATGTTTTGGTGATCATCTGTTTGTTCTCCCGATGGGTAGAGGATTTCCCCACAAGGAGGAATTATGGGCTAACTGTTGCAAAGTTACTTCTACGTGAAATCATCCCTAGGTTCGGTTTCCCAGTGACGATCGAGACTGATCGTGGCTCACATTTCCAAAATGAACTCATGCAAATGATATGTGAAGCACTGGACATTCGTCAGAAACTGCATTGTGCTTACAGAGCTGAGGCTTCAGGAGTAGTTGAACAGGTAAACAGGATTGCTAACATGTGCTTGGCAACAGGACTGAAGTGGCCAGATGCCTTGCCACTTGTTTTGATGACCTTAAGAAGCATACCTGACAGAAAAACTGGATGGAGTCCACATAAAATCTTAATGGGCAGGGTGATGAAACAGGCATTTGTACCAGCTGATAAACTGTTAACTATAAATGATGACATCATACTGGATTATTGCAAAAACCTGTCTGATGAGGTGACTTCTGTGTTCCATCAGGTGGGAACTGAATCAAACACGAAAGAGAAAAGCCCAGCTCATGACCTAGTTCCTGGAGACTGGGTACGCATAAAAGTACACCACAGAAGAAACTGTTTGGTGCCTTGTTGGCAGAGACCAAGACAAGTCATATTGGTTAGCACCACTGTAGTTAAATGTGTTGGAGTAAAGAGATGGGTACACGCAAGCCATACTATCCGTGTGCCTGAACCTGAAAATCCAAAGGAAGAAGGTGAAAGCACAACTGATTCTGACTCTGAAGGTGAACCAGAGAAAGGTCCAGATACTGAAGATCGACAGGAACGTCGATATCTGGAAGTATCAGATGCTAGCTCTGCGTCTGAAGGAGAAGGAGAAATTATTGCAGTACCGAATCCTGAAGATAAATCTGAAGATCGAGAATTGGTAGAGAATCAATCAATCAATCAATCAAGGCATTTGTATAGCGCACTACTCACCCGGAGGGACTCAAGGTGCTTGGGGGGGGGGGTCTGCTACTACTTGAACAGCCAGGTCTTAAGTTGCTTCCTGAAGGAGAGGTGGTCTTGGGTCAGGCGGAGGTGGTTGGGGAGGGAGTTCCACGTCTTGGCCGCCAGGTAGGAGAAGGATCTTCCTCCCGTTGTGGCTCTTCGGAGGCGGGGAACGGCGGCGAGGGCGTGGCTGGTCGATCGTAGCTGGCGGGTTGGAGTGTAGAAGGTCAGGCGGTCGTTGAGGTATCTGGGGCCTTGGTTATGGAGAGATTTGTGGGCGTGGGTGAGGAGTCGGAACGTGATTCTCTTGCTGACGGGGAGCCAGTGCAGGTGTCTCAGGTGTCCGGAGATGTGGCTGTGTCGGGGGATGTCCAGGATGAGTCGTGCTGAGGCGTTCTGAATGTGCTGGAGTCTTTTCTGAAGTTTGGCTGTGGTTCCGGCGTAGAGGGAGTTCCCGTAGTCCAGTCGGCTGGTGATGAGCGCCTGGGTGACCGTCTTCCTGGTTTCGGTGGGGATCCACCGGAAGATCTTCCTTAGCAGGCGTAGGATGTTGAAGCATGACGAGGAGATGGTGTTGACTTGTCTGGTCATCGAGAGGGAGGAGTCCAGGATGAAGCCCAGGTTGTGTGCGTGTTCCGTTGGTTTGGGTGCGCTGCCCAGGGCAGGGGGCCACCAGGAGTCGTCCCAGGCGGAGGGTGATGATCCCAGGATGAGGACTTCCGTCTTATCTGAGTTCAGTTTCAGGCGGCTGTTCATCATCCACTCGGCTACGTCTTTCATCCCTTCGTGTAGGTTGGTTCTGGCGGTTGCTGGGTTGTTGGTGAGGGAGAGGATCAGCTGGGTGCCGTCGGCGTAGGAGATGATGTTGAGGTTGTGTTGGCGTGCGATGGCCGCGAGGCGGCTCATGTAGTTGTTGAACAGCGTGGGGCTGAGCGATGATCCTTGTGGTACGCCGCAGATGACTTCGGTGGCCTCTGATCTGAATGGGGGGAGGCGGACTCTCTGGGTTCTTCCGGCGAGGAAGGAGATGATCCACTCCAGTGCCTTCTCCTGGATTCCGATGTTGCTGAGTCGCTGCACTAGGGTGCGGTGGAAGACCGGGTCGAACGCCGCGGAGAGGTCCAGGAGGATGAGTGCCGCTGTTACCCCGTTGTCGAGCAGGGCTCGGATGTCGTCTGTGGCTGCGATTAGGGCGGTCTCGGTGCTGTGGTTGGCTCTGAAACCGGACTGCGAGTGGTCGAGGGATCCATTCGTCTCGAGGAAGGCGGCCAGCTGTCTGTTGACGGTCTTCTCGATGACTTTGGCAGGAAAAGGAAGGAGCGAGATGGGGCGGTAGTTTTTGAGGTCGGTGGGGTCGGCTGATGGTTTCTTCAGTAGGGCACTAAGTTCGGCGTGCTTCCAGCTCTCTGGGAAGGTGGCGGTGTCGAAGGAGGGGTTGATGATGTCCCGGAGATGGGGTGCGATGATGGAGTCGGCCTTGTTGAAGACATGGTGAGGGCAGGGGTCGGTTGTTGATCCGGAGTGGATGGAGTACATAGTGCGGATGGTGTCTTCGGTGTTGATCGGGGTCCAGGCGCAGAGGGTGGTGGTGGAGGGCGTTGGTGTGGTCGTAGGGTGTGTCAGCTGTGTGCTGAAACTGTTGTGTATATCTGCGATCTTGCTGTGGAAGAATGAGGCGAGCGAGTTGCAGAGGTCTTGCGATGGGGTGATGTCGTTGTTTCCGGCGCTAGGGTTCGAGAGCTCTTTGACGATGTTGAAGAGTTCCTTGCTGTTGTGGGCGTTGTTGTCTAGTCGTTCCTTGAATGCGGTCTTGGTGGTGTGGATCAGCTGGTGGTGTTTTCGAGTGGCGAGCTTGAGGGTGGTCATGTTGTCTGGTGTCGGGTTTCTGCGCCAGGCTTTCTCGAGGGCTCGGCAGTTCTTCTTAGAGCTCTTGAGTTTGTCGGTGAACCAGGATGCTTTCTTGTTGCCGGGTCTGACAGGGGGGGTCTTCAGTGGAGCGAGGTCATCTGCGCAGTTGCTGATCCACCTTGTGAGGTTGTTGGCGGCTTGGTTGGGGTTCGCTGAGCTGGCGGGAGGGTTCTGGCTCAGGGATGTGGCGAGCTGGTCGGCTGTGATCTTGTTCCAGCTTCTGCGGGTAACCTGTTGTGGGTGGTGATGGAGCGTGGTCCTTCTGAAGCTGAAGTGGACGCAGCTGTGGTCTGTCCAGTGGAGTCCGGTGGCGTGGCTGAAGGAGATGTCCTTGCTGGAGGAGAAGACGGGGTCAAGCGTGTGGCCGGCATAGTGGGTGGGGGTGGTCACCAGTTGCTTGAGTCCGAGGTTGGCGAGGTTGTCCAGCAGGGTGGTGGTGTTGCGGTCGCTGTTGTTCTCCAGGTGGAAGATGAGGTCCCCTAGGAGGATGTAGTCAGCGGAGGGGAGGGCGTGCGGGCTGATGAAGTCGGCGATGTCTTCGCTGAATTGTGTGCGTGGTCTCGGGCGTCTGTAGATGAGGGTGCCTCTGAGGGTGGTCTTGGGGTCGGTGTGTATCTGGAAGTGCAGGTGTTTGGCAGCTGTGAGGGTGTCGTCGGAGTTGGTTATGATGCGGATGGTGTTCTTGTGAACGATGGCGATGCCTCCTCCTGTCTGGTTGACGCGGTCCCTCCGGGCGATCTTGTATCCGTCCGGGATGGCGATGTCGGGCGCTGAGGAGGCGTTCATCCAGGTTTCCGTGAGGAAGGCGACGTCTGGGGATGTGGAGTCGAGGAGGTTCCAGAGTTTGACGGCGTGTCTGTGGACGGAGCGGGTGTTGAGCAGGATGCACTTCAGGTGGTTGCTGCTGGTGCTCGGCTTGGCGGGTGCGGTGCAGGTCCGGATGCAGGAGAACTTGCAGGATTGGCAGGTGAAGCGTCCATGGGTGCGTCCTGGGGTGGCTCGGTGGCAGCCGGGGGTCCGGCTGGTGTTGAGTGCGTTGAGGGTGGCTGCGTCATAGGTCCGGCGGGTGGGCTGGCATCTGCGGAAGCCAGGGGTTCTGGCACTGAGCGCGGTCCAGGCGCGGATGGGTGCAGACGGGCTTACCTTTGGCACGCCTTCGGTGCACAATCGGCGTGCCCGCTGCGCGTACGCATGCCCTCTGCCATAAATGGAGAATGGGGGGGGGGCGGGGCGAGGGAGGAGCAGCTGGGAGGCGGCAGCGGGGTGGCGAGTGGGGGGGAGAGTGCGGAGATGCTGGAGGGAGTGGGGGTGAGGCTGTGGGGGAGCAGCAGCAGGGAGCGGGGTGGGGCACAGAACAACGATGGACAATGGGACACAAACTTACAGGGCAAACACGAGAAAAACGAGAAAATGGCAGCAAAATAATACAGCTTACAACGAGAAAAACAAGCAGGCACAGGGACAGTCAGGGACAGGGGCCAAACCAAGACAGGGGCAGTCTTGACTCGGCAGCGGCGGCGGCAGCGGGAGGAGATCGGGCACACTCGGGGTGGCCACGCGGCAGGAGGAGCGACCGGACTGACCAGGTCAGGTCAGGTCACAGCTCCTTGCCCCGTGAGCCTCTCCTTATGTACCTTTGTGGGAGGGAGGAGCAGCTGGGAGGCGGGAGCGGGGTGGCGAGTGGGGGGGAGCGTGCGGAGATGCTGGAGGGAGCGGGGGTGGGGCCGCGGGGGAGCAGCGGCAGGGAGCGGGGTGGGGCAGGGAACAACGATGGACAATGGGACAAAAACTTACAGGGCAAACACGAGAAAAACGAGAAAATGGCAGCAAAATAATACAGCTTACAACGAGAAAAACAAGCAGGCACAGGGACAGTCAGGGACAGGGGCCAAACCAAGACAGGGCAGTCTTGACTCGGCAGCGGCGGCAGCGGGAGGAGATCGGGTACACTCGGGGTGGCCACGCGGCAGGAGGAGCGACCAGACTGACCAGGTCAGGTCAGGTCACAGCTCCTTGCCCCGTGAGCCTCTCCTTATGTACCTTTGTGGGAGGGAGGAGCAGCTGGGAGGCGGGAGTGGGGTGGCGAGTGGGGGGGGGGGAGCATGCAGAGATGCTGGATAACACCAGTAAGGACACTGAGCAAAGCAAAGATAAAACTGGTGATCAAGAACATACTGAAGAGCAGTCTGAAAGCTCTGGAAGCAGGGACAAAAATCCTGACAGTGGAAAAGAAGGAAAAACTCACGATAAGGATGAGATTCCAAGTACCAGCTATGGAGATGTTCCTAACAGAGTGAAAGAACTGTCAAAATAGAAAACTGACTCTGAAAAAGTGAAAGACGTAAAGTTTGTCATAAATGAAACTGTCAATGAGACTGAAAGTGAAACTGACGACAGTGAAGATGAAACTCCATTAAGAAAGCGTTCAAGAAAAAGGGCTTGGAGAGTGGAACATAATACCACGGAGCCTAAGACAAAAAGATTTTGCAAAGGAGATAATTGGCCTAGAGGAAATGATGGACTGATATTTAAACTGGTTAACAAAGAAAGAAAGCCAGAGGAACAGGTCAATGAAATAACCAGTCAAAGAGAATCATAGAATAGAAGTTGTACAAAGGCCAAAAAGAGTGAGAAGACCAAATCAGAAGTACAAATCGCCTGAATGGACATACATAATATTGCCTCCAATTGAAGAAGTAAACAGCAGTCAAGAGAGTCTGAAAAAGATAAGGTAAAGGTAAAACCTGGAATCCTGTTAGAAGAGAAGCCATTGTAAGTGAAAAATAAAATAGGTGACACAAGGTCGAAGAAAACTTGTTAGAAAAATAAAAGCTTGTAGGTGACACAAGGTCGAAGAAAACCTGTTAGAAAAAATCGCTGTGTAAACAAAAAATGGTTAACAATGAGCATAATACAAAATGTTCTATTTTTAGAAAATGATGTAGATCGTGTCTAATATGTACTGGATTACTAATATTGATATGGATAATTTTGGCTATTGCCCTTCCTTTTCAGGATAATTTATTGAAGTTAAAGCATAATGTGAGTTCAGGTGAACAAAATGTGGAATCAAAGTCTAACAAGTAGCATGTATATAGGCCAGAAATACATCAGGACAGTTCTATTAGTGATTTCACCAAAAATTCATTTTCAAGATTATTGTCTGAATATGTCAGGACAATGGATGCTAGCGACTGCTATGTGTGTGTGAAGTTGCCTGCATCTGTTTCCGAGGGGGTGACATATCACCACCTTCCACTTACATATGGAGTCACGTGTAGTGTGCTTGCAAGCCTGTTTTATCAAACAGGTAAACTGGAATATCATTATTCTAATTCGGATGACGTTTTTGCAAAATTGAAAATTGATAATGTACTGAATAAGAAAAAGCCTGCCACAGTTATGGGAGAATTCTTTTTAGAAATAGAATAATTGAGCCATGATTAGGCATTTAAAAATAATTTGACATGTAAAATGAGAGCGGAAGAAAAGGCATTTTTAGATATGGTTGAGGAAAGGCGAATTGCCTATAAACGTAAGGAAAAAGTAAAGCATGAGAAATCCAAATATTGGACATTTAGGGGCACATTATGATTGGGGACGGACCTGAGTCCGTCCGCCACCATAGAGTAGGAGGGAACCTCCGCATGGCCTGCGGAGGTCCCTCCAGTGCAATTAGGATGTGACCGCCACCCTGGCGGTCACATCCTCTATTTTTAACATTGCGGCGGGTGCGGCTTCAAGCTGCACCCGCAGCAATGTTAAAAATGCACGCTTTGCATTTGTATTTAGAAAGTGGCAGGCACCGCGCGGTGCCTGCTGCTTTCTGCATACAAATGCAGGGGGGTACCATCGGTACCCCCCATGTGCACCCCCCACCCCCCTTCACCTAGGGGGCCCGCAACGGGCCCCCGCAGTGAAGTTACACATGTTTTTCCACGGCGGAATAGCCGCCGCGGAAAAGCATGTTTCTGAGCCCATCCTAATCTGGCTGACGGTGTCTGAGAGACACCGTCACCATATTAGTGCTTTTCCGCCGCGGTTGTAAGCCAACCGCGGCGGAAAAGCAGCGGACGGAAACCAGGACCCACCAGCCATCCTAATGTGGCGGTGGGTCTTTGGTGGGTCCGCAGAGGATTTTCCGCATCCTCCGGGCCGGCGGTGGCTTCCGCCGGCCCGGAGGATGCGGAAAATCCTCCATCATAATGAGGCCCATAATGACGAGAATCTTGATAAAAAGAAATGTGAATGTAGCAATAAATATAGACACTCCATTGTTAGGAAGATTCTGTATTAGGAGAGACAACACTGTGTATGACAATTATTTTGTGGGAGCAAGTCAATGTAAAGATACTTATAGAATTCTAGGGGGTTGGGGATTTAAAGGAGGAAAAGATCCAGTTTTTCCTGGTATTTATTTCATTTGTGGAAACAAGGCTTATTATAGATTACCTGACCAGTGGTATGGGACTTGCTACGTGGGCTTGGTCTTTCTTAAAATGTTTCATGTAGATAGAGGTACTAATGGCATTCATGAGATAGGTAAACCTTTAAGTCGTAGAAAAAAAGAGAGTGTCATAGAAATAATAGGCGATGTTTTTGGAGCACTGATACCAGCAGTGGGAATATCTTTCAATGCAAATCGAATTCGAAAATTGTCAACGATAGTAGATCGTTTGTCAACAGACACAGCAGGTGGATTCTTAATGGTAAACACCAAAATGGTTGCTATGAGGACTATGGTAATGCAAAATCGTCTTGCTCTTTATATAATATTAGCAAAAGAAGGAGGAGTTTGTGGAATTTTGAAGGTACAGCACTGCTGCACATATATTCCAGACAAAAGTCAAAACATTGAAAAACACATTACAAATATTACAGAATTGCATAGAGAAATTGTACCACTGGAGGTTGATGGTATTCTTGAACGACTTGGTAAAAGTCTTTCAGCAGTTAAACATTGGTTTCAAGAAATAGGTAGTTCAATTATAGGCAAAATACTAATTCCAGTAACAGTGATAGTATTAGCGATTTTAGTTATAAGATTATGTTGCATATACAGAAAAAGAAGGAATGTAAGAATGTCATTAAAGAAGATAATCCAAGAAAAACGAGAAAGAGAAAGAGAAAAAGTTGATATAGAAATGGAGGAGTTCCGAGAAAAGATTTTTAAAGAGACCAGAAAAAAAGATACTAAAGTATATATACTAATCTGAAGAATTTGAAACATTTTCTGATAAAATTTGTTAAATTTTGGGAGATATTTGGTGATAAATCACCAAGGGGGGGAGTTGATGGAGCAAGGTGGAGAAACAAAATTTTGTGTACCCCTTGCAAAATCACACTTCCATTACCATAACTTGAACTAATTGAGTGATGTGTGTAATTAATCAACTTAGGATAAGAAATGCACCTACACAAGTACACGTGGGAACTAATTTTGCTTATGTTGCAATCATAATGAATTAATTATGTGATTTTTGTCATGTCCTAAACTAATAAGCAGCTTTGAAGTAATGAAATGCGGCATAAATGTGCTTTTTGTTTCCGTATTTTGTGGCAAAACGTGGAAACAGGTGAGTATATCACGCCTGAATGTTGCTTATCTGCTAGGTAACTAATAATAGGGAAAACCTTAGTAAGGGGGAGGTAAACAGAAGGGTTAAATTTCCAAAATTAACGTTTGTTTGTGTTTGTTTCTATGATAGTTCCCATTCTGGCCTGTGAGGCCTAGAAAAAAGATGGCTGACTTATTAAACTGCGAATAGAAAATGAACTGAGCATGCACAAGCCAAAGTCCGAGTTCGAATGCGAGCTGCTGCTGCCTGGAGTGAATGCAGTTCAAGGACGGTGTGGCCTGGAAATCTAGATGGCTGCCAAAAAGGATGAGCACAATGGTTCTGAACGTGAGAAGATCTCGTGAAGTTGCTAGTTGAGAACAGGACTAGGCCGGACATTGTCCAAAACAATGACCCTTTTTAAAATCTAGCTGACGGAAGTAAAACAAATATTTTAATGATGAGGTGATGCTCATCCTCCCCAAATTGTCCTATCAGAACTCAAATTTATGCTGAAAGTTATTTTTTTAGTTAGATAGAGCTACTGAAAAAGGTATAAAAAGTGCTGGTTTTAGTGAGGAAAAAACTTTTTTCCGATTTCCTCCCGAGATGCTGTCCATATGCTGATTTTTCCTGAGATGTTAGACTTTGAATAATTTTTCTATTTCTTCTGAATGAGGTCTGAACTTTAGGTGAGGTTATTAGTCAGGGAAGTTAGGAGAAAGGATGATTTTTGGGAATTATCTGTCTTTTGCTAATACTTGCATTTCTGAAATCTAAATAAAATGTCTATTTCTGAATTTTCTAAAAATAAATTAAATTAACTGTTTTGAAATAAAATCCTTATTTTCCTTTCAATGTCGTTTTTGAATAAAGAAATAAATAAAGTAAATAAACTTTTAGACATGTTCAATTTGCTTTTAATAAAAATTAGATAAATGGAGAATTAAGCTGGTCTTGAGTTTTCCTACGCCTAATTTTTTACTAGCAGATTCGTCGACCACAGTGGTGGCGTGTCTAAATATATGTTTTGTTAATGAAAACCATGGTAAAACTCGTTTAAACGACAGGTGTAAATAGTATACATATTCAGTTATAGTTTAGACACTCCACTATGATAAGTAGCTCTCCTTTGAATCTCACCGATTCATGAAGTAGGGTGTAAGTGTTTTGTGAGTGACTTGCGGTGTCATGGGCCCCACTGTCGAGTATATGTATTGATTTTGTACTTCAGGGAAAGGTGTCATGGTTTTAGAAATTATTTCTGGAGAACCACTGCATCAAGTGTGGTGAGATGAATGTGGTGAACAGTTGAAAATGAGTATGATTCAGGTACAGAGTGTATGATGTGCAGGGAGAGTGTAGACAAGTGTGTGTGTGAAGAGGAACTCCAACTGGGCTTCCGAGAGATAAAGAAAGGGGGTTAGGGTGTTTTTTGGTGAAGAAAATGAAGTACTTATAACTTGAGATGTTTTGAAAAAAATAGATGTAAATTGGTGAAAACAACGTTTTGATTAAATCAAACTGAAAAAGTCGTTACGATGGTATTTGTTTGACACATTGCCTTTCGGCTAATTGGTAAAAGAAAGGTACAGGACTGGCATTGTGTTTTGTTTATTGGAAATGAAATTGTGACACACAAATATAACCTGATGCAGCCTCAGTCCCCTCTACAATACATGGTCTTTCCCTACCACTTGCTACGTCCTCTGTGCTATAAGTGGCAAAACCTGCTTGCTGCATATTTGATGTTAGCCAGGTTTCTTGGAAGAGGCAGACATCGAACTGGTCAATAAAGAGGCTGCAGTCTGCATTATCAACCCTAGCACACATACCTGTGACATTCCATTTCAGAACTCTCAATGTGGTGTTGTTTCTGCAGGACTTGCCACCCTTGTAACCCTCACTCAACTAAAGGTTGCCCTGGGGTCTATACTTGCGGGGGCTAGTTGCCATAGTGCTATGTTTTCCAGATCTACTAGGTGTGCTGGATTTATAGTTTCCTGGGATGTTCAGTGGGGATGTAGGCCCTGCCACAGCAACTACAGCACCCTCCTCGGGACTCAGGTCATGGCAGATAGTAGACAGCCGGTGGTTAAATGGGCAATCAGGCTAGGGAACTACTGGGGACCCAACAGGGAGGCTACTGTGGGGTATGCAATTCCCAGTTCTAGCTAAATTGGATAGGGAGTTTGCAGGGCTCTCATCATCCCTTATCGGGGGACAATTCTTGGAGCATCTATGTACGGCCCCTCTAAAATAGTTAAGACACTGTGAGTCTGTCTTATGAGTTAGTCAGTCTACTTGATCAAGGATCTCAAACATATTATACATTGGAACACTGCACAGTCCAACAGATTGATGCGACCTATTAAGGGATACACTTGGGCATGTATGATGTTGTTACAATGATAGGATGCGGTAAAACCCACACCAGGTATTGATTTATAAAAATACCCAGAGGGGAGTAAAACAATAATAGAATCTCCCACTTGTGATTGCACAGCATCAAATTGCAGTCTTCAAACCCCTTAGGGGGTTTTTAAAGTTGATAATGACACTATCTCCTGGTCAATCTTTCTGTCCCTTCTCAATCTACCGCACCCTTGGCCTATAAGGATAATGTGAGCCGAGGGAAGTTCTTATTTTTTTCCAGCCAGTTCAGATACTTGTTGCCCAGTTCAATGTGTGTTTCATTCTGCCCTTAGTGCAGCCCTGACAGTCCTGACAAATCAATCACATATGGGCAGGCCAGAGGAGGCAATCTGATAATCGGGAGAATCCTTGTCCCTTGTGTTGATATAAAAGGTCCAATGGTGGATTTGCCTTGGTTGGGGGCCTGTTTCCATATCAGCCCCAAATATCATTGCAGTGTCACTGCTAGTTGTAGTTGTGGCTGTAATACTCCCGCTAATGTTGATCGTCATTACAAGCCTTTGTTGTGTATTTGAGGTAAACTGGTGCAGAATCTCATCTTTTGTTTAGCTGATGGGGTTGTGGCAGGAATTTGGTGATGTCTCTAAATGTTTGCTCAATCGCCAACAGTCTCGACAAAACAGGCGAGAGTTCCTTGATCAGAATCCCCTAATCCTATCAACAAGATCTTCCTCCAGGTTGGCAGCCCAACTTGGTTTTGCACTACAGTCAACTCCCACAGTATTGGCTGTGGGATTAGCAAGTATGAGAGGGGAAGAGGAGAGCTCAGTAAGAATAACACAATTTCCCTGTTTGTTTTCGGCAGTCCTCCTGGCTCTTTTGGTGACTTCTTACAGTTCCTCAAGGGGAATCTCAGGGAGTAGCATACTCTGCATTTTAATTGACTTTTGGTCAGGGGCCTTGTTCTTCAAGCTGGAATTGACCTAGGAGTGTGCCCGTTCCTGAGATTGCCACATGTGGGCCAGGCCCGTGAGTGTGTGAGCTCCCCTGGTCCCATAGAGAGTCTTCTCTCTGTCAATTCAATTTCTGTGGCAAAGACTCCAATCACCCTCTGGAGCATCAGGTCAATTGAGGTAGGTTTGGGAGTGGGTGGTGTGACAGATTGCTCACACACTTGCACTTCCCATATGGACCTCACTGAGGGGGCACTGTAATACTGATGACGCTTGGATTCTCATACAGATTTTCACCTTACCAATCCTTGGAATCCCTGGCCGACTGAATCTTTTTGTCTGCTGTAAAGGGAAGTTCTCTATTTTTATACTTACGACAATTATCCGAAGACCAAATACATCCCAATCCAAAGGACCACTGACTACGAAGTGAAGTTTAAAGCTTTATTACAAAGCCAAAAACAACTGGACATACAAGCACCTCAGCAAGAGATTCAAGAAATAAACTGGCACTAATACAAACATAATCCTACGCAAAAGTCTCAGCTGACTCAAAATAAAAACCAAAGTAAGTTCAAGAAGCATTAGGCAAAAAATAATGGTTCCCACTTGAAGTCTTGAACGCATCTGCTCCAAAGATAAAGAGAAGATTAGTCTGTCCCTACACTAACTCTACACTAACTCTAAGGTGACATCCCTTTAAAACATAGCAAGAGATAAAGGTGTCAGCGAGGGGCATGGCTTAGCAAGCCACGATGGTGGCTGTGGTCTGCTAAGGCTCTGCAGACGGGCGGCTCAGAAGTCCGGTTCTCCTCGTCACCTTGGGGGTAACAAACACCCTCCCGGGCAGCGGAACCCCGGCGGCACCGGGGGAACTCAGACAGTAGCGGCGCCCAGCGCTGTAAGGGCTGCAAAAGAGCTGACTTCAGCCCACGGACCTGGGCACAAAATGGCGGCGACCCGTTCCTGATTGGGACAGGCATCGGAGACGCGGTCCGCCCGGCCGTCCTTGAACTGCGGGAGCACCCGGCGGGTGCACAAGGCTGGGTCCGGCCACTACGCGGTCTCCCACATCCCCTGGAGACTTCACCCTGTGCCGGCGGGAGGCCGGAGACACATCTGAGGCGGCCGGGCAGCAGGGGGCATCACCGCGAGGCTGTGGTTCATCATCGTTGGGGCCAGAGGTGGCCCCCAACCCAGCACAGTCTTTGGCCCCAGAGAGAAATAGCGGCGCAACTTACCCCCGGAGGCCCGGCGATCGGCGGGGGTTCCCGCTCTGGCACCAGCCTGACCCAGACAAGGCGGCTGCGGGGCTGTGACACTGTAGCGGCCAGCTCTTCCAGCGGACCTGAGGGATAGACACCCAGGGGTGAGTGCCGTGCGTCGCTGGCTTCCCTGCGGCTCCCCCACGAGACTCCCCGCTGGCCTGTATGCAGCAAGGGTGGGCCGGCAATCAACTCACCACTGCCTGACCTCAAGATGGTGGCCGAGGCCCGGTGACTAGGACAGGACCCGAGCCAGCCTCCTGCCGTGCCACAGCGAGTGAGCACCCCAGGTGCTCTCAGGACATACTTCGCCAGGCTGGGACTGGATTGCTCTTGGGGGGAGACCTCCTGTGTGCGCGGGTGCGCTGGACAGAACAGAAGTACAGTGGTGTACTGTGGGCCCCACTAGATTGGCACGGCTGGCAGCGCGGCGGGGTGGCCCCCGCTGGGGCGTACGAGACCTCCGGGTGCATTACGCCCCCTACCGCAAAAAGGCAGCAAGTCACACGGCCGCCGCCTGGGGGCGCGACACCTCGACCACACCACAGCGCCTCAAGCAACATAGAGCGGGAACGACGCCTGGGGACAACACCATGGGGAAGCAGAGGGCCACACAGCAAACGTAGGTCCCTGAAACAGCGCCAGAAAACCAACCCCGCACCAGCGCCCTCACTATAATGCCGGTGCCACTACCGGACCCTACTGTCTCCGACAAGCTGGACCGGGTCCTGGCAGCCATAGAATGACCGAATGACCTTCAGTACTCTCTGCTGTTTCCAGCCCACCTGAAAGTCATCCATGCCGGCTCCACACACTTCTTTTCCATGGCGGTGGAGGCTTGCGATTGGGAGGATCGCCACTGCACGCAGGGATCGGTCGAGGTCCTGCCCCAGAAACGCAGCCACAGGACACCATGCAACAGGAGACGAGCCTCACAGCAAACACAACTGCAAGGACAAGAGAACTGGAGAGACCCCGCTAGGCATCAGGAGGTCGAATCCCCGGACCTGGAACAGCTCATGCAGGAGCGCCGAAAGGCCCTTCAGGCTGTTGCTGACCTTGGGGCTCCCCAATCGGAGGAGGACGTCGAGGGGATCCCCCATCTCTTTTCCTCCTGCTGACTCTAATACCATGTCCCCGGTCACGCCACTGATCGCTGATGCCGCCCACTAGGGGTACCACCAGATATAACCCGGCAACGAGCATCGCTGAAGAGCTCCTGTAGGTGGGGACCCCCGGCTGGGAGCCACCCGCCGTTCGCGTCAGGACACACCGGACGCACTACACCCCACACTGATCGACGATCATTTCTCCTGCTAACGCCCCGAACAAAACGCGCCTCACAGACTCGGCCCGCCACCCCTACAAATTGACTGTTCGCTCCCTGGTTCTAGGAGCGCTAGTTTGGACGTATCGGGCTCGCCGATGCGTCCCAGTTCTCCCACTCAGTTACATGTTTTGTTTACCCTGTTCTCTCACCCCTTATACCCCACAGGAGGTCGAGTATCCGGGCAATTGACTCATATGGAGGGGGGCACACGAGGGCTCTTTCCATGCGCAGCGCAACCACATCATCCTTTGCACCCATGGGCCCAACAGCATAGCGTTTCGGCAAGAAACGCATCTCACAGCGCCCGAGACGGATAAATTGCGATCCCGCTAGCGAGGAATCCTGTGCGCCACATCATACTCAGCGTTTGCACATGGCGCACTTATCTGGGTTCGCACGGGCACTCCCTTTCAGGAAACACGCAGAGTAGTGCATAAGGAGGGGAGGTATGCCCTGCTGGAAGGAATACTAGACGGACAGCCAGTCCTGTTAGGCAGCATTTACGCGCCCAATGTCGAGCAGGATAAATTCTGGGACTACCTATTGGGCGTGTTAGCTCAATTTGCTTCTCTCGCATGGATATTAGGGGGCGTCTATAACTGCGAACTCGATGTTACACTCGACAGGTCCCACCCACCGCCACAACACTCTCCTGCCGTAGCACGGTCAGAATGATTTCACCGCTGGGTCAGTCACTGGGCGTTGGCAGACGCGTGGAGAGCTCACCATCCACACACACGGTTATACTCATTCCACTCAGTCCCACACAACCTGCGCACTCGGCTAGACAGATTTTTATGCACCCCGTCACTAATACCTAAGATCCAACACACTGACTACCTCGGCCGGGTAGTCTCAGACCCCGATGCACACATACTCTGTATCCGATGGAGACCGCCCCACCCACCGGTGCCCACATGGCGCATCCCGCGGGACTGCCTCACGGACCAGGTATTCCGACATGATCACGCGCAGACGGTCCAAGATTATTTCACTCACAACAACGGGTCCGCCACCTCCAGGTTAGTGGAATGGGACGCATTCAAGGTGGTTGCACGGGGCGCATGCATTAAACAGATAGTGGGGGCCCGCCGCATGCTGGAGCACACGCTAGTCGACACAGAACGCACGCTGGCGACACTCACCAAAAAGGAGGATGCCCGTTCGGCTACGGCGGCTCAGGTGGCCGAGGCAAAAACAAAATATGCTACTGCCCAGGCGGACCTGCGGAAATTCAATTTCCGAGCATAAGCTGCTCGGGTACACAGAGAGCGTGACAAAACTGGCATGCTACTGGCATGGTTGGCGCGCCAAGACACTGAAACTGCACCCATCACCGAGATCCGTACATCCACGGGCGCTCTGGTGCGCTCCCAATAAGACATTCTAGATGCGTTCCGGAAATACTACGCTGCGTTTTAGAGCACCCAGAAGTACTATCGTCAGGAAGCGGTAACCCATTTCCTGGACCCACTGTGGCTCCCCCATATCGCAGAGGCAACCAGGGTTTCCCTAGATGCGAAAATAACAGCAGCCGACGTTTCCTGTGCGGTTCGCTCCTTGGCGCGGAGCAAGGCACCGGGCCTCGACGGGCTCCCTCTTGAGTACTACAGTACCTTCTCCACCCTGTTGATCCCCCAGTTGACTGCCATGTTTGCGTACGCCCTCGATCGGAGAGAACTCCCAGCATCGCTGCCGGAATCGGTCCTTGTGTCCTTTCTTAAACCGCACAGAGACCCGCAACTACTGTCCTCCTACGGCCCATCACGCTCCTATCAGCTGATTGCAAAATCTTGGGGAAAATACTAGCTGCCCGGTACGAACAGATACTATGCCCCCTGGTACACCCAGACCAAATTGGTTTTGTCCCCGGCAGGAACACGTCTCAGAATATTAGATGCGTCTTCCATGTCCAGGATCAGGTGGGAGACGCCTTCCCCCGCGCGGCCTGCATCACACTTGACCTCGAAAAAGCTTTCGATACTGTGACCTGGCCATACCTCTTCGCCGTCCTTCGCCGGACGGGAATAGGCCCAATCCTGTTGCAATACACTCGGCTTCTATACACCAATCTCACGTCTCGGGTCAGGCTAGGTCGATACATCTCATACCCGCTGCAGGTTGAAAGGGGTACCAGACAGGGCTGCCCCCTTTCGCCTCTGATCTTTGCCCTGGCGGTAGAGCCGCTGGTGATCCGCCTGCGCCAGGAGGGGACCGCCTGGGGCATTCCTCTAGCGGATATGGTCCACTGCGTCTCTATGTACGTGGATGACCTTCTGCTGTACATCCGGGATGTAGCCGAGGACCTGACCCCCATATGGACGGTCCTTTCCGAATTCGCTGAGGTGTCAGGCCTCCAGGTGAACTGGGAGAAATCCGTGGTGTATCCCCTGCATCATTCCCTCGGTCCTCGGGAGGTCTGGATTGGCCCGCAGAGCCTACCCTGGAGCACGGCCGCTCCCCGTTATCTGGGTGTCCGCCTCTACCATTCTCCCGCCGACATCTACGAGGGCAATCACTGCAAAGTTCTCGCCAGCATCCGTTCCTTGGTGGGCTTCTGGAAATATCTCCCACTAGCCCCTATCGGTCGGGTAGCTCTAGCAAAAATGGTCGTTGTCCCCCGACCATTGTATTAACTCACCAACTTACCGGTCGTACCACCCGGCAGTTTTTTTCCGTGAATTGGACATGCTCCTTCGTGCACTCGTGTGGGGAAACAGCCGACATCGAATAGCCCTCACCAAACTCCAGCTGCCCACCACACTGAGGGGTCTGGGTGCCCCCGCCTTCGAGTCGTACTTTCTCGCAGCACAGCTTTAGTGGCTCTCGTATTGGATGGCGGGCAGGCATACCCGGGAGACCCGCACACTGCACGGCCCTATCCCCGTACCCGAGCTCTGTCGCCTGCTACTCCCGGGCACTAAACCCTGCCGGACTTACCCCTTGCAAGTGTCGGTGGTCCGCCAATGTATGCTAAGAATCCATCGCATTGCAGCAAAAAACCCATGCTATTCCCTACGGCTACCGCTGGTGGGGTGGCCTCGAGGGTACACCTACTTCACAAGCGCCGAGTTACGTGTGTAGACGGAGTCTGAGGTCACAGAGGCGGAAGCTCTGTTTGCGGAGGGACAGCTTCGCCCGTATGAGCAACTTATAGAGGACTACAACCTCCCCCCGGGGCAGTTTCTGACACATCGCCAACTCATCGACTGCTTTCGCCCACACAGCGACTTTACAACTGGCGAGCCCGCAACACACCCGGTAGTCCACACTATCCTGTATATGGGCATTGGCCGACACCTTATCACATGGCTATATAAGTCAATCAGAGAACTCACACACATGCCCCTACTCACCCTGAGAGCCACATGGGAGGACGAGTTTGGGCAGCAACTACATGACCTGGAGTGGGACAGAGCGCTGGAATTTCCGAAGAAGGTGTCGAGAAACGCACGGTTCAAACACATTCAGTACTACATCTTACACAGAGCACATCAGACCCCGGCTCGTCTCCAACGGTTTTACCCCGACACACTGTTCTTATGTCCCAGATGTGCTCCCCTGATGCACACTTCCAACACATGTTCTGGAGCTGCCCGGCCCTTCAGACCTATTGGTCATCCGTACTCCACTTCATCTGCACTCTCACGGGTCTCACGGGGCTGCATTCCTGGGAGGCGGTTGCGTTGGGGATCTTCCAAAGGCCAAAGACACACAAGGTACAGGTCCGATAGGCCGCTCTGTCCCTGCTACTAGCCAAGAGGAACATAGGCATGCAGTGGCGAGCAATCACCGGTCCCTCGTTTGAGACATGGGTGGGTGCGATGCAAAAATGGGCGGCAGCAGAGGAGGACGCCCTGAGGGAGGAGGAAGCAAAGGGTCAGTGTAAACACCCCATCTCCTTAGAATGGGCCACGCTATCCCACCAGTTTATGCAAGCCCATAAGCGCAATACCCCTAGTACTTCCCAATGTGTAGCTACGACCCCGACAGTATCAGCGCCCCATTAGGGTGTACACGACTCGACTCCCCCATTTCTCCAGTCTCCCCTCCCCTTCCCCCCATCCCCCCTAACCCCGCAGAAGCGTCCTGAACAACATATCTGATACTGCCCCCCGACTCGGTCTCTGCCTCTCCTCCCCCCTCCTCCCTTGTTCTCCCCCCCCGCATTTCCTTCGCTATGGTTACCAGTCTCATACTTCCCGTACTCGTTTCCTCGTTCATCTCCCCCAGTGCCCCCTGGAGCTCACAATGCGTCAGACCCTGACGGACTCATGCCTCCAATATGTTCACCATATGCATACTGTTTACATCCTGATGGCATGTATGTACCATTGTAACGTCACCAATTGCATTCAGAAGTATTGTGAGCGCTTTTTGAAAAAAGGTTAATAAAAACATTTTTTTTAAAAGAGATAAAGGTGTCAGCTGCGAAGGCTCCCTAAGAAGCACATTCACTTTTCCCAGGTAAGTAGCCAAAGCTACCGAGCTCGCTCTAAGATGCTCCTTCCTTTCTCCTGCCTAGTTCCCACCTAAATTCCCTATTCTAACTACATCTTCAGCTGGACTGTCTTAGACTGAACTGACTCTCCTCCCTCAGGTTATTTTCCCTAATACAAAATCCCAAAACAATACGCACGCCTTAGTCACACCCCCTCTGGGTAGGTGTCTGCTTCTGGAGTTTTCCACCACGATTCCATCCTTGTCCAAAAACCGTTGCTGTGTCCTTGGGTCTCAGGTACCTTCTCCGCCAAATGTTGCAGTTGTGCATTTCAGTAGACTCCCTTTGTTCTCACTCCCACCAACCTAACTCCTAAAACAATGGATTATTCGACCTAACAAGCTACGTGGCCATTCACCTGCAAAAGAAATGCATGAGAAACAATCTTACACACATTCTAAGTTACATTTCGAAATTCAGCTGTGAACTGGAGCCTTTTCCCAAATGAAGGCATTTAAGGTCTACATCTCTAGTTAGGATAAGAAAACTACAGTTAGGCCTTTGCTGTCAATTTCATGTCTCAGGCCTTTACCTTTAAAAGCATTTCTAATATTACAATACAAGCATTTCATTTAAACCATTCTAAAAAGCATTATTTCATTACATTTCTAAACATTATTCCTTCTCATGTTAGGGCATCACGTGTTTCTTTAATAGGCGACCTACACGTGCAATTTTAATATGGCACGTTCAAACCTAATACAACATTTTACACGTGAAGCAATAATTTCTACTTTACTTAAGGCATATTCTTGAACATGGCACTACATTAGTCTTCAAATAATATAAGCACACTTCTACATTTTGCAATACACTCGATTAGTTCTACATTTCTAAGAATCACACGTTAATACAGTCCTCTAAATATGCGGGTGCTGACTACGGGTGGTTATAGTGCACACCTACAATTTTCAAAATAACATGGCGCTCTATCAATACAAAACAAGTTGTTAGCTAAACAATGCCCCGAAGGCTACAGTCCGCTTAGTTCTCTGGCATGCTGAAAGACTCTGGTGAGCTGTTAAAAAAAATTGCACTTTAAATTACCCAATTTTTTGGGCAGGAGTTAGGGTGTAGCCTGGCCCAGCCACGGACAGGAGCAGAAAGGACTGCCCCTGACGCAGCAGTGGGAAGTCTGTAGGCATTAGATAGCGCGTAAAATGGCAGTGGTGGGTAAGCGGCAGCATGTAGCCCCTCCTCCTTTGGCTGGTGTAGTCTGAAGTGTGTAGTCCCCCGCAAACAGCAATCACAGTATTCAGCGTCCTCCGCTGCAGGAAGTCTCTAGGCACTTTATAGCGCAGGTAATGGTGGGTGGATATGACTTCTTCTCCTTGGGCTGGAGTAGTCTGGGATGTGTAGTCAAGCACAACACTCAGCGTCCCCCATCTTGTTGTAGTTATAGTCTTTTGAGATCCTCTCATTTTCTCAAGCAAACAATGGAGAGCCTCTAGGGAAAGGCTGCTAACATTGAGTTGTTGTGACCTCTTGCTTCAAATATTTATTGTGTTTTCATCTTTACATGTAAAAATGGCAAGTATGCCTTTAGATGT
Source organism: Lissotriton helveticus (assembly GCF_964261635.1). Lineage (NCBI taxonomy): Eukaryota > Metazoa > Chordata > Amphibia > Caudata > Salamandridae > Lissotriton > Lissotriton helveticus. Next base: position 578,044,651 of record NC_136065.1, read on the forward strand.
CAAAAACTGTATATGACGTGCAATGGCAATTTCTTTGGTCATGTGTTGTGCTGGAATAATGCCATTATATCATTTTGCAAGAGATTACCTATTTAATATTAGATGTGATTGAAGTAATGTGACCAAACATTTCTGCTAAGACTTAGTTTATCACTGGTATAAGGCCAGTGCCATGTTACAGAAAAAAAAGAAACATAAGTATTATGTTATTGACAGGTGCTGCTAGAAAATTCAATGCTCTATTCGTTATGGAAAACCACCATTAAACTAAACATAACCCTCTCTGGTTATTAGAAGGTAAAACATAAACTATTGGGTTGTATTATGCAGTACACAGCTGTTGTGTTTCTATCTAGGACCCTAATTCGATATTCCCGATTTATGCCCTTATATGGTTATAATAAATAGTATCCTTATAAAGGCATAAGAATCATATCCATATTTAGTAATAGCCCATGCAGTCCAAATACGGCAAGGCTACTCCCATAGACTCCTAGAAAGCACAACGTGTTCTTTAAACAAACCAAGCCTACAGCAGCCCGGGAATTCCCCCTGCTTTTGTTTTGATTTGCACAAGAACTCCTGGAGTCCAGAAAGAACTGTTAGTTCTTAGTGACGTCTTATGTCCAACCTTACGTCAAACACGGCACCTTTCAGGTATAAATATACCAACGTTGCCTTAAGCAAACACACGGTGGTTTGGAGCAGAGCGGCTATCTACTTGCCCGAAGCCCAGCTGATGCGAGAGCCGAAGGAAGCCGCCCCTCCCTTTTGACGCACTGAGAAAGACGCTGTCTTTTCTCTTGCCGAGAAATCCAGCTCCGGTGTTTCCAGTCACCCTTGCGGTTGCTGGGAGATCGAGTCCTGAGAGAGAGATACAAGACCTCCTACATTCTAGAACCAAGGTACGGAGCTGACTAAACCCTTAAGAGATTTCTTGATTCAGATTCTTGGCAAAAAAACAACTTAACTTAAACTGCAACTTACTTACTCCTTCCCACGTATTAGGCTTAGGTCAGGTACATCGGGGTAGGCGTATCTTAGAAGCACCAGTTGAGTACGTTAGTCAATGTTTTTATGTATGTATATATTTTATCCATTTTAAAGTATCATATGGCTAAGAACCCATATCAATTCTTTTACAGTATTATTTCATAATACTCCTTTTACTCTACGCACTTTACTTCATGATAAGTATTGCAACTGTGGCAATTCATTTCTCTTGCATGAGAAAGAAGACTGCTCAATTTCTTATAGTCAAAAATTTATTATGTTTTGGCTCTCACTGAGGGCCACATAAAAATTAAACATAACATGATACAATAATAGCAGATAAAAGAAAAAGGATATATAAACATACATAATTAATAATGTACGAACAAAACACTACAGTTATCGGCTCTTAAAGTGAACCACGGCAACATCACAGTAACCTCAATAAATATTTAAGAACCCTTTAAAAAATTTAAAAATTCTACAACAAAACAGTTCATTAGGAGGGCAGTAAAGAGCATGTACAAACAATTTAGCATTTGAGATTCCCAATTGTAAACAAATAGGTTTAATCCACTTAAATCGCAAGGAACGTAAAGCAGGACAAATAAACAAGACGTGGTTACGATCTTGAACAGCGGCATCACAGAAGTTACATATAGGGGAACTCCCATACCATTTTGCTAAGAGTGAATTAAGAGGGAGCAAATCATGTCGTAGGAGATACCATAACCTACGGACTCCATGAGGAATATTCCAGGTCAAATATTGTTGGGCCAGCTTGGGGGTGTATGTCTCTAGCAGAGGTTCCCTGTCATATAGTCTGGGTTGGGCAAGGGTATCCAACTTGTAACATAGCTCCCACGAAGCTCTTTTTAATGAAGCTTTAAGTTCGGAGGGAGTAAGTAAGAATAGGGTACTCTCATCCAACTCTAACAGGGCCACAGCTTTCCTAAAATTTTTTAGTAAAGAGGAAAAATCATTAAGATTACCCAGTAACTCCTTTTTAACAAGCTCTCTTAGGGTACCAGGTTTTCCTCTAGCCAAGCATGCTACCCATCTTACCAGGGCCACCAATCCCTGTGTCCAGCAACTTCGGAGTCCAAATTCTAATCTGCATGAGGAGGTAGAACATGCGTTACTAAGCGATGTAATTTTCCGAAGTACCCGTCCTTCCATTTTTTGAAGGAATCCCCAATATTTCAGCTCCACTAATTCTATTCCATATAAAAGAGTAGCTGGCACTTTTGCTTTAAAAACTTCCAGAAAGAGTGAGAAGTGTCTCTTCCCAGTGGCATTATATAGCGAACATAACCCCATACCATGGGTCAGTGCTTTGCGAGAGTTATGTTCGATATGGGGAATCTCACTAAGATTCGCTGATATTATTTTACCTAAAAAAGGATAAGATTTAACCACGTCGAGTTTTTGCCCCCCAATAAACCACTTATAATTGCTCGATCTGCATTTTCTCTTGCCAAAAATACACATGATTTTACTTTTTGATGTGTTAATTTTCATATGGTGTGCTACAGCAAATTCATTCAATGCAAGCAGACGATTAGATAAACCCTTCGGGGTCAAATCCAAAACAAGAATATCGTCTGCATACATTAGAATAGATATAGCAGACCCTCCAATTTTCGGTGCCACTCCCTCACAAGATGAAATAAAAATTGGGAGGTCAGCCACATATAAGGAGAACAATATAGGTGCCAGTATGCACCCTTGTTTAAGGCCATTCTGGGAGGGAATAGATGAAGTAAGACCCTCTTCACCGCCTTGTAGCACCTTACACCATGTGTTCATATGCAGAGAACGAACCAATGCAAGTAAGTATCCTGGCATACCCAATGCCGCCAATTTTCTCCACAGCGATGGGCGGTCCACTTTGTCAAACGCACAATTGACTGAGTGAAATAGTTGTCTATTGTTTTCACACGACTCTAGAGATACACTCTTTATTCTGAGGGAGCAAAGTTGTCATGTTTATGCGGTTGTCAGAAGCTAATCCCTTCTTGTCTAAATCAAGAGAGTTAACTCTTTCCTGAACATTCGAGAAAGTTTCTAGTGACCTCTGAGCTAGCTGGCAAAACTAATTAAGTCTAATATAGTCAGTAAAGACCTAGTCGACCTCAGTCCTACGTCTACACTGCTGTTTATATTATTCCAATGCGCAGAGCCTATTGGGAATATAGGAACTACACTACATGGCGCCCAACGTTTGGTAAGGCGATAATCTAACGCAAGACACTAGAGTAACTCAGTCGTGCTTTTTCACACAGACCCTTTATTCCGTAAATACTCCAAAAGGCATCTGGAGTGGGTAAAAGGTTAATATCCGCCGGAACCTAGTAGGAAGAGATTCCTATGTATTAGTTTTTGGTTTAGTCAACGTTGAAGGATACAGTGTTCCAAAATATTGTGTACCTAATCTTTGTTTCCCTTGAAACTTGATCTGCAACAAAAAAACTTTCTGTTAGTAAAAATGACGGAAAGTGAAGACGAAAGGGAGGAAGCTACATTAGCAGCTCAACTCCTAGCGGATGACACAAGTCTCCAAGAAAATGACCCGAATGCCATAATCATTCCGGTAAATGTAAGAAAAACTATAACTAAAAAACTTATAGAAAATGGAGTATCATCACGAGGTGGTACAGTCATATTCGTGGTAGAGGCACATGAATATCGGCGGACAGAGGTATTCTATTAATGGATACATTTTCCAGCAGCACACGCTGTGACAAACGAATTACACTATTACAAAATAGAGGAACCTCCGGATGAATACGCTCCTTTCGAGGACGTTGAAATCCCACTAACTTACCAAGAGCACCTGCCTTGGTTTAATGGCGCCCTAAAACATCAAAATCACATCACCAGTTCCTACGACCGTTATTTATAAAATATGGCATAAACTCAAGAGGGCAAGCTGCTACACTACTAATAAAAATGGAAAAATTGGATACTACAGTTGCACTAGGGAACTATCTGAGAGGTATAAACCATTTGGCCAGGGAAAAGCTCAAGAAAGTATTGTGACTCATTTTACTACCTACCCTTGCAGGAGACATTATTAAAGTCCGATGCATGTCTAGTTTAAATGGTCTTAACTTTTGTAAAATAATAATGATGTTTGTACAGGGTTTTTTAAAGATTGTAAATACTTATTTTATCAAGTTTAGATGTTTTTAACATTTTAACTGATTTTAAAATTTGGGAATACTGAAATATATGGGCCTGTAGTAGCTAGGGTTTTATTAGAAATGTATAAGTAGAGCAACTTAGAAATGCAACTGTGTGATTTTAGAGATCATTACGTATCATTGTTTCTGCTTGGATTGCAATGTTTTAATTTTATATGAATTTGAAGTTTAAAGACAACGGTCTAAATAAACAGATATCTCTCTTTCTCTCTCTCACTAACTTACCAAGAGCACCTGCTCTGGTTCAATGGCGCCCTAAAACATCAAAATCACATCACCAGGCTAGGTCCACTAGGTAGACCAGGAGCCACGTGGCCGGTTCTAGCCAGCTACACACCACATCCTGACATTGAAAAGATGTCGGACCGAGAGCTCTTAGCTCAACTAAAACTGTTAATTAAAATACACAGACAATTGGTCCAATATGTCATGTGGACTTCAACAGTCCGACCGGCAATAATAACTCCACAGACCACCCCTCACCAGGGGAACACAAATAAAATCACACCCCAGAATATACAATCAGCCATTGGCAAAATTCCTGCAAAACTGGAACAAATTCCATTCTGGTTAGCCCAGAAAATCACTCAAATAGTGGCGGTATTTCCTGATACTACACCTCATGAGAAACACAGAATTCTGACTATCTGTCTTCCAATGGGGATCGCACCACATGTGGAGGACTGTGACACTTGGGGCACAGTCTTTGCTTCGATCTACACAAAAACACATGGTGTCCCATCCATGGCGGTTATACCAGACGTACTAAGACAGATGCAAAATGAATACGGTCCAGAACCTGCTTTAACTCTAGGTATGAAATTACTAAAAGACTTTCAGCAAGTCTCGGCTATATTACTAGCCAACATAAAAGGAGAAGCAGCATCTGTGGCGATCCGCCAGAAATTTAAAGAAACAGATATAGCAGAACAACCTTTTGAACTTGCCAGAATCATAGAAAAATCCTATGAAGAACTAGGTAGAGATAGTTTGGGTGGGAAACCAGTAAAACCCCAACTACTTGAAAATCCTGAAAAAAACATTTATTAAAAATAATCTAATCACTCCAAAAAAGAGTTGGGAGGGTAATAAACAATCCACTCCCAAAGAAAAACGATTCCAGTCCAGAGGAAGGTTTCCTCAACGGAGAGATAGATCTCCAGAATGAGGTGGCAAGTCTCCCCAGAGAGAGCCCTCTGAGAAAAGATACAACCTTAGAGATAGGGATAAATTAAGAAAACCTGACAGATATCAAGATATTGATACACGTCCCTCTCGATCTTTTCAGACTTCCTCACAGAAATCGGAAAGAAGAGGACGGTCAGAACACAAGGAAGGGCACGTCAAGTCCAAAGACAAGGAACCTGCTCATCAAAGTAAAAAATTACAATTGCCAAAGAAGAAGGTAGCCAGTATTAAAATAAAACATGCCGAGGATTCTGAGGACACAACTGAAAAACGGAGAGTGGGCCCAGACAATGCTAGACAGCGCAGCAGAAGTAACAATAGCTCGCAAGATCCTGATGAATTTTCTGGAGACAGTGCACACGAATGAATACATTCAAGTGGAAACTGCAGACACCAGGGTTAGCAAACCCCATAAATTATATGAAATAATATTACGCATAGAGGGGGACAAGACTAGGAAAGTAAGGGGTCTATTTTGGGATAACCTTTCGAAAGGCTATGACATCCTGTTAGCTGAGAAAGACTGGCCACCAGAGTTTGTCAGGGAGTGCCCTCATTGCGAAGAAATGATTATGCCTGCCTTCTCAAATCATATTCCAATTCATTAAAAATACACATTTGCAAGAAAATGGTCAGTGGCCCAAGCTCCTGCATTATATCAAAATCATGTAGGATGGGATGAGGACTCTCCTCACCATAAAATCCAGTTAAAAAATCAACCCTCTGCACAAAGGCAGTACCCAGTTAAGCAAGAAGCTAAAAAACAAGTCAGGGAGATTTTAGATCAACTTGAATACCAGGGGGTGATTGAAACATGCAACTCACAAATGAACAATCCTTTGTTTCCTGTCTCCAAGCCAGACGATTCATATCGTCTAGTTTTGGATTACAGACACCTTAACTCATGTTGCAAAACATTTGCAGTACAAAACTCACACAGTGCAGCACTAATGAATAACATTGTGCGCAAAAAATATAAAACAACATCAGATATCTCAAATGGATTCTTTTGTCAAAACATTGCACCTGAAAGCAGGTATTTGACCGCTTTCTCAACAATGGGGTCACAAAAACAATTCTGTCGACTCCCACAGGGATTCAAGAATAGCCCAGGATTATTCTCAGCAAGGGTAACAGAGTTACTACAAATGTATGATGATGAGGCATTATCATATGTCGATGACATCTATCTTACAGACGATGACCTGGAGACTCACTTGAAAAGAGTGAACACCATAATACTTGGGTTTGCAGCTGAAGGGTACAAATTCAACTTTAAGAAGTCATGAATTGCCCATCTAACTGTCCTGTTTTTAGGATATGAATTATCAAGTGAAGGCAAAAGCCTAGCAAACAATTTCTTAGAGACATGTGCTGTACTCCAAGCTCCAAAAACGCTGAAGAATTTACAATCAATACTAGGATTCCTGAATTTTGGAAGAACATACATTCTAAATTATGCAGAGAGGGTTAAACCTCTCTATGAATTAATAAAACCTGATTTCAAACCAAATAATTGGACTCAGAAACACACAGAAATTTTAAGATCACTACAAACAGACATGTTAACTAAAACAAAACTGCAAACACGCGAAAACATACGCAACCTTGTAATCCGAGTCATCCCAGGAAGATGCGGATTCACGTACCTGACCTCTAATGAGGGAGAAACGGTACCAATAGCTTACAAATCACATTTGTACACACAAGCTGAAATGAAATTCAGTTCAACTGAAAAAATTCTAACTGCGGTTCAAACTGCTGTAGCAAAAGAAAGAGCCCTGGCACAAGGTAAACGAATAATAATTGTCACACCAGTACCTGCCCTAGAAGCAGTAACAAGAGCAAGCATTCCAAATGCTAAAGCTCTACATCCGAGATGGATACAATGGGTTAATTCTCTTGCTGCAACAGATGTAGTATACAAATTTGATCCTAATTTAAAAACACAAGAATTCCTCCAATATGAATATGAATGTCCTATGCCGACAGAAATCCTGCCTCTAGAACATTACGGCTGTATAATATATACAGACGGATCAGCACAACCCGCAGTTGGGGGCAAACAAGCTTACAGTGCTGCGTGCGCGATTGTTAAAGGTCGTTGGCACAAAGGAAAATTTAGACCACTGATCACTAAAACCCAATCTCTAGGAGATTGTACAGCTCAGCGAGCTGAACTACTAGCATTTAAGATGGCGCTTGAACATACCGATCGCAAATTCCCCACGCTAATAGTGTGCGATTCATATTACTGTGTTCAATCTTATAATGAATACTTGCAGAACTGGGTTCAAAACGGCTTCAAAGATGCAAAAGGTGGCACAATCAAGCATAAAATGCTTTGGGAACAAGTAGTTCTTTTACAGAAAGAACTACAAAAGACTCACGTGATACACACACTGAGTCATCAACGTGATGTCGTTCACGTTGCGGGGAATTCATTGGCTGATGAAGCCGCGAAGGCAGCTGTGCAAACGGCTTCCGTAGCTGCAATCACTCAGTCAAAAACAAAAATAGACAGCGATATAATGCAAGCTGTCAGTGCTTCAGTAAAAGATGATAGAAAAACACTCCCGAAAGGCTTTCCAGTAAAGTACTCATACATAACTGATGCAAATAATGTTCCTTTTGCTCGAATCCCTGGAGTGTGGGATAGGGCAATTCCAAACATGGAACACGGGTTAGGACTAATTTTAGCGGCACATGAATGGCTCTCTTCTGCACACGCTGGTGTTTCTGCTACAATATCGCTGTTAAAACAGAGATATTGGTGGCCGCGCATGAGAAAACAAACTAGGAACTATGTTCTAGACTGTGAAATATGCCAAAGAATGAAAGTATCAACAGTGAAATGACCAGCACAGACGCCCCTTCTAATCTCAGATAAACCATTTGCGTGTGTTTACCTGGACCACTGTGATCCCTTACAAAGGGATGGCAACTATAAATATATCATGGTCGCAGTGAATTCCTGCACGAGATTCATTTGGATGTGGCCCCAGCGCTCGGCTGATGCCAGAACTGTTATAAAAGATTTGCGAGTCTTTATCGGCACATACGCAATTGGCATGCTACATTCTGACCAGGGTCCTGCGTTTAGCTCTCGAGCTTACAAAGAGGCCATGAACAGCATGGGCATTGCATTGCGGTACTCTTCTCCCTTCCATCCTGAGGGAAATCCGGTAGTGGAAAGAAAAAACCGTGACATAAAGCAATCTATAACGGCGAGGGTATTAGGTTCGGGTGATGGGTGGGTCAAACATTTAACAAGTGTCCAACGTAGTCTTAACAATCTGCCAAGAAATTCTCTAAAAGGTATCACTCCTTACGAACTATTGTTCGGTACTAGAATGCACATTCAGGATCTAGATTGTCACACTTCAGTGGTTGAAGAAAAAGCCTTTGATATCAAAGAGAAAAAGCCTTTGATATCAAAGATCGTTTGGCTGTTTTACAGGATTTAAATGAAACAAGAAGAAGTCTGAGTAATATAAAGTTAAAGCCAACAGCCACTGAAGAGAAACCACCTGTCCCAGCAAATAACCTTTCATGTCACCTGCACGGCACTCCTGCAACACAGATAGAGCCATTTTTCAGACAACTTTCCAACGGCAGTTATGTTCTAATGAGTGACCACAGCTGTTGTGGCATGGTGCCAGGAAAAGCCTATCTCATGAGCGTTAGTTCCATGGTCACTTGCTGTATGCAAGTATTGTATCCAAACAGCAATCCAGACATGGAGGCGGCAATATGGCCTTCTTTGAATATCTCTTCTATTCGAATTGATACTTTAAGCAGAATGAAATCCATTCTTTTACAGACAACTGTGCCTTTAACCTCGTCCAAAGAGACGTTTGATCTGCAAGTTGCAAGGACAGCAGCAGAGATACATTCCCTATTATCAACAAATTGCCCCGTGCATTTCGTAGAAATGTAAAGCCAAATTTTAAACATGTCTGATAACAGTGGCATCGCACATGTATTTAAGACAATTTTTTCGGGACTGTTAACACCCTTTGAAACAGTTCTGGACATATTTCCGAATTTTCTCCATTCTGTATTCGGCGGCCTGCCTCTTGTTTTGGGACTCATAGCAGGAATTCCTTCTGCTCCGATATGGCAAACCATGTCACAGACAGAGCTCCAGCTACAATGGAAGAAACGATCATAGCAATACGCTACCGAGACCAGATAACCAGAGTCCTCGGATTAGCCCGGCTAAGATATCTAAGTGCAACCTGGTTTCTTTCATTCAGACCTATCTGGCAAGATTGCATCTTACCTGTGCTTCGATGTCTGCTATGCGGCTAAGAATGCGTGTTGGACGTCTGTCTTAAACTTCCATCAGCAGTACCAATGGATATCGATACTTTGCTAGGTCCAGTAAAGACTCATGCAACGTGTTGTCCCCAGCGGCTACCTATTCTGATGATGGCATTCATTGAGACTTCACCATTACGATTAGGTGGCGGTGAAGTACGAGAGGAAAGCAGCACCAAACCGGTACAACCTTCTGTGAGCATTGCTGATCCCGACATCGATGATAGCAATCATTCTCACATATGCACAATTTCAGCATTTTCGAACTTGGTCGAACTTTCACCTGATGTTGTAGACCAATTTTTTGCAAGCCTGTCTGATATGATGTTCTCCCCTGAACAAAAAGAATAACTTTTTAAAACAACGAGCACACAGCGTTCCCTGAACTCTGAATTCGGCCTTCAGTTTTTGATAAACACAGCTACTGAAAACATTTGGAACTATTTTTCTCCTGAAAGCGAAATTATTTTTTTTCCACTTCCAAAATATTTACCTTTTTTTGACACATGGTACTCTGCTTAAAGTAGAACTATTCTTAGGGAACAGAGCTTCTATTTTTAGAGATACTAGAGACAATATTTTACCTCCGCCTCTAGCACATGTACAGCATTTGTATAAATATGTGATGAAATGGTCTCAACCTTCTTTTCTGTATTCAGAGCCATTTCATGTGTAATTTTCGCAAATTCATTCAGCTGAGACACATATGCATTTAACTGAATGATATCGCTGCTTGAAAGACGTACAGTACCAATACTAATTTTTCGTGTTTATACCATACACCATTTCAAATGCAATTTATATATTTTGGGGTGGGTTGGAAAACACATGCATCGTTATATGTTTAGTATTGCTTAGTATTTAGTAATGATTGACATAATACGTGGAGTGGGTGTTGTGTTTCTATCTAGGACCCTAATTCGATATTCCCGATTTATGCCCTTATATGGTTATAATAAATAGTATCCTTATAAAGGCATAAGAATCATATCCATATTTAGTAATAGCCCATGCAGTCCAAATACGGAAAGGCTACTCCCATAGACTCCTAGAAAGCACAACATATTCTTTAAACAAACCAAGCCTCCAGCAGCCCGGGAATTCCCCCTGCTTTTGTTTTGATTTGCACAAGAACTCCTGGAGTCCAGAAAGAACTGTTATTTCTTAGTCACGTTTTATGTCCAACCTTACGTCAAACACGGCACCTGTCAGGTATAAATATACCAACGTTGCCTTAAGCAAACACACGGTGGTTTGGAGCAGAGCGGCTATCTACTTGCCCGAAGCCCAGCTGATGCGAGAGCCGAAGGAAGCCGCCCCTCCCTTTTGACGCACTGAGAAAGACGCTGTCTTTTCTCTTGCCGAGAAATCCAGCTCCGGTGTTTCCAGTCACCCTTGCGGGTTGCTGAGAGATCGAGTCCTGAGAGAGAGATACAAGACCTCCTACATTCTAGAACCAAGATACGGAGCTGACTAAACCCTTAAGAGATTTCTTGATTCAGATTCTTGGCAAAAAACCAACTTAACTTAAACTGCAACTTACTTACTCCTTCCCACGTATTAGGCTTAGGTCAGGTACACCGGGATAGGCGTATCTTAGAAGCACCAGTTGAGTACGTTAGTCAATGTTTTTATGTATGTATATATTTTATCCATTTTAAAGTATCATATGGCTAAGAAACCATATCAATGCTTTTACAGTATGATTTCATAATACTCCTTTTACTGTACGCACTTTACTTCATGATAAGTATTGCAACTGTGGCAATTCATTTCTCTTGCATGAGAAAGAAGACTGCTCAATAAATAACACCTTTTATTGAAAACGCCTGTCTCTCTATTTCTTTGCACTCTGGTGAAACTAAGTATGCACGATTGACTGAGTGAAATAGTTGTCTATTGTTTTCACACGACTCTAGAGACACACTCTTTATTCTGAGGGAGCAAAGTTGTCATGTTTATGCGGTTGTCAGAAGCTAATCCCTTCTTGTCTAAATCAAGAGAGTTAACTCTTTCCTGAACATTCGAGAAAGTTTCTAGTGACCTCTGAGCTAGCTGGCAAAACTAATTAAGTCTAATATAGTCAGTAGAGACCTAGTCGACCTCAGTCCTACGTCTACACTGCTGTTTATATTATTCCAATGCGCAGAGCCTATTGGGAATATAGGAACTACACTACACAGCTTGCCGCTGTAATGCATGGTAAAACATAGTGGTTTATAAGGTACATTCTGGCAGGAAACTTTTAATCATCCCAGCATCCACGTGCCCACATAGTGTGATCCTTGGCAATTACTTTTTCACTGTGCCTCCCTGTACTAGCTCTGCACAAAGTACACTCCGTAATAACTTAGAAAGATTGCACAAGAAACTAATTCGCACAGAATTGCACGCCAAATTCCTAAGAGACTGCCTTGCGAATAATATCATCCCTATAGGCCTACAAGTAAGGAATATTCCTTGCATTTTTGTAGAAGACGAGGAATACAAGACCGGCTTCAGCTTTGTTTCTAATAAATGTTCCATAAGTTGGATGGTGCTGAGCATAGAGACAGCCACACGACTTATTGAGAAACTTAAGACGGAAATCGCTGACTTGGAAAAACAAATACGCGAAGACCCTGCAATTACTGATACGAATGATTTTTTGAGCAAACTTGATACCACTATAGCTGAATTTCAACGGACCAATATCCTTAAGAAAACTGAAAAATTACAAAGAGATTTGAGAAATTATAGTCGGGAACGCACTTATCCGTACCTAAAAAAAGACTTTTTTCAGCATACTAACAACCAAGGGTACCAAGGACCTAAACACACCACCTTTTCGGATTCAGGCTCCTCTAATTCTGAGGATAATCTGAATAGATCTACCTCCTCTTTCAGGTCAAATAGAGGCAATAATTCTACTCCTTTTTTAGGAAGAGGTCAGACGCCACACAGGGGACGGGCTCGGAACCGCAGACGAGGCTGGTTTCGCAACCAGTATACTCCAGGGTTCAGACAAACCCGGAACAATTATTACGAGTGGTAAGCACGACATCCAATACAATGACAAATACCATCATGACAAACCACTCTAATACGGAGATTGTTCCCATTTTTAATCTGTCCTCGTACCAATTAAGTACTAGAGAAGTTGAAGTGTTGAGCCATGGTCTTTCTTTTGTACCTACGAATCGTAATGATCTCTTTTCTATTTTGGTTGAGACACATAGATTTTTCAGAACCTTAAGATTAAAAAACTTTTTTCATAATAATACCACTATTACACCTACAAACATCAGTGGTTTGAAGTGCCCTTCAACATTCTTCCCGGCAAATAATTTGATTCCTAAAGAAATAATCACTTTCGAGAATGTGGTCTTGACAGAAATAGAGCAGCTCTTCCAAAACAGAAAGTTTGTGAAGTTCAATTTGTCCAAAGATGATATGTCTACCATTAAAACATTGGCGGAACGAGATGACCTTGTGGTCAAACCGGCCGATAAGGGCGGTGGGATCATTTTACAAGATAAAATCTCATATGATCAAGAGGCTTTAAGACAACTTGCCAACCCTGAACATTATAAAAAGCTCTCCTGTGACCCTACTACCAGAATTAGAAAACTTATTCTGACCCTGACAACTAAGGGCTATGAGGGATTGTGGATCAGTAAAAAGGAATTCGAATACTTAAATAAAGATGATTTCAGTATTCCAGCGTTTTATACGCTGCCTAAGATCCACAAGAACAGCCAACAACCGCCTGGAAGACCTATAGTGGCTGGCTGCCAGTCGGTGTTGCAGCCGCTGGCAGAATACGTTGACCATTTTTTGAAACCTTTTGTCCCTAATACAAGATCGTTTACTCAAGACAGTAGGGACGTGATTGTCAAACTCGAAGGTGTCCATTATAGCCCAGAACTTAACATCCTGGCTACAATGGACATCGAGAGTCTATACACCAACATACAACAGGCAGAGGCAGTAGAAATGATCCGTAACATCTTAGAGACCCGTACACGTCCCCACCAAGTACCTACTTGGTTCATTACCGAGTGTGCTAGGATTGCACTATACGAAAATTATTTTCTTTTTAACAATGATTTTTTTGTACAACTGAAGGGCGTGGCCATGGGGGCGGTTTTTGCCCCCACAATAGCGAATTTGTTTGTTGCAAACTTTGAGGAACGAGTGGTTTTTGAGAATAACCCCTTCCTAATACATCTGGCAAACTATTTAAGGTACATCGACGATGTTTGTATAGTTTGGGAAGGCACACAATCTGAATTAAAAGATTTTCATCGTTGGCTGAATACTAAAGACAAAAACTTACAGTTCACCTTAGAAAGTGATGCTAACAGCATCAGTTTTCTGGATTTAACTATCATGCATGTGGATGGGACTCTTGCCGTCAGCTTATACACCAAACCGACGGCTCGAAATACCCTCTTAAAATACAGCAGCCACCATCCCCGCAGTCTGCGAGATAACCTCCCTTTTGGCCAGTTTCTCCGGATCCGGAGGAACTGTACCAGAAGGGAGGATTATTTTCGGGAGGCCAAAGTATTACAAGAGAAACTGGTGATGCGTGCATATCCCTATCGGCTGGTAAAACACGCAATGAAGCGTGCCTGGTTTTATGACCGACAGGCCCTACTGCAGAAAAAGCAGTCAAGAACTCTAGATTCCAACACTGAACAAACTACTTGTGTCTTGACTTTTGGTACAGAATCGACAGCAATAACCAAAATTATCAGAAGCAATTGGCATCTGATTAAAAAAGTTGAACCCCAATTGGCTATGCCAAGATTTGCGTTCAAAAGGGGAAGAAACCTAAGGGATCACTTGGTTAGAGCCTACACTGAGGCTAAACCAAATACCCTCCCAAACATTTGGGGATTGGCCCCCATTGTGGGACACTTCCCTTGTGGTAGCTGCACTGCTTGTGCCACCACTCAGGCCAAAAAAAGTTGCTGTATTAACGAAAAAACATTTGTATTCAAACATCATTCTAACTGCCTGACCAAAAATGTGGTTTACTGCATTCAATGCCCGTGTGACCTCTATTACATAGGCAAAACATCGCAGGAAATAAGAAAACGGATTACCCAGCATCAATCTCGTATCAGATGTAAAGTTATGACAGCACCACTAGTTGAGCACTTTACTAAACTGTCGCATGCTCCTACTGATATGAAATGGTATGTAATAGAATGTGTAAGAGGCACAAGGAGAAGACCCAATGTCGAAAAACTACTGACACAAAGGGAAAACAAACTGATTTGGTTGTGTGACACAGTCGAAAATGGGCTTAACAGTTTTATTGAATGGCACAATTTGGCCACTTTGACCTGACTGCTTGTGCGCCTGTTTATATTGTTTATATGGATGTAAATGCTATCTGATTATTTATACCTTACTGCTCACTCATGGATATTTCTGCCCTCCTCTCCATCCATCTGTGTAGGAATTACTAGCCCGTGTTGGCTGATCTTTCTAAATTTTCCGATATGTACACGTTTTTTATGTAATTTTTTATGTAATGTTACACGATGATGGCTATAGCCGGTTGTTCTGCACTTTACTGTTGTTATATGTTTAAGAACTACACTTTATCCCATGGCCTGTGATTAGGCTAAGATGGCCGCCGCCTTAACGGGCCGCGTTGGCGTCACTAGTTTACTTAACCACGTGATGGTTCTGATGTCTGGGCGTCCCGAGTAGTTACCGGTGAACGAGCACGGACTTCGAAGAGCCGGCGCATAGCTGCTGATTAAGTAAGTTTTACACGTCTGCTCCGTTTTTGGAGCCCGTTCTGTGTTTCGTATCTTGATATGCCTGATTATGCAGGCGCACACGCTAACGCTTCCCCATGTCATTTGTTTATAGATTACGTGGCGACATTTTGACATGTAAGTTGACTTCTGTTACTTGGCGTACTGGTACATGATTACAGTGGCAGTTGATTACGCTATTACAGGCACTATTTGGGATTAATGTTTTATGTTATATTTTGTTTTTAATTCATATATAGAACGACCTGAGTGGCGTTTTATTTCTCGTGAGTATTACTCAGACCTCGGGATACTAAGATGCCCGTGATTTAGTTTACAGTTATAGACACCCCCTTTTATTCTTTCACCTGGTGTGTTTTTCACTGAAGATTACACGCATTTGGCGAGATGTGGAATATTAGTCACACAATTATACCACCTCTTGTAGTACTGAACCCGCATGCTCACTGGCTGCATGGGTTGAATGTTCTAGTTGGTGTGGTTTTTAGTAGTTTTTTAGTAGTTAACATGCTATTGGGCTTCACTTTGTTGGTTTTTTGTGTTGGTCTGTGCTAAGCTGGATATTGGTCTCCATGTGCCTCAGGGTTTATTATTGTTATTGTTGTGTTTATACTAGACATTGCTGTGCAACGTCTTTGTCCTGAAGATGGTCCGACGGATCTACTTGACCAGCATGGACCGAAACGTCGACGCTTAACACCTGACATGCAATACACTGTATAATTCACTGTGCAAATTGATTTGTGAATTTCTATGTGTAATTATTTACTTTGTTGTGGTTTAGAGTACATAGCCACACTTTTTGCTGTAGGTGTATGTAGACTAGCATTTAGTTTACATGTTATGTTAGTCTGTCTGTTGCCAGTTTTTGATACTTTTTCCGTGCATAGAATAAATCTAAATTGCATAATCAAAAATAAAGTGAATATATTTTTGATATAAACCCTCGGGTCACTCTATTGATTTGTGGGATCACTCATGTGACACTGATAAATATAAAGTGGTTTTTGTGAATGACTCCTACCTGGACATTTAGCTTATCTATCTGATATTACCCAGTCCCGGTGGGATTACTGGGTGGCTCTATTCTATATATTGTTACTTAGCGCAGACATCGTCTGCAAGGGCCCTTATTCAAGTGGTTTGTTGTTTATGTTGGAGTATATATGTCAGCTTACATATAATTGTTTGTTACATGTTGTATTGTAAAGTATACATATTGTTTTGTTTAATGCACTAAATTGGGGTGTCATTATTTAAATGTCGGAACTTGAAACCATCACCTACACAGATGATTACATCAAAACTATTGCAGGTGGACCGTCACTTCTAGGTCCTCAACTTAATACCGTTGGCCCTAGCTCTGCACAAAGTACACTCCGTAATAACTTAGAAAGATTGCACAAGAAACTAATTCGCACAGAATTGCACGCCAAATTCCTAAGAGACTGCCTTGCGAATAATATCATCCCTATAGGCCTACAAGTAAGGAATATTCCTTGCATTTTTGTAGAAGACGAGGAATACAAGACCGGCTTCAGCTTTGTTTCTAATAAATGTTCCATAAGTTGGATGGTGCTGAGCATAGAGACAGCCACACGACTTATTGAGAAACTTAAGACGGAAATCGCTGACTTGGAAAAACAAATACGCGAAGACCCTGCAATTACTGATACGAATGATTTTTTGAGCAAACTTGATACCACTATAGCTGAATTTCAACGGACCAATATCCTTAAGAAAACTGAAAAATTACAAAGAGATTTGAGAAATTATAGTCGGGAACGCACTTATCCGTACCTAAAAAAAGACTTTTTTCAGCATACTAACAACCAAGGGTACCAAGGACCTAAACACACCACCTTTTCGGATTCAGGCTCCTCTAATTCTGAGGATAATCTGAATAGATCTACCTCCTCTTTCAGGTCAAATAGAGGCAATAATTCTACTCCTTTTTTAGGAAGAGGTCAGACGCCACACAGGGGACGGGCTCGGAACCGCAGACGAGGCTGGTTTCGCAACCAGTATACTCCAGGGTTCAGACAAACCCGGAACAATTATTACGAGTGGTAAGCACGACATCCAATACAATGACAAATACCATCATGACAAACCACTCTAATACGGAGATTGTTCCCATTTTTAATCTGTCCTCGTACCAATTAAGTACTAGAGAAGTTGAAGTGTTGAGCCATGGTCTTTCTTTTGTACCTACGAATCGTAATGATCTCTTTTCTATTTTGGTTGAGACACATAGATTTTTCAGAACCTTAAGATTAAAAAACTTTTTTCATAATAATACCACTATTACACCTACAAACATCAGTGGTTTGAAGTGCCCTTCAACATTCTTCCCGGCAAATAATTTGATTCCTAAAGAAATAATCACTTTCGAGAATGTGGTCTTGACAGAAATAGAGCAGCTCTTCCAAAACAGAAAGTTTGTGAAGTTCAATTTGTCCAAAGATGATATGTCTACCATTAAAACATTGGCGGAACGAGATGACCTTGTGGTCAAACCGGCCGATAAGGGCGGTGGGATCATTTTACAAGATAAAATCTCATATGATCAAGAGGCTTTAAGACAACTTGCCAACCCTGAACATTATAAAAAGCTCTCCTGTGACCCTACTACCAGAATTAGAAAACTTATTCTGACCCTGACAACTAAGGGCTATGAGGGATTGTGGATCAGTAAAAAGGAATTCGAATACTTAAATAAAGATGATTTCAGTATTCCAGCGTTTTATACGCTGCCTAAGATCCACAAGAACAGCCAACAACCGCCTGGAAGACCTATAGTGGCTGGCTGCCAGTCGGTGTTGCAGCCGCTGGCAGAATACGTTGACCATTTTTTGAAACCTTTTGTCCCTAATACAAGATCGTTTACTCAAGACAGTAGGGACGTGATTGTCAAACTCGAAGGTGTCCATTATAGCCCAGAACTTAACATCCTGGCTACAATGGACATCGAGAGTCTATACACCAACATACAACAGACAGAGGCAGTAGAAATGATCCGTAACATCTTAGAGACCCGTACACGTCCCCACCAAGTACCTACTTGGTTCATTACCGAGTGTGCTAGGATTGCACTATACGAAAATTATTTTCTTTTTAACAATGATTTTTTTGTACAACTGAAGGGCGTGGCCATGGGGGCGGTTTTTGCCCCCACAATAGCGAATTTGTTTGTTGCAAACTTTGAGGAACGAGTGGTTTTTGAGAATAACCCCTTCCTAATACATCTGGCAAACTATTTAAGGTACATCGACGATGTTTGTATAGTTTGGGAAGGCACACAATCTGAATCAAAAGATTTTCATCGTTGGCTGAATACTAAAGACAAAAACTTACAGTTCACCTTAGAAAGTGATGCTAACAGCATCAGTTTTCTGGATTTAACTATCATGCATGTGGATGGGACTCTTGCCGTCAGCTTATACACCAAACCGACGGCTCGAAATACCCTCTTAAAATACAGCAGCCACCATCCCCGCAGTCTGCGAGATAACCTCCCTTTTGGCCAGTTTCTCCGGATCCGGAGGAACTGTACCAGAAGGGAGGATTATTTTCGGGAGGCCAAAGTATTACAAGAGAAACTGGTGATGCGTGCATATCCCTATCGGCTGGTAAAACACGCAATGAAGCGTGCCTGGTTTTATGACCGACAGGCCCTACTGCAGAAAAAGCAGTCAAGAACTCTAGATTCCAACACTGAACAAACTACTTGTGTCTTGACTTTTGGTACAGAATCGACAGCAATAACCAAAATTATCAGAAGCAATTGGCATCTGATTAAAAAAGTTGAACCCCAATTGGCTATGCCAAGATTTGCGTTCAAAAGGGGAAGAAACCTAAGGGATCACTTGGTTAGAGCCTACACTGAGGCTAAACCAAATACCCTCCCAAACATTTGGGGATTGGCCCCCATTGTGGGACACTTCCCTTGTGGTAGCTGCACTGCTTGTGCCACCACTCAGGCCAAAAAAAGTTGCTGTATTAACGAAAAAACATTTGTATTCAAACATCATTCTAACTGCCTGACCAAAAATGTGGTTTACTGCATTCAATGCCCGTGTGACCTCTATTACATAGGCAAAACATCGCAGGAAATAAGAAAACGGATTACCCAGCATCAATCTCGTATCAGATGTAAAGTTATGACAGCACCACTAGTTGAGCACTTTACTAAACTGTCGCATGCTCCTACTGATATGAAATGGTATGTAATAGAATGTGTAAGAGGCACAAGGAGAAGACCCAATGTCGAAAAACTACTGACACAAAGGGAAAACAAACTGATTTGGTTGTGTGACACAGTCGAAAATGGGCTTAACAGTTTTATTGAATGGCACAATTTGGCCACTTTGACCTGACTGCTTGTGCGCCTGTTTATATTGTTTATATGGATGTAAATGCTATCTGATTATTTATACCTTACTGCTCACTCATGGATATTTCTGCCCTCCTCTCCATCCATCTGTGTAGGAATTACTAGCCCGTGTTGGCTGATCTTTCTAAATTTTCCGATATGTACACGTTTTTTATGTAATTTTTTATGTAATGTTACACGATGATGGCTATAGCCGGTTGTTCTGCACTTTACTGTTGTTATATGTTTAAGAACTACACTTTATCCCATGGCCTGTGATTAGGCTAAGATGGCCGCCGCCTTAACGGGCCGCGTTGGCGTCACTAGTTTACTTAACCACGTGATGGTTCTGATGTCTGGGCGTCCCGAGTAGTTACCGGTGAACGAGCACGGACTTCGAAGAGCCGGCGCATAGCTGCTGATTAAGTAAGTTTTACACGTCTGCTCCGTTTTTGGAGCCCGTTCCGTGTTTCGTATCTTGATATGCCTGATTATGCAGGCGCACACGCTAACGCTTCCCCATGTCATTTGTTTATAGATTACGTGGCGACATTTTGACATGTAAGTTGACTTCTGTTACTTGGCGTACTGGTACATGATTACAGTGGCAGTTGATTACGCTATTACAGGCACTATTTGGGATTAATGTTTTATGTTATATTTTGTTTTTAATTCATATATAGAACGACCTGAGTGGCGTTTTATTTCTCGTGAGTATTACTCAGACCTCGGGATACTAAGATGCCCGTGATTTAGTTTACAGTTATAGACACCCCCTTTTATTCTTTCACCTGGTGTGTTTTTCACTGAAGATTACACGCATTTGGCGAGATGTGGAATATTAGTCACACAATTATACCACCTCTTGTAGTACTGAACCCGCATGCTCACTGGCTGCATGGGTTGAATGTTCTAGTTGGTGTGGTTTTTAGTAGTTTTTTAGTAGTTAACATGCTATTGGGCTTCACTTTGTTGGTTTTTTGTGTTGGTCTGTGCTAAGCTGGATATTGGTCTCCATGTGCCTCAGGGTTTATTATTGTTATTGTTGTGTTTATACTAGACATTGCTGTGCAACGTCTTTGTCCTGAAGATGGTCCGACGGATCTACTTGACCAGCATGGACCGAAACGTCGACGCTTAACACCTGACATGCAATACACTGTATAATTCACTGTGCAAATTGATTTGTGAATTTCTATGTGTAATTTTTTACTTTGTTGTGGTTTAGAGTACATAGCCACACTTTTTGCTGTAGGTGTATGTAGACTAGCATTTAGTTTACATGTTATGTTAGTCTGTCTGTTGCCAGTTTTTGATACTTTTTCCGTGCATAGAATAAATCTAAATTGCATAATCAAAAATAAAGTGAATATATTTTTGATATAAACCCTCGGGTCACTCTATTGATTTGTGGGATCACTCATGTGACACTGATAAATATAAAGTGGTTTTTGTGAATGACTCCTACCTGGACATTTAGCTTATCTCCCTGTACTTCATCACATGACAGCACCTTTAATTACATCAGTTAGAGGTGTGCAGTGCACAAAACCAAAAGATATTACTTCATCTAGAGCAAGGGCATAGTGAAGATCCTGGCACCAGCTTCAGCGGGGATTCTATTGGGGCAGATTAAGTTGTTTTATGGCCTTTCTAATTGCGATCTGTGGCTCCCAGACCATTTGAAGACAGGCACAAAAATCAATAAACCCTGTAACAAAAAGTAACATAACATAGATGTGGGGTGGAGGTCGAAGGTTGCCAAAGAATTTATTAAAATGGCAATACATAAAGTTAGTGGCAATAATAGATCATGAAGTGAAAAAGCAGACTGGAAAAAACAAAAGAAAGAATGAAAGAAATAAGAGGTTTGATGAAAGAAGGTACATAAAATGGAAGTAAGGAAAGAAAGATGGAAAGGAGGAAGAAAGGAAAGAGAAAGAATAAATAAATGAGAGAAAGAAGGGCAGCAAAGAGAAACACGCATTGGCATAGTCAATAGGTCTCACCTTTGGGACCTTATAAGTATTTAGCCATGCAGCACATTATCCTGGGTGCTCCAACATCTATTGTTCAGCAAACAAAAAAAATGGGAAAATGTACAGATTAAAAATCACCAACTTAAACAAATGTTAACAGCCAATCAATCAGTAATCTTATAAAGCGCAACTACGCACCTGTGAGTGTCTCAAGGTGCTAAGTAAGAGGGGGGGTTACAGCTGAAGAGTCAAGTGTTGAGGTCCTTCCTGAATGGCAGCAGTGATGGTGATTGCCTGAGGTGCAGAGGCAAGGAATTCCAGGTCTTTGCAGCGAGGTAGGAGAAGGGTCTTCCTCCAGCTGTGGTTTTGCAGATCCGTGAGATGGTAGACAGGGCCATTTGGGCAGAGCGGATATGTCATATGAGAGTGTGGAAGGAGAGGTGGTGGTTGAGGTATGCAGGTCCAGCGGTTGTGAAGGGCTTTGAAGTTGTTCGCGAGGAGCTTGAAGGTGATTCTTTTGTTGACAGGTCGCCAGTGTAAGTCTCTCAGTCGGCCATTGACTGTTGGCCGTGAGACGATGAGACACTAACATTCAGCTTACCTATGCTAGTGAAAACACATCAAATGTCCTGCATGCAGTTTGTTATGTGTTCAAAACACCCATTTGGTAGCAAGTAGCAGGCATACCCCAACTGCCTAATGTTTAGTAAATTTCAAAGGAATCACTAGTGGGCTGCCTACAATGAGGGTCGCACTGGGATAGAGAATATGCGAGGGCATTAAAATTAAAATGTACCCTATTAGTGAATCAAAGAGCTGAAAAAGTGGCTCACATTTCTGCATCTATTAGTTAATTATAATGCAAGTTATCATGCAAAAGGAAAACAACAATAGACTACAGCCTAGAATATTTTTGCAATGCAGTGACAAAAAATACGTAGACATGTATGTCAGATTCAGAGAGGATTGTATTAATTCTATATCATGCATTACAATATTTTAGCCTTTTTCCAGTGGAAACTTTCTCTGCACATGAAAAGTTAATGTGCACATGTATTCCCTCATGTTTAATTAATTATCTCCCACATTTTTATGCCAAAATACATGTATGCCTTCTTTGTGTACATGAGGGTGATCCAGCGGCTCACCAGCAACAGGTACTCCAATACCATATATTCACCTGGGCCCACTCACACAACCTGGCAGTAACTGCTGGAGTCAAAGTTTATGATTTACTACCATTTCAAGATTAGTCACCTCTTATTCTCAACAAATCTTTCACTGATCAAAAGTTCGTTCCTCTGGTCAATGTACCATTAGTTGAATAGTTGATGGTGAAATGACATGAAATAATCTTCTTACTTTTATAAAATGACCACAGACTTGGTTATCTAAATTAATTTCATGTGAACCACTTACAAAGTACAGTACAGACTCCGTCACTCATAGGAAGGAAGGTTCAATTAATCAATCATCAAACACATACTTTATCTTGCAGTGACTTATGCTCAGAAAGGAGAGGATAGAGAGAAAAGTACATCTCCACATTCACGGAAATAATAGATACCCAGGATGGTGTGAAAACCATCCCCCTGGCTTAGGAGCTGGGAAGGGTCCCCCGGGAAAGTTCAGGCGACAAAGGCTTCAAGACAGGAATCAGGACAGGATATATGACCTCTCTAACACCGATGCTAGAGTAGCACCCCTCTCTGACACTCTTTTCCTCCTTGAGATTCTTCCGTGAACATCTTCTAAGTAAATAAATTTAGGATAGATGGTTCTGCATTTGATTCTTCATCAGCATCTCTCGTCACTCCGACAGCATCCAGAGCTCTGCAGCATTCAGCAAATCTCTGACTCTCTAACTAAGACTACCTGGATTATACTCTTTGGTATTCATGTACCACCCATTAATGTTTCAATATCATAAAAATACTAACTCTGATTGGACAGGCTAGGGGGGATGATCACCACACCATGCTTATTTTTCAATTTAGTCTATCAGTCTATTGTTCAAAGATCCAACCCCTTAACTTTTATCCATAAATCTTTGTTCCCACCTGTGTTCACATCCTTTTAGCAACAAATATAAAATTGTCCATGCATGTCCATTCATTCAGGAGTCTGAGATTCTGGTTCTTAGGGTATGTATCTTTTGTGTCCTTGGATGGCATTCAAGAGTCTCGTCACTCTTCCAGGTCAATCTCACTAGACATGCACGGAGGTCAGGTGGTTATCCGACACTGGACTCAGAAGAAAGGCCCAAATATGCACTAATAAAAGAGTCAACAAAACAAATGTTACTTTAAAAAATAAATAGTTTTACTGTATACCACCTATCTCTACTCTAACCCCATTCATTAATTAATGCTTTCCCTGCATTAGCATTAGTAAAATAGCTTGAGTTCGTTTTAGTAAAGCAGATGCCAAGCATGTGAGCTTTCAAGCCGTCATCGTAATAGCTCTTGCTCATGAGCATGAAATTCCCTCCATGCGACAGCACTTCATACTGCGTAGACGCAGCTGATGCATGCACAGTAAAGATTTCCCTTTAGCAGCCGTTTTAGAATTTTCACTCAAGTTACTTATTAATAAACACATAGGCAAGCTTCTCTGTCTGTTATGTTCAATGTGGTGCATATAGTTTTACACAATACGTAATTAATACACTATTAGAAGTTAAATGAGAGGATTTTTTTTGTCTCTTTTCTACGAGTCCTTGCTCCAACAATCCCCTCGCTGATGGCATTTTTGAGCCATCACAAAAGTCACCCATCCCAATCAGATGCCAACTTTAACATATCTCATCTTCTTTCCCTTTTTCATTCTTGTTCTCATCTTTATTCTTCAAATCTTTCATTTGTTCATATAACTTTCTCTTCATTTACTCTAACTGTATCTCTTCATACTTTCTTTTCTTTCCCTTGCCATTTACTTCATATCTTCTTCTCAATTTATTTGTGCAACACTTACACCATATTACTATTGTTAAAACTACGATTGTTATACCAACTAATGGAAAAATGACTTGACGTAGAATACCTTTCCCAAGATTAGTAAACCGATTCCCTATTGAGGAAATGCTCTTTGTTAGTCTTTCCCATACATTGTCAGCCTCCAGTGGTGTGAGAAAGTGGCTCTATATATACTGGACCAGAATAAGGTACAGAGTGTATAGAGTCCACAAACCCCAGAGGTATAACAGAGGTTAAAGCCAGGTGTGACCTTACTCTCTAAAGTGGTAGCTTGGTCGAGCAGTAAGGCAGTACCTGAGGACAGTGTAAAGCATTTGTTGTACACACTCAGTCAGCAAAAGGTTTCACACACTCAATGCCTGAACTCTGGGCCAATTGTTTTTATATAAAAAGATATAGTTGTTTTATTTTTAGAACCAACAGGTATAAAAATGTACTTCTTTCGATATGAGTACTCTCATATAATTACTTTGCAAAGAAGCAATAAACTTTGTAAGAACAATAGGTTCAATGGTTGCAGTAGGCAACACAATTCTAAACACAATTTAACATGGAGCTCAATGGGTTTTCTACATAAATGCAGCAAGTTACTTTATCAATTACTTTTGTAGTCCCAGGACTGGATCATAAATTCAGTCTTGGGGTCTAAGCTGAAAACAGTTTTGCCAAAACGATTTGGCTATTGCTATGATTTTTAAGAAATATAAAGCTATTTCAAAAGTTCATACTTAGAAACTTTTCACAGAAAATCTGGCAATGTTATCCAATGGGAGGAAAATCAAGTTGCAGTTAAAGTACGTTCTCGTTACTTTTGTAATCCAGGACTGGGATCCTAAGTCCAGCACTGAGGTCTCTACTTAAAACAGGTAAGCAATTACGTTTCAGTAGTAGGTACGATTTTTAAAGAATATTTGTAATTTTCAAAAGTAGAAGCAAGAAATTTCACAGAAAAGCAGTCAATGGTTTCCTATGGCAGAAATTTAGACTACTAGCAAACACGGTTGTGATTACTTTTGTGGTTCAGTACTGGGCTACAAGGTACAGTACTGGCCTCTCTCCTGATCATAGGTGAGTAATTCGAAATTCGTTATTCGGCTGATTTTAGATGAATATTTTAAAGTTTCAAAACTTCACACTTAGAAGATTTTTCGAGTCAAACCAGTCAATGTTATCCTATGGCAGGAAAGTGAGTCATCGGTTTTCAGGTGAGTACTCGACTGGTGAAGTTAAGGTTCTGGGCATAGACACAGGGGTCCCCCAGGGTCAGGTAGGTACAGTTAGTACACCCACAGCGCCACAGGGGCGGTCGGGTGCAGAGTTAGTTAGGCCCAATGTTATCCAATGAGAGGCAGGGGGCCTTCGGTTGGTGGCTGCTGGCTAGCAGGTCACGCTGCTGTGGGAGCTGGGCTCCTGGTCACTTACTCAGGGCAAATGGGGAAGTAGAATAGGGCACAGGTTGCACTGCCAGGGCCACTCGGGCGGCTGGGTGCAGGGTGCTTTTGAGCCGTCGGGCGCTCAATGTTATCCAATGAGGATCTTGAAAAGGGAACAAAGGCTGCAGGCTCGGGGACCGTGGATCTTCAGAAGCGACCAACACTTCGAGGGGTAAGTTGGGATCTTGGAGGATAGGTAGGCACCCAGGAGTTGGGCACAGGGGGCCGTGGGGCGCCGGGTGCAGGGGTGTCTTTAGAGGTCGGGAAATTTTACCCCCTGCTGGTCGCGGTCGGACGGGTCCTTTGTCCTGAGGCTGCAGGCGTCGTCTGGGTCACCGAGGAGGGTCCTTGGGCACTGGATTTTGAGTCGTAATCGCCAGGGGGATGTCCTCAGGGTCTTGGTTCACTTCAGCACAGGCCAGGCTTGGCGGGTGCAGAGTGTGCAGGGTTTGCGGTTCCAGGCTGATGCCAGGGCTTGTTACTTGCTCTGAGCAGTACCACTGCTCGTTGGAGACTCAGGTAGTCAGAGTCACAAGGCAGTTAGGTCCTCCGGGGTTTTTGAGGTTGCTGACCACTGGAGACGCAGGGGTTTAGCAGGAGCAGGTTCGAGGATCGACAGGCTGGTAGGGCTGGGGCCAAATTAGTTGGTGTCTTCTTCTTCTTAGCAGCTGCAAGGCAGGTCTTTCTGTTTCTTGTTCTTCTTTCTTGTTTCGGTATCTGGATCTAAGGAAGGAAGGTTCAGGGAGCCCCTAAATACTGAATTTAGGGGCGTTACAGGTAGGGCAAGGACGGGGACCAATAGGTCCCTGTCCTGGGGTGGGTACACACCCTAGCCTGCTCCTCTCCTGTGGGAGGGGGCCAGGAGCCTAGCTGTGATTGGGCACCATCTTCAAGATGGCCGGAGCCCGGGGTCGTGCTCACCTCGTCTCCCCCACCTGAGGGGTGGGGTTGTCACAGGCTGTCACATCCCCTTCCTGATGTAGTTTTTCCCGCCAGTCTTCCCACCAGAGTGGGGGTCAGGACGGGTGGGGGCAAGTTGCTGGGTACAGCAAATGGTCTGGAGAAGCTCACAGAGACGGCATGCCTTTGAAGCTTCCCCTTGCCCATCCTGGGGGAGGAGACCTATCACCTCGCCCAGGATGTGCATTGTTGCAGGCCCAGGAGAGCGGGGGCTCTCCACCCAGGGGTCTAGCAACATGTCTGCTGTGTGGCAGCTTCTGCAGCCACTCAGCCCAGACGTGGATTGTAGATTTGGTTTCAGGGGGCATCTCTAAGATGCCCTCTGTAGTGCATTTTACATTAAATCCCACACTGGCATCAGTGTGGGTTTAATGTGCTGAGAAGTTTGATATCAAACTTGTCAGTGTTTAGTGTAGCCATTATGGTGCTGTGGAGTTTGTAATGACAAACTCCCAGCACCATATACTCTTAATGGCATCACTGTACTTACAGTGCCCAGGAATGGCCCTGGGTACTGTAGGGGCACAGGGCTCATGCACCTGTGCCCACACCACTGGCAGAGGGCACCCAGCTAGAGGGGTGGCTGATGTATGTCAGGGGAGTGGGGTTGTGGCATGGCACACAGGGATGGGTGCCATGTCGACTCTTTGTTTAGTTCTGTACCTAGACACTCAGCCTGCAAAGGCAGTGTGTGGGTGTCAACAGGGCCCCTAAGGGTGGCACATTAAGTGCTGCAGCCCTTAGGGCTCTTCTCTGGTCACAATGCCCTGGGTACCTAGGGTACCATTTACTAGGGGATGATATGTGGCCAGATATGCCAATTGGGTTTAGGTTTTAGTATAGTTTTTAGGGAAGGAACACAGGCCCTGGGTACCGGATTGGCAGGGACCCAGGGCACACCTAGGAAAAGTGCATCAGGTATCAGGCAAAAAGTGTGGGGGGGTTCTGCAATAGAAACTCACGTTCTCACAAGTGGTTTCAATTTTTCTTGAAGCTTTGTAATATTCTTCATATATCCTCTAATTTCTTTACTTTTATAAGGTATATAAGCGCAACAATGTTGAACTTTTAACATTTTACAGACTCCGCCTTCTTTTGCCAATAATATAGCAACCGCAAGTTGATTCTGCAAAACCATAGATCTAATTGCAACCATTTCTGTATTAATCATCAAGAAACCTCCAGCAGTATCAGTCGAAAGACAATCAACTACTGTTGACAATTGACAGATTCTATGTGAATTTATTACGACTCCCACTGATGGTATCAATGCACTAAATATGTATTTGTGTTAGTTCATTAGTGTTTTCATTGCTTCCAGTGATTCTTTTTACATGATATATCTTCAGAAATACTATTCCGAAATAGCAACTCCAGTACCACTGTGCAAGTAGTTTATAATAATTCTTATTCCCACACACATAGTAAACTCCAGGAAATACTGGATCTGTTCCCCCTTTTAGTCCCCAAACGTCCCAAAATCAGGAAGTTATGTTCACATTCACTGGAACCAATAAATACATTGTTATAGTCTGTCTTTAATCTATGGAGGCAGGTTTTCCCTGTCTTTTTACAGTCTAGGGGCATCGCAGCATGAGCTTTGCAGCTGTATAAATTCCCTCTTTCTCATCCCAAGGTGGTATAAGGGTTACTTTGGAAATCCTGTCTCCTTTCTTCAACTAAATTCAAAAACACTTTCTCTTCTTCACATAATGAGCATGTTAGGTTCATTTTATGTGCCTTTTCTACATCTATAGACTTTATTGATAAGAAAAATTCACCCATAAACTTTGCATCTGGAATACTAAGCCCTGGATAGATATTTTTTCGAACAGGAATTTCTGAAAATACTACATCTAAGTTTGAATAATAATATTGAAGTTTTCCTGTTCTATAATATAAACTGGACAATATTCTACATGAAATAACATATGTTAAAGGCAAATGGTCGTATGCGACTCCCTCTTCTACTGCAGCTGGTAATTTCATACAAACATAACAATCACTAATCTCCATTGTGTCTAGATACTGAAACAATCATTTCTTGAATACATTTAAAGAAGTATCATCTGTTGCTGTGTGATGTAAGTCTACCTCATCTGTTGCTTTGAATACTACTTTATCTCCTCTCATAGTCCCTGTCTTTTCATTAGTGTCTGTGTCATTCTTCGTGTCCAATATCATAAGATATAGTACTGCTACTGTTAAAAATAGCCATACTAAGATCACTAATAAAATACTACATATGCAAGGCCTACAGCATTCCCTTATCCAGCTTCGTTTTGGTCTTTCAGCAACTCTGTCTTTAGCCATTTTGACTTAAGAAGATTTCTCTTCTTTTCTTTAGTTATGTATCATTATCTTTAGTACTTCAAGGAGGCATTACTTCCCCTTCGTCAATCTGTTCTGGAATTGCTTCTTCATCTGTCTCTTCATTTAAATCTAGATTGTCAAATTCTTCTAGTATCACATAGGTCCATTCAGGACCCTTGAACTTATTGTTAAAAACTTTCAGTCTTGGACTTCTCCGAATGTTTTTAGCAATTAACTGTTCAGACTGAGTTTGACTGGTAACCTCCTTCACTTGTTTTGGGTTTTCATTTACTTTTCTCAAATGATATTTTAGCCTTTTGAATCCACCTGGCCAATTATCAACTTTTCTGACCCTTTTAACTTGCAGTGCCCTTTCACCTTATTCGTCTTTCTCAAGAGCTCTTTATTCTCGTTATGTTGTGGTGCAATCTGATTTTTCCTTTTCTCAGTATTGCTCTCTATCTGTCCTTGTTCAGGTTTTGTTATTGTGGCTTCTTCTGCCTGAACTTGTTCTTCTTCCTCTAACTGTTCCTGTTTGGGTATCTCTTCAGACTGTTCTTCTTCACCACAAACTTGTTCTTCTTCTTCTAACTGATCCTGTTCAGGTCTTACTACAATTGGTTCTTCTGCTGCCTGAACGTGTTCTTCTTTACCTGTCTGTCCGTGCTCCGGTCTTTTGATTGATCTGCTTGCCTGAGTATGTTCTTCTGTCCCTGTCTGGTCCTGCTCAGGGTCTACAGTGGCTTTGTTCGCTTCTTCCTGAGTGTGTTCTTCTACACCTATCTGGTCCTCACTAGCTTCTTGTCTTTCTAATCTTGTTCTACTTCATGTTTTAATAACCCCCTCAGGTATGTTAATCAAGTCAAGTCAAAAAGGCTTTATTTCGATAAAAAATTATCATAAAAGCAGCACAAGAATCACAATAAAACAATTTTTAGAAACAAACATAAACATACAATAAAGATTTAAACTATTTAAAAAGGATTAACAAACAAGACAAAACAGTGCATTAAGCAATCAATTTTAAAAAGTTTAAGCAAACGATACTAGCCTTTTAGTTCATTAAGTTTTTACAAATTTACAAAGCAGTTCATAAGGCAGTTCATTTGAACAATGAATTTAAAATAGAATTAAACAGTCAATTTTAGCCTTTTGGCTCGAATGGACCAAGCCCATGATAAAAATGTGGCTAGGGCACAAACGTAGGTCGCACGGCTGTCAGAAATTAGTATCCTGATTGCTACCGCATGGCTCCTAGTGCCCAGCTGCCGACATAAGTTTTTGAGCCAAGCCCTCCTGGGTATTGCGTACTCTCTGAACTCAAACATAAGATGTGCCAATGTCTCTGGCTTATCAAGGCATGCTGGGCAAAGCTCTGTAGTTTGCACGCGAGATTTTCAACATGAGGTGAAAGAATTGAGGGGAAGGGTTCCTGTTCTAAATCTGAAGTACAAAGCCCTGTCAAAAGGTTTTTCAATAATGTCAAGGTACAATTCCCGTTTGGGTTGATCTTTGAACTTCAGGAAGTCCTCCGTGAGTCTACCCATGGTGGTACTAGTATTCCTCTGAGAAAGGATCCAATCCCAATAGAGCTTCTTAAGAACTAACTTCGGGGGTGAAGTTCTATTCGTCCATGCTTCATTCAAGCCCAAGTTTGTTAGCAGGATCTTCATATCCCTCAGCCATTTAATTTTATGCCAGCCTGGTAGTGACATGATTTCTGCTAGGCCTTGGGCATATCTGCTGAGTTCCTCCACACGCCAGATGCGTGCCCATAACAATAATGGACGGAATTTTGCAACGACATCAATTGGGCGGCAGCCTAAATCCAACATTAGCGGGACTGTAAGGGTGCCCTGCGGGAGAGACATAATCGCGCTACAAAATTTATTCTCTGATCTTGGCAAAGCGTCAGTAATGGATGAGCCCCAAAGTTCGGCCCCATAGAGAGCAGAACTAACACCTTTGGCTGAATTAATCTCAAGGACTGTAGCTATTGGTCTTATTATACAGGAGCGTTGTTCTTTCAAAAGGGCTCCTGTGATCCTCTTATGAGTTAGCAACATTTTGTCCAAGTGTGGGGTCCATTCCATTTTGTGTGAAAGACGTATCCCAAGATAGTCGAAGACCTCTACCCTCTCCAAGAGTTCAGCATTCAGGGTAGGAGAGCGAGCTTGTTTTTTAGGAGGATTCAGCACAAGGTATTTAGTTTTGCTTGTGTTAATTACCAGACCTCGTTTAGTGCAAAAAGATTGAAAGTTGTCCAAGAGCCTTTGGAGGCCCCTGGGGGTTTTAGAAATTAAAAGCGTATCATCCGCGAAGAGGAGGGTTGGTATACGTTCGCCAGCCAGGGATGGTTCGTCTGAAGGATGTTTCCGAAGGTGCTCAACCACCCCATTGATGTAAAGAGAAAAGAGGGTGGGAGCTAGGACACATCCCTGGCGGACACCTCTCTCAACCGGGATACTATCTGTTTTTTCCCCCCCAGGGCCCCACCTAACCTGGGCAAAACTATTGTGATGTAGCCTGACAAGTAGGGATAGCAAGTAGTGGGGCAACCCCATGTCAGCCAATACACTCCATAGAGACTCCCTGGGTACGAGGTCAAAGGCAGTCTTTAAATCGATAAACGCGAGATAAAGACTGCCCTTGCCTATGACCACAACCTTCCAATACACCATCATGAGTCTAAAAGCTTGCTCAATTGTCCCAGTACCCACTCTAAAGCCTGCCTGATAGTCAGAAAGAATTTTGTTTTCTTCTACCCAGTTTAAAATTCTGACCAGCAGGACCTTACCGACTACTTTTTGGCTAATGTCTAACAGGCTAATGGGCCTATAATTAGATGGGTCATCTCTAGAGCCTTTTTTATGGATAGGGACCACCTCAGCCCCTTTCCACGAAGAGGGGATAGGGGCGCCTTTACAAATAGCAACAAGTAGGGAATGGATCAGTTTCCCCCACTTCAAGGTATCGGATTTTAAAAGGTCGCCAGGAATGCCGTCCGGCCCAGCCGCTTTTTGGGGAATAATAGTGCTTATTGCGTATTCCACTTCCTTGATTGTAAAATCAAAGTCGTTGGACTGAATATCACAAATTTGAGGGAGCAATGGTGGGACCCCCTCCCCACCATCAGGATCGTCATGACGGGTATAAAGCTTTGAAAAGTGTTTGACCCACGCCTGACTTGGGATATTACAGGTTATCAGGTCGCTATCTGGCCTATTGCGAGCTCTTATAGTATCCAAAACCATTTCGAATCTTTCTTAGAGCTAGCTTCTTTAAGAGTAGACCAATAGGCCTCTTCCCACTCCCTTTTTGCTAACCCCGGTGTTTTCTTATGTTCTTTCCTGGCTATCTGTATTAGGGGTTGGGACTTGCCCTTAACGGCCTCAATTAGCCTTGTCTTAGCTTTCCTGCATGCTGCAGTATACCAATCATGTATCCCTTTAGATTTATTCTGGGACATGGTCTTCCCTGCGGTACCCTTTACCCAAAAAACTTCCCCTATAGCTTTTATAGCTGCTTCAAAAATGGATGTTGCTCTGTCTGCTGCCATGAGTAGATCAATAGTACTAATCTCTACTTGTGAGGCTTTTAGGACCTCTTCTATGGTAGAGAGTTTGTCAACATTGCTGGAAACTTTGTTCCACTTTAGGCGTCTTCCACAGGAGGAAACAGTGACCCCATGTGTACAATTAGGTGGTGCTAATAATGCTCCGTTTGACCAGGGATTCGTGGTAGTTAGGGAAAGTGAATTATGGTCACTCTCTACGGTCGGTATAATTACCATATCTATGACCGAACTCCAGAGCCCCAAGTCCAACAGAATATAGTCAATCCTCGAGGTATGACCAGCCCTGTTGAATGTTGGAGCACCCATCCGGTCAGAAGAATGTTAATCACTGGTATCCAGTCCTCCTGACTTGTGCTCGGTTGTTCTTTGTCAGCCCCGTTAGAATCTTTTACTCTAGTTTCTTCGACTGCACAACCTTCAGCAGCCTCAACTGTTCCAGTCAGTTATGGAACCCTTTTCGTGTGGCTGGCATGGATCCAATTGGGCAAACCTGCACACTTTACTGCTGTAGTAGTGACCAGTATGACTTGCAGTGGATCATCCCACTTGGGTGCTAGGCACATCTTTCTGGTGTGCTTTTTCACTACCACCCAGTCTCCAGGATTCAAATGATGCACCGGAGCTGGCTGCCTGGCAACTACGTCTTCTCTAACCTGGTGAGGGAACGAACATACTAAGTCATCCAATCCTTTGCAATAGGCCAATACCAGATCATCAGTTATATTCAGCAGTTTACGTCCTGGTATAAATGATTGTCTCATTGCCCTTCCCATGAGAATTCATGGGGACTCAATCCTGTGTTTCTGTCGGGAATACTTATGAGTACCATCAATACAAGAGGCAATGCATCTGGCCAAGTCAGTGATGTGGATGCACACACCTTTGCCAGTCTTGAATTGATTGTGCCATTCAATTGCTCGAACACTGCAGAAGCCTCTGGGCAGTGTACACAGTGCAGTTTCTGTTCAATTTTGGATGCTTCACAGAAGACACGTGAAAGCGCCGCCACCGCCGAGAGTCACGCAGGGGCAAGACTTACCTTATCTACAAGTGCCGCCACCGCTGAGAGTCCCGCAGGGGTCCACAAAGGCGACCTGACTTTGCCGCCACCGCCAAGAGTCACTAAGACGCCGGACTCCGCGCCGCCGCTCCGGGGGACTCCAACTCCCGGCAGGCTTTGCGGCGGCGCGTTCTGAGTGACGGGGAACGCGCCAGAGAGCGCCAACGAACGGGGATAAAGCCGGCAGAACCCCGGCAGAGCGGGGGAGAGACACGTGAAAGCGCCGCCACCGCCGAGAGTCACGCAGGGGCAAGACTTACCTTATCTACAAGTGCCGCCACCGCTGAGAGTCCCGCAGGGGTCCACAAAGGCGACCTGACTTTGCCGCCACCGCCAAGAGTCACTAAGACGCCGGACTCCGCGCCGCCGCTCCGGGGGACTCCAACTCCCGGCAGGCTTTGCGGCGGCGCGTTCTGAGTGACGGGGAACGCGCCAGAGAGCGCCAACGAACGGGGATAAAGCCGGCAGAACCCCGGCAGAGCGGGGGAGAGACACGTGAAAGCGCCGCCACCGCCGAGAGTCACGCAGGGGCAAGACTTACCTTATCTACAAGTGCCGCCACCGCTGAGAGTCCCGCAGGGGTCCACAAAGGCGACCTGACTTTGCCGCCACCGCCAAGAGTCACTAAGACGCCGGACTCCGCGCCGCCGCTCCGGGGGACTCCAACTCCTGGCAGGCTTTGCGGCGGCGCGTTCTGAGTGACGGGGAACGCGCCAGAGAGCGCCAACGAACGGGGATAAAGCCGGCAGAACCCCCGCGACGCGGAACGCGAGCGGGACGCCCGGGGCTAAGGCCGGGCAAAGGGCGGGCCCTCTACGGCCCTCATCGGCAGGAGGAGGCAGGGGCAGGGCCAGAAACGCTGCCAAAAAGTATTCAAGTAAGTGAAACATTCCCTCCAAACCCTGAAAAAGCCTGGAATACTACATTGACTACAACCCCTTGAATTTGCCTTGTTGCCACCTTGTAAAATGTCTAAAGCAAAAGCATCTTCAGCTCCATTGAATACAATTGACAATTACATGGTACAGAAAGTTGCCAAAATTAACCAGCATAGAAGAACATCTTTGGGTCTTAGCTACTCGCCAGATATGCTTATTGACAATACGCCATTATCTACCTCAGCTCTTGATATTAGTAATGAGGTCTTCCAGGCTCCAGATACTAACTCATTAACGCAACTACTAGTTGCAATCAATGAACCCGTACCAGATTGTACAAATGATACTGACATTATTATGGTAGAAGAAGAAACCCCTATACCGGTCCCAGCTCCTAGAGTAACAAAGGGAGGGGGAAAGAATGTACCAAAAAGGGGGGGTCTTCGATCAGGCAAGAAGCGCCCTGACCCTTCACCCCAGAGGAACATTGAAGATAAAACTGGGAATAATGGGGAAATCAAGGCCTATCTGGACGAAGACCAATTCAAGAAGCTACTGAATGCCATAGATAATAAAATCAAATCTATTACGAAACCACTACTAAGTAAAATTGATCAGCTCACAGAGGAGGTTACTAGATTGGGGGTACTTTTGCAAGAAATAACAGAGGAAAGCCCAAACACCGCTTTATTAAATCCGGTTATAGCTGACCCGAAAATTACCAACATCGTATCTGGGTCAGATCTTCAACCAAGTACTTCCCAGAATACTATGTGGAGGCCTGCCCAAGGAGGAGTGGGGCTAGGATCCACAAACCCAGATATTATTGTTAAGGACCTTGCAGGGCCCACTTCCAGAAGCGTTAAAGATCTAGATAACGTAGAGAAAGGCCCTGTTGAATTAGTAGTGGAAGCTTCCCCACTAATTTTGGTTCTAGCAAATGTTCCTCAACTTGAATCAGGGCATACAGAGAACACTTCTTCTTTGATAAATAAATCACTCCATTGGTTATCAAAGAACATGGTATTTAAACCTGGAGGCAGGGATCAGTTGGCACAGGAAGTAGTAAAAGCTAGAAGGGTTGCATGGATCGGGGGTGGCATTAAAAAGTTTAAGGGGGATTGCGTGGTGCTGCACTTCTCAGATCCTGAGGTGTTACCAAACATTCTAGCTAATATATATCCCCCTCAGCGTAGATCTACCGAAATAGTGCCACTAACGTTGGATTTCTTTTATGTAAAAAAGGGAATTATTCTAAATCCAACGTTATTAAAAACAAAATGGAACCCTGTAATAAGAAAAGCCAAAATCCCTGAAAACGCAAATAATTGGGGAATCTTGATAGAAAATAGGTTCTCTGCCCTTTCAGGTCTAAGTCAATGTGATTGACTGGAAAAAACAATGAGCATAGGGAAATCAAAGATCGTAAAGGCTAAACATGGAAATATTAGTACCCTCGCGATATTAGGATCAGATTGTTGCGAGGGAAAGACTTCTGACCCTAGGGATCACACCTCTAATGTAGTTAATAATAACTCATTAGTCGATTCCAGTAGTACTAATGTTGTTGTAGCTAGTTCTCCACCCCGCCCAATTTCCCATAATTTGACTATTCCCCTAAAAAAGAGGAGTGTGGAAAGCGAAGGTAGCATTAAGTTTTTATCATGGAACATTGCGGGTATCCTACATAAAATAGAGACCCCAGACTGGTGCGAGTTCATTGACAGTTACGATATTGTGTTGCTACAGGAAACATGGTCAGTGTCACCAGTCTTTCGACAGGGCTTCTTAAACTTTTATGTGCCCGCGAAAAAGAATATTAAGGGTCGCCCTTCAGGGGGTCTACTCATATGGATACGCCAATCTCTGCAATGTACCATCAAGCAGACCCATATTATCAATAGCGACCTACTTTCTATTGTGCTCAATTGGGGCGATGGCCACAAGATGGCAATATATAATATTTATGCAAGGGGAACACAAGGGGGCACATCTTCTGATATAATAGGTGCCCTAGATAATGATCTAGAGATGTTAGCTACGCAGTATATCATCTTGGTGGGAGGAGACCTAAATACAACATTTGAACCTTTAGGCTGTGAGGACAGTGATCTGACGCAAGAGGAAGATACTAAGTGGGGAATCCCCCAGTTAGACCTTCCGATGGTAGTAAAGTGGACGGAAGTAGCTATTCAGACTAAAAGTTTATGCCTATCCAGAGGACTGAGGGCAGCCAACGGCCGCACTCTTTCTGACCTACAGGGCAGGCATACCTTTGATAACCTAAGATCGAGTAGTAGAATAGACTATATCTTGGTAGACGTTAGAGGTTGGAATAAAGTTGTTGATATGCAGGTCATCCCCAGGTTGGAGAGCGATCATCACCCCTTGTCATTGCTATTCAACATAGAACAAAAAGTAACTTTAGAAAATTCAGCTAGGAACCTGATGACCCTAGACGTTGTTCCAACTAACAATCTCCGTCATATTAGATGGGTAACTCTAGTAGATAATTTAGAGGCTAGGCAGGCACTTGAGGGGCTAGTCATTGATGAAGTAACCAGACTACAGGTTTTAACGAACGATATAAATTTTAAGTCATGGATTGAAGAGTCACAGCCAAAGTTTTTTGCTAACATTCAGAAGCTATTCTTTAAAACAACTAAGAAGAGGAAGGGTATTGGACCACCCATAAAAAGGGGTTGGTACGATCAATCCTGCAGAATTGCAAGACAAAATCTAAGCATAGCACTAAGGTCAAAAATAGGAGTTTTAAATGCTAGGGACAAA
Organism: Lissotriton helveticus; assembly: GCF_964261635.1. Classification (NCBI taxonomy): domain Eukaryota; kingdom Metazoa; phylum Chordata; class Amphibia; order Caudata; family Salamandridae; genus Lissotriton; species Lissotriton helveticus. The sequence goes on from NC_136065.1 coordinate 578,082,481, forward strand.
TATAGGAAAATTCAGAGCCAGGCAAAAAAGCGGTGGGATGAGAACCTTTGGCTGGATCTGAAGAAAGCATGTGCTGATAAACACCAGAAAGAGTTTTGGGCCATATTAAAGTGGGGCTCAGGGGGCATAGCAGACTGTCCAAAAAATTATGTAGCAAAGGAGTCCTGGGTGGACTTTTTCAAACCCCAATATGCAGACAATCCAGGCTCGCATACTGATTTCCCCCTAGAAAGGGTATTTTTTACTAATGAATTATTCTCTATGAAAGATGTACACGAGGCAATGGATGGTGTGACCAGAGGTAGGGCGCCAGGTATTGATGGAATACCGGCGGATGTTTTTTTAGCGGACAGAGAAAGCTGGTGTAAATACTTTGTATGGCTTGGAAATGCCATTGCACAAGGGGCAAAGATACCAGCAACATGGAAAGGTGCGGAAATAATACCAGTGTACAAAAAAGGGGATAAGGCTTTACCAAGTAACTATAGGCCCATCAGTCTCATTGATTGCGCCCAAAAACTGATGGGCAGGATGGTACAAAATAAGATACAAGCCTGGATAGTCGACAAGGACATCCTCTCCCCATATCAAGCTGGTTTTCGCCCCCTAACTTCCTCTGTCGACCAGGTATTCCACTTTTTAACCATATACTGGAAAAATGTAACCCTGCTAAAAGGTCCCCTTTTTGCTGTTTTCGTTGACTTAAAGTCAGCTTTTGACCTAGTCCCCCGGCAAAAACTTTGGACTGTCTTAGGGGAACTAGGAATAAGCCCCGAATTATTGACTTTGCTTGTAAGGTTGCATGAGAACAACTATACCCGGATTAGGTGGGGTGCCCAGGGTGATGTCACGGAATCCTTCCCTGTGGAGAGAGGCGTGAGACAGGGCTGCGTCCTGGCCCCCACCTTATTCTCTCTCTACATCAATGGCATAGTTGATTTCCTGAAGCAATCTCCGACGGATGCTCCACTATTAGACGGGAAACGAGTCCCAGTATTAATGTTTGCAGACGACACCTTGCTGGTCTTGCGGACCCCTAGCGGTCTACAAAAGACATTAAACGCCTTTGGTGAGTTCTGTCGGAATCGGGGCTTGGAAATAAATACATCTAAGACTAAATTTATGAATTTGAATCCCCCTATGAAATTCAAGGGGAAAATGGTCTACAATGGGGCTTATTTGGAAGAAGTGGATGCTTTTATCTATCTAGGCATCTCTTTAAATGCTAATATGAACTGGAGATCACATATGGACTCTGTAGTGCTAAAGTTTAACCAGTTGGCAGGGGCAATAGCCCAAAAACATAAATCTTCATTCACCAAACCAATCCAGCCCATAATGGAGATTTATGGTATGAAAGTTCTGGGTGCATGCCTCTATGGTTCAGAATTATGGGGTTTTTCCAACTTGAACACCTTAGCAGTTGCAGAGAACAAATTTCTACGGCGCCTAATTGGTGCTCCACAGAGTACTCCCTCGACCCCACTCCACTACGATCTTGGGAGGAAAAGGATCGAGGATATGGTCAGACTGCGTCCCCTCCTGTACTGGAGGCGCATAAAAACTACTCCTGAGTTGAGCCATTATGCAGCTGCCCTCTTGGATGTTGATAACTCTGATACCTTCCATAAAGTACTCTGGCTTAAAGAAGTGAGGACATTACTCCAAAA